>NC_134583.1:49206830-49831830 GCF_037038515.1 Microtus pennsylvanicus
TTTCTTAAATAACTGCTTTTTAAAAAAGCAACTTTACATCTCCTCCCTCACCATATTCCTCAAGCTACCTAATGAAGGGAATTATATCACTCAGTAGAAAACACACTGAGTGAATGGTATTAAATGAAAGAAGAAAATATTGACTATTTTTATCTCAGAATCCATTACCATGAAATTTAAAATGAACCCAGAATTAACACTTATTTAAGGTAATCCTGTTATCATATACTCCTAATAATGAAAGTCAAATGAAAGTGCACCAATACACACATAAAAAATCTAAAATTGCTCCTTGAAATTTATGTTTATATGTCATAAATGGCTTATTTCACCTGAGATAACGTTCCCTGGGGATTTGAATTTATATTTGAATCCTCAGACTCTTCAGAGACTTATTCTCAATGGTAAATAATGATTGTGGGGGACAGCTATGACACTATAAAAATATGGTGTAATTATCTTCACTTTCTACTTTAGAATGAGTCCTTATTTCAAAAGGTGAGTGTCCTAACTTGCCCCTACCAGTGGAGAATACTATACTCTTTGAGAATATGTACCTATTTAGAAGTTGTAGTCAAGAAAAAAGTCAGATATAAGTAAGAAAAATTACATGATTTATATTTTCATAGTCAAATTCCTGTGATTAATCAGGCATAGAGCTTAGCTTTCATAGCATTCTTATTTATTCCCATCCTTAGAAAGCTTGAAGCCCACATGGTGTCTAATGGTGTGTAAGCTTAGCACCAAGAAAAAAATGCTAATAAATTCAAAACTTTGACATAGCTTGGTGATTTTCTGACCAATGCTTCATGAAAAGGCAGACTTTCTTTACTGACTGACTACTCTAGTATCACAGGCTCTAGGCACCTTGGACAAACACAAAAATATAAGGGTAAAAGTCTCAAGATATGATAACCTGCTCCTAGTTGGGGAGCCTGGGTAAGCTTGATATTCCAGGTTGAATATTTATCCTTGTACTCTGCTGAACATCACATTATTTCATTCAATTTTATTCCAGCTAGAAAACATTATTATGTTAGGAGAAGATTGATGAGTGTGTGAATAAGCTCATACTAATATTATTAGAAATGGTATTCACATATTTGGCAATGCTTTGATAGGTAAGTAAATATTTAATTAATTTATAGCATGTCTTCTCATTTATAGTATTAGTTCTTCCCAAATATTGTAAAATATTATATTTCTCACTATAAAAATTGTCCTTAAGTTAGTCAGATAGTTGACAGACTTGATGACCTACAATGCCAAGCATGGGCCTTCTTTTAGAAAACTTGACTTCTTGTCTCCACCAAATTAACACATTCCTCATTTTCTTGTCACTCATCACACACAGTATAGTAAGAGCAGACTGAATTCACACTGCTTGTAGTTCTTGTCTTCTTTCCATTGCTTCCTAGCATTAAGACTGAATTCACACTGCCTGTAGTTCATGTCTTCTTTCCAGTGTTTCCTCTGCATTGTTAATTTCCTTAACATTTCCAAATCACCCTTTTTATAAACCATGAAATTGAATCACTAAGATTTATAGTATTATTTCATGGAAACAGCAGTAGAGCACTGTATAATATATTTAAAGTGATTTGGAAAGTATTCTTAAAGATCAGAAAATACTTAGGACTCCATTGCATAATTTTGTATTTGTACACCTTAGTTCTTTCTTTTACATAGGACAATTCTCTGTTATTTTCAAAAGTCTCACAATTTACACATTTAGGATTAAACATAGTTAGGTATATTTTATTATACAAAAATATAAAGACACATTATTTGAAGAAATTTTCTAGCATTTCATTTTGAAATTTATTAAATAATCAATGCATATGAACATATAAACACTGGTAACCCAATGTAATACTCTAAATATATGGTTTAAAGAATGCATTTATTTGTACTATATATGTGTTATTGAAAATACAGCCACATATTTACAAATCCTTTCATGTAATATCTTCCTCACAGCCTTGTTCTGGCAGCACCTACCCTGTCCCATGGCTCTCCTGGAGGATGGGAACCACATTGCAGTGACAGAGTTCATTCTATTGGGCCTGACAGATGACCCAGTCCTTAGAGTCGTCCTCTTCACCATCATCCTGTGCATCTACCTGGTGACTGTGTCTGGGAACCTCAGCACCATCCTCCTCATCAGAGTCTCTTCCCAGCTCCATCACCCCATGTACTTTTTTCTGAGTCACTTGGCTTCTGTTGACATAGGCATCTCATCTTCTGTCACTCCCAATATGCTTGCCAATTTCTTGGTAGAGAGAAACACCATCTCCTACCTTGGCTGTGCCATCCAACTTGGCTCAGCTGCTTTCTTTGGATCAACTGAGTCCTTCATTCTGGCTACCATGGCTTATGATCGTTTTGTGGCAATCTGTAGCCCACTGCTTTATTCAACCAAAATATCCACACAAATCTGTGTCCAGTTGCTTATAGGATCATATATTGGTGGTTTTCTTAATGCTTCTTTTTTCACCATTTCCTTCTTTTCTTTTATATTCTGTGGACCAAACAGAATCAATCACTTTTTCTGTGATTTTACTCCATTAGTTGAACTCTCCTGTTCTTATAACAGTGTCCTCATAATTGTTGATTCATTTTCTGCTGGATCCATCATTGTGATCACAGTGTTTGTCATAGCCATTTCCTACACCTACATCCTCATCACCATTCTGAAGATGCGCTCTACTGAGGGCCGCCACAAGGCCTTTTCCACCTGCACCTCGCACCTCACTGCAGTGATTGTATTCTATGGGACTGTCACATTCATCTATGTGATGCCCAAGTCCACCTACTCCACAGACCAGAACAAAGTGTTATCTGTGTTCTACATGGTGGTGATCCCCATGTTGAACCCCCTCATCTACAGTCTCAGGAATAATGAGATTAAGGATGCTCTGAAGAGACAGCTAAGTAAGAAAACATTTTCCTAGAGATGTCTCTAACTTGTTATTTTGTCACATGCTATGTAATAGTGATATGCCATAGTATTAAAAGGGAAGTGGGGGCTGGAGAGATCGCTCAGTTGTCAAAAGCACCAACTGTTCATCAAGAAGACCTGAGTTCAATTACCAGCACCCACATGGCAGCTCACAACTACATATAACTCTAGTTCCCGGGGATCCTACACCCTAAAAAAAAATGAAACTGGGTATTGATGATTGAAATGCATGATATGGCATATTACCAGACTTGAATTTTGGCAGTAAATGTACAGGGTGAGTGCTCATACATCAGAAAGTAAATGACATATTCATAGTAAGTTATACATTTCATGCATAACCAAAAGTACTTCCAAAAAATCAGATGTTCAAAATTATCATTCACTTTTATTCATATTTTAAAGTAATTCTCTTCTATGTAGAAATGACTGACTGTACAATTTTTTAAGTCTGTGTCCATTTTCAATAACAGCTACCCTTAAGTAAGTGTTTATGATAACTATAGCTCGAACAAAGATATTTAGAGAGAAAATGACAAGGTAGAGCAGACAATAAAATTGTTTCAGGTGTTTTATTGCAATAGAATCATTTATTTGAATAAAACTTTAACACTCATAGGCATTAGATATGTTCTCCAGTCCTCTGATGCTAAAACTGACTGTTTATGAAAGGAGCATTCCATGTAGGGGATGAGATATTATTGGCTATTATGCTGCCCTAGGAAACTTTTTTAAATTATGATAGTGGAATCTAGAGCTTGTCAGAATCAATGTGTTCTATCTGTAAACCATAGCCCCAGCTTCCCTGAGAATCTTTACTCTTCTCCATGTGATAATAACAAGTATATTTATTTTTCCCTCCCAACTTGTTTCCTTACACTTAAGGACCCCGTCATTGAGTAAAGTCATTTCTGTAGGAAAAATAAAAATATGTTTTCTCCCTTTCTTTGTTGTTATACTTTGCCAGAAAGTCCGTACATTTGAGACAAACATGGTCTACTACTGTTCATTGCCAGTGTCTCTACTTTAGGCTGATGTCTTTTATAATAAATAGTGCCAATAAGTTGGCTAATTTACTGTGTCACCTTGACTATGAGATGACACCCACATATTTGCTCCAATACTGCTGTAAGTAAGATTTGGGTGGTGTGAGTAGGTGGTTAGTATCTACCACTAATCAAATAAAGCAGATTATCTTTCAATATAAACAGCTTTTTCTGATCAGCTCAAGGCTTTAAATATTAGAGTTTTTGAGAAGTTAGTCTTCTGCCTCCATCACAGCTTTGGAATCTAAGCTATTGCACCAGCTCCTGCCAGTATATTCTAGATGGTCATCTACCCTATGGATTTTAAATGACCAGTCATGCAATTTCATGAGAAAATTGCAGACACACACACACATACTTTCCATCTTTGTGTTTCTCCTTGTATATATGAATTTTATGAGGTAATCCCATAAAAATCTGTTAGAAGAGATACTATGTGTGAGTGTGTCTGTGTATACATCTATATACATACACATATATGTGTGTATATTTATATATAGACTTGTTCCTCTGGGGAAGCATAACTGATACCACTGCTCACTAACTTTCATTTTCTATGTCTTGGATTCTAAATGAGTTTAGGTATATAACATCAACAACCATGAAGTTAAATTAACTATATTATTTGTAAGCGTCCAAATTTTTGAATGGGGTTATTTGTTGATTATTTGCTTTCTTGTTTGTTGTATTTTTATTTCTTTATATATTCTGGCTATTACTCCTCTATCAGATGTATAGTTAATGAACATTTTATTTTACTTTTTTGGCATCCCTATTCACGTAACTGTTGATATTTTTTGCAGTGTAGAATCTTTTAAAGAACTACATTCTGGAAAGTCATTTCCTGTACCTATGGCTTGCAATGGACTATTCTTATTTTCTTCTAGAAGTTTCATAATTTCAGGTTTCACATTGAGGCTTTTTTGTTCATTTGGAGTTTATGTTTTTGCATGGGTGATAGAAGTCTAATTTCATTCCTCTGCATGAGGATATCCAGTCTTTCTGAGCACCATTCGTGACTTGTTTTCCCATAACACTAAATGTTTCATTTGAGTGATTAAAATGCCTTTTTGTTTCTCTGAACTCTAATTTCCACATGTATATAGGAATTCCATAAATTTAAATAAATAAGAATTCTCAATGAATGAAAAATTTAATTCAGGAGAAAAAACACTTTCTCTGTCTGAAATCATTTATTTTGTTGGTTGTGGATATGTTACTGGACATGTAAACAGTCTCTACTAACAAAAAGGTCAATGTCACAAACATTTGCCATCCTTTAAGTCCTGGTCCTTGAAAAGGGAAATGTTCAGATTTGTAGAACTCTTCAACAAAAGGAGACTGTTTTGACACTCTTAGTAAGTTCCTTCTATCCTAAATATGGAGGACTCCACATCTGAACTTCCATGATGGATTGTATTAGGCTAACCTTCTTTAAACGTAAGTGAAGGGTTTGGATTAATAATTTTGGTGCTCATTATTTTTTTTTAAGTTTTGGGATTCATATGAAAGGAAAGCAAATGAACTGCTTGGGTTACTCAGAACCAGAGGGACAGCACAGAAAAAAGTCTCTTTAGTTTTATGTTTTCATTTACTGAAGATAATGTGGAGCTTCCTCCAGACCCCAAGATAGGCACAGACAAGAATCTGTAAGCCTGAGCTTCCTAACTAAGTTACAGTTAAACATTGGCTCTGGTCCAGTGGAAACTTCTTGGACAATAATTGCCATAATTCATACAAACACAACTGAAGAAGTATGACCCTCCAACTCACCCTCTTTCCGTGGCTCAACAGGGTGGACAGCTGTTTCATCCTCTCCTCCATTCTACTCTCACTACCTGGGTCTACAATTATACTGGGAGAATGAGAACCCCCACATCATCATGCAGCCTAGTGAGATGGTATGTTAGCTAAATTTTTTGGCAACTTGGAACCAACTAGAGTTATCTGGTAAGAGGGGACAGCAGTTAAGAAAATGCTTCCATCAAAATGGCCTGTAGGCATTTCTGTAAGGCCGTTCTTGCTTAATAATTTATGTGAAAAGGCTCAGCTTATTGCGGTTGATGCCACTCCTGGGCAGACGGTCATGCCTTTAAGAAGGCCGGCTGAGCAAGCATGCTGAGTAAATCTAGTAAGCACTATTCAATCACTTTCTTGCTTCAGTTCAGCTCCCAGGTGCTTAAGTTCCTACCTCAGTGATTTACTGTGTCATGGAAGTGTAAGCCAAATAAACTCTTTTCTACACAAGCTGGTTTTTGGTCATTCTGTTACCACAGCAACTGTTGCTACAAAAAGAGAGAACAAAATTGGCCAAAAAATGGAAACCAGTGTCCTCTAATTTAGTGGACAAGTGGAGCAGTACAGTTAAGAACATTCAATTGAAAACTAAGATAAAACAGAAGCCAACCCAGAAATGAACCTCCAGATAAAGCATTTGATGACAAAACTAAGAGACAGAGAAGACATTACTTGTGGTCAGAGATGAACGGGAAAATTGGGAAGGGAGGAAGATTCTTATAGTTATATCTGACAGCATGAGCAATATTCATGCTAATGGTCATGGTCTGTTTCTGGACAGTACTTCCATTCCACTATACTGGTTGTGACATTATCGTAGGTGTGGAGAGATGCAGCCAAGTACACATGAGATCTTTGTGGTATTATCTCCCACTATTGCATGTAAACTTCTCCCTAATTAAAAATGTAAAATTAAATTTAAAAATAAAGATGATCCCATGAAGAGGTATTTAAATTGCACTTTGTTTCCAGAAAGCTTTTGAGTTTGAGCTAGAATTATTTCCACTGCACTGTACCCTTCTTTGCTCCTGACATGTCCAATATTGTTAGAAGGATGTTTATCAATCCATGAAGTTTTCACCTAAAAAGTGCATCAGCACACAAAGCTTAGTTGATAGGTGCTAGTAGATAACGTGTATTTATATGAACATGTGTATCTGCAGTTTTCGGTCCTGATTGAGTTTCAGTGGAATTTTAAAAGCAAGACAGCTAATCAAAAGGTCATTTCCCATAAGATACAATTTCTCATAAAATAAAATATAGCTTTTCTTTAAATTGGCAATTTTTTGTTTGTCCTTGAGGCATTGACACTGACAGGAAATAATTTTCAGTTTCTGTTGATATAGAGAGTTTGTTTCTCGTTTTTATATCAGAAATTATAAACATTTAAATGAGACATAAGTAACTAGTTCCACATTTGCTTATTTCTATTATAAACTCATGGCATTATGAATACTATCTTACTAAAGAATATCACCAGATGCCATGCTTTAAAACAAAGCAACGGTGAGTATTGTATAGTGTATGCCACTTACCTAGGGTTCCATAAGTTCTCAGTGACTAAGTCAGATCCTTATCCCTGTGTTGTGTGGATAAACCAGTCATGTCATTTCCATATACTATGATGCATCCATGCCATGCAATGCTCACTTCAGCTTAGATACTGTTATATTCGTACATTTCCTATAAAGGATTAAATTTCACACCTCTGCTACATACGAAAAGTATTACAATAGAGTTTGGACACATGAAAGCACACTGTATATAATGCTTGGTATTGCTCAGTAAATTTACATATACTATTATTAAGAAGTAGTAATGTTTATTCACACATGTATGACATAGATTTGGAAAGAGCAATATTTAGGTAGGGGAAAGAAACTAATTTTATTTGATTTGCATTTCCCTGATCGCTAAGGAGGTTGAGCATGACCTTAAGTGTCTTTTGGCCATTTGAACTTCCTTTGCTGAGAATTCTCTGTTCAGTTCAGTGCCCCATTTTTTAATTGGGTTGATTAGCATTTTAAAGTCTAGTTTCCTGAGTTCTCTATATATTTTGGAGATCAGACCTTTGTCTGTTGCGGGGTTGGTGAGGATCTTCTCCCAGTCAGTAGGTTGCCTTTTTGTCTTGGTGACAATGTCATTTGCTTTACAGAAGCTTCTCAGTTTTAGTAGGTCCCATTTATTCAATGTTGCCCTTAATGTCTGAGCTGTTGGGGTTACACATAGGAAGCGATCTCCTGTGCCCATCTGTTGTAGGGTACTTCCCACTTTCTCTTCTGTTAGGTTCAATGTGTTCTGACTGATAGTGAGGTCTTTAATCAATTTGGACTTGAGTTTTGTGCATGGTGATAGATATGGATCTATTTTCATTCTTCTACAGGTTGACATCCAGTTATGCCAGAACCATTTGTTGAAGATGCTTTCTTTCTTCCATTGTATACTTTTGCCTCCTTTATCAAAAATGAGGTGTTCATAGGTTTGTGGGTTAAAATTCGGGTCTTCTATACGATTCCATTGGTCAACATCTCTGCTTTTATGCCAGTACCACACTGTTTTCATCGCTGTAGCTCTGTAATAGAGTTTGAAGTAGGGATGGTAATGCCTCCAGAAGATCCTTTATTGTATAGGATTGTTTTGGCTATCCTGGGTTTTTTGTTTTTCCATATTAAGTTGATTATTGTCCTCTCAAGATCTGTGAAGAATTTTGATGGGATCTTGATGGGGATTGCATTGAATCTATAAATTGCCTTTGGTAGAATTGCCATTTTTACTATGTTGATCCTCCCAATCCAAGAGCAAGGGAGGTCCTTCCATTTTCTGGTATACTCCTCTGGCTTTGTGGGAGCCTAGCCAGTTTGGATGTTCACCTTCCTAGATATGGACGGAGGGGGGAGGACCTAGGACTTACCACAGGGCAGGGAACTTTGACTGCTCTTTGGACTGGAGAGGGAGGGGGAGAGGAGTGGGAGGAGGGGGAGAAGGTTGGGAGGAGGGGGAGGGAAATGGGAGGCTGGGAGGAGGTGGAAACTTGTTTTTTTTCTTCCTTTTCTCAATAAAAAAAAGAAACTAATTTTAAAAAGAATAAAGGCATAGGAGAGGTTTGGGGATGGAATATGGTCAAAGTATATGAGATTCTTGAATAAAACTGCCATGGAACGTGGGACTTTGTGCAGTGATTCAGAACTGATCATTTTTAAACAAATTTAAAACATAATGACATAAGGCTATAAATGACTGAACAGATACAATTTCCAAGTTCAGTATTGCTATTTCTCTCATTCTTTCCCCCCCTCCCCGTGTGTGTGTGTGTGTGTGTGTGTGTGTGTGTGTGTGTGTGTGTGTGTGTGAACATGAAGTATCCCTGACACTGAATTCTTGAGAAAAATGAGTTTTTCTGTTGTGGAATATTAGTTGAAGATGTATACATTCATTTATGTTATAGAATGTTTGTTTATTGATGCAATGATGTGCTGTATTCTTTTATGTTGCATTTGTTTAACTGTGTGAAACTGTCTAAAACACCTGATTGTTCCAATAAAAAGCTAAAAGATCAATAGCAGGGCAGGAAAAAGGATATTGGGTTGGCCAGCAGAGAGAATAAGTAGGAGATATCTGCTAAGAGAAGATGGGGGAGTGAAAAGAGAAGGAAAGAAAGATTGCAGAGGCCAACTACTCAGCTACACAGCAAGCCACAGAGTAAGAAGTAAAGAAAGACATATAGAAAGGTAAAAACCAAAGAGACAAAAGATAAATAAGATAATATAAGAAAAACTGAATAGAAATAAGCCTAGCTGGGCATTCATAGGAAAGAAAAAACTTCCATGATTTGGGATCTTTGTGGCAGGCCCTCCGAAGAGTAAAGTGTTAAAATATAACAATTACATCATTCTATTTCAGTTGTTCTTTATTCCTCATTTGAATATAGACTAACAAAAAGCACAAAAGATATGTTTGTTACAAAGGAAAAAAGAAGTACTAATTTTTACAGTTCATTCATCAATTAATATTTGCTATTTTATATGATGTGGTACATAAAAACATTTCTTCCAAAATTTAAGCATAATATATGCATTTCTGTCATTCATATTATATAGCTGCTGTAAAAAATAGGTTGAAATATTGTATTCCATTCTAATATCTGTCTAGTTTTCTTTCAAGGCAGAGTGCTTGACGTAAATGGGATCTGTAGAATATATCAGAGTTCAGTCTTTTGGGGCAACAGAGGATGCTACAGCCTGTGCCATTTTATTTGTTATGTTTCTAACAGTCTATTCTCTTTCATTAATGGCCAAAGTGAGCATAATTGTGCTGAGCAGAAGCAGCCCTCAGCTTTGCATGCTGATGTACCTTTTCCTCAACCATTTGGCTTTTAGGGTACTCCTTATCAGTCACAACTATCATGCAGAAGGGCTTTCTCAGGAAGGAAATAATTATCCCTGTGCCAGACTGTGAGGCCCACTCTGTCCTATAGTGACATTCAATCACCTCTGCTCTACTCCACACAGATATCCTGTACAGTCTAAATCCTTCTAATGGGAGCCTTCTACCTAGGTGGATGCAAATTCTTAGATATTTACTGGTTGTTGCCTCAATCTGTCCTTCGGTGGACCAAATAAAGTTAATCATATATTCTCTGACTATTCATCACTTTCAAAGCTTTCTTGTTCTCATGACTCTTCTTCTGAAGTCATTCAAGCAATATCTTCAGGCTTCATCATTATGGTCATTGTATTTATCATTGTTCTGTATTATGTCTACATCCTTCTCACCATTCTGAAAATACATTCAACTGAGGGCCACCAGATTTCCTTCTCCACCAGCACCTCCCGCCTTACTGCTGTCACTCTGTTCTATGAGATCATCATATTCACTTGTGTGATGCCCAAGCCCAGCTACTCCATGGACCAGAACAAGATGTTGTCTATGTTCCACATGATGATCCCTATGTTAAAACTCCTAATCTACAGCCTCTGAAACAAAGGTGATAAAGAGGCCACGAGAATTGTGGCTATTTCTCACTGGTAGCCATAGATAACTAGAATTTTAAACAGTGTAATGAGCCCTGATATTCCAGGTGAATAGACAGTATAGCATGTAATTATACAGCTATATCTATGGTGTTTTAGAGATAAACTTTACAATGTATCAAGAACATCTTCATTGTAAAACATAACTTTATGAAAATTGCAGTATTCCCTTTGCTTTTCCCTTTCATCAGCCACCAGAATCTGCATTTCTGAGCACAAATGTTACTCATGGGTTCTGTGTTCTTCAAATGCAGCCTTTAGATTTGGAACTTTGATTTGAACCTTTAGAATCATTTGTAATCCTTTGATGAGAATAATATTGCCACCCAAGATTTTCACACACACTCACACACACACATGTTCTACTCCTGGAACACAGTTTCCCCTCCTGCATTTCCTTCCATTCCTCTCTCCCACATCACCTCCCTCCTCAATTCACTTTTCCTTTGTTTCTGTTCAGAAAGGGGTAACATATTTGAACAAGTCTCTTTGTAGTATGATGGAGCATTCTTTTGATATATGCCCCAAAACGGTACAGCTGGGACTTTAGTTAAATTGATTTCCAGTTTTCTGAGAAAAATGTCATACTGATTTGTACAAGTAGTTGTACAAGTTTGCACTCCAGCCAGCAAAGGAAGAATGTTCACCTTGCTTCACATTCATTGGAGCATGAGCAATCACTTGTGTTTTTTTATCTTAGACATGCTGACAGTATAAGAAGAAAGCTCAGAGTCATTTATATTTGCTTTTCCTGGTTGGCAGAGGATGTTGAACATTTCTTTAAGTGTATCTCTGCCATTTGAGATTCTTCTGTTGAGAATCATCTATTTAGATCTTTATCCTACTTTTAAATTGCCTTATTTGGTTTTTCAACATCTAGTTTCTTAAATTGTTTATATAGTTTAGATATTAATCCTCTGTCAGATGTGTGGTTGGTGAAGATCTTTTTCCATTCTGTAGGCTGCCATTTTGTACTATTGATAGTGTCCTGGGCCTTACAAAGCCTTTCACTTTCAGGAGGTGCCATTTATTGTCAATCTTAGTCTGTGTTATTGGTGCTCCACTAAGTTGTCTCCTGCACCAATGTGTTCAAGACAATTCCCCACTTTCTCTTCTTTCAGGTTTAGTGTATCTGGATTTGTGTGGATCTGTGGTCTCTTAGGGCTGAAAGACATTAGTCAGGGCACTTTTTAAAAAAGAAATTTAGGATTTCTGTTGACAAGTCAGGTGTGATTTTAAAAGGTCTGCTTTTCTATGTATGCTACTTAACTTTTTTGCCACTTTTAATATTCTTTCTTTGTTCTGTATGTTTAGTGCAGGGATTCTTATCCAATCTATTTCTTGTTCTGTAAGTTTCTTGTACCTTTATAGAAAAGGCCATTTTAGGCTGGAAATTATTTTTTCTATGTTTTTTATTAAAATATATAATTTGGTTTTTTTAACTGGGATTCTTCTCCTTTTCCTATTCCTATTATTCTTAGGTTTGGTATTTTCATACCCAGATTTCCTGAATATTTCATTTCAGGAATTTTTTAGTTTTATTATTTTCTTTGATTGATGAATCTATTTCTTCTATCATATCTTCAATACCTGAGATTTTCATCTCCTGTATTCTGTTGGTGATGTTTGCATCTGTTCCTGCTTACTTACCCATATTTTTCACTTCCATAATTTTCTCAGTTTGTGTTTTCTTTATTGCTTTTATTTCCATTTTAAATTCATTTCTTCTTTTTTATTTTTATTTTTATTACTTTATAAATAATACCAATCAAAATTACCACTTCCTTCCATCCGCCTATTTCCTTCCTGCCCCCTACAGCCTCTCCCCTCTACCTCCAGTCCTGAGAGAGGAAAAGGTACCCTGCTCTGTGGGAAGTCCAAGGCCCTCCCCTCTCCATCCAAGCTTAGGTAGGTATGCATCCAAATAGAATAGGATCCCAAAAAAACAGTACATGCAGTAGATACAAATCCCAGTGCCATTATCATTGGCTTCTCAGTCTGCCCCAATTGTCAGCCACATTCAGAGGGTCCAGTTTGTTCCCACGCTCGTTCAGTCCCAGTCCAGCTGGATTTGGTGAGCTCCCATTAGCTCAGGCACACTGTCTCAGTGGTTGAACCAAACTCTCATGGTTCTGACTTCCTTGCTCATCTTCTCGCTCTTCTGCTCTTCAACTGGACCCTGGGAGCCCTGTCCAGACTGAGCTCCCAAAGTTCATTTCTTCTTTAAGGACCTCTATTATCTTCATAAAGTTGTTTTTAAGGTTTCTTCATGTGCTTCAGGTGCATTGTTCAGGTTTTGTTGTTGTCTTGTTGTTGTAGAATAGCTGTCTTCTTGGGGTGCCCTATTAATCTTTTTGTTATTGATTGTGGTCTTAAATTGGCATTTAGGCATCTGTGTTTAGGTTGATTATAGGTCTAGGTGTTGATTCCTGTGTTTGCCTCTGTTTTCTGCTTCCTCTCTGGTCTTCTGGCCTAGGTGGACAAGGGTTCTGCTGCCTAACACATCTTCAGGTCTAGTAGGATGTCTCTGCTGGGGTTTGAGATGGTGTTTCCCTACCTCTGCCAGAGTTGCCTCTATAGTTGCAGTACTTGTGTGACCTGTAGTGTTCTAGGTACCTTCTTGCCCTCTGGGAATTTTAGCACAGCGTGGCCTCTAATGCAGCAGGATTTTTCTGTTGAGGCTAGAGTGTCTAGATCCAGCCAGGCCTCTAGTACCGACAAAATCTTCTCCCAAAATTCTAGACCAGAATATGGACCCCAGGATAGGGGGAACAAACCGTGGCTATTGGCATGAGTTTAATAAGCCTTGCAGACAGTGGACAGTGACTTACCTGGGATCCCTAATTTGGCCTATCCTCCAGTAAATTCAAAGTTTGTTGAAATTGTTGACCCAGATATGGAAACACGGAAGAAGGTGCAATCTGCTCTATTGACTATTTCTAAGTAATAATAATATTTTGTATTCTTGCCTATAAAAGTTGTGTGTGCCTCAAATCATCATTCAACTTGGCATCTCCTCCATCCCTATGTCTACTAAACTGCCTAATAGAGCATGTAACATCAAGCACTGAAATACTAAAAGAAAAATCAGTACACATAAATGACAGAAACAAAAATAGTTCATTTAATGATTGATTTAATATTTTAAAGTGTGAAATAACCTAAACCAAATAGCTACTTGAATGATTTACCTAAGATAATAGTTATCATGTACCTCCCATAATTACCATACTCACATAAAAGAGAAAACAAGAGATCACTTGAGATTGACAGACTCCTTGAGAATTGTGTTTATGCAAAATGAACTGCTCAGTAATCACTAGGAATGAGGTAATGATCCCTGATGATTTGAATACATACTTGAATCCAGAGCACTAAGGGAATCTATCCCCAGTGACAAACAATGACAGTGGAGACAACTTCATAGCTATAAAATCATAACATTGAATTTCTTACTCTGAAATGAATTCTTATACCAAGAGGTAAGATTTTTTTGACGTTGTTGATAAATGAAGATATTTTATTCTTTGAAATGTACTGATTTTATAAATCATGGCAGAGTGGGGAGACAAGTCAGATGGAATCAAGCAATTATGTAATATAAGGGGATAAAAGAACCAAGATTTCATAAAAATCACCTTATAATTCTATAAGTAAATATTCAGAATGACCAGGCATAAATAAGTTTTCAAACTTATTCCTTGTTTATATACCCATTGGTAAGACCAGAAAAACATCATCTTCAAAGGTGTGCACAATTAGCATTCAACCAAAAGGCTAACTTGCTCTCTGGCTTTGAAAAGCTTTGGAGGCTCACGTGAACTCATTCCATTACACTCCAGTTAAAAATCACTGTGATTTGAAAAGGATTTGCTGTATCTAAAAAATTAATAATAATGTGCTAAGCATTATTCATATTTTATATGATGGTAAAATTGATATTTTAAGTTAATTTAAAGAGCAATGGTCTATTTTCATGAATCTAAAATGTTTAAGGAGCTTATAACAAAAGTTTTATTTGTAAATTTAGTGTGATCTTTATTTAGTTTTGCAGATTTTCTGAACAATATCACCAACAAAGTAACTTTCTGTGTATTAACCATAGAAAAGCTGAAATGGTATTCTTCATCTGTCCCTAATTTGTGTATGCTCTGAATAGCATAACCACATTCAATTATGGTGTGGTTACTAAAAGTAATAGATTAAGCTCAACTTCCCTGGTGTTCATATCTTGTTTTTTTTTAACTTTGTGTATATGAGGTTTGCCTGTCTGCAGGTATGTGCACCATATGCATGCCTGGTGCCTGGGAGGACCAGAAGAGACATTGGGTGCACAGAACTGCACAAACAAACTGCTGTGAGAAAACATGTGGGTTCTGGGATGAAACCCATGTCATCTGTAAGTGCAGTCAGTGCACTTCATTTTGGAGCAATCTCTCAAACCCCATAATATATATATATATATATATATATATATATATATATATATATATATATCACTTAAAAGAGTTTTCTGCTGTAAAATAAAAATTACAAAAGAACTAAATGCTATTTCATAGAAATTAGAAATAGGAATACATACAAGTTTTTTAAATCCTGTGCTGCTCTTTCAGTAAATTTAATAAATTTATCAATCAGTTAAGTCTTCATTACGTAACTGTATTATTTTTAGATTTAAATCCTCTGTTATACTTATAACAAATACATTGTTATTTTAAGCAGATAAATGTTATTTTTCTATTTATGTTTATTTTCTATTTATTTCTATGAAGGGAATAGTGCAGGTAACATAGCATAGCTGCGGATGTCAAAGGACCAGGATTTGTTTCTCAACTCCCACCAGTGAATTCCAGGACCTCAAGCTCAGGTCATTATGGTGGAAGAACATTTACCTCTCAATCTATCTCTCCACACTGTCTCATGATTTCAAATATTTAGCTTTAATTACAATTAGAAATGTTTTAGTATAAATAAATGTAAATGAAATTTACCTATTATTTGCATAATATTTCTAGAATTTTTCATTAAATAATTTGAAAAAGTTCCTGCATAGAAATGTATAAACAATGAAAACCCTAAGTAAAACATACATTGTTGGTTCAATTTTGAATAATATAATAGTTTTTATTAAATAAAATAAAGTGTCATATTTATAAATACCTTCTTAGAGTATCTCTATAACAACTCTCTGTTCTGACAGCAACTAAACTGTTCCATGGCTTTCCTGGAGGACGGGAACCACACTGCAGTGACAGAGTTCATTTCATCAGGCTTAACAGATGACCCAGTCCTTAGAGTTGTCCTCTTCATCATCATCCTGTGCATCTACCTGCTGACCATATCTGGGAACCTCAGCACCATCCTTATTGGAATCTCTTCTCAGCTCCATCACCCCATGTACTTTTTTCTGAGTCACTTGGCTTCTGTTGAAATAGGCATCTCATCTTCTGTCACCCCCAATATGCTTGTTGGCTTCCTGGTAATGAAAAATACTATTTCTTACCTTGGATGTGGCATCCAGCTCAGCTCAGCTGCTTTCTTTGGGTCTGTTGAATGTTTCCTTCTGGCTGCCATGGCTTATGATCGTTTTGTGGCAATCTGCAACCCTCTGCTTTATTCAACCAAAATGTCCACACAAGTCTGTATCCAGTTGGTTGTAGGATCTTATATAGGGGGTTTTCTTAATGCTTCCTTTGGTACCCTTTTCTTTTTATCTTTTCTATTCTGTGGACCAAATAGAATCAATCATTTTTTCTGTGATTTTGCCCCTTTGATGAAACTCTCCTGCTCTGATGTCAGTATCTCTGGAGTTGTTATCTCATTTTCTGCTGGTTCAGTCACTATAACCACACTGACTGTGATAGCCATATCATATTTCTATATCCTCATAACCATCCTGAAGATGCGCTCCACTGAGGGACACCAGAAGGCCTTCTCCACCTGCACCTCGCACCTCACTGCTGTCACTCTCTACTATGGGTCTGTCACCTTCATCTATGTGATGCCAAAGTCCAGCTACTCCTCAGACCAGAACAAAGTGTTGTCTGTATTCTACATGGTGGTGAACCCCATGTTAAATCCCCTCATCTATAGCCTCAGAAATAGTGAAATGAAGGGTGCTCTGAAAAGACAAATTCATAAGCAAACATTTATAAAGAATAATCAGTTGTTTTGTAAAACTTAATATAATAATGAGTATCAGGAAGACAAATGTGACCATTATCTCAGGTTTGACTATTAGTTTTCTTATTACTCCTTTTACCCTAATCTCCTGTTTTTCAACTATATATAGCTATTTTATTTTATTGTATTTCTCTTCTATATATTTTAATGTGTCTTTGACAGTCTTATACAGTGTATTTTGATCATGGCCACTGCAACCCTTCTCAGTCCTATAACTCCATCTCCTACACACCTAACATATGTGCTTCTTTTGTCCTACTAGACTGTGATACATGTAAGTGTACTGCTAATTTTAATTAGTCTTAACAATAAAAACCCAAAGTCAGATATTAGGAGGTGAAAGCTGAAAGATCAGAGAAACCAGTCAGCCACTAGCAACTGCTTCTTACCTCTGTGAAATCCTCAGACTGATTTGGCCATCTTGTCTCTAGGAATCCTCAGATTTAATACCATCTCTATGAAACCTCAGACTAAATCTGAATGCTGTATGAATTCCTACCACCTTTAAGTTACCCGCCCACTTGGGCGTGGCCTCCTATACTATTTATGCCGATGTAAAGCACATGTCTGGCCTCTTTTCTGGCTGCAGGATTAAGTTGCTGTTCCACGTTCCAGCAGAGGATTATGATCTGTGAACTTACCTCTAAATAAATAACCCTCTATTATACTCAATTCTGAGCTAGTGTGGGATTTCTTTTAAGCATCCTTTTTCGCATGAGTTCTTGTCTACTCTGGCCTTATATTCATCTCTCTGCCCATCCATATCACTTCCTATCTTCACCTCCCTAGTCCTGGGATTAAAGGTGTGAGCCCCCACCACTTGGAACTGTTTCTCCTTTAGACTGATTCAATCTTGTGCAGAGCATGGTAGCTTTGAACTCATTGAAATATGTCTGCATTGTCTCCTGAGTGCTGGGAACAAAGATGTATGCCACTACTGTCTGACCTTTATGGCTAACTATTGTAGCTAGCTTGGTACTCTGATCTTCTGGAAAGGTTTATTTGTTTAAGCACAAACAAAATACCACCAGATTTCCCTTTTTTCTAAAGAAAAATAATGTTATAACTAATAAAGGAAAACTATATACAACAAGTATAATAATTATATATAATATATAAAGGCAATAACAAATTCAGAGAAAGTACTCTAATATCCATCCTATCTTAATGAGTCCTAAGTCTTGTACCTAATTCACTTTTTATATAACTTGAAATAGAAAAATTATCTTTTTAATATCTCTCAGCTTATTCACTTTATAGCTCTTTAGAAATTTTTTTCTCTGAATCTGGTAACAAGGAAAGCTTTAACTATAAAACCTTCAATTCCTTCAGAGACATGAGAAGGAAATAACATTACTTGAATAAAGAATTACTTGAATAAAGAAGTGCAAGCAAGCAACTTCCAAAAATATGAGAAATGACAGAAACAGCTGGCTGTTTAGATGCTCACCTAAGGTTCCTCTGTTATGTTGGAGCATCTGTCTTTGGCCTACAAGCCTAGCATATCTGAAAGACTATTCTTCCAGAAAACCAATACAACAATGAGGACCCTAAGAGATACATACAAGAATCTAGTCTACTTGGAAAGTAATAAAAGACAAGATCTCCTGAGTAAAGTGGGAGCATGGGGCCCATGGGGGAGAATTGAAAGGGAGGGGGAGGCAGGAAAGGGAGCAGAGAAAAATGTATAGATAATAAAATCAATAAAAAATAAAAATAAAAAGAAGACTTTTCTATGAAGCAGGATTTTTGAAGGACTGTTCAACCTTGTTTTAAAAAAAATTTGATAGTCATTCTCTTTTGCATCCTCCTTGTCCAATTTGAACAGCATACCATCAGTAGCTGAGGTAAGAGTACTTTCTTGCCCAGTGGTTTACTTTTACCACAAAGAAGACAACCTCCATGTGGAGTTTCTTTGATGCCATTACCTTCTCTGAAGAAGATTTGTGATTCCAGGAACAAAAATGTTTCATTGTCATAAAAATGAAACTTATGTTTTTTAAGACATCTTAAATGTCATATTCTACAGATCTCTGAAGTGTTTGAAGACCACCTAAAGATGTACCTAAAATACATCTGTTTGATCTTGAAACATACCTAACATGACTAAAAATTTTATTGTAATAGGTGACTAAGTACTAACCTTCATTTCTTTATTATCCTCAATTTTTGGCCATAATAACTTTCAAGGCCCAAAACTTTGCATTAAATTGTTAAATGAGTTGCATAGGCACAATACCTTGAACAAGATTAGAAATGTATGTATGGTATGTTCTAACAAAAATAATCTTAACTTTGTATCAATATAAAAATTCCATCAGTTTACAATATTTAAAACCAGCAGTTGCTTCTTTGGATTAACAGTGGGTTCAATAATCTACCTTTTAATCTTAATTCTATATACCCCATTTTCTTTTCAGTTTAGATTCAATAATCTACCATTATATCCTATTATATCTATATTGCCCATTTTTCTTTTCAAAACAAGAATGCTGAATCTAAACCCCTCTGTTCAAATTGTTCTATGATCATTGTAACTAACTTCCTTAAACAATATCCATATTTTTATAATAACAAATATCCATAACCCACTAAACAACCAAAAATCATGCACCCTACCTCTTGGGAATGTAGACATCATGTTCTTAAATTTACTTACTTCATTCTGGGGCCAATAACATTTTTAGAGGATTCTGAAAAGAAAGGGTTTTGTTTATTGTCAAGTCCTGGCAGAGGCAGCAGTATCATTAGTTGTCCAGTCTCTACAGAAGAGAAAGTCTCAAGGACAAGTCTCAGGTCCTGGCTAGAATAGTCTGTGAGGCTTCATCATTTCAGCAAGCAACTTCAAAATGATCCTAAGCAGTTTGTAGTCCAAAGCTGATCTTCAGAAGGTGTTTTTCAGCTTACTGGTGTTGTCATCATCCTAGTAGAATTGTTGTTGTGGAATCCAATCACATTTTTGGAAACTTCAGAGATCACATCAGGCCAGGCTATTCCTTTTCTTGGTAATTTTTTCTGGGTAGTTTTTCCTTCTTTGAATGCTTATTTGTCCAAAGGTCTTGATTTTTTTTATTTAATTGGAAAAAAAATAAAAGCAAAACCCTTCTCAAACACTAATTTTGGGGATGTTTCCTTTCGGCAACTTTTATCTGATCAAGTGAAAAACATTTTTTAGTTGTATAAGTTCATTTAGATTGAGTGATCACACTGCTTAATGAACTATCACCTCTTCTAATAAAGAGTTTTCTCCACACTTTCGAATACCTGATTAGTGACAAAGAAGCAAAAAATATCAAAGGAAAAAAGAAAGCATATTTAACAAATGGTGCTGGCAAACTGGATATCAACATGTAGAAGAATGAAAATAGACCTATATCTATCACCTTGCACAAAACACAAGTCCAAATGGATCAAAGACCTCAACATAAAGCCAGCCACACTGAACCTTATAGAAGAGAAAGTGGTAAGTACACTTGAATGCATTGGCACAAGAGACCATTTCCTAAATATAACCCCAGCAGCCCAGACACTGAGAGAAACAATTAATAAATGGGACCTCCTGAAACTGAAAAAAAATCTGTAAAACAAAGGACATGGTCAGCAAGACAAAACAACAGCCTACAGAATGGGAAAAGATCTTCACTAAGCCCACATCAGACAGAGGTCTGATTTCCAAAATACACAAAGAACTCAAGAAATTGGTCATCAAAAGAACACATAATCAAATAAAAAAAATCGAGTACAGACATAAACAGAGAACTCTCAACAGAGGAATCTAAAATGGCTGAAAGACATGTAAGAAAATGTTCAACATCCTTAGTAATCAGAGATGTGCAAATCAAAATGACATTGAGATTCCATCTTATACCTGTAAGAATGGCCAAGATCAAAAACACTGATGATAACTTATGCTGGAGAAGCTGTGGGGAAAAGGGAACATTTCTGAATTGCTGGTGGGAATGCAAGCTGGTATTTCTCCTTCGGATGTCAGTGTGGGGATTTCTTGAAAAATTAGGAAACAACCTTCCTCAAGACATGTTTAGCTTAGTTTTTGGCACTAATACTACTATTATTAAGCATAGGCTTCATTTTGTGGAAATAACCTTAGGCCCAAGTAGGTGTTTGATTACTTCCATGTGCCACTATAGTACTAGTAGACATGCCTTGCTAGGCTGATGGTTAGTTGCACTTATAAGTTTCACAAAAATTGTCTACAAAACAAATATAACATTTATAAATATCATATTATGATATTAATATTTATAAATTTTAATTCCTTCCATTCACATCAAAATAGAATTCAGATACTTTTCTATCTTCCATGATCCTTATGTTGGATTAACCTGACTTCTTTTTATTTCTTGGGATTATCAGGATCAGTGTATTTTTATTTGGGAGATGTTAGCCCACTCTCCATATACCTATTTCTTCTTTGGTTTCCTTACCAAATATCACTTACCCTATGGAAATTTCATTGCTATCCTACCCAAGCTGAAAGCACTCATTCCCCACCACAGCTAATTTTACCCCCCATAACACTTGCAGTTATTCTTCTCCATGATGTTCTAAGTTTTACAAGGTTGGTTCTTCTCTAGTGTACTAGAAAGTACTGGAGTAACGATTCAATTTCTTGAGAATTATTTTATTCAGTAAAATTTCTCTAGTGTCTACTTGGTCCTATAATACAATAAATATTCAATATCTAGATGTAATGGTTTCCTCAGTGGTTATCTTGTGTCTCGGTTTCCTCAATGGTTATTCTGTGTCTACCTATAAAACAATTCCACTTTCTCAAACAATATTCAAAATTAAAATTAAATATTCAGAAATAAATAATTTCAAGTCATGAGGCAGACACCTTTTGTTTTGGATGCCTTTTTCCTGTCTTCTTTCTAAAGAGTCCTCAAACATGCCAAGAAAGGAACTATAAATCTTCACAGATATGTAAATTAATGTTTTCTACTAATCATTAGTACTTTATTTTCAATTGTCAAAGCTCAGAAAATACTTGATATAAAATATAAGAAACAGTTGAATACTCTGACCTTAGTGATGTAGATTCAGTGTTTATGGGGAGGCTAGACTATTTGTTTAAGAATTTGGTGAGAGTTGTATATTGTGGACTCCCATTGTAAGTATGTGTCTTAGTTTGGGTTTTTCTTGCTATGAAGAGACACAGCAGCTCTTATAAGGAATATATTTAATTGAGGGAATTGCTTACCATTTCAGAGGCTTAGCCCATTATCATCACGATGGGGAGCATGGTAACTTTCAGGAAGACATGATGCTGGAGAAATAACTGAGAATCCTACATCTTGCAGACAACCAGAAATTGGCCGATGAACTGGACAGTATTCTGAGCACATGAAACCTCCAAGCCCACCCACACAGTAACAATTTGCTCTAACAAGGCCATGCCCAGTCCAACAAAGCCACACCTCCTAATACTGCCACTTCATATGATATTATGGGGAAAACTTATGTTCAAAGCACCACATTCCACTTCCTGGAATGGATTTTGTAATAATATCATAATGCAAAATGTATTTAGTTGAATGAACATAAAAAGTCCTTATAGTCTACAACAGTCTTAACAATGTTTAAAAGTCCAAAATTCCAAGTTTCTTCTGAGTTCTGCCTGCCTTTTCCAGTAATAACATCAGAAAAAGTATCAGACTCTAAGTACCCTAAGGGTGTCAAGGAATATACATGGGAGCCCATACATATGACTGATCTAAAAGAAATTAAACAACCAATTGTAGCTTACAGACTACATTCATCTTTCATTTGGGAAATGGTTAAAACGTGGGCTTTCAGTAGCAAAGCCATGCTTCAAGATTGGGCTCAGTTAATCTCAGCAGTTCTAGAGAGTGGACCACAATTGCTTTGGGATGCTATTTAAAAGAGGAAGCAAGAATTTTAGAGCAACAAGAAAAAAGAAAGGGACTTGAGATTTCCCTAGATCAAATTCTAGGTGAAGGACTTTACTCTAATCCTCAGGATTAAGCTCTTTAAGATGACCTACCTTGTCCCTATGTACCACAGCAGCTTTAAAGGCTTGAATCAGGATTCAGGAACCAAGAAAGAGAGTTGAATCATATCGTAGGATTAAACAGGGTGAGAGAGAACTTTTTAGTGACTTTTTGCAAAGACTAATTAGGGCTATATGAATAGGGGTAACTGACCCAGAAGCTAGACGTATCATAATTGAATCTTCAGCTTAAAAGAATGTCAACATTGAGTGCAATCAAGTCCTTGGGCCTTTAAAGATTAGATCAGCACCCATGGATTAATGGGTCTTGCATACAATGAATGTTGAGACACAGTACAGAAGCAAGGGTAGGAGAAGCAATTTCCAATGGTAAGAGAAGACATCAGAATACTAGACATTTTAATTGTGACAGAATGGGACTTCTGAAAAGGGACTGCGGACAACAGATTCCTAGGAATAATGCCTCCTCTGGGAATGGCAGAAATAGGAGGACTCAGCCTCCAGGTATATGTAGGAGGTGTAGCAAAGGTGAACATTGGGCCAATGAATGTAGGTCAATGACAGACAAGGCAATTTGATACCATTGGGAAACGCTGTGGGGTGTGTCTTGCAGGCCCCCATGACAAATATGGTCCAGTTATTCCCAGTTACTGTGGAGAACGTGTCTTGCTAGAAAAATTAAAAAATCTAATGCTGGCTCTAAAAGGCAACACTGGTCTGAAAGATGGGTTAAATATAGAGGATGAGTCAAAAAACTCTAGTAGGAAAGAGGAAATGTACATTTTGGTAGGCTTCTATAAATGATCAATGACCAAAGCTAAGAGTTTGTATAAATGGCATTTTTATTGAAGGCTTATTAGACACAGGTGTGGATGTAAGGATCATTACTCCAGAATCTTGGCATCCAAATTGGCCTCTTCAAGAGGTAGATGTTTAGTTCCTGGGAATTGGAACCCTATCTCAAGTAAAACAAAACACAAGATGGGTTGAATGTATAGGACCAGAAGAGCAAATAGGAGGACTAAGGCCCTATATAGCCAATATTGCAGTGAATTTGTGGGGTCATGATCTATTGCAGCAATGAAATACCCAGATTAACATTCCGGCAGCCCCAAAAACTTATGTTTCTGAGGAAAATATTAGAAGATGTTACAGATAACGGACACCAGCTATTCAGGCTATACAAGAACACAAAGCAATTGATAAACCTGCAGAGGTACCAACAGCTCTAACTTTAAAATGGTTAACTGAAAAATGAATATGGGTTAAGCAGTGGCCTCTAGCTGAGGAAAAGTTGCAGGCTTTAGAACAGCTGGTACAAGAGCAACAAGATGTTCAACATATAGAAGAATCTGCTAGTGTGCCAATCTGGCTGGCTGTATAATAGTGGGATCAGGAGGTGTGCCCAGGCCAAACACTGGGGCTGGACACGGGATCAGTATCCAAAAAAGAGTGCTGAATTTTGTTGCAAATGCTTAAAATGTAGATAATAATGCTGAAGGGTTTAGGCAATGTAGATTCTCTGGTCCTTGAATGCACCCAAGTGAACAAAGCATCCAAGATGTGCCAGTGAACTAAAGAGCTCATTGCCAGATTAACCCATTCATGAGCTACCCCTGCTACATTGAGATGATCCTCACTGATAAGGATCAAATGTTCTACAGTAAGAGAGGAGGTTGAACAGGAGAAAAAGATATATCAGAAGACACTGAGGAAAGAAAAATTTATGGCATTGTAGTAAATTCAGCATAAAATAAATGCTGATAAAAGTTTTTTTTAAAAAAATAAAAATAGTTCATACTTGATAAAATAGAGCATTCACCTTATCTCTGGCAAAATGGGCTTATGACTCTTCCATTAACTGATGCTTGTGACTCCTATTATGGTATCAAGGTCTATGCCAGTGTTTACGTTCTCAGTCTCTACTAACAAGTGCCTGGTATGGAACCATCTTAGATGGTATAACCCACCCTCTAACTTATACATCTCCAGCTCCTGAGCTTCCCTTACCTACTCCCAACTTCTCTTTTCTCTATAACTCCACCATTTTGCCTATGCATTCTCTTGGTTCTGCTGTGGACTCAGCTCGCTTTGTCCCTTTCTCCTCTTCCCTCTTTTTAATCTTCTTTTCTTACCCTACCCCTCATCTGCTATTCTCATTATCTAGTTCAGTCCAATTGTCTAGCTCAGTTTGGACCTTACCAGATATTTTTGGTTCTGCTCTTTTTTATCTCTACAATAAAACATTCTCCGCAAGCATACTAAGGAGTGATCGATTTTGTGTATTCCTTCAAAGGTGAAGTAGGCTTTATCCTAGAGAGTCAAGGATAGTTCATTATATAAAATCAATAAATTATTTCATCATGTACAAAAATTGAAAAAGGTATTTTAAAGATTGAAGTATTTTAATATGATCTAAACTGAAACAAATATCAACTTGTTCAAATATTTACCTAAGATAATAGTTATCATCATGTACCTCCCTTAAGTGCCAAGTGAAAGTGCACCAATACTCACATACAGGAAAACAAGAAATCACTTGAGATTGACAGGCAACCCCTTGGAAATTAATTGTTTTGTGTGAAATTTAGTGCTCAATAACAACTGGGAATAAAGTAATGAACCCTGGTGATTTAAATTCACACTAAAATCCATAACCTCACCAGGGACTTATCCTTAGTAATAACAGTGCAGACACCTTTGTAGGTATAAAATCATAGTGACTTCGAAGTTTCTACTTTGAAATGAATTACCACAAGAGGTAAGATTTTGACTTTGTTGGTAAATGGGATACTTTATCCTTTGAAAATGTACTAAATTTACAAACCATAGTGGAGAAACAAGTCAGATGAAATAAAGCAATAATAAAGCAGAAGGAAAATAAACACAAATTTATTGAACCACCTTATATGTCCATAGTGAATTACTCAGAATGCTTGGGCATAAAATTGAGTTTTCTCTTTTTATTTTATTGAAAATATATTCTTATCTCACATACTACATCTTGACTAGTTTCCCCTTCATACACTCTTCCCAGCTCCCCCACGTTTTCAAAGATTCCTTATTAATGCAGACCAGAAACATGAGCTTCAACTTCTACACCCATATCATTCAGCCCAAGGCTCAGAAGTTCACTAGCTTTTAAATGCTTTGGTGGCTTACTATCAATGAATATCATGTACAAAGCCCTGCTTAGTTTATGGACTGAATGTTCAGTGTCATATGCATCACCGCAGACAAATGAGAATGTAAATATAGAATGTGAGGGATTATAGTCAATCTGTGCTATGACAGATGAACCTCCACAAACCTCCTAACTTTTTATTTGAGTAATTACAGATTAGTGTCCTCTGCTGAATATCATGTGAATTTATTCCATCACACTCCTGTTAGAAACCACTGTGACACTGGAAAAGCATCTGATGTGTTTTAACAAAATATTAGTAATATCATGATAAATATTATTCATATTTTACATGCTGATGAAATTGCTATTTCAAGGTACTTTAAGGAGAAATTATCTATTTAAAAATGTTTAAAATATTTAATGAGCTTACCACAGGAAGTTGTATTTGCAATTTGAGTGTGATCTCTGTTTTATTTCTTCTCAGTTCTAACAAGAAAATTTACATTTTTTAAAAGTTAATTAAGACATGAACTTACTTACAGAAATTAATAGACTTTGTAACAAGTGTCACCAGCAAAGCACCTCTCTATGTATTAACCATTGGAAAGCAGAAATGCCACTCTGATGTCTGTGCTTAATTTGAATGTGCCTTCAATTTCATGGTCACCCATAATTATGTGCGGTTACTTAAAAAGAATACTCTAAATTCAACAAGACTAGTGTTCATATCTACTGCAACTTTAAAAGATTTGTAATTTTGAGTCTATGTTTATGAATGTTGCCTATGTTATGAATTTGTATATACATATTTGCACCACATATATGCCTGCTGTCTGTGAAGACCAGAAGAGGGCATTAGGTCCCCAGAGCTAGAACCTCAGACTGCTGTGAGAAACCATGTGAGTACTGGTGATCAGACCCTGGTTCATTGCAATTGCAAAAAGTGCTCTTAACTATACTGAACCATCTCTGAAGCCCAATAATTTTGTTAATTATTATATAAATCTTAGAAAACTTAAAATGCATTTCTGTTATAAAATAAAACTGATAAAACTGTAATGCTATTTAATGGAATTAAGAATAGAAAAATATACGATATTTTTAAATCCAGTCCTGGTGATGTAGTAAGCATTTAATAAAAGTTAGTCATCATTTAACTCTTCAAATTGTCTTCTCTTACATTTTGTTATATTTATCATTAGTATATTGCTATCTTCTTAAGATTTACATTATTTTATATTTATTTAAGGATTTATTTGAGTGATGGGATTGTTCAGATAACAAAATAAAAGTTATTTATTCTTTGTAATAAATACTTAACATTTCTACTTAAATTATTTTGAAGGAATTATTGTACACAGATGTACATATTATGAAAACCCTAGTAAAATGTTCATTGTAGGTCCAATTTAAAAATATATTTATATATTAATTGGTAATGCTCTCCATGTATGATTAAATGAAATGAAGTGAACTATTTATAAACCCTTTCCTGTAATGTGTCCATCACAGTCTGTTCTGTCAGGAGCTACAGAACCCCATGGCTCTCCTGGAGGAAGGGAACCACACTGCAGTGACAGAGTTCATTTTATTGGGCCTGACAGATGACCCAGTCCTTAAACTCATCCTTTTCACCATCATCCTGTGCATCTACCTGGTCACCATGTCTGGGAACCTCAGCACCATCCTTCTCATCAAAGTCTCTTCCCAGCTCCATCACCCCATGTACTTTTTTCTGAGTCACTTGGCTTCTACTGACATAGGCTACTCATCTTCTGTCACACCCAATATGCTTGTCAACTTCCTTGTAAATCAAAGTACCATCTCATATCTTGGATGTTTTATACAGTTAGGCTCAGCTGCTTTTTTGGGGGCAGTTGAATGCTTCCTTCTGGCTGCCATGGCTTATGATCGCTTCATAGCAATTTGCAATCCACTTCTTTATTCAACCAAAATGTCCACACAAGTCTGCACCCTGTTGGTTGTAGGATCTTACATAGGCGGTTTACTTAATTCTTCCTCCTTTGCCCTTTCCTTTCTTTCTTTTGTTTTCTGTGAACCAAACAAAATCAATCACTTTTACTGTGATTTTGCTCCTTTGGTGGAACTCTCCTGTTCTGATGTTAGTGTCTCTGCAGTTGTTACCTTTTTTTCTGCTGCATCAGTAACCATGATCACAGTGTTTGTCATAGCTGTCTCCTACACCTACATCCTCATCACCATCCTGAAGATACGCTCCACTGAGGGCCGTCAGAAGGCCTTCTCCACCTGCACCTCCCACCTCACTGCAGTCACTCTGTTCTATGGGACCATCACCTTCATCTATGTGATGCCCAAGTCCAGCTACTCCACAGACCAGAACAAAGTGGTGTCTGTATTCTACATGGTGGTGATCCCCATGTTGAACCCCCTCATTTACAGCCTCAGGAATAATGAAATTAAGGGTGCTCTGAAGAGACAGCTTCATAAGAAAATATTTTCTTAGAGCAGTCTAATGTTTTATAAGACTTCATATAATAAGGATAATTATTCAAAACCAATGGGACCTTTAGCTCAAATTTGGCTATTAGGTTTCCTGCTATAACTTTGGCCCTCATCTCTGTTTCTCCGATTATGTATAGAGATTATATTTATTGCATTTCTCTTTTTATACTTTAAAATATGTCTTTGAAAATATAACACAATGTATTTTATAGTGTCCTGTTTCTCTCACGAGGCTTCTTCTCATAATGCCCTCTTATATATACCTAATTATTATTTTTTTTGAAACCTAAACTGTTCTACCTGTACAGACTTAGATATTATGCTTCCCCTGAAACATGTAAGGCTACACCATTAAAAATGGACTCACCACCTGGAAGATAACAATTGCCAACACCTCAGCTAAAGGTAGACTTCATGCTCATGTACCCTCTCCATGCTGGGACATTGTATGATTTGACCTTGTCCATACTGACAACATTTATACATAGCTGCAACAGTTCTGTTGTGTCCTGAAAACATTGTATATTTGTAGCTATCAACCAGCTCTGGCTCTTACTATCTTTCCAATCACTCTATTACAGTGATTCCTGACCTTGGAGAGAAGGGCGTATGATACAGATATATTATCCAAGGTCTCTAATTCTCCGCACACTCACAGTTATGTCTTAATCACAATCTACTGCAAAAAGAAGTTGTACTCATGAAGGTTTGGAGATGAACTAATCTGCGGATTTCATGATAAGTCATTTAAAATTCAGTTTAATATTATATCCATTCAGGGAAATATGATAATGGGTTCTTCCCTACGGCCAATGTCCATTACAGCAGAGATTTGGGCCTTGAGAATTATGTTAGCTGTGAATTTTTTCATGCTTTCATTATTTAAGTTAGCCTTAAATCCAGTAAGAAGGTTAATGTTTACTCCCATAAAATTTGTGCCATATAGCACCAGTAAGCATATCTTTCCAGAATGTGATAATTGTACTTAAGTATTCACAAGAGAAGTTGTCTGTACAACACATTTAAAAATGCAGTTATAGCCGGGCGATGGTGGCGCACGCCTTTAATCCCAGCACTCGGGAGGCAGAGGCAGGCGGATCTCTGTGAGTTCGAGACCACCCTGGTCTACAGAGCTAGTTCCAGGACAGGCTCCAAAGCCACAGAGAAACCCTGTCTCGAAAAATCAAAAAAAAAATCAAAAAAAAAATAAAAATGCAGTTATATTAGTTCACTTCTATTTCAAAAGTTTAATCCTTTCTTTTTATGTTAGATAAACCCTAGAGTTTTAACATGATTCTCACTTTACATTACCCTTATTTACATTTTAGTTCCTGAGGTTATTAACTTGAGTGCAATTGCAATTTTGAATCTGGAAGCTTTTTGCCCAATCTTCACACCTACAAGTCCTTTTTAATTTTCTGCTTAAATATCACTTGCTCCAAGGGACCACCCAGTCCTGCCACAACGAACTTTTCCTTTTATATGAGCTCTATTTATTCTTCTCAACCATCTTCTAAGTTTACACTGTTTCTTCTTCTCTAGTCTATTCTTCAATGAAGTAAGATTATCATGAAAACTGTTTCATTCAGAAACATATCTGTAATGTCTACTTGGTTCTACAATACAATAAATACTCAGCAAAAACATCCAGATGTAATCAATGTCTCAGTGTTAATCCTATATCTACCTGTAAAGTAATTACAAAGCTGATACAATGTTCCTGAAATAATTTTGTCATGAAGAAAGACACAATTTGTTTTTGATGCCTTCTCCCAGCAATCTTCCTAAACTATCCTCAAAATGTAATGAATAATCCAGAAATTTTCATTTATATGGAAATTATTTTTATTACTGATAATTAATTTGTTATTTCTCAGCTATTTATGCCCAGTAAATACCTAATGTAAAATTTAGAAAACAGTTGAACATTCTGACCTAAGAGATATGGATTCAGTGTTTATGGGGAGGGTAATCTTTATGTTCAAGGATTTGGGGCTTACATGACTAAAGTTCTAAGGAATCATGTAGCCAGATGCTTAAATTTTTACCATATATTTTTAAGTGTTTGTGAAGTGATAAAGTATAGGAAGGAACTGTTTGGAAATGTCAGTATATACCTCCCAACATAAGAGCTATGAAGATGAAGAAGCATAGGCTTAGCAGGTAAAGTCATTGCCACCATGCCTGATAATCTGACTTTGATACCTCGTATCTACATAGTGGAAAGCAAAAACTAATTCACATAATCTGTGTTCTTAAGACTTCCCACCGGGCAGGGAATACAGACTGCTCTTCAGACTGGAGAGGGATAGGGAAAGGAGTGGGGGAAGGGGGAGAGAAATGAGGGGAGGGGAGAGGAGTGGGAGGAAGGGGAGGGAAATGGGAGGCGGGGAGGAGGTGGAAATTTTTTCAATAAAAAATAAGTAAATAAATAAATAAAAAGAGGCGACTGGATGGACTAGAAAGATGGATTAGTGATTAAGAGCACACACTACTCTTACAGAGGACCTGGGTTTTGGTCCCAGAATTCACACTGTGGCCTACAACCATCTGTATTTCCAAGACAGATAGATTTAGATTCAGCAATTCTTTTGCCTTCTGTAGGAAATATGAATGTACATGGTATATATACATGCTGGCAAAGCACTCATACAAATAAAAAGTAAAAGAAATTTTTAAAAAAGGATAAAGGAGATATTGGAGAGAGCTTATCTATGTGAACTTAAGGAAACTCCCTCTTTTACCTGGGTCTTGAAACTTACAGTGTCTGTTCCTATGATAACAATGATCACAATGTTAGTAACAAATTGTGCTTTTACATACACTAGTCTCTGCTTTCCTACTTAATTTTGGAACCTAAATAGGAGAATAGTGTGGATCACAAAATTCATTCAGCACATCTGGGCCATAAGAGTTATGGCACTCTCAAAAATTTGTCTACTAATATTTTTCCATCTTTAATGTCCTTCCTTGTTTTCAACTGATTTACAAAAGTGGTTTACGTGGTCTCTTCCTTCTGGAGATCATGGGTGTTAATATTCTCTAAAGACATCTAATCACAACTACATTGCGTGCACCTTTTCAGTGCAGTAGTTTGTCCATCCACCGGTCTCAAAAATGACAGAGACTGAGTATTAATTATGAAACCTCATCCCTAGCTTAGTTTTGTTCCTAACTACTTCTAATAACTTCAATTAATCCATATTTTTAAATCTACATTCTGGTACAAGGTTTATTAAGTCATCACCAGACTGACCATCCTGATTCTTCTAAGTCTGGCTGGTGACTATGCTTTTCTCCTTCCCAGAGTTCATTCTCTGGCCCAGTGTCCCATCTATCCCTCCCAACTAGCTATTGGTCATTAAGCTTTTAATTACACCAATCACAATAATATATCTCCACATAGTGTACAATTAACCCACAACATTTATTCTTTTTTATCTGAATTTAAAAAGGGAAGGCTTGAACTATAGAGCAGTAAAATTATATGCAATATGAACAATTACCAAGTTAGAACTGTATTCACAGTGTCCAGCCCATTCGCATTTGGAGGAATGGCTCTACTCTCCATCTTCTGTTGATGAGTTCAAAGTTTTATACCTAAACCATTTCCTATAATTACTTGTAAAACCATCTTAAAAATATCTTTTTAAGGTAGAATATTTTCTTAGAGAAACAAATTAAGATTTTAGATCTCTCAGCTTGATACATTTTATACTGCTTTTGTGAATTTCCTTTTTGAATTTGGCAACAAGGAAAACTGTAAATATAACTATCTAGTCTTCAACCCCTTCAGAGACCCAAGAAGAATATAATATTACCTGAGTAAAAAAACCCTCTAAAACTAAAGAAATGACTGGGCTGGTTTCTCAAAGGTTATTGACTGAAGGAGTGGAAGAAGCTCCCGCAGCAAATTTTCTTTAGAGTTAGCACTAATATCTACATTCATGAGACTACACCGGGCTGCATTAAAATTTCATCTGCCAAGGGAATTAAATCAAAAATCTTCATTTTAATCTCAGGCAAATTCTTCAAAAAAGGCAGAAAAAAGTCTACACCAAAATACCAGAAGAATAATCTCTAGGCAAAGTACTAAAAATCTTCTCTGAAACTTCTTTGGTGAGCTCCCAGAGTTCGAAACTCTTAGCCCAACTATCTTCCATGCTACTGCTAGTATGGCCCATTAAGCAGTGCTTAAAGCATTCCATTGTTTTCCAAACCCAAAGAAGGAAAACCTAAATTCTCCAAACAAACACATGATCAGGCCTATCACAGCAATGCCCCAGTCCCTGGCACTAACTTCTGTCTTAGCTCGACAGACACCATGATGTCAGCAAACTCTTAATTGAGGGGGCTTTCTTACACTTTCAGAGTTTTATTCTACTATCATAAGGATGGGAAACATACAGCGTGGAGGCTGAAGGTTAGAGGAATAACTGAAAGTCCTACATCTTGCAGGCAACAGGAAGTCGACTGACACTGGCTGGTATCCTGTGTGTATGAACCTCAAAGTCTGTCCACATAGTGACAGTCTTCCTCCAACAATGCCATACCCATTTGAACAAAGCTGCACCTTCTAGTAGTGCCTCTCCCTGATTATGGGGACCAATTACATTAAAAATACCATAGTGGATGAGGGTGAATATGTGACTAAGCTTTAGTAGTATTTATTTTACAAACTTGAGTGCCCTTGTGGTGAGCATGAGCATAGATGATAAGAATAAAAATGTTATATTGGATTTTTCCTTTGATTGCTATGTAATGTTCATCCTTGTCTCTTCTGACTAGCTTTGTTTTGAAATCTATTTTTCTAGATATTAAAATGGATACACCACTTGCTTATTAGGTACATTTACATGTGATATCTATTTCAACCCTTTACCCTGAGCTAATATTATTCTTAATGTTAAGGCTTGTTGCATAAATGCAGCAGAAGTATACTTCCTGTTTTCAAATGCATTCTGTTACTCTGTGTCCTTATATTGGGGAATGATATTGGACATATTAAAAACCAATGATATTTATAGCTCTCAAGCTCTCACATTATTATTATTATTGATATTGGTGGTGGTGGTGGTAATAGTGGCGATGGTGTTTTGTATGTGTGTGTGCTTGTGCATGTGTGTTATTTCCCTTCTATTATTTTTTCTGCATAAGATTTTCTATTCTCTGTGTTTTTAGGGTTGCAATTAACATCTTTAGGCTAAAATTATTCTTCTATCACCTTCTGTAGGGCTGTATTTGTAGATAAGTAGTGTGTAAAATTGGTTTATCATGGAATGTATAATTTTTGCACACTAGTTGGTTAGGCCAAAGAAACAGGGAAGCTAACTGAAGACATGCACTGCTCCCACCTCTTCTCCAAATTCAATCTCCCAGTATCATCACTAGCTCTCGACCCCGTTCCCTTCCCAATTGCACCCATCTACTGTGTATCTCATAATTTTACCCTTCTAAACTCTCCCCACTAGTTATTACTTTATCTCAGCTCCTAACTCCAGCAGGCACCCCACACTACCCCAAAGGACATTCCTGAAAGGGAATCAGGTAGGTAGACTTCAGATATTCACTTTCAAGTTTCCTTGTGTCTCAGAACCAATCACGTGAATGTCAACCCCAGCTCTGTAGTAGAAAACTGTTGCAGTTTTTCCGAACTGCCTCCATTCATAATCAATCGCAAAAATCTTCACCTCTAAGCTTCGTTCTCTCGCTCCAACTCTTCCTCTCTATTCTCTTCCTCTCTCACTCTGCCCTCTATCTTTCCCCTCATAGCCCAGTTCAGTCTTCTGGCCTGGTACAGTCTGAACCATTCTAGATGCTTCTGGCTGTGCACTTTTTCATATCTGCAATAAAACTTTATCTTCAACCATACCTATGACTGTTCATGACATCATTTCCATTCATCTGCTGCCAAAAACACAGGAGTGCTATATTTTTGTTCCTTCTTAAGGGACTCTTCCTCTTCAAAACAGGTGGCTATTTTGACTCTCTCAAGATATATACAAATCATTTGTTTCTTCTGTCTTGTGCAACCCACCATATTTAACTCAAATTTCAGAGTCTGCCTCTTCAGCTATTTCTTTCATTCACCTGCTATAACCATTCTGTCTCTCTCATCTACTCAGAGAGTGTCTCTATATCTCCTTCAACTTGCTAAAGCTTCTGGGCACTCCTCATACATCTCAGTCTATGTGGATCCTGACCATGCTCCAAACTCCTAGATCACCTATCTGGGCATTTCTTAGGTCTTCTATGCCCTTATGGGCTTCTGTACTAAGACACTTGCCCCCTTCTGTTTCCAAAAGCCATTCCCAGTCTGTCTCTCCAGCTGCTTTCTCCTCTTCTTCTCTACTGGATAAGTGTCATCCTGGTGCTGCTTTTTTGTCTACAATGACAAGAAACGCTTTACTGGTGGTGTGCCAGGTTGCTCCTCTCACACTACTGGGCTCATATCATGCGGTTAGGGACACTTCATGATTTGAGACATTTCACTCTGACAATTTTTCAATCCGTTTGAGGATGCCTCAGATTGAAATTCCTGTCACTGAAAAGTTTGCCTCTTCTGTCCCCTTTCATCTCAGCCATCCTGGAGCTTCCTTTCATCCCCTAAGAAATGCAACCTGAAGCATTCCTATTCCCTCCTAAGCCTCTATAATACTGGAATCCTCCTTCAGGTAGGGTCCCTGTTATAAAACTTTGTGACACTATTCTCTCTCAGCTCCCTCTTAGAACTTCCACAACTCACTTATGCCTACCTGGTGCTGTGACCATTCCCTCACCTCCTGCATGTCCTCAATTCCCTCCTAAAATTTCTTCTACTCCCCTTTAGAACTACTTGTCTGTTTCTTCCTTTAGCCCTCCAGCCTCTGTGATATTGGAGTCCTCCCTTGGGTGTAGTTCCTCACTTTACAACACTGTACCCTCTAAGCTCTCTCCTGAAAGTCCCAGAGCTGCTTTATGCCATCCTGCGCCTATACTGTAACCCTTGTCCTCACCCATCCTTGTCAGCTGCCTGTTCTGTCTCTGCCTTACATCTCCTGAGTCTCATGTAACACTTCCTATTTTCCTCCTTGCACTCAGAGTTTTTATTAAAGCTTTACTGTCTTACTGCAAATGGCTCTCTCTTGACACCACTACATCACAATCAGTGGTCAAAGATTGACAAACTACATTCTCAAAGTATATCATATGGCAAAAACTTTTGCCACTCCACAAACAAGTGGTTCCCAAAGCTCCTGTATCTAACTGTTCTGCTCTACTGTTCCAAAGGTTTCTTATCTCCAAGGTTTTCCTACATCACACTTTTTTAAATTCTACTTTATGCATAGTAATTACATTTACTTTAAAACCTTTTGTATATACATTACAGACAAGTCTGTTTTCTAACATGACCTTGCTCACATGTTACTTCCTAACAGATTATATATATATTCTGTAGGAGAAGACCTAAACTTCTGCCTCCCAACAAAACCATCAAGACCAAAGGTGCCCAGAATAACCTGCTAGGCAATGGGAAAATCTCTCTCATTTTAGTTGATACATAGGCCATTTGGAATATACTTCCCATTATAATTTATTTTTCTCAGACACCTGGTGATATTGATGGCTATCTATAGCTTTATGTTAACATCAAGAAACAAAACAGTTCCTTCCCAAACTGCATCTGCCAATTAATTTCATATGTATAATCAGGCTTCAGACCCCACTTTCTTAGATCTTTTGGGTCTCTTGCTGAGAAAGGTAGGCTCAGTCACAGTTTACGTTGCTGGAAGATATCTTGGTTAAAGTGATAAACTCACAAAGAGGTTTCAATGTGTTTACTATTTATTTAAAGAAAATTGACTTACAGTGACTACTCACAGTAATCAACCACTTATGTCTCATAGTAAATGATTGAATGGGAAAAAGGTTTTAAAGATTATAAGAGTTATGAAGGACTAAAAAGTAACCTAAAGAGTTCTAAAGTCTGAGGAATTGAATTCTTAGGTAAGTTGTAAGGGTCCAAGAATGTGTTTTAAGGTGTGTAAAGTCATAAGGAATTTAAGGTATATGAAAAATGAGAGATGTTTCAGACTTCTTTTCCTCTCTATGATATTTCTATATAAGACTTAAAAATTCTAGAATTTTAACACTTATCAATGGAGTTTTGATGAGGTATTAATCTAGCCCTAGTAAAGCCGTAATAACTATTATCGTAGTCAAAAGCTTTGAGTCTCTTCCTCTGTTTCCAATGGTTGCTATATGAAGCCTCTTTGATAATAATGGAGATAAGCTCCTGTCTATAAGTAGAACAGAATGTCATTAGAGTTCATTTCATTGACTTTTTTTTTACAATCGTGTTTTATTATACTCTGGGTCTCTGGCATATCCAAACTCTGATTTCTGGCCTTCTAGGTATTGCCTATTATAGAGCAGATCACCAGCTAGACCAGTCATTAGTTGGTGACTTCCCTAATTTCTCTGCTGCCTCTACCCAGAACATCATGTAGACAGGAAAAATTGTAGATCAAAGGTATTATGGCTAGGTTGTTTTCACAATCCCTCCATTGAAAGTTCTGCCTGGTTATAAGAGATGGCCAGTTTATGTTCCATGTCCTTCATTACTTGAAGCCTTAGCTAAGGTCACCACTAAAGATTCGTAGGAGTTTCCATTGCAGTAATATATATATTGAATTTTCTTGGTGATCCATATTGGGTAGTAATTTTTTCCATCTGTCAGTATTCAAATATCCAGGGTCCCTTGAATTTTTTGAAGATGAGTGTTTTCCTGCAAAGACAAGAACAGGACCCTGCCCCCATCCTATATGTTTTTCTTACCACCTGTATGATTATTATCATTGTGGATGAGCTGTCATGTCTCATTTCCAAGAGGTGTCTCCCCTTCAAACCAAACTTTTATTAATTTTGATGGTATCCACAATTTTTATTCTCCTGTGGATACAAGAGCAAAACCCCTTCCCCAATGCAGCACATCTCCTGGATTCCATTGCGAGGTCAGCACATCCTTGTAATAAACTGGTTGATTTAGTGCAGCAGACTTTTCCATTATCCAATGTCTTTCTGCCGCTGTTGTTCCTTCCTCATTAGCATTAAGAAAAGTCAAGGTTAATAAGGCATTATGTAATCTATTTCTGAGGGGCATTTTCTACTTCTTTCTGTTTATTTAATATATCCTTTATAGTTCGATTTGTTCTTTCTATGACTGCTTGACCTGTAGGATTGTATGGTATACCTGTAACATGCTTAATATTATAATAAGCAAAAAATGTTTCGTTTTCCTAGAGACATAAGCTGGACAATTATCTGTTTTTATTTGTGCAAGTATACCCATGATGGCCATAACTTCTAATAAATGTGTGATTACTGAATCAGCTTTTTTTTCTGAACTTAAAGCAGTTGCCCATTGAAAGACTGAATAACTGCCAAGGTGTGATATACGTATTTTAATTTTCCAAATTCTGCAAAGTGGAACACATCTATCTGCCAGATTTTATTATAATTTAAGGTTAGTCCCTGCAGGTAGCAGTGTATGGTTATATAAAGAGCAAGTAAGGCATCTCTTTATAATCTCCTCAGCTTGTTGCCATTTAATGGAAAACTCTTTCTTTAAACCTTTGCTATTGATGTGATGTTTTTCATGAAATTCTGAGGCCTGCAACACTTCCAATCAATAATTGATCGATTTCTGCATTACCTTGTGCTAGAGGACATGGCAAACCCATTTGGGACCGGCTGTGTGTTACGTACATTGGACAAAGCCTATTCCTGATTATGTCTTGTACCTGTATAAACAATGAAGTCAACTCTGTATCATCTGGTATAAATTCAGTGGTTTCAATATGCATGATAACTCTTTCTGCATATTGTGAATCTGTAACTATATTAAGAGGTTCTTTAAAATCCCTTAGCACCATAAGAATGGCATATAATTCTGCCTCTGTACAGAATTATAAGGGCTTAATTTCACCTTACTCAATTCATCTGATTTGTAACCTGCCTTCCCAGATTTATTAGCCTCAGTATAAAATGTACAAGCTCCAGTTATTGTGACTTCCTGGGCCCTGCCACTGGTGTAAACTCCGGTTATGGAGCATTTGTGGGCCTGGGTGTTTGCGTGCCCACTCGGGGTTGGGAGAAAAGTAGCTGAGACCGTGTCTGTGACTCACTGCTCCCTGCCTGGGCAGGCAGTGGGATCAAATTTCTTTTTTTTCAAGGATTTTTTAATTGTTTTTTATTCAACTATATATTTGTCCACTACCCTCCCTTCCTCCCCCTTCCCCTTCTCCCATGATTCTACATGTTCCAAATTTAAGCAGGAGAGCATGGAGGATTCCTGCCGCCATACACAGAGATGTTTCCATGATGTGGGCAGTGCTCTGCCTGGCAGATTTGGCTGCAACTCAGATTAAAAAAAACTCATTTTCAGAATTAAAGTGCTGAGTGTGACTCCTACCTGGAGGCAAAAAAAAAAAAGAAAAGAAAAGAAACCCATGTAGTTTTAAAACACATGTTTTATGGGCTATGCTCCTAGCGCGACCTCTGTCTCTTGTGGGAGACAGGGAATTTGGATGGGGTTTTGTGGGTAAAGTGCTAAGGCTTGCTTGATGGCAATGTAGACTGCTGTGTGCCTGGAACTGTGCATGGCTCAGGGGCACCAAATGGATCTGAGGTAGGAGCGGCTCCTCCATGCTAAACTCTACTGATCTCAGGCAGTAACTATCATAATAACAGCATAGTTAAGGTTTAGACTGGGCAGGAAACAGACAGTACTGTATTACCCCTACACGGCACAACTTAAGTTTTTAAGGAGGGCTTAACATTTTAAGAAATGCTCCTGGATATTAAAGAATTACAGATTAACAGTAGGACAGATTCAGACATAAAAGACCTCTAAATGAGTCATACTGTTATATAAACATAGGCTTGGAAGAGAGAAGAAAAAAAAGTATAAAGAGTCATAAAAATAAGTTAATGTTAAAATATACATATTAGAGTATTACTCAGCAGTAAAATACAAGGACTTCTTGAATTTTGCATACAAATGGATGGAAATAGAAAACACTATCCTGAGTGAGGTAAGCCAGACCCAAAAAGAGGAACATGGGATGTACTCACTCATATTTGGTTTCTAGTCATAAATAAAGGACATTGAGCTTATAATTAATGTTCCTAGAGAAGCTAAATAAGAAGGTGAATCCAAAGACAAACACATAGGCATCCTCATGAATGTTAACCTTCATCAGGCGATGAAAGGAGACAGAGACAGAGACCCACAGTGGAGCACCGGACAGAAATCTCAAGGTCCAAATCAGGAGCAGAAGGAGATGGAGCACGAGCAAGAAACTCAGGACCGCGAGGGGTGCACCGACACACTGAGACAATGGGGATGTTTTATCAGGAACTCACCAAGGCCAGCTGGCCTGGGTCTGAAAAAGCATGGGATAAATCCGGACTAGCCGAACACAGCAGACAATGAGGAATGCTGAGAACTCAAGAACAATCGCAGTGGGTTTTTGATCCTACTGCATGTACTGGCTTTGTGGGAGCCTAGGCAGTTTGGATGCTCACCTTACTAGACCTGGATAGAGGTGGGCGGTCCTTGGGCTTCCCACAGGTCAGGGAACCCTGATTGCTCTTCGAGCAGATGAGGGAGGGGGACTTGATCGGGGGAGGGGGAGGGAAATGGGAGGCGGTTGCGGGGAGGAGGCAGAAATCCTTAATAAATAAATAAATTAAAAAATAAAAATAAATAAAAAAGGGTGAAGTCTTTAAAGAGACAGAGTATAGATAGTAATAGATTAGAAGAAGAAAAATAAGCCACATAAAAATGGAAAATTCACTGAGATTCTGGATTCTGTGTATTATTAAATTTTTGAATGTAAAGGAGCTAAAGGCAGAGAGACATTTCCTTATATAGGCTGTCAAGCTAAACCAGCATGTATATTCTAAAGATACCTTGACATCAGAATTTGGGTCTAAGGATATGATGCTTTGGAAAAGAGGTTTTTCTTTTGTTTTCACAGAAGATGAGAACCTGTGTATTGCCTTCAGACCAATATGATATGATAGATAACATTCTCCTGAAAGGTTTCCAGTAAACACCCTCAAAAACTTACTATGCTCAAATGCTGACTGAGATAAATCTAGCATACAGGATATATCATGAAGGACCTGGCAGCTCCAATCTTCTTCAAGAGGAAGATGGGCATCGAAGAGACCCTCAGGTAGGTGGGGAGTTTGATAGCCATTTGGGCAAGAAACTGCTCTTTCCTGGACTGATGCATAAACTGGACATGCAGAACCCACAGAGAAAGGGCTGCTGAACTGGCCTAAAGGTGAAATGGTCCTTCAGGGTTCCTGCTTCATAAAGGAGTCTGTAGGACATTTTGTAGGACACAGAAGAAAGTGACTGAATTGTCTTTGAAATTTCCTGCTTCATGGAAAAATCTGCTGGATATTATGGGCCTATAGGCTGAAGATGGAGGCCCCAATGGTACAGAAAAACTTTGGGTGACTGTCCAGACTGCGAGATGTCTCTGTCATTTCTAAAGTTTTGGAAGTTGCTTACTTCTTGTATACTTAGGTAATATTACATCCTTCTGGAGTCTTTGATGGAGTTGAAGAATGGAAAGTTACAGTTTTCCTTAGTTATGAAAAAAGATAAAATAGTATAAATATTGTAACTGTAATTCTTGCTTGATAACTGTTTTGTTATATATAATTTCACTATGTTAAAGTGAAAGCCTTATTTTTTTGTTTAAACAGAAAAATGGGAAATGGTGTAGGAGGTACTTTTGTATTTATGTTGCTTTCATTGGTTGAATAAAGATACTGCCTTGGCCTTTTGATAGGGCAGCCCTCAGGTAGGTGGGGAAGACAGAACAGAATGCTGGGAAGAAGAGTAGAGTCAGGCAAATGCCATGATTCTCTTGCCCAAGACAGACACTGGTTAGACTCATGCCAGTAAGCCACAGTCAAGTGGAGATACACATTAATAAAAATGGATTAAACTAATATGTGAGAGTTAGTCAATAAGGGGCTAGAGATAATGGGCCAGGCAGTGTTTAAGTAAATACAGTTTTTGTGTGATTATTTCAGGTGTAAGCTAGCCAGGTGGGATGGAACAAGGGGACACAACTCCTCCTACTACTGTTTTCCTTAGTTTTGATAAAAGATACAGTAAATATAAATATTGTAACTGTGATTCTTGCTTGATACCTCTTTTATTATATGTAATTTTGCTATGTTAAAGTTAAAACCTTTGGACACTTCCTGATCAACCTACAGGGCTACACTGCCCAGTACCTCCTCTCTCTTCCTATCCCATCCAGCTTACATCCAGATCCCCCCACCCTCTGTTTCTCTCCCCCCTCCCTTCCCTGGTGGCAGAGCGCCTAGTGCTCAGCCTGCTTGGGCGCTGGGTCCTAACCCCAAGCGTAGGGTAAAGGGGAGCTCGGGGGCTTCTTTGTCCCCATAGCCCGCCTGCAGCAAGCAGGGTGGGCCCTTTGTCTGCGAGCGAACCAAGCAGCACGGAGTTTCGATCAGGGCACCTAGTGAGACATCATTGTGGTGAGTGAGTGCTGTGGCACCCGGGAACAGCCCGCCTACACTTCCTGATCAACCTACAGGGCTACACTGCCCGGTACCTCCTCTCTCTTCCTATCCCATCCAGCTTACATCCAGATCCCCCCACCCTCTGTTTCTCTCCCCCCTCCCTTCCCTGGTGGCAGAGCGCCTAGTGCTCAGCCTGCTTGGGCACTGGGTCCTAACCCCAAGCATAGGGTAAAGGGGAGCTCGGGAGCTTCTTTGTCCCCATAGCCTGCCTGCAGCAAGCAGGGTGGGCCCTTTGTCTGCAAGCGAACCAAGCAGCACGGAGTTTCGATCAGGGCACCTAGTGAGACATCATTGTGGTGAGTGAGTGCTGTGGCACCCGGGAACAGCCCGCCTACACTTCCTGATCAACCTACAGGGCTACACTGCCCAGTACCTCCTCTCTCTTCCTATCCCATCCAGCTTACATCCAGATCCCCCCACCCTCTGTTTCTCTCCCCCCTCCCTTCCCTGGTGGCAGAGCGCCTAGTGCTCAGCCTGCTTGGGCGCTGGGTCCTAACCCCAAGCGTAGGGTAAAGGGGAGCTCGGGGGCTTCTTTGTCCCCATAGCCCGCCTGCAGCAAGCAGGGTGGGCCCTTTGTCTGCGAGCGAACCAAGCAGCACGGAGTTTCGATCAGGGCACCTAGTGAGACATCATTGTGGTGAGTGAGTGCTGTGGCACCCGGGAACAGCCCGCCTACACTTCCTGATCAACCTACAGGGCTACACTGCCCGGTACCTCCTCTCTCTTCCTATCCCATCCAGCTTACATCCAGATCCCCCCACCCTCTGTTTCTCTCCCCCCTCCCTTCCCTGGTGGCAGAGCGCCTAGTGCTCAGCCTGCTTGGGCACTGGGTCCTAACCCCAAGCATAGGGTAAAGGGGAGCTCGGGAGCTTCTTTGTCCCCATAGCCTGCCTGCAGCAAGCAGGGTGGGCCCTTTGTCTGCAAGCGAACCAAGCAGCACGGAGTTTCGATCAGGGCACCTAGTGAGACATCATTGTGGTGAGTGAGTGCTGTGGCACCCGGGAACAGCCCGCCTACACTTCCTGATCAACCTACAGGGCTACACTGCCCGGTACCTCCTCTCTCTTCCTATCCCATCCAGCTTACATCCAGATCCCCCCACCCTCTGTTTCTCTCCCCCCTCCCTTCCCTGGTGGCAGAGCGCCTAGTGCTCAGCCTGCTTGGGCGCTGGGTCCTAACCCCAAGCGTAGGGTAAAGGGGAGCTCGGGGGCTTCTTTGTCCCCATAGCCCGCCTGCAGCAAGCAGGGTGGGCCCTTTGTCTGCAAGCGAACCAAGCAGCACGGAGTTTCGATCAGGGCACCTAGTGAGACATCATTGTGGTGAGTGAGTGCTGCGGCACCCGGGAACAGCCCGCCTACACTTCCTGATCAACCTACAGGGCTACACTGCCCGGTACCTCCTCTCTCTTCCTATCCCATCCAGCTTACATCCAGATCCCCCCACCCTCTGTTTCTCTCCCCCCTCCCTTCCCTGGTGGCAGAGCGCCTAGTGCTCAGCCTGCTTGGGCGCTGGGTCCTAACCCCAAGCGTAGGGTAAAGGGGAGCTCGGGAGCTTCTTTGTCCCCATAGCCTGCCTGCAGCAAGCAGGGTGGGCCCTTTGTCTGCAAGCGAACCAAGCAGCACGGAGTTTCGATCAGGGCACCTAGTGAGACATCATTGTGGTGAGTGAGTGCTGTGGCACCCGGGAACAGCCCGCCTACACTTCCTGATCAACCTACAGGGCTACACTGCCCGGTACCTCCTCTCTCTTCCTATCCCATCCAGCTTACATCCAGATCCCCCCACCCTCTGTTTCTCTCCCCACTCCCTTCCCTGGTGGCAGAGCGCCTAGTGCTCAGCCTGCTTGGGCGCTGGGTCCTAACCCCAAGCGTAGGGTAAAGGGGAGCTCGGGGGCTTCTTTGTCCCCATAGCCCGCCTGCAGCAAGCAGGGTGGGCCCTTTGTCTGCGAGTGAACCAAGCAGCACGGAGTTTCGATCAGGGCACCTAGTGAGACATCATTGTGGTGAGTGAGTGCTGTGGCACCCGGGAACAGCCCGCCTACACTTCCTGATCAACCTACAGGGCTACACTGCCCGGTTCCTCCTCTCTCTTCCTATCCCATCCAGCTTACATCCAGATCCCCCTACCCTCTGTCTCCCTCCATCCCTCCCTTCTTGGGGCAGAGTGCCTCCCTGTTCAGCCTGCCTGGGCGCTGGGACTGAACCCGAAGGTGAGTGCAAAGGGGAAGGTGGTAGCTCCTTTGTCTCCATAACCTGCCTGCAGCAAGCAGGGTGGGCCTTTGTTTGCAAGCTAACCAAGCAGCAAGGAGATCGGAACTGGACTCCAGGAGAAACATCACGGGGGAGTGACATCACTTGGAAGGTACATCAGTTGGCAAGAAGACCTGATCCTGTAAAAGAAGATCCATAGGAGAATATTGGAAGGAAGAGATGGGGAGACGCCAATGCAAGAATTCACCCAACAATCTGAAAAACAACACGAAACCACCAGAAGCCAGCGACCTCACAACAGGAGGACATGAACACCTTAATCATGAAGAAGGAGAAAAAACTGACTTCATGACAGTGATTGACACCCTTAAACAGCATATAAAAAACGCCCTTATAGAAATGGATGAGAAGTATAACAGAAAGTTCGAGGAATTGAGTAAATCAGTGAATGATACCCTAGGAAAGCAAGGAAAAACAATCAAGCAGATAATGGAAACAGTTCATGATTTGAAAAATGAAATGGAGGCAAAGAAGAAAACACAAACAGAGGGCCGGCTGGACATGGAAAATCTAGGTAAACGAATAGAGACTACAGAAACAAGCATAACCAGCAGAATACAAGAGATAGAAGAAAGAATCTCAGAGTCTGAGGATAACATAGAGAAAATAAACGCACTGATCAAAGAAAACAGCAAGTCCAACAAACTCTCATCACAAAACATTCAGGAAATATGGGACACAATAAAAAGACCAAACCTAAGAATTATTGGAGTAGAAGAAGGAGAAGAAGTGCAGCTCAACGGTCCAGAAAATATACTTAACAAAATTATAGAAGAAAACTTTCCCAACCTGAAGAAGGATGTACCTATGAAGGTTCAAGAGGCATACAGAACCCCAAATAGGCTGGATCAAAAAAAAACATCCCCTCGCCATATAATAATCAAAACACAAAATATACAGAATAAAGAAAGAATATTAAGAGCCGCAAAGGAAAAAGGCCAACTTACTTATAAAGGTAAACCTATTAGACTTACACCTGACTTCTCTATGGAAACCATGAAAGCCAGAAGGTCCTGGATAGATGTACTGCAAAAACTAAGAGACCATGGATGCAAGCCCAGACTACTATATCCAGCCAAGCTTTCGTTCACCATAAATGGAGAAAACAAAATTTTCCAGGATAAAAACAAATTTAAGCAATACGTAGCCACAAATCCAGCCTTACAGAAAATAATAGAAGGAAAATCACTAACCAAGGAGTCCAACAGAGACCTCAATAACTCAGACATCTAGAGACCCTTCACCAGCGCAACTCAAAGAAGGGAAACACACAAACCCTACTACTTAAAAAGTGACCGGAGTTAACAACCACTGGTCATTAATATCACTTAATGTCAATGGACTCAACTCACCTATAAAAAGGCACAGGCTAAGAGACTGGATACGAAAACAGGATCCAACATTCTGCTGTCTACAAGAAACACACCTCAACCACAAAGACAGGCACCTACTCAGAGTAAAGGGCTGGGAAAAGGCTTATCAAGCAAATGGACCTAAGAAACAAGCAGGTGTGGCCATACTAATTTCTAACAAAGTTGACTTCAAACTTAAATCAATCAAAAGAGATGGAGAGGGACATTTTATACTCATAACAGGAAAAATTCATCAGGAAGAAATCTCAATCCTGAATATCTATGCCCCTAATATAAAAGCACCCACGTATGTAAAAGAAACATTGCTAAAATTCAAGGCAGCCATCAAACCGCACACACTAATAGTAGGAGACTTCAACACTCCTCTTTCACCAATGGACAGGTCAATCAGACAGAAACCTAACAGAGAAATTAGAGAATTAATGGAGGTAATGAAGCAAATGGACTTAACAGACATCTATAGAACATTCCACCCAAATAGGAAAGAATATACCTTTTTCTCTGCAGCTCATGGAACCTTCTCGAAAATTGACCACATACTTGGTAACAAAGCTAACTTACACAGCTACAAAAAAATATTACTAACCACCTGTGTCTTATCAGACCACCATGGATTAAAGTTAGAATTCAACAACAATGCTACCCCCAGAAAGCCTACAAACTCATGGAAACTGAACAGTCAACTACTGAACCATACCTGGATTAAGGAGGAAATAAAGAAAGAAATTAAAGTCTTCCTTGAATTCAATGAAAATAAAGAAACAACATACTCGAACTTATGGGACACCATGAAAGCAGTCCTGAGAGGAAAGTTCATAGCACTAAGTGCCCACTTAAAGAAAACAGAGAAAGCACATATTGGAGACTTAACAGCCCACCTGAAAGCTCTAGAAAAAAAAGAAGCAGACTCACCTAGGAGGAGTAGAAGACTGGAAATAATCAAACTGAGGGCTGAAATCAACAAAATAGAAACACAAAAAACAATCCAAAGAATCAATGAATCAAGAAGCTGGTTCCTGGAAAAAATCAACAAGATTGACAAACCCCTATCCAAACTAATCAAACGGCAGAGAGAAAATTTGCAAATTAATAAGATCAGAAATGAAAGGGGAATCATAACCACAAACACAGAGGAAATTCAGAGAGTCATTAGATCTTACTACAAAAGCTTGTATGCCACTAAACTGGAAAATGTAAAAGAAATGGACACTTTCTTAGATAAATACGATTTACCAAAATTAAATCAGGACCAGGTGAACAAGCTAAACAGACCTGTCAGTCGCGAGGAACTAGAAGCTGTTATCAAAAACCTCCCTACCAAAAAAAGCCCAGGGCCAGATGGTTTCAATGCGGAATTCTACCAGAACTTCCAAGAAGACCTAATACCTATACTCCTCAATGTATTCCACAATATAGAAACAGAAGGGTCATTACCAAATTCCTTTTATGAAGCTACAGTTACTCTGATACCAAAACCACACAAAGACTCAACCAGGAAAGAGAATTACAGGCCGATCTCACTCATGAATATCGACGCAAAAATCCTTAACAAAATACTGGCAAACCGAATCCAAGAACACATCCGAAAAATTATCCATTATGATCAAGTAGGCTTCATTCCTGAGATGCAGGGCTGGTTCAACATACGAAAATCTATCAATGTAATCCATCATATAAATAAACTGAAAGAAAAAAACCATATGATCATTTCATTAGATGCTGAAAAAGCATTTGACAAAATTCAACATCCATTTATGTTAAAAGTCTTGGAGAGATTAGGGATACAAGGGTCATACCTAAACATAATAAAAGCTATATACAGCAAGCCGACAGCTAACATCAAATTAAATGGAGAGAAACTCAAAGCCATCCCGCTTAACTCAGGAACACGACAAGGCTGCCCACTTTCGCCATACCTCTTCAATATAGTGCTGGAAGTTCTAGCAATAGCAATAAGACAGCATAATGGGATCAAGGGGATTCGAATTGGAAATGAAGAAGTTAAACTTTCGTTATTCGCAGATGATATGATAGTGTACATAAGCGACCCCCAAAATTCCACCAAAGAACTTTTACAGCTGATAAACAGCTTTAGTAATGTGGCAGGATACAAGATCAACTCCAAAAAATCAGTCGCCCTCCTATACTCAAAGGATATGGAAGCAGAGAGGGAAATCAGAGAAGCTTCTCCATTCACGATAGCCACAAACAGCATAAAATATCTTGGGGTAAATCTAACCAAGGAAGTGAAAGATCTATTTGACAAGAACTTTAAGGCATTGAAGAAAGAAATTGAAGAGGATACCAAAAAATGGATGGACATCCCTTGCTCTTGGATTGGGAGGATCAACATAGTAAAAATGGCAATTCTACCAAAGGCAATTTATAGATTCAATGCAATCCCCATCAAGATCCCATCAAAATTCTTCACAGATCTGGAGAGGACAATAATCAACTTTATATGGAAAAACAAAAAACCCAGGATAGCCAAAACAATCCTATACAATAAAGGATCTTCTGGAGGCATTACCATCCCTGACTTCAAACTCTATTACAGAGCTACAGTAATGAAAACAGGGTGGTACTGGCATAAAAACAGAGAAGTCGACCAATGGAATCGTATAGAAGACCCGGACTTTATCCCACAAACCTATGAACACCTCATTTTCGATAAAGGAGCTAAAAGTTTACATTGGAAGAAAGAAAGCATCTTCAACAAATGGTGCTGGCACAACTGGATGTCAACCTGTAGAAGAATGAAAATAGACCCATATCTATCACCGTGCACAAAACTCAAGTCCAAATGGATTAAAGACCTCAATATCAGCCCGAATACACTGAAAATGATAGAAGAGAAAGTGGGAAATACCCTACAACAGATGGGCACAGGAGATCGCTTCCAATGTATAACCCCAGAAGCACAGACATTAAGGGCAACATTGAATAAATGGGACCTACTAAAACTGAGAAGCTTCTGTAAAGCAAAGGACACTGTCACTAAGACACAAAGGCAACCTACTGACTGGGAGAAGATCTTCACCAACCCCGCAACAGACAAAGGTCTGATCTCCAAAATATATAGAGAACTCAAGAAACTAGACTTTAAAATGCTAATTAACCCAATTAAAAAATGGGGCGCTGAACTGAACAGAGAATTCTCAACAGAAGAAGTTCAAATGGCCAAAAGACACTTAAGGTCATGCTCAACCTCCTTAGCGATCAGGGAAATGCAAATCAAAACAACTTTGAGATATCATCTTACACCTGTAAGATTGGCTAAAGTCAAAAACACCAAGGATAGCCTTTGCTGGAGAGGCTGTGGAGGAAGGGGTACCCTCATCCATTGCTGGTGGGAATGCAATCTTGTGCAACCACTGTGGAAGTCAGTGTTTCGGTTTCTCCGGAAATTCGGGATCAACCTACCCCTGGACCCAGCAATACCACTCTTGGGAATTTACCCAAGAGATGCTCTATCACATGTCAAAAGCATTTGTTCAACTATGTTCATAGCAGTATTATTTGTAATAGCCAGAACCTGGAAACAACCTAGATGCCCTTCAATGGAAGAATGGATGAAGAAAGTATGGAATATATACACACTAGAGTACTACGCTGCGGTAAAAAACAATGACTTCTCGAATTTTGCATGCAAATGGATGGAAATAGAAAACACTATCCTGAGTGAGGTATCCCAGGCCCAAAAAGACGAACATGGGATGTACTCACTCATAATTGGTTTCTAGCCATAAATAGGGTTCACGGAGTCTACAATAGGCGAATCTAAAGAAGCTAAGTAAGAAGGTGAACCCAAGGAAAAACATATAGTTATCCTCTTGGATAAGGGAAGTAGACAAAATTGCCGGGGGGGGAAAGTGGGATCTTGGGGGTGGGGTGGGATGGGGGTTAGGGGAGATGGGGAGAGAAAAGGTAGAAGGGTAGGAGGGTGGACTTGGGGAAACAGGAGGATCGGGATAAAGGAAGGTTGGATAGGGGAGCACGGAACCACAATTCTTAGTTAAGGGACCCACTTTAGGGTGGGCAGGAGACTTGACCCTAGAGGGGCTCCCAGGTGCCCAAGCTGAGGTCCCCAGTTAGTTCCCTGGGCAGCTGAGGATAGGGAACCTGAAATGACCCTACCCTAGAGCAATACTGACGAATATATTGCATATCATCCTAGAACTTGCATCTGGCAATGGATGGAGATAGAGACAGAGACCCACACTGGAGCACTAGACTGAGCTCCCAAGGTCCCAATGAGGAGCAGAAGGAGTGAGAACATGAGCAAAGATGTCGGGACCACGAGGAGTGCACCCACCCACTGAGACAGTGGAGATGACCTACTGGGAGCTCACCAAGGCCAGCTGGACTGTTACCAGAAAAAGCATGGGATAAAACTGGACTCTCGGAACATGGCGAACAATGAGGGCTGATGAGACGCCAAGGACAATGGCACGCGGTTTTGATCCTACGCAATGTGCTGGCTTGGTGGGAGCCTAGCCAGTCTGGATGTTCACCTTCCTAGATATGGATGGAGGGGGGAGGACCTAGGACGAACCACAGGGCAGGGAACCCTGACAGCTCTTTGGACTGGAAAGGGAGGGGGAGAGGAGTGGGGGGAAGGGGAGAGGGGTGGGAGGAGGGGGAGAAGAGTGGGAGGAGGGGGAGAAGAATGGGAGGAGGGGGAGGGAAATGGGAGGCTGGTGGGAGGAGGTGGAAATTTGTTTTTTTTTTCTTTTCTTTATCCTCCTTTTATCAATAAAAAAAAAAAAAAAAAAAAAACCCAAAAAAAAAAAAAAAAAAAAAGTTAAAACCTTTGTATGCTATGAATATGTTTTGCTACCATTGGTTAATGAATAAACCTTCTTTGGCCTACCAGTAAAATAGAATATATTCATGTGGGAAATCTGAACAGAGATATATAGAGAGAATAGGCAGAGTCAACGAGATGCCATGTAGCTACTTAAGGAGAAAAATGGCCACCTGAGTCTGCTGACATGTTGCCAATAAATCGTGACCCTCATGATAAAATACAAAATAATGAAGATGGGTTAGTTTAAGACATAGTTGGCAATATTCCTAAGTGATTGCCCACGTAACTGAGTTTCTGTGTGATTATTTGGATCTTGGGAGGCCAGAAATGAACTCACAGTCTCCACCTACATTTCCTCACCTGAACCCTCCTGCTCCTATCCCCACAAGCCCTCAGGACTCCATGATATCTACTCTATTTGTCCTTCCTAGGAAGTATCATGCAACCACTCTTCAGCCTTCCTTGTTACTTAGTTTCTACAGGTATGTGGATTGTATCATGACTATCCTTATCTTTACAGTTAATATCCACTATAAATGAGTACTTACCACATTTAAATTTCTTGGTCTGGGTTATGTCACTCAGGATGACTTTTTCTAGTTCCATCCATTTGCCTAAAAATTTCATTATGTTAGACATACAGTTTTATGATTCTAGTAATGTTAAACATGAAATTTCATGATGTTACACATCATGGTTGGATGGTGCTAAACAGGCCTAAGTTTTTCTTCAAATGCCTATCCCTGAGGATGGGATCATGGTTCCCCAGGTTTTTTGATACATTCTCACACTATCACGGATATTCAGACAATGCTCCACAACATTACTATTTGAAATGCATACCTACCTAAGATAAAAATTTCTCCTAATCTCCTTAACCTACTGTTCTTAGTCTATTTCTCTCCAAGCAGATTTCCAATCAATTGAAGACTGTACATTGCTCCAAACATGCCAACTCTGGGTGTTTCTTATGGAATTTAATCTAGTCTGAGGCCCATAATCACAGAGGGCTCTAAAGATACCTAGACTTTAATAGATCTATGTGGTACCCCAGAATGTGGGCCCCGGGTGAAACAGATGTCCTATAGCCTCCAATCCTCTCTCCTTTCCAATTATTAGGCCAACATTCCAAACTATCTGCCTCCCAGGACAATGATGACCTAATTTCAGCACAGAGCCAGTTATAGAACAGATTCCATCACTTCTTATCATTGATTGTTGGTCCCCAAAAAGTCATTTTTCAAAGTCTGCCATTTAGAAAAAAGCCAGAATTCTCTCAGATTTAAGAAGATAATTCTTGCTCTTCCTCTAAGCAGCCTGAAGTGACCTGTGAAAGTGGTTCACTACTCTCTTGACCCTGAAAACCCTACAATACTATGCAAATCAGGAGGATCAAGTCTCACGTCCATGTTAAGAACACCTGTGAAATTGCCCAGACCATTAAGGGTGTTATGATTTTTTAAAAATACTGCAAGATCCCCAGTGGCAGTAGGCAGCAGAAATGCTGTAGGTCCCCCAAATGGTGGTAGCAGGTCATATGGTGGCAGGCAGCCGGCCCTGAGAATACCAGTCCCAGGCAGAGACATCTGCCTGTCCCCCAGCTGTGGCTGGTCCCAGGCAGGGAGACATATGGTGGATGGGCAGGAGACAGGGACATGGATAGACACATCTAAAGAATAGAATTAGATATTTATTAGCTAAATTATAAAATGGGAAGGAAAGAGGGGAGAAGGGGGAGAGAGAAGAGAGGGGGAAGAAAGAGAGGAGGACAGAGCGAGAGAGAAAGGAGAAGGGGGAGAGGATAAAGGTACTGCAAGAGTAGCTAAAATGGTAAGAGGATGGGAGGTGCTGCAGGGAGTGGGCATGACTGGTTTCTTAAAGTGATGGAACAATCATAACAAAGGGTATGCATAGTCAAAAAGTCACTAAATATCATAAAGATGTCACTTTGAAGGAACAATGTGTACTTCCAGTGGATAAAAGTGGGGTTGGGAAATGTGCCCAGACAAAACACCGGGACTGGAAACAGGATCAGAGGTCAAAAAAAGAGTGCTGAATTTTTGTTGCAAATGCTTAAAGTATAGAAAATAATGCTGAAGAGTTTAGATGATGTAGATTCTCTGGTCATGGCACACATCCAAATGAACAAAGCATCTAAGATGTGCCAGTGAACTAAAGAGATCATTGCCAGATTAAACCATACATGAGCTACCCCAGCCACATTGAAATGTTCCTCACTGATAAAAATCAACTGTTCCAAAGTAAGAGAGAAGGTTGATCAGAAGAAAAACATATCCCAGAAGGAACAGAAGGAAGAAAACGTATGGCATGGTAATAAATTCAGCATAAAATAAATGCTGATAGATAAAAGTTTTTTTTAAAAAAATAGTTCATACTTGATAAAATGAGCCATTATCTCACCTTATCTCTGGCAAAAGGGACTTATGACTCTTCCATTAACCTATGCCTGTGATTCCTATTATTGTATCAAGGTCTATGCCAGGCTTTAGGTTCTCTCAGTCTCTCCTCACAAGTGCCTGTTACAGAACCATCTTAGATAGCATAACCCACCCTCTTACTTATACCTCTCCAGCTCCTGAGCTTCCCTTACCTACTCCCAACTTCTCTTACCTCCATTATTCAACCATTTTTTCTATGCATTCTCTTTGTTCTGCTGTGGACTCACCTCTATTTATCAGTTTCTCCTCTTCCCTCTTTTTGTTCTTCCTTTTTACATTACCCCTCTTTGCCCTTCTCATCATCTAGTTCAGTCCAATTGTCTAGTACAGTTTCAACCTTACCAGATGTCTTGGGTTCTGCTATTTTTATCTCTACAATAAAACATTCTCCTCAACCATTCTATGGAATGGTCAATTCTGTGTATTCATTCAAAGGTGAAGTACACTTTATCCTAGAGAGTCAAGCATGGTTCAATATACAAAAATCAATAAATGTAATTTACCATGTACACAAATTGAAGAAGTATTTTAATGATTGAAGTATTTTAATATGAATGAAACTGAATCAAATAACAACTTGTTCAAGTATTTACCTAAGATAATCGTTATCATCATGTACTTCCCTTAAGTGTCAAGTGAAAGTGCACCAATACTCACATACAGGAAAACAAGAAATCACCTGAGATTGACAGGTGACCCCTTGGAAATTAATTGTTTTGTGTGAAATTTAGTGCTCAATAATCACTGGGAATAAAGTAATGATCCCTAGTGATTTAAATTCACACTAAAATCCATAACATCACCAGGGACTTATCCTTAGTAATAACAGTGCAGACAGCTTTGTAGGTATAAAATCATAGTGACTTTGAACTTCTTACTTTTAAATGAATTACCACAAGAGGTAAGATTTTGATTTTGTTGGTAAATGGAGATACATTATCCTTTGAATATGTACTACATTTACAAACCATAGTGCAGAAATAAGGCAGATGAAGTAAAGCAATAATATAGCCAAAGGAAAATAAACACATATTTATTGAACTACCTTATATTTCCATAGGTGAATTATTCAGAATGATTGGGCATAAAATTGAGTTTTCACCGTTTATTTTATTGAAAATATATTCTTATCTCACATACTACTTCTTGACTAGTTTCCCCTTCCTACACTCTTCCCAACTATCCCCAAGTTTTCAAAGATTCCTATTTATCCATCCAATGGTAAGACCAGAGAGAAACATGAGCTTCAAATTCTACACACATATCATTCAGCCAAAAGCTCACAAGTTCACTCGCTATTAAATGCTTTGGTGGCTTACTCTCAATGAATATCAAGTACAGATTCCCGCTTAGTTTATGGACTGAATGTTTGTGTCATAGGCATCACCATAAATAAAGAATGTGAGGGATTATAGTAAATCTGTGCCATGCTAGATGAACTTTCATAAACCTCTTAACTTCTTATTTGAGTATTTGCAGATCAGTGTCCTCTGTTGAAAATCATGTGAATTTATTCCATGACACTCCTGTTAGAAACCACTGTGACACTGGAAAGCTTCTGATAGGTTTTAATAAAATATTAGTAATATCATGACAAATATTATTCATATTTTACATGCTGATGAAATTGCTATTTCAAAGTACTTTAAAGAGAAGTAATCTATTTAAATATTTAATGAGCTTACCACAAGAAGTTGTATTTGCAATTTTAGTGTGATCTCTGTTTTATTTATTCTCAGTTCTAACAAGAAAATTTACATTTTTAAAAAGTTGATTAAAAACTTACTTACAGAAATAATAGACATTGTAACAAGTGTCACCAGCAAAGCACCTCTCTATGTATTTACCATTGGACAGCAGAAATGCTACTCTGATGCTTAATTTGAATGTGCCTTCAATTTCATGGTCACCCATAATTATGTGCGGTTACTTAAAAAGAATACTCTAAATTCAACAAGACTAGTGTTCATACATACTGCAACTTTAAAAGATTTGTAATTTTGAGTCTATGTTTATGAATGTTGCCTATGTTATGAATTTGTATATACTTATTTGCACCACATACATGCCTGCTGTCTGTGAAGAGCAGAAAAGGGCATTAAGTCCCCAGAGCTAGAACCTCAGACTGCTGTGAGAAACCATGTGAGTACTGGGGATCAGACCCTGGTTCATTGCAAGTGCAAAAATTGCTCTTAATTACTGAATTATCTCTGAAGCCCAATAATTTGGTTAATTATTATATAAATCTTAGAAAACTTAAAATGCATTTCTGTTATAAAATAAAACTGATAAAACTGTAATGCTATTTAATGGAATTAAGAATAAAAAATATAAAATTTTTTCCTTTTTTTTACTCTTTTTTAATTAAATTTTTTAATTAAAAATTTCTGCCTCCCTTTTCCCTCCCCCTCCCTTCAATCCCCATGTCCCACTCCCCTCTCCCTCCCTCTCCAGTCCAAAGAGCAGTCAGGGTTCCCTGCCCTGTGGGCAGTCCGAGGTCCTCCTCCCTCCATCTAGGTCTAGGAAGGTGGGCATCCAAACTGGCTAGGCTCCCACAAACCCAGTACATGCAACAGGGACAATATTTTTAAAATCCTGTGCTGGTGATGTAGTAAGCATTTAATAAAAGTTAGTCATTATTTGACTCTTCAAATTGTCTTCTCTGACATTTTGTTTTATTTATAATTAGTATATTGCTATCTTCTTAAGATTTACATTATTTTATATTTATTTAAGGATTTATTGGAGTGATGGGATTGTTTAGATAACAAAATAAAAGTTATTTATTCTTTGTAACAAATTCCTAACATTTCTACTTAAATTATTTTGAAGGAATTTTTGTACACAGATGTACAAATTATGGAAACCCTAGTAAAACATTCATTGTGGGTCCAATTTAAAAATATATTTATATATTAATTGGTAATGCTCTCCGTGTATGATTAATTGGAATGAAGTGAACTATTTATAAACCCCTTCCTGTAATGTGTCCATCACAGTCTGGTTCTGTCAGGAGCTACACTACCCCATGGCTCTCCTGGAGGAAGGGAACCACACTGCAGTGACAGAGTTCATTTTATTGGGCCTGACAGATGACCCAGTCCTTAGAGTCGTCCTCTTCACCATCATCCTGTGCATCTACCTGGTGACCGTGTCTGGGAACCTCAGCACCATCCTTCTCATCAAAGTCTCTTCCCAGCTCCATCACCCCATGTACTTTTTTCTGAGTCACTTGGCTTCTACTGACATAGGCTACTCATCTTCTGTCACACCCAATATGCTTGTCAACTTCCTGGTAAATCAAAGTACCATCTCATATCTTGGATGCTTTATACAGTTTAGCTCAGCTGCTTTTTTTGGGGCAATTGAATGTTTCCTTTTGGCTGCCATGGCTTATGATCGCTTTGTAGCAATTTGCAATCCACTTCTTTATTCAACCAAAATGTCCACACAAGTCTGCACCCTGTTGGTTGTAGGATCTTACATAGGCGGTTTCCTTAATTCTTTCTCCTTTGCTCTTTCCTTTCTTTCTTTTGTTTTCTGTGGACCAAACAGAATTAATCACTTTTTCTGTGATTTTACTCCATTAGTTGAACTCTCCTGTTCTTATGACAGTGTCCTTATAGTTCTTGATACTTTTTCTGCTGGCTCCATAGTTTCGATAACAGGGTTTGTCATAGCTGTCTCTTATACCTACATCCTCATCACCATCCTGAAGATTCACTCCAGTGAAGGACGCCACAAGGCCTTCTCCACCTGCACCTCCCACCTCACTGCAGTCACTCTCTACTATGGGACTGTCACCTTCATCTATGTGATGCCCAAGTCCAGCTACTCCACAGACCAAAACAAGGTGTTGTCTGTATTCTACATGGTGGTGATTCCCATGTTGAACCCCCTCATTTACAGCCTCAGGAATAATGAAATTAAAGGTGCTCTGAAGAGACAGCTTCATAAGAAAATATTTTCTTAGAGCAGTCTAATGTTTTATAAAACTTAATATAATAGGGATAATTATTCAAAACCAATGGGACCTTTATATCAGGTTTGTTTTAGGTTTCTTGTTATAACTTTTGTCCTCATCTCTGTTTTTCCCAGTATATTTATATATTATATTTCTTGCATTTCTCTTTTTATACTTAAAAATGTGTCCTTGAAAAACTACAATGTATTTTTGTGTCCAGTTTCTGTCACAAGCCTTCTCCTTATAACTCCCTCTTCTATATACCTGATTATTGTTTTTGATGAAACCTAAATTGTGCTACCTGTACAGACTTAGGTATTATACTTCCCCTGAAACATGGAAAGCTACACCATTAAAATATGGACTCACAGCTGAGGAGTTCCATCTGGACGGGTGTGTGTGTGCTATCCAGGGGCGGATTGTCCCGGAAGAGAGCACAAATACCCCTCCCCAAGCTCCTTTTGCAGGGCTGTCTTTCTTATGCACGACCCAGCCCCCTAGCACTCCCCAACCCTGCCCTGCTGTATGCTAGGAACAGTGCTCAAGAACAGTTTTCAGCTCCTACACTAAGGCTACCCACCCAGAGCGGTGAGTGCCTGCCTACTCCGGCAGGCCTCAAGGTCCCTTGTAAGGGAGCCCGGGCACCTTCAGCTTGTGCCCCAGGGTCTCCTGTGCTCTCCTGGATCCTGCCCTGCCTGCTACGTTCTTCCTTTTGTCCCAGGATCATTGGGCTACCAGGCAGCCCTGTTTAGGTGCTGAGGAGTTCCATCTGGATGGGTGAGTGTGTGCTATCCAGGGGCGGATTGTCCCAGAAGAGAGCACAAACCCCCCTCCCCAAGCTCCTTCTGCAGGGCTGTCTTTCTTACACACGACCCCCCCCCCAAAGCCTGCATTTTCTGCAAGGTCCTTTGCTCAGGAACAGTTTTCTGCTCCTACACTGAGGTTACCCACCCAGAGCTGTGAGTGCCTGCCTACCGGGCAGGCCTCAAGGACCCTCCCCCCCCCCTGAAAGGGAGCACGCGCACCTTCAGCTTGTGCAGCAGGGTTTCCTGTGTTCTACTCGTCCCTGACCTGCCCGCCAAGTTCCCCCTTTTGTCCCCAGTTCATTGGACTACCAGGCATCCACGTTTTGGTGCTGAGGAGTTCCATCTGAACAGGACGGATCCTGCTTCTACACTGAAGAGATACACCCACAGAGTCAGTCACAGCAAAGACTGGACTAAGACACCAGGCCTCCCCTGGCTCCATTTGAAGGAAGAGATGGGAAGGCGCCAATGCAAGAATTCCTCCAACAACCTGAAAGGCAACATGACATCACCAGAATCCAGGGATCCCGAAATAAGAAGAATTGTACACCCTACTCCAGAAGAATTAGAAAAAAATCGACTCAAAAGTGAATTATATGAAAATAATAGAAGACCTTAAACAGGAGGTGAAAAACTGCCATAATCAATTAGAGATCACAAACAAAAAGGTAGAGGAAATGAATAAATTGCTCAAAGATACCCAAGAAAACCAAGAGAAACAAGAAAAAGCAATCAAACAGGTAAGAGAAACGGTTCAAGACTTGAAGAATGAAATGGAAGAAATGAAGAAAACAAAACCGAGGGAAGGATGGAGATGGAAAATCTGGGTAAACAAACAGGAACTACAGAGACAAGTACTACCAACAGCTTACAAGAGATAGAAGAAAGAATGTCAGACACTGAAGATACCATAGAGAAAATAAACACACTGATCAAAGAAAACAGCAAAACCAACAAATTCTCATCACAAAACATTCAGGAAATCTGGGACACAATAAAAAGACCAAAACCTAAGAAAAATTGGAAAAGAAGAAGGAGTAGAAGTACAGCTCAACGGTCCAGAAAATATATTTAATAAAATTATAGAAGAAAACTTTCCCAACCTAAAGAAAGATATTCCTTTGAAGGTTCAAGAAGCATACAGAACACAAATAGACTGGAACAAAAAACAACATCTCCTCGCCAAATAATAATCAAAACACAAAACATACAGAATAAAGAAAGAATATTAAGAGCTGCAAAGGAAAAAGGTCAAGTTACTTATAAAGGTAAACCTATCAGACTTACACCTGACTTCTCTATGGAAACTATGAAAGCCAGAAGGTCCTGGATAGATGTACTGCAAAAACTAAGAGAACATGGATGCAAGCCCAGACTATTATACCCAGCCAAGCTTTCGTTCACTATAAATGGAGAAAACAAAATTTTCCAGGATAAAAACAAATTTAAACAATATGTAGCCACAAATCCAGCCTTACAGAAAGTAATAGAAGGAAAATCACAAACCAAGGAGTCAAACAATGACCACAATAACTCAGTCATCTAGAGACCCTTCACCAGCGCAACTCAAAGAAGGGAAACACACAAACTCTACTACTAAAAAAGTGACTGGAGTTAACAACCACTGGTCATTAATATCACTTAATGTCAATGGGCTCAACTCACCTATAAAAACGCACAGGCTAAGAGATTGGATACGAAAACAGGATCCAACATTCTGCTGTTTACAAGAAACACACCTCAACCACAAAGACAGGCACCTACTCAGAGTAAAGGGATGGGGAAAGGTATATCAAGCAAATGGACCTAAGAAACAAGCAGGTGTGGCCATACTAATTTCTAACAAAGTTGACTTCAAACTTAAATCAATCAGAAGAGATGGAGAGGGACATTTTATACTCATAACAGGAACAATTCATCAGGATGAGGTCTCAATCCTGAATATCTACGCCCCTAATATAAAAGCACCCACGTACGTAAAAGAAACATTAATAAAACTCAAGGCTGCCATCAAACCACACACACTAATAGTAGGAGACCTCAACACCTCTCTCTCACCAATGGACAGGTCAATCAGACAGAAACCTAACAGAGAAATAAGAGGATCAAGGGAGGTAATGAATCAAATGGACTTAACAGACATTATAGAACATTCCACCCAAATAGGAAAGAATATACCTTTTTCTCTGCAGCTCATGGAACCTTCTCGAAAATTGACCTCATACTCGGTAACAAAGCAAACTTCCACAGTTACAAAAAAATATTCGTAACCTCCTGTGTCTTATCAGATCACCATGGATTAAAGTTAGAATTTAACAACAATGCTACCCCCAGAAAGCCTAAAACCTCATGGAAACTTAACAGTCAACTACTGAACCACACCTTGATCAAGGAAGAAATAATGAAAGAAATTAAAGTCTTCCTTGAATTCAATGAAAATAAAGAAACAACATACTCAAACTTATGGGACACTATGAAAGCAGTCCAAAGAGGAAAGTTCATAGCACTAAGGGCCCACTTAAAGAAAACAGAGAAAGCACATATTGGAGACTTAACAGCCCACCTGAAAGCTCTAGAAAAAAAGAAGTAGACTCACCTAGGAGGAGTAGAAGACTGGAAATAATCAAACTGAGGCCTGAAATCAACAAAATAGAAACACAGAAAACAATCCAAAGAATCAATGAAACAAAAAGTTAGTTCCTGGGGCAGTTGAAGATAGGAAACCTGAAATGACCCTATCCTATAGCCATACTGATAAATATCTTGCATATCACCATAGAACCTGCATCTGGCGATGGATGGAGATAAAGACAGAGACCCACACTGGAGCACCGGACTGACCTCCCAATGTCCCAATGAGGAGCAGAAGGAGGGAGAACATGAGCAAGAAGTCAGGACCACAAGGGGTGCACCCACCCACGGAGACAGTGGGGCTGATCTATTGGGAGCTCACCAAAGCCAGCTGGACTGTGACTGAAAAAGCATGGGATAAAACCGGACTCTCTGAACATGGCGAACAATGAGGGCTGCTGAGAAGCAAAGGACAATGGCACTGGGTTTTAATCCTACTGAATGTTCTGACTTTGTGAGAGCCTAGCCAGTTTGGATGTTCACCTTCCTAGACCTGGAAGGAGAGGGGAGGACTTTGGACTTTTCACAGGGCAGGGAACCCTGACTGCTCTTCAGACTGGAAAGGAGGGGGAGAGGAGTGGGGCGAGGGGGGAGGAGTGGGAGGAGGGGAGGGAAATGTGAGGCTGGGGGGAGGCGGAAATTTTTTTTTCTTCAATAAAAAAAAATAATAAAAAAAAAGAAAAGAAAAAAATGGACTCACCACCTGGAAGATAACAATTGCTGATGAGGGTTTAGAGAGGAACTAATCTGTGGGTATCATGATAAGTAATTTAAAATTAGTTAAATATTATATCCATTTTGGGGGTTATAATAATGGGTTCTTCTCTATAGCCTATTTCCTGTTTAGCACAGGTTTTGCCCTTGAGAATTATCCTAACTGTGAATTGTTTCATGCTAAGTTAGGCTTAGATCCAGTAAGAAAGTTGGTGTTTACTCCTGTGAATTTTGTGCCATTTAGCACTAGTAGGCATGTCTTTTCAGAATTGTGTTAATTGTACTTGAAGTGTTTACAAGACAAGTTGTCTGTACACACATTTAAAGATACAGTTATATTAGACTACTTCTATTTCAAAAGTTTAATTCTTGCCGGGCGTTGGTGGTGCACACCTTTAATCCCAGCACTCGGGAGGCAGAGGCAGGCGGGTCTCTGTGAGTTCAAGGACAGCCTGGTCTACAAGAGCTAGTTCCAGGACAGGAACCAAAAGCTGCGGAGAAACCCTGTCTCGAAAAATCCAAAAAAAAAAAAAGTTTAATTCTTTCCTTTTGTGTTTGATAAACTCTGGAGTTTTAACATGTTTCTCTGTTTACATTACCCTGATTTACTTTTTATTTCCTGAGGTTATTAACTTGAGTGCATTTGCAGTTTGAATCTGGAAGCTCTATGCTCAGTCTTCACATCTACAAGTCCTTCTTAATTTTCTGCTTAACTGTCACTTTCTTCAAGGGACCACCCTGTCCTGCTACAACTATCATTATCTTTCATATGATCTCCATTTATTCTTCTCCACCACCTTCTAAGTTTACATGGTTGCTTCTTCTCTAGTTTACTCTCCACTAAAGTGTAAATTTTATAAGAATTGTTTCAGTCAGAAACATATCTTTAATGTCTACCTGGTTCTGCAATACAATAAATACTCAGCAAAAACATCCAGATATAATCAATGTCTCAATGTTAATCCTATATCTACCTGTAAAGTAATTACAAAGCTGATACAATGTTCCTGAAATAATTTTGTCATGGACAAAAACACAATTTGTTTTTGATACCTACGCCCAGCCATCTTCCAATACTATCCTCAAATATGTAATGAATAATCCAGAAATTTTCATTGATATGGAAATTAATGTATCTTACTGATCATTAATTTATTATTTCTCAGTTATTCATGCCCAGTTAACACCTAATGTAAAATTCAGAAAACAGTTGGATATTCTGACCTAAGAGATGTTCATTCAGTGTTTATCAGAGGCTAATCTTTTCTTATTATTTTATTTATTTATTTATTGAAGATTTCTGTCTCTTCCCCACCACCACCTCCCATTTCCCTCCCCCTCCCCCAATCAAGTCCCTCTCCCTAGTCAGCCCAAAAAGCAATCAGGGTTCCCTGCCCTGTGGGAAGTCCAAGGACCACCCACCTCCATCTAATCTTTATATTCAAGAATTTGGGAGAACATCACCCAGGTCAGCCTGTCAGGGCACTGGGGCCGAATCCTGAGGGCAACCAGGAGGGCAGGAGTTCCTTTGTTTCAATAGGGTGCCTGCAGCAAGCAAGGTAGGCGCTTTGTTTACAAGCTACCCAACCAGCACGGAGATCTGATCTCGGCACCAGGAGAGACATCACTGGAGCACCAGGAGAGCCATCACTGGGAAGGTACATCAGTAGGCAAGGAGACCTGATTCTGTAAAAGAAGACCCATAGGGGAGCATTCAGAGGAAGAGATGGGCAGGCGCCAATGCAAGAATTCACCCAACAATCTGAAAAACGACATGGCTAGAAAACAAATATGAGTGAGTACATCCCATGTTCCTCTTTTGGGGTCTGGCTTACCTCACTCTTTTAGAAAGTTTCACTTGTTTTGTTTCCCATTTAAAAAAAAAACACTTAAACTGGGTGGTGGTGGTGACACCTTTAATCCCAGTACTTGGGAGGCAGAGGCAGGCAGATCTCAGTGAGTTTGAGATCAGCCTGGTCTACAAGAGCTAATTTCAGGACAGGCTCCAAAACCAGAGAGAAACTCTGTCTCGAAAAACCAAAAAAAAAAAAAAAAAATAAGAGGAAAGTTCATAGCACTAAGTGCCCATGTAAAGAAAATGGAGAAAGCTTACCTTGGGGACTTAACAGCATACCTGAAAGCTCTAGAAAAAAAAAAGAAGCAGACGCACCCAGGAGGAGTAGAAAACTGGAAATAAACAAACTGAGGGCAGAAATCAACAAAATAGAAACACAGAAAACAGTCCAAAGAATCAATAAAACAAAAAGTTGGTTCTTGAAGAAAATCAACAAGATCGACAAACCCCTATCCAAACTAATTAAACAAGAGAAAGAAAACACGCAAATAAATAAGATTAGAAATGAAAAGGGGGACATAACCACAGACACAGAGGAAATTCAGACAATCATTAGATCTTACTACAAAAGCCTGTATGCCACAAAACTGGAAAATGCAAAAGAAATGGACATTTTTCAGATAAGTACCACATACCAAAGTTAAACCAAAACCAGGTGAAAGATCTAAATAGACCTGTTAGTCACAAAGAATTAGAACCTGTTATCAAAAATCTCCCTACCAGAAAAAGCCCAGGACCAGATGGTTTCAACGCAGAATTCTACCAGAACTTCTAAGAAGAGCTAATACCTATACTCCTTAAGGTATTTCACAATATAGAAACAAAAGAGTCATTGCCAAATTCCTTTTATGAAGCTACAGTCACCCTGTATCAAAACCTCACAAAGACTCAACCAGGAAAGAGAATTACAGGCCAATCTCACTCATGAACATCGACGCAAAAATTCTCAATAAAATACTGGCAAACCGAATCCAAGAACACATTAGAAAAATTATCCATTATGATCAAGTAGGGTTCATCCCAGAGATGCAGGGCTGGATCAACATACGAAAATCTATCAATGTAATCCACCATATTAATAAACTGAAAGAAAAAACCATATGATCATTTCATTAGATGCTGAAAAAGCATTCGACAAAATTCAACACCCCTTTATGATAAAGGTCTTGGAGAGATTAGGGATATAAGGGTCATACCTAAATATAATAAAAGCTATTTACAGCAAGCCGACAACTAACATTAAATTAAATGGAGAAAAACTTAAAGCCATCCCACTAAAATCAGGAACACGACAAGGCTGTCCACTCTCTCCATACCTCTTCAATATAGTGCTTGAAGTTCTAGCAATAGCAATAAGACAACATAAGGGGACCAAGGGGATTCGTATTGGAAAGGGAGAAGTCAAGCTTTCGTTATTTGCAGATGATACGATAGTGTACATAAGCGACCCCAAAAACTCTACCAAAGAACTCCTACAGCTGATAAACACCTTTAGTAATGTGGCAAGATACAGGATCAACTCCAAAAATTCAGTTGCCTTCCTTTACACTAAGGACAAGGAAGCAGAGAGAAATCAGAGAAGCATCACATTTCACGATAGCCACAAATAGCATGAAATATCATGGGGTAACTCTAACCAAGGAAGAGAAAGATCTTTTGACAAGAACTTTAAGGCTTTGAAAAAAAAATGAAGAGGACACCAGAAAATAGAAGGATCTCCCATGCTCTTGATTGGGTAGGACCAACACTGTAAAAATGGCAATTCTACGAAAGGTAATCCATAAATTAATGCAATCCCCATCAAAATCCAAAAAAACTACTCACAGATCTTGAGAGAACAATAATCATTTTATATGGAAAAACAAAAAACCCAGTAAAGCCAAAACAATCCTATATAATAAAGGAACTTCTGGGGGCATTTACCATCCCTGACTTCAAACTCTATTATAGAGCTACAGTAATGAAAACAGCTTGGTATTAGCATAAAAACAGAGAAGTCGACCAATAGAATCGAATAGAAGATGCGGAAATTAACCCACAAACCTATGAATACTTGATTTTTAACAAAGGAGCTAAAATTATACAATGGAAGAAAGAAAGCATCTTCAACAAATGGTGCTGGACAACTGGATGTGAACATGTAGAAGAATGAAAAGAGATCCATTTCTATCACCATGCACAAAACTCAAGTCCAAATGGATTAAAGACCTCAATATCAATCTGAACACACTGAACCTGATAGAAGAGAAAGTGGGAAGTACTCGACAACATATGGGCACGGGAGACCACTTCCTACATATACCCCAGCAGCACAGACATTAAGGGCAAAATTTAGTAAATGGGACCTACTAAAACTGAGAAGCTTCTGTAAAGCAAAGGACACTGTCACTAAGACAAAAAGGCAACCTGCTGACTGGGAGAAGATCTTCACCAACCCTGCAACAGACAAAGGTCTGATCTCCAAAATATATAAAGAACTCAAGAAGCTAGACTTTAAATTGCTAAATAACCCAATTAAAAATGGGGCACTGAACTGAACAGAGAATTTCGAACAGAAGAAGTTCAAATGGCCAAAAGACACTTAAGGTCATGCTCAACCTCCTTAGTGATCAGGGAAATGCAAATCAAGACAAATCTGAGATACCATCTTACACCTGTCAGAATGGCTAAAATCAAAAACACCAATGATAGCCTTTGCTGGAGAGGATGTGGAGTAAGGAGTACACACTCATCCAGTGCTGGTGAGAATGCAAACTTGTGGAACCACTCTGGAAAGCAGTGTGGTGGTTTCTCAGGAAATTCGGGATCAACCTACCCCAGGACCACTCTTTAGATTATACCCAAGAGATGCCCAATCATACTACAAAAGTATTTGTTCAACTATGTTCACAGCAGCATTATTTGTAATAGCCAGAAGCTGGAAACATCCTAGATGCCCTTCAATGGAAGAATGGATGAAGAAAGTGTGGAATATATACAAATTAGCATACTACTACTCAGCGGTAAAAAACAATGACATCTTGAATTCTGCATGCAAATGGATGGAAATAGATAACACTATCATTAGTAAGGTAACCCAGACCCAAAAAGATGAATATGGTATGTACTCAATCATAAGTGGATTCTAGCCATAAGTAAAGGATATTGAGCCTATAATTTGTGATCCTCGAGTAGCTAAATAAGAAGGTGAATGCAAAGAAAAACATATAGGTATCCTCCTCGATATTGGAAGGAGACAAGATTGCCAGGCAAAAACTGGAAACTTGGATGTGGGGTAGGGGTAAGGGATGATGGGGAAAAAAAGTGAGAAGGAAAGGATGGAAAGAGCTTGGGGGAATAGGACGGTTGGGATCGAGGAAGGGTGGATATGGGAGCAGGGAAGTATATATCTTAATTAAGGGAGTCATTTTAGGGTTGGCAATAGAATTGACTCTAGAGGTGTCTGCAGGTGTCCATGGAGATGTCCCCAGCTAGATCCTTGGGCAGCTGAAGAGAGAGAGCCTGAAATGGCCCTATCCTGTAGCCATACTGATGAATATCTTGCATATCATCATAGAACCTTCATCTGGCGATGGATGGAGATAGAGACAGAGACCCACACTGGAGCACTGGACTGAGCTCCCAAGGTCCAAATGAGGAGCACAAGGAGGGAGAACATGAGCAAGGAAGTCAGGACCACGAGGGGTGCGCCTACCCACTGAGATGGTGGGGCTGATCTAATGGGAGCTCACCAAAACAAGCTGGATTGGGACTGATGGAGCACGTGATCAAAACAGACTCTCTGAACGTGTCAGCCAAGGAGGGTTGCTGAGAAGCCAAGGACAATGGCACTGGGTTTTAATCCTACTGAATGTATTGACTTTGTGGGAGCATCGTCTGTTTGGATGCTCACCTTCCTAGACCTAGATGGAGTGGGCAGGACCTTGGTTGGACTTCCCACAGGGCAGGGAATCCTGACTGCTCTTTGGACTGGAGAAGGAGGGGGAGATGGGTAGGGGAATGGGAGGAGAGGAGGAGATGGAAATTTTTAAGTAAAAATAAATGAAAAATTTAAAAAATAAAAGAAAAAATAAAAAAAGAAAGTGTGGAATATATATGCATTAGAGTACACTCAGTGGTAAAAAAAAAACAATGACATCTTGAATTTTGCATGCAAATGGATGGAAATAGAAAACACTATCCTCAGCGAGATAACCCAGACCCAAAAAGATGAATCTGGTATGTACTCATTCATTTGTAGACTCTAACCATAAACCAAGGTCATTAAGCCTATAGTTCACAAACTCAGAGAAGCCAAATAACAAGGTGAACCCAAAGAAAACCATATATAGATCCTCCTGGAAATTGGAAGCAAACAAGATTGCAGGGCAAAAGTTGTGAACATGGGGGTGGGGGCAGGGGTGGGGGTGAGGTTGGGAAAGGGAGAGGGGGAGAGGGAAGGTAGAAGAGAAAGATTGGCAAGAGCTTGGGGGAGTGGGAGGGTGGAGATGGAGGAAGAGCAGATATAGGAGCAGGGAAGAAGATACCTACATTAAGGGATCCATGTTAGGATTGGCAAGAAACTTGGCTCTAGAGGGGATCCCAGGTATCCATGGGGATATCCCCACTTAGGTCCTTGGACAGCAGAGGAGAGGGTGCCTGAACTGTCCTTGCCCCGCTATCATGCTGATGGATATCTCGAATATCATCATAGAAACTTCGTTCGGCAACGGGATGGAGATAGAGACAGAGACCCTCATCAGAGCAACTGACTGAGCTCCCAAGGTCCAGTTAAAAGGCAAAGGAGGAAGAAGACGAGCAAGCAAGTCAGGACCGGGAGGGGATGGTCCACCAACTGAGGCAGTGTGCCTGTTCTAATGAGAGCTCACCAAATCCAGCTGGACCAGTTCTGAATGAGCATGTTATCAAATCGGACTCTCTGAATGTGGCTGACAGTGGGGGCTGACTGAGAAGCCATTGGTAAAGGCACTGGGACTTGTTTTTAAGGCATATTTTGGCTTTTTGGGACCCTAGTATATATGGATGCTCAGTTCCCTAGCTTTGGATGTAGGGGGGAGGGCCTTGGACTTCCCACAGGCCGTGGTTCCCTGCCCTCTCTCAAGCAGGGTGGGAGAGGGAAGAGGGGGTGTGGGGAGCTGGAGGTGATTGGGAGGAGGGAAGGAAGTGTAAATAATTGAATGGAAAAATAAAAATTAAAAAAAATAGTTCATACTAGATAAAATAGGGCATTCACCTTATCACTGGCAAAAGGGACTTACGACTCTTCCATTAAGTTATGCCTGTGATGCCTATTATCGTATCAAGATCTGTGCCAGCCTCTATGTTCTCTCAGTCTCTCCTCACAAGTGCCTGTTGTGGAACCATCTTAGATGGCATAACCCACCCTCTAACTTAAACCTCTCCACCTTCTGGGCTTCATTTACCCACTCCAAACTTCTCTGTCCTCTATAACTCAGCCATTTTGCCTATGTGTTATCCTGGCTCTGCAATGAACTCACCTCCCTTTGTTCCTTTCTCCTCTTCCCTCTTCTTGATCTTCCCCTCTTTCCCCTCTCCTGCCCTTCTCATCATCTAGTTCAGTCTAATTGTCTAGTTCAATTTGGACCTTACCAGATGTCTTTGGTTGTGCTCTCCCTTGTATCTACAGTAAAACATTCTCCGCAACCATACTAAGGAGTGGTCAGTTCTGTGTATTCATTCCATGGTCAAGTAGACTTTATCCTAGAGAGTCAAGGATGGTTCAATACACAAAAATCAATAAATGTAATTCATCAACTACCCAAATTGAAAAAAGTATTTTAAGGATTAAAGTATTTTAATATGAACTAAATGGAATCAAATAACAACTTGTTTGAATATTTACCTAAGAAATTGTTATCATGTACCTCACTTAAGTGCCAAATGAAAGTCCACCATTACTCATAACAAAAAAAGAGAGATCACTTGAGATTGACAGGTGACGCCTTAGAAATTAATTATTTTGTGGGAAATGTAGTGCTCCATACTCAGTGGGAAGAAAGTAATGATCCCTGATGATTTATAATCATGCTGGAATCAGTAACCTCACCAGGGACTTATACTTAGTAATAACAGTGCAGACAGCTTTGTGGGTATAAAATCATAGTGACTTTGAACTTCTTACTTTGAAATGAATTCTTACTACAAGAGGTATGATTATGACTTTGTTGGTAAATGGAGATACTTTAGCCTTTGAAAATGTACAACATTTACAAACTATAGTGGAGAAACAAGTCAGATGAAGTAAAGTGATCATATAGAAGAAGGAAAATAAAAATACATTTATTGAGCCACCTTTTATTTCCATAGGTGAATTATTCAGAATGATTGGACATAAAATTAAGTTTTCTGTTTTTATTTTATTGATTCTTCTCTCATACACTACATCTTCCAATTTCTACATTTCTCCCAGCTACCTTCAAGTTTTCAAAGATTCCTTATTTACCAATCCACTTGTAAGACCAGAAACCAACGTAACGTCAAATTTGTGTACACATTCAGGCAAAGACTAACAAGCTTGCTCGCTTTTAAATGCTTTGTGGGGATTTATAGTCAATCTGTGCCATGCTAGATGAACCTTCACACACCTCTTAACTTATTAGTTTAAATATTTATTGATCAGTGTCCTCTGTTGAAAGTCATGTGAATTTATTCCATCACAATCCTGTTACAAAACACTGTGAGATTGGGAAAGCATTTGGTGTGTTTTAATAAAAAAATTACTAATAGCATGCCAAATATTGTTCATATTTAACATGATGATGAAATTGCTATTTCAAGGTACTTTAAAGAAAATGATCTATATAGAAATATTTAAAATGTTTAATGAACTTACTACAGGAAGTTACATTTGCAATTTTAGTGTGATCTCTGTTTTATTTCTTCTCAGTTCTAATAAGAAAATTTGCATTCTTTTTAAAAGTTGATTAAGACATAGTCTTACTTACAGAAATGATAGACTTTGTGACCAGTGTCACCAGCAAAGCACCACAATACGTATTAACCATTGGAAAGCAGAAATGCCACTCTGATGTCTGTGCTTAATTTGAGTGTGCCGTCAATTGCTTGGCCACTCATAATTATTTGTAGTAACTAAAAGGAATACTCTGAATTCAAAATGTCTAGTATTCATATCTACTGCACCTTTTAAAAGATTTATTCTTTTGATTTTATGTTTATGAATGTTACCTATGTTATGAATGTTATATATATGTATTTGCACCACATATATGCCTGGTGTCAGTGAAGACCGGATGAGGACATTAGGTCCCCAGAACTAGAACCTTAGACTGCTGTGAGAAACCATGTGAGTACTGGGGATCAGACCCTGGTTCATTGCAAGTGCAAAAGGTGCTCTTAATTAGTGAACCATCTCTAAGCCCAATAATTTTGTTAGTTATTATATAAATCTAAGAAAACATAAAATACTTTTGTGTTATAAAATGGAACGTATAAAAATGTAATGATATTTAATGGAATAAGAGTAGAAAATGTACAATAATATTTAAATCCTGTGCTAGAGATGTAGTAAGCATTTAATAAAAGTTAGCCATTATTTACCTCTTCAAATTGTCTGCTCTTACATTTTGTTATATTTATAATAAGTATATTGCTATCTACTTAAGGTTTACACTATTTATATTTATTTATGGATTTATTTGTGTGAAGGGATGATTCAGAAAGCAGGTATGTTTTACTATAAATATGTGTAAATAAAAGTTATTTATTCTTTGTAACAAATTCCTAATATTTCTATGTAAATAATTATGAAGGAATTATTATACACAGATCTATGAATTATGAAAACCTAGGTAAAACCTCCATTGTAAGTACAATTTTAAAATATATTTTTATATTAGTTGGTAATGCTCTCTATGTATGATTAACTGAAATGAAGTGATCTATTTTTAAACCCCGTCTTATAATTTGTCAATCATGGTCTGGTTCTGTCAGGAGCTACACTATCCCATGGCTCTCCTGGAGGAAGGGAACAACACCGCAGTGACAGAGTTCATTTTATTGGGCCTGACAGATGACCCAGTCCTTAGAGTCGTCCTCTTCACCATCATCCTGTGCATCTACCTGGTGACCGTGTCTGGGAACCTCAGCACCATCCTCCTCATCAGAGTCTCTTCCCAGCTCCATCACCCCATGTACTTTTTTCTCAGTCACTTGGCTTCTACTGACATAGGCCTCTCATCTTCTGTCACACCCAATATGCTTGTCAACTTCCTGGTAAATCAAAGTACCATCTCATATCTTGGATGTTTTATACAGTTAGGCTCAGCCGCTTTTTGGGGGGCAGTTGAATGCTTCCTTCTGGCTGCCATGGCTTATGATCGCTTCGTAGCAATTTGCAACCCATTGTTTTATTCAACCAAAATGTCCAGACAAGTCTGTATTCAGTTGGTTGCAGGATCTTACGTAGGGGGCTTTTTCAATGATACCTCTGTCACACTTTCATTTCTTTCTTTTGTTTTCTGTGGACCAAACAGAATTAATCACTTTTTCTGTGATTTTGCTCCTTTGATGGAACTCTCTTGTTCTGATGTCAGTTTCTCTGCAGTTTCTACCTCATTTTTTGCTGGATCAGTAAGCATGGTCACAGTCCTTGTCATTGTTGTCTCCTACACCTACATCCTCATCACCATTTTAAGGATGCGCTCCACTGAGGGCCGCCAGAAGGCCTTCTCCACCTGCACCTCCCATCTCACTGCAGTCACTCTCTACTATGGGACAGTCACCTTCATCTATGTGATGCCCAAGTCCAGCTACTCCACAGACCAGAACAAGGTGCTGTCTGTGTTCTACATGGTGGTGATTCCCATGTTGAACCCCCTCATTTACAGCCTCAGGAATAATGAGATTAAAGGTGCTCTGAAGAGACAGCTTCATAAGAAAGCATTTTCTTAGTGCAATCTATTGTTTTATAAAACTTAATATAATGATAATTATTCAAGACCAATGGGACCTTTAACTCAGAATTGTTATAAGTTTTGTTATAACTTTGGTACTCATCTCTTTTTCTCCCAGTATATATAGATATTATATTTATTTCATTTCTTTTTTATACTTTAAAATGTGTCTTTGAAAACATTATACAATGTATTTTATTGTGTCCAGTTTCTCTCACAAGGCTTCTTCTTATAATGCCCTCTTCTAAATGCCAGATTATTCGTCTTTATTGTTCTATCTGTACAGACTTAGGTATTATGCTTCCTCTGAAACATGGAAAGCTACACCATTAGAAAACTGACTCACCACCTGGAAGATGTCAATTGCCAACACCTCAGCTACAGGTAGACTTCATGCTCTTGTCTCCTCTTCATCCTGGGACTTTGTATGATTTGACCTAGTCCATAATGACACAGGCAGCATGGATACATATCTACAACATTCTGTTGTTTCCTGAAAACATTGTTTATTTGTAGTTATCAACTAGCTCTGGCTCTTACAATCTTTCCAATCACTTTATTACAGTGATTCCTGACCTTGGAGAGAAGGGTGTATGATCCAGATATATTGTTAAGCCTTCCAAGGTCTCTAATTTTCTCTGCACATTCACAGTTGTTTGTTACTCGTCATCTACTGCAAAAAAAAAAAAAGTTGTGCTGATGAGGGTTTGGAGATGAACTAATGTAGATATTATAAGTCATTTAAAGTTAGTTTAATAATATATCCATTCAGGGGAATAGGATAATGGGTTCTTCCTTATGGCCTATGTCCTGTCTAGCACAGGTTTTGGCCTTGAGAATCATGGTAGCTGTGATTTTTTTCTTGCTACCTTACACATAGATCTAGTAAGGTAGCTGATACTTATTCCCATGAAATTTGTACTACTAGAGCACCGGTAGGCGTGTCTTTACATAATGGTGGTAATTGTACTTCAATTGTTCACAAGACAAGTTTCTGTACAACACATTTAAAAATACAGTTATGTTAGGCTACTTCTATTTTAAAAATATGATTCCTTCAATTCATGTATGAATAAACTCTAGAGTTTTAACATGATTCTCTCTTTACATTACGCTGACTTATTTTTTATTTCCGGAGGTTATAATCTTGAGCACACTTGCAATTTTAAATCTGGAAGCTTTTCGCCCAATCTTCACACCTCCAGCCCTTCTTAGTTTTCTGCTCAAATAACACTTGCTCATGGGACTAACCAGACCTGCTACAACTAACTTTAATTTTCATATGAGCTGCATTTATTCTTCTCTACCACATTCTAAGTTTAAACTATTAATTATTCTCTAATCTGTTTTTGGAGTGTCCTGTCAGTTTTGTTTTTAATGCCAGTAGTGTGAAAACACGCCACATCTAGGTAATAAGCTGTTTCTCGTGTTTTCTAAAGAACGTTATCAAACTCTGAGCCTGGACGCTTTATAATTTTAAAACAGCTTGACTCTTTTAAGTCATTAGGGAGCACTTAGTTCAGTAGGTCAGTAATTCATTGTATCACAGGCACTGCTGGCTGAGTATGCTTAGAACAGTGTAATTTACACTTGGGGAGTAGTTCTTACACCTGGAAGGATCTGAGCCATTGCCTTTTTAATTGACATGAATTTATTTTTATTGATAAAAGGAGAATAAAGAAAAGAAAGAAAAAAAAAACAAATTTCCACCTCCTCCCAGCCTCCAATTTCCCTCCCCCTCCTCCCATTCTTCTCCCCCTCCTCCCAACCCTCTCCCTTTCCCCCCACTTTTCTCCCCCTCCCTCTCCAGTCCAAAGAGCACTCCGTACAATATACCTACTGCTGTTAATTTACCAAATGAATTTTAAAAGAAATAAAAACATGCAGGCTAAGGGTACTGTTTCAATTCATCACGCTAAAGAGATTTCTGAAGCATAGAGCAAAGTGTGTCCCAAAACACTTGGAACCACAAGCCTTGTCAAAATACTTGCTAATTGGTAATATCTAAGAGCCAATCTTACAGAACATTGCTCTCCTCACTTTTAAACAATTCATTTTCAAGGATGTAATATTACTCTATTATCACAGAACAGCTTTTTGTGAAATTTTATTTTGTATGGAAAACACAGTTCATTTTTAAAAAAGCATTCTTTCTTATGAATTAACTAAAGGTTCACTTTATGTTAACCTATTATTGATAGTATGTTGTATTTTACTGTGAGTTGACTTTTTGCTGAGAGGAAAGTATCTATAAACCTGAATTATCATCTTAAAAAAATTATTCTCTAATCTGCTCTCCACTGAACTATGAATTTCATGAGAATTGATTTATTCAAAATTATATCTTTAATGTCTACTTGGTTTTATAATACAATAAATACTCAGCAAAAACAACCCATTAAAATTAATGTTTCAATGATTGTCCTGTATCTATCTGTAAAGTAATTACAAAGCTGATACAATTTTCCTGAAACAATTTTGTCGTAAAGAAAGACATGATTGGTTTTGATGCTTCTCTCATCCATCTTCCTAAACTATCCTCAAATATGTAATGAATAGTCCATAAATTTTCATTGATATGGAAATTAAGGTTTCTTAATGATCATTAATTTATTATTTCTCAGCTATTCATGCCCAGTTAATGCCTAATATAAAATTCGGAAAAACAGTTGAGCATGCTGACCTAAGAGATGTGGATTCAGTGTTTATGGGGAGGCTAATCCTCTCCATAATGTTCAAGAGTTTGGGGTTTACGTGACTAAATTTTAAGAAATCATGTAGTCAGATGCTTAAATTTTTACTAGATATTTTTAAATGTTTGTGATGTGATAAAGTCTAGTAAGAAACCGTTTGGAAAGGTTGGTATGAAATTCCAAACATAAGAGCTATGAAGATGAAGAATCATATGCTTATCAGGTAAAGACATTGCCACCATGCCAGATAGTCTGGTTTGATCCCTGGTATCATCATGGTGGAAAGCAAAAACCCATTTATATAGTCTGTGTTCTTAAGAACACACATACATACACTCACACACACACACACACACACACACACACACACACACACACACACAAAATGAAAAATAAAAACAAAGAATCAGGCAAGACAAAAAAACACTACATGACAAGAAATACAAAGTAGAATCAAGAGGAGATTGGATGGACTAGAAAGATGGCTTGGTGATTAAAAGGACACTCTACTCTTATAGAAGACCTGGATTTTGTCACCAGAATTCACACTGTGGCCCACAACAAACTATATTTCCAAGACTGATAGATTTAGATTCAGCATACTCTTTTGCTTTCTGGAGGAAATATGAATGTACATGGTATGTATCCATGCTGGCAAAGCACTCATACACATAAAAAGTAAAAGAAAATTAATTCTTTAAAAAAAAGAAAAAAGAAGATATTGGAGAGAGCCTATCTGTTTGAACTTAAGGAAACTCCCTCTTTTACCTGGGTCTTGAAACTTACAGTGTCTGTTCCTATGATAGCAATGGTCACAGTGTTAGTAACAGACCGTGCTGCCACATACACCAGCCTCTGCTTTCCTACTTAATTTTGGAACCTCAATAGAAGAATAGTGTGGATCACAAAATTCATTCGACACATCTGGGCCATAAGTTGTGGCACTCTCTCCCTTTTGATTTGTTCTCCCCTAACATTCAGAAAGTTGTCTACTAACATTTTTCTACCTGTAGTGTTCTTCCTTATTTTCTACTTATTTACATAACTGGTTTATATGGTGTCTTCCCTCTTGAGAGCTAGAGTTTACTTCCTAGTCAGTCTTCTTATATGAGAGGTGTTTAAATTATCTAAAGACATCTAATCACGATTGCAATCAATGCATGGAGTTTTTCAGTGTAGTAGGACTTTCTTTTCATCTGCCAGTCTGCAAATAATGACACAGAGACTTATTATTATTATGAAAACTCAGCATTACCTAGGATTTGTACTTGAACTAGTTTTAATAACTTCAATTAACCCATTTTTTATCTACATTATGGTATGAGGTTCATTAAGTTATCTCCAGACTACCCATCCTGCTTCTTCTAAGTCTGGCTGGTGACTATGCCTTTCTTCTCCTCAGAGTTCACTCTTTGCCCCAAAGTCCCACCTATCCCTCCCAACTAGCTATTGGCAATTAAAATTTTTATTACACCAATCACAACAATACATCTCCACATAGTATACAAATATCCCACAGTATTTATTCCTTTTTATATGAAATTAAAAAGGGAAGGTTTTAACTATGAAGCAGTAAAATTATATACAATAAGAACATTCACCAAGTAAGAATTACATTCACAGTGTTCAGTCTGTAGCCAAGATCCTCAGGAGGTCTCCCCAGTGAAATCTGGTCTTTATTAATTTTAAAGAAATCTATATTTTTTTTATTTTCTATGGAAACAAAAGTATAACCTCTCCCCCAATGCAACACATTTCCAAGCTTGCATTCTAAAGCCAAGTCACCTCTACTATATAAGCTGGCTTAATTCAAATTACCTTTCATAATCAGATGCCTCTCCACATATGTTGTTCTCTGTTCATTAGTATTTAAAAAGTTCAAAGTTAACAAAGTACCATAAGATATACAGATTCCCTCCTGTGGCTTATTTTTATATTAGTTTGCTCTATCTTTTAAGACTTCATTATTTTTCAATTATTTCTATCACTTTCTATACACATTTTCTGTTTTTTCTTAGCACCTAAGTACCTTTTTAAGCATATTATACTTTTTCAGAGATATTATGTGTATGGACCTGGGTGTTTGCATATCTGCAGCCATGTCCTTACAGCTTTCTGCAGGAGACAAATCTTAACCTGCTAGGCTACCTTACACAGAGTGGCACTGGTGGCTGACTCTTTCCCCACTGCTTCCATGAGAGCCTAGCCTCCAGATGGTGGGTAGCCAGACCTGCGGAGTAGTAAAAGACAAGATTTCCTGAGTAAATTGCGAACATGGGGATCATGTGAGAGGGATGAAGGGGAGGGGAGTGGCAGTAAGGGGAAGGAGAGAAAAATGTATAGCTCAATAAAATCAATAAAAAAATAAAAATAAAAAGCCTTCTCTATGAAGCAGGATTTTTGAAGGACTGTCCAACCTTGTTATGAAAAGTTTTGGCAGTCACTCTCTTTTGCATCCTCCTTGTCCAATTTGAACAGCATATCATCAGCAGTCAAAACAAGAATACTTTCCTGTGCAGTAGTTTACTTTTACCAAAAAGAAGACAACCCTCATGTGGAGTTACTTTGATGCCATTATCTTCTCTGAAGAAGATTTGTGCTGTAGAAACAGAAATGTCTCATTGTCATAAAAAGGAACTTATGTTATTAAAACATCTTAAATTCCATATTCTACAGATCTCTGAAGTGTTTGAAGACCACCTGCCTATCAAAACATATCTGTTTGATCTTGAAACATACCTAATATGACTAGAAGTTCTATTGTAATAGGTGACAAACTACAAACCTGCCTTCCTTTATCATCCTAAAGTTTGGTAATAATAATTTTCAAGGTCCAAAAATTTGCATTAAATTGTTAAATTAGTTGCATAGGCACAATACCTTAAACAAGGTTATAAATGTATGTACAATATGTTCTAACAAAAATAATCTTAAATTTGTATAAATATAAAAATTTCAATTCAGTGTACAATTTTTAAAACTAGTAGTTACTTCTTTGAATCAAAAATAGGTTTAATAATCTAACTTTCTATCTTATTTCTATATCCCCCTTTTTCTTTTCAGAGTAAATTCAATAATCTACCCTTATATTGTCTCATATCTGTATTGACAATTTTTCTTTCCAAACAAGAACCCTGAATCTGAATCCCTCTGTTCAAATTTTTCTGTGACCATTACCAATATCATCTTGTAACTAACCCCCAAAACGATACTCATATTTTTGCAATAACAAATATCCAGAACCCACTGAACAACAAAAACCACCCACCTATCTCTTGGGAATGTAGACATCATGCTCTTAAATTTACTTACTTCTTTCTCGGGGGGGGGGGGGGGGGACAATAACATCTTTAGAGGATTCTGAAAAGAAAAGGTTTTGGTTTATTGTCAAGTCTTGGCAGTGGTAGCTGTATCATTTGTTGTCCAGTCTATGCATAAGAGAAAGTCTCAAGGATATGTGTCAAGTCCTGGCTAGAGTAATCTGTGAAGCTGGATCATCTCAGCTATCCACTTCATAATAATCCTGCACAGTTTGTAGTCCAAAGCCAATCTTTAGGAGGTGTTTTTCATCTTACTGGTGTTATCATCATCCTAGCAGAATCATTGTTATGGGATCCCATCACAGTTTTGGAGACTTCAGATCCCCATTAGGTCAGACTATTCCTTTTATTGGTAACTTTTTCTGGGTAGTTTTTCTTTCTTCTTTGGATGCTTATATAGAGCTTTTCTTTATACATTAGCAAAATCTCTGTCTTTAAGAAGCTGACCTTGGGAGATTTTTATACCTCTACCCCTCTACATAGTTCAATGGCACTAGCCTCATCTTTCCACCAAGTTTTCCTTGTAATTGAGGACCACAATTCAAGAGTGCTGTAACCAAGTATCTCCAGTCTTAAGGAAAATTATATTACAATTTGACCACAAGTTAAACATCTGCTTCACATGAGGTGAAGCATATGAAACTAGCACTTCCTTGACTCTCCTTAAATCTTACATTGCCACAGTATTTCAGTGAGTGCTTAAACAACCTTAGTGATATCTGTGACTTCACAGTTCCTCTATGGTGACTGGATAAATTAACATGGATTGTTTGAAAACCATAGGCTGTTCTTATCCAGGCTTATAATGCAATGCTAAAATTGGTTCTCTTTAAATTCCTTTGTATGGATCTGAATATCTCTATTATACGTTTTAGCAAGTTTTTCTACGGCCTGTTTATTAACACTCATATCAACCAACCTTTTTAGAGATATTCCAAGAATTATTAAGATGATAATGAACATTATGTCAATCCCTATTGATTGTCTCTTCATTTAATTGATTTAATTGTTCCAATTTTAAATAATGCATTGCATAATCATACAGAAAACTCTTCCCATAGTAATTGTGTCTCTCATTTTTTTATTAAAAATTTCTGCCTCCTCCCCGCCTCCGCCTCCCATTTCCCTCCTCCTCCCCCGCTCCCCTCCCCCTCCCTCTCCACCCAAAGAGCAGTCAGGGTTCCCTGCCCTGTGGGAAGTCCAAGGTCCTCCACGCTCCATCCAAGTCTAGGAAGGTGCATCCAAACAGGCTAGGCTCCCGCAAAGCCAGTACATGCAGTAGGATCAAAACCCAGTGCCATTGTCCTTGGCTTCTCAGCCCTCCTTGTCTGACATGTTCAGAGAGTCTTGTTTTATCCCATGTTTTTTAAGTCCCAGTCCAGCTGGCCTTGGTGAGCTCCCAATAGATCAGCCCCACTGTCTCAGTGGATGGGTCCACCCGTCGTGGTCCTGACTTCCTTGCTCATCTTCTCCCTCCTTCTGCTCCTCATTTGGACCATGGAAGTGCAGTCTGGTGCTCCAATGTGGGTCTCTGTCTCTATCTCCTTCGATCACCAAATGAAGGTTCTATGATGATATGCAAGATATTCATCAGTATGACTATAGGGTAGGGCCATTTCAAGCTCCCTCTCCTCAACTGCCCAAGAAACTAGCTGGGGACATCTCCCTGGACACCAGGGAACACCTCTAGGGTCAAGTCTCTTTCCAACTCTAAAATTGGCTCCCTTAATTAAGATATATACTTCCCTGCTCCCATATCTACCCTTCCTTTATCCCAACCATCCCATTCCCCCAAGTTCTTCCCATCCTCCCCTTCATATTACAAAAGCATTTGTTCATCTATGTTCATAACAGCATTGTTTGTAATAGCCAGAACCTGGAAACAGCCTAGATGCCCTTCAATGGAAGAATGGATGAAGAATGTGTGGAATATATACATATTAGAATACTACTCAGGGGTAAAAAACAATGACATCTTGAATTTTGCATGCAAATGGATGGAACTAGAAAACACTATCCTGAGTGAGGTAAACCAGACCCAAAAAGATGAACATGGGATGTACTCACTCATAATTGGTTTCTAGCCATAAATAAAGGTCATTGAGCCTATAATTCGTGATCCTAGATAAGCTAAATAAGAAGGTGAACCAAAAGAAAAACATATAGTCATCCTCCTGGATATTGTAAGTAGACAAGATTGCCAGGCAAAAACTGGGAACTGGGGGTGGGGTGGGATGTGGGAAAGGTGGGGTGAGATGGGGAGAGAAAAATGTGTCTCTCATTTTTAAGGTGGGAAGCAGTCTCTTTCTCTCTCTCTCTCTCTCTCTCTCTCTCTCTCTCTGTCTCTCTCTCTCTCCCATTTTTGAAAAGTTCCAACCATTAAAAATTTCCAGTTGTCTCATCAACTTTGCCACCAATTATGATTAAGATGACAAAGAAGGATAAAACTGGCTGCTGTTGTATAGAACAGTAGAGGCCCGAGTACGTTTCAAGGCAGCTACCTAGTTTGGCAGCAGCACAAGGAGGGGTCCAGGAAAGGCCACAACCTACCAGGAGAAAAGAAAGGAAAACCTAGATGGCAGGGTAGTGACTCTGGACACATATACTTCCAGCCTGCCCTGATGACTGCAAATCTCTCTCATTTTATTTGATACATAGACCATTTGGATTATATTTCTCATAATAATTTATCCTTTTCAGACACCCAATGATATTGATGGCTAACTGTAGCCTATGTTAACAACAGCAAGCAAAACAGCTTCTCCCCTAGACTGCATTTGTCATCCAAATTATTTCATATGTATAATCAGGCTTCAGGCCCCACCTTCCTAAGACATTTTGGGTCTCTTACAGAGAAAGGCAGGATCAGGCACAATTTGCATTGCTGACAGACATTTTGGTTAAAAAGATAAACTCACACAGAGGTTTCAGTGTAAGTGTTTACTATTTCTTTATTTAAAGAAAATTGCTTTACAATGACTACTCTCAGTCATCACCCACTTATGTCCCATGGTAAATGATTGAATGGAAAAAAGGTTTTAAAGTTTATGTAAGCTATGAGGGACTAAGAAAATAACTTAAAGAGTTGTAACGGTTTGAGGAATTGAATGCTTAGGTAAGTTGTAAGGGTCCAAGAAAGTGTTTTAATGTGTGTAAAGGAAAGTTGTAAAGTCATACGGAATTTAAGGTACATGGAAAATGAGAGATGCTTCAAACTTCTTTTCTTCTCTATGCTATTTTTATATTAAGACTTCAAAAATCTAGAGTTTTAACAGTTATCAATGAAGTTAGGATAAGGAATTAATCTAGAACTAGTAAAGCACTGACTCCTATTATCATAGTCACAAGCTCTGAGTCTCTTCCTCTGTTTCCATTGGTTGTTATATGAAGCCTCTTTGATGACACCTCCTTGATGATAATGAAGCTAATCTCCTGTCTATAAGTACAGCAGAATATCATTAGAGTTCATTTCATTGACTTTTTTTACAATCATGTTTGATTTTATTCTGGGTCTCTAGAATATCCAGCCTCTAGTTTCTGGCCTTCCAGGTAGCGCCTCTTGTAGAACAGGTCTCCAGCTGGACCAGTCATTAGTTGGCCACTTCCCTAATTTCTCTGGCACCTTTACCCAGAACATTTGTAGGCAGGAAAATTGTAGGTCAAAGGTATTGTGGCTAGGCTGTTGTCACAATCCCTCCATTGGAAGTTCTGCCTGGTTATAGGAGATGGCCAGTTTATGTTCCCTGTCCTTCACTACTTGAAACCTTAGCTAAGGTCACCACGGAAGATTCCTAGGAATTTCCATTGCAGTAAGTTCCTAGCTTAACCCTGAGATGCCTCCAATTCCAGTTGTTTCTCCTAATACACCTTCCCTCCATCTTTTCCCTGTTGACTGAGGTTTTTCTCCTACCTGGTTGTGCAGCCATTCTGTTTCAAAGAAACATACAGATATCTACATTATTTATAAGATGGTTAGCCTATTAGAACAGTGTTCTTACGAACTAACTCTCACATCTTAAATAAACTCATAATTCTATTCTATGTTAGCCGTATGGCTTGTTACCTTTTATCAGTAAAGCATTCTCATCTTGCTTCTTCTACATCTGGCTTGGGACTGACTTTCTTCCTTTACTCTCCCAGAATTCTCCTATTCTGGTCACCCCACCTATACTTCCTGCCAGCCTACTGACCAATCAGTGTTTTATTAAACCAATACAAATAACAAATCTTTACAGAGTACAAGATCATTGTTCCACAGTACTCCCCTTTTTTGCTTTTCAAAACAAGAACTCTGAATCTTTTCTGTTCTGCATTTTTCCTGACCATTATCCATAACAAGTTGTTATCAATATTCTAAACAAAGACAAACATCCGTAATACAATGTTACAGAAGAATTTTCAGTAACTGTCCAGGAAGTGGTATGTTTCTGTCAATTCTAAAGTTTCAGGATGTCGCTTTCAGTGCACTTCCTGTTTATTTTGGTAATGTATCCTTCTGGAGTCTTTGATGGAGTGGAAGAATAACTAGTTATAATTTTTTTAGTTATGATAAAAGATAAAGTAAATATAGATATTGTAACTGTAATTCTTGCTTGATATCTTTTTGATATATGTAATTTTCCTATGTTAACATTAAAACCTTCATTTTTCCTTTAGCCAGAAAAAAAGAGGTGATGAGGGATTCCCCTCCATATGCTATGAATACATATTGTTACCATTGGTTAATGAGTAAAACTGCTTCGGCCCACAAGTAAGACAGAATATAGTCAGGTGGGAAATCTGAACAGAGATATGTAAAGAGAATAGGCAGAGTTGAGGAGATGCCATGTAGCTGCCTAAGGAGAAAGATGGCCATCTGAGGCTGCTGGAATGTTGCCAATATACCATGACCCTCATGATAAAATACAAAATAATGAAAACAGGTTAGTTTAAGACATAGGAACTAGCTGGAAATATTCCTAAGCGATTGGCCAAGCAGTGTTGTAATTAATATAGTTTCTGTGTGATTATTTGGATCTTGGGGGACAGGAATAAACTCACAGTTTCAACCTACATTTCCCCATATGACCCCTCCTGCTCCAATTCCCACCAGGCCTCAGGCCCCCATGATAACTTCTTTATTTGTCCTTCCTAAGAAGAATCATGCAACCACTCTTGAGCCTTCCTTGTTACTTAGTTTCTACAGGTCTGTGGCTTACAGCATGACTATCCTTATCTTTACAATTAATATCCACTATAAATGAGTACTTACTTACCACACTTAACTCTCTGGGTCTGGGTTACCTCACTCAGGATGACTTTTTCTAGTTCTATCTATTTGCCTGAAAATTCCATGATGTTAAACATATAGTGTCATGATTCTAGTAATGTTAAACATGAAATTTCATGATTTTACACATCATGGTTTGATGGTGCTAAACAGGTCTAAGTTTCTCTTCTAATGCCTATCCCTGAGGATGGAATCATAATTTCCCAGGTCTTTTGATATACTCTCAAACTATCGGGGTTCTTCTGACTGCCCTTCACTCACACTACTATTTTAAATGCATAGCCATGATTAAAAATTTCCTAATCACTTTAACCTACTGCCCCTATTCTACTTCTCCCCAAGCATATTTCCAATCAATTGAAGACTGTATGTTGCTCCAAACATGCCAACCCTGGGTGTTTGTGATGGAATTAAACTCGTCAGAGCCTCTGCATCACAGAGGGCTCTAAAGCTGCATGGACTTTAATAGATCTATGTGGTACCACAGAATTTGGGCACTGGGTGAAAAAGATGTCCTATAGCCTTTAGTCCTCTTTCCTTTCCTATTATTAGGCCAACATTCCAAACTTTCTGTCTCCCAGGGCAATGATGACCTAATTTCAGCACAGAGTCAGTTATAGAACAGATTCCATCACTTCTTATCATGAATTGTTGGTCCCAAAAAGTCATTTTTCAAAGTCAGACATTTAGATAATAGCCATCATTCCCTCAGACTTCAGAAGATAGTCCTGCTCTTCCTCTAAGCAGCCTGAAGTGACCTGTGACGATGGTTCACTACTCTCTTGACCCAGAAAACCCTACAGTATTATGAAAATCAAGAGGATCAAATCTTCAGGTTCATGTTAAGAACATCTGTGAAACTGCCCAGACCATCAAAGGTATGCATATTCAAAACTTCACTATCTGAAAAATGTCACTTTGAAGAAACAATGTATGCCATTCTGACAGTATAATAGTGGGGTGGGGAGGTGTGCCCAGGCCAAACAATGGAACTCAACACTGGATCAGTGGCCAAAAAAGAGTGCTGATATTTGCTGCACATGCTTAAAAATGTAGAGAATAATGGTGAAGAGTTTAGAAGTAGATTCTCTAATCATTGAACAAATCCAGGCGAATTAAACATCCAAGATGCACCAGTGAACTAAAGAGCTCACGGCCAGATTAACCTATACATGAGTTACTCCTGTCAAATTGGTATAATCCTGACTTCAAATAATCAAATGTTCCAAAGTGAGAGAGGAGGTTGAACAAAAGAAAAGGTTATCCTAGAAGAAACTGAAGAACAAAAACTTATGGCATGGTAATAAATTCAGCATAAAATAAATAAAAATTAAAGTAAAAAAATTAGTTCATACTTAATAAAATGAATCATTCACCTTATCTCTGGCAAAAGGGACTTACGACACTTCCATTAAGTTATGCCTGTGATGCCTATTATCGTATCAAGATCTATGCCAGCCTCTATGTTCTCTCAGTCTCTACTCACAAGTGCCTGTTACGGAACCATCTTAGATGGCATAACCCACCCTCTAACTTATACCTTTACAGCTTCTTTGTCCCTTTCTCCCCTTCCCTCTTTTTGATCTTTTATTCTTCCCCTACCCCTCTCCTGACCTTCTCATCGTCTAGTTCAGTCCAATTGTCTAATTCAGTTTGGACCTTACCAGATGTCTTTGGTTCTGCTCTTCCATATCTCTACAATATATTATTCTCCTCAACCATACTAAGGAATGGTCAGGTCTGTGTATTCATTCAACAGTCAAGTAGGCTTTATACTAGAGATTCAAGGATGGTTCAATACACAAAAATCAATAAGTATAATTCATCATGTACACAAACTGAAAAAAGTATTTTAATGATTAAAGTATTTTAATGTGAATTAAAATTAATCAAATGACAACTTGTTCAAATATTCACCTAAGAGAATTGTTATCATGTACCTCCCATAAGTGCCAAGTGAAAGTGCACCAATACTCACATAATACGAAAACAAGAGATCACTTGAGATTGACAGGTGACCCCTTGGAAATTAATTGTGTTGTGTGAAATATACTGATAAATACTCACTGGGAAGCAAGTAATGATCCCTGGTGATTTAAATTCACACTGGAATCCATAACATCACCAGGGACTTATCCTTAGTAATAACAGTGCAGACAGCTTTGTAGGTATAAAATCATAGTGACTTTGAACTTCTTACTTTGAAATGAATTCTTACTATAAGAGGTAAGATTTTGACTTTGTTGGTAAATGGAGATACTTTATCCTTTGAAAATGTACTACATATACAAACCATGGTGGAGAAACAAGAAAGATGAGGTAAAACAGTCATATAGCAGAAGGAAAATAAACATACATTTATTGAACCACCTTATATTTTCATAGGTGAATTATTCAGAATGATTAGACATAAAATTAAGTTTTCTCATTTTATTTTATTGAAAACATATTTATATCTCACACACTACATCTTGCCTACTTCCTGCATTCCTACCAGCTACCCCCAAGTTTTCAATTCCTTCTTTAGCAATCCATTAATAAGACCAGAAACCAACATAACTTCAAAGTTCTATACACATTCAGCCAAAGGCTAACAAGTTTTCTCACTTTGAAATGCTTTGTGAGGGATTATAGTCAATCTGTGCGATGCTAGACAAACCTTCACAAACCTCTTCTTAGTTTAAATATTTATTGAAAATGTTAAAAATCATGTGAATTTTTCCCATCACTCTCCTGTTAGAAAACACTGTGAGACAGGGAAAGCATTTAGTGTTGTTTAATAAAAAATTAAGAATATCATATTATTCATATTTTACATGATGATGAAGTTGCTATTTCAAGGTACTTTAAACAATAATTATCTATTTAGAAATATTTAAAATTTTTAATGAACTTACCACAGGAAGTTGCATTTAGTGTGATCTCTATTTTATTTCTTCTCAGTTCTAATAAGAAAATTTACATTCTTTTTAAAAGTTAAGACATGGACTTACTTACAGAAATGAAGACTTTGTAACAAGTATCACCAGCAAAGCACCTCTCTATGTATTAACCATTGGAAAGCAGATATGCCACTCTGATGTCTGTGCTTAATTTGAATGTGCCCTCAATTGCATGGCCATTCGTAATTATGTGTGGTTACTAAAAGGAATGCTCTGGATTCATCATGACTAGTGTTCATATCTACTGCAACAGTTAAAAGATTTGTTCTTTTGCTTTTGTTTATGAATCTTGCCTGTGTATATGTATGTGCACCACATACATGCCTGGTGTCTGTGAAGACCAGAAGAGGGCATTTGGTCCCCAGAACTAGAACCTCAGACTGCTGTCAGAAACCATGTGAGTACTGGGAATCAGATCCTGGTTCATTTCAAGTGTACCAAGTGCTCTTAATTAGTGAACCATCTCTGAAGCCAAGTAATTTGGTTAATTATTATATAAATCTTATAAAACTTAAAGTATTTTTCTGTTATAAAATGCAACTGATAAAAATGTAATGCTATTGGATGAAATGAAGAATAAAAATATGCAATATTTTTAAAATCCTGTGCTGGTAACGTAGTAAGCATTTAATAAAAGTTAGCCATTATTTAACTCTTCAAATTATCTGCTCTTATATTTTGCTATATTTATAATAAGTATATTGCTATCTTCTTAGACTTACATTATTTTATATTTATTTATGGATCTATTTGTGTGAAGGGGTGTTTCAGATAACAGAGATGTTTTACTATAAATAAATATAAACAAAATTTATTTATTCTTTGTAGCAAATTCCTAACATTTCTACTTAAATTATTTTGAAGGAATTATTGTACACAGATGTACAAATAAAGAAAACCCTAGAAAACATCCATTCTAGGTTTAATTTAAAAATAAACTTATATATTAATTAATAATGCTCTCCATGTATGATTAAATGAAATGAAGTTACCTATTTATAAACCCCTTCCTACAACGTGTCCATCACAGTCTGTTCTGTCAGCAGCTACACAACCCCATGGCTCTCCTGGAGGAAGGGAACCACACTGCAGTGACAGAGTTCATTTTATTGGGCCTGACAGATGACCCAGTCCTTAAACTCATCCTTTTCACCATCATCCTGTGCATCTACCTGGTGACCGTGTCTGGGAACCTCAGCACCATTCTTCTCATCAGAGTCTCTTCCCAGCTCCATCATCCCATGTACTTTTTTCTCAGTCACTTGGCTTCTACTGACATAGGCTACTCATCTTCTGTCACACCCAATATGCTTGTCAACTTCCTGGCAAATCAAAGTACCATCTCATATCTTGAATGTTTTATACAGTTTAGCTCAGCTGCTTTTTTTGGGACAGTTGAATGCTTCCTTCTGGCTGCCATGGCTTATGATCGCTTCGTAGCAATTTGCAACCCACTGCTTTATTCAACCAAAATGTCCACACAAGTCTGCATCCAGTTGGTTGCAGGATCTTACATAGGGGGTTTTCTTAATGCTTCCTCCTTTGCCCTTTCCTTTCTTTCTTTTGTTTTCTGTGGACCAAACAGAATTAATCACTTTTTCTGTGATTTTACTCCATTAGTTGAACTCTCCTGTTCTTGTGACAGTGTCCTTATAGTTCTTGATACTTTTTCTGCTGGCTCCATAGTTTCGATAACAGGGTTTGTCATAGCTGTCTCTTATACCTACATCCTCATCACCATCCTGAAGATTCACTCCACTGAAGGACGCCACAAGGCCTTCTCCACCTGCACCTCCCACCTCACTGCAGTCACACTCTACTATGGGACTGTCACCTTCATCTATGTGATGCCCAAGTCCAGCTACTCCACAGACCAAAACAAGGTGTTGTCTGTATTCTACATGGTGGTGATTCCCATGTTGAACCCCCTCATTTACAGCCTCAGGAATAATGAGATTAAAGGTGCTCTGAAGAGACAGCTTCATAAGAAAGCATTTTCTTAGTGCAATCTATTGTTTTATAAAACTTAATATAATGATAATTATTCAAGACCAATGGGATCTTTACTTCAGCTTGGTTATTAGGTTTCTTGGTATAACTTTGGCCCTCATCTCTGTTTCTCCCAGTATGTATAAATATTATATTTATTTTATTTCTTTTTATAATTTAAAATGTGTCTTTGAAAACATTATACAATATATTTTATTGTGTCCAGTTTCTCTCACAAGCCTTCTCCTTAAACTCCCTCTTCTATATACCTAATTATTCTTTTTTATGAAACCTAAAATATGCTACCTGTACATACTTTGGTATATATGATTCCTCTGAAACATAGAAGGCTACACCATTAAAAAACTGACTTACCACCTGGAAGATGTCAATTGCCAACACCTCAGCTACAGGTAGACTTCATGCTCATGTACCATCTCCATGCTGGGACTTTGTATAATTTGACCTGTCCATACTGACACAGTCAACCTGGATACATATCTGCCACAGTTCTGTTGTGTCCCGAAAACATTGTTTATTTGTAGTTATCAACCAGCTCGGACTCTTACAATCTTTCCAATCGCTCTATTACAGTGAATGCTGATCTTGAGAACGGTGTATGATACAGATATAATGGTGCACTTTCCAATATCTCTAATTCTCTGCACACTCACAGTTGTGTGTTAGTCACCACCTATTGCAAAAAGTTGTGCTGATGAGGGTTTGGAGATGAACTAATCTGTGGATATCATGATAAGTCATTTAAATTTGATTAATATTATATCCACTTAGCGGAATATGATAATGGGTTCTTTTCTATGTTCTATGTCCTGTATAGCACAGATTTTGGCCTTGAGAATCATGTTAGTTGTGAATTTTTTCATGCTAAGTTATTTAGATTCAGTAAGAAAGTTGATGTTTAGTCCAGTGAAATTTGTATCATATAGAAACAATAGGCATGTCTTTCCAGAATGGTGGTAATTTTACTTGAAGTACTCACAAGACAAGTTGTCTGTACAACACATTTAAAAATACAGTTATATTAGGCAATTTCTCTTTTCAAGTTTTTAATTCTTTCCATTCATGTTAGAATAGACTCTAGCGTTTTTTTAATTTATTTTTATTGAGCTCTACAGTTTTTTCTGATCCCCTGTCTGCCTCTCCCCTCCTCACTTCAACCTTCCCCCAAAGTTCCAATGCTCCCAGTTTACTCCGGAGATCATTTCTTTTCCTACTCTCCATGTAAATTAGATCTATGTAAGTCTCTCTACATTACCTTGACTTACTTTTTATTTCTTGAAGATTTTTGCCCAATCTTCACACCTACAAGCCCTTTTTAGTTTCTGCTCAAATATCACTTTCTCCATGGGACCACCCTGTCCTGCCACAACTAACTTTACCTTTGAAATGAGCTCTATTTATTCTTCTCCATCACCTTATAAATTTAAACTGTTGATTCTTCTCCAGTCTACTCTCTACTGAAGTATGCATTTCATAAGATGTGTTTCCTTTAGAAATATATCTTTAATGCCTATTTGGTTCTACAGTACAGTAAATACTCAGAAAAAAACATTCAGATGCAATCAATGTCTCAATGTTAATCCCGTATCTTCTTTTAAAGTAATTACAAAGCTGATACAATGTTCCTGAAATAATTTTGTCATGAAGAATGACATAACTGTTTTGATGCCTTCTCACAGCAATCTTTCTAAACTATCCTAAAAAATGTAATGAATAATCCAGAAATTTTCATTGATATGGAAGTTAATGTTTCCTAATGATCATTAATTTATTATTTCTCAGCTATTCATGCCCAATTAATACCTAATATAAAATTCATAAAACAGTTGAACATTCTGACCTAAGAGATGTGGATTCAATGTTTATGGGGAGGCTAATCTTTATGTTCAAGAATTTGGGGCTTACATAACTAAAGTTTGAAGGAATCGTGTAGTCAGATGCTTAAATTTTTACTAGATATTTTTAAGTGTTTGTGAAGTGATAAAGTCTAGGAAGAAACCATTTGGAAAGGTTAATGTGAAGCTCCCAACAAAAGAGCTATGAAGATGAAGAAACATATGCTTAGCAGGAAAAGTCATTGCCACCATGCCTGATAATCTGGCTTTGATACCTCCTATCTACATGGTGGAAAGCAAAACCCAATTCACATATTCGGTGTTCTTAAGAAACACACACACACAAAAATGACACATAAAAACATAAAGGATCAGGCAAGACAGACGTAAGTACTACACAACAGTAGATAAAGAGTAGAATCAAGAGGAGATTGGATGGACTAGAAAGATGGCTTAGTGATTAAGAGTACACTCTACTCATATAGAGGACCTGGGTTCTGTTTCCAGAATTCACACTGGGGCACACAGCTATCTAAAATTCCAAAAGTGATAGATTTAGATTCAGCACAGTCTTTTGCCTTCTGTAGGAAATATGAATGTACATGGTATATATCCATGCTGGCAAAGTACTCATACACAAAAAATTAAAAGAAAATTAATTTTTTAAAAAGAGGAAAAAGGAGATATTTGAGAGATCTTATCTATGTGAACTTAAGGAAACTCCCTCTGTTACCTGTGTCTTGAAACTTACAGTGTCTGTTCCTATGATAGCAATGGTCACAGTGTTAGTAACAGATTGTGCTGCTACGTATACTAACCTCTGCTTTCCTACTCTAATTTTGGAACCTCAACAGGAGAATAGTGTGGATCTAAATTCATTCAACACAACTGGGCCAAAAGAGCCATAACACTCTCTCCTTTTTGATTTGTCCCCACATAACGTTCAGAAAGTTGTCTACTAATATATTTCCATTGTAATATTCTTATTTTCTACTTATTTACATAACTGGTTTATGTGGTCTCTTCCTTCTGGAGATCTAGAGTTCATTTCCTAGTCAGTATCCTTAAATAATAGCTGTTAAAATTATCTAAAGATATCTAATCATGATTACATTGCTGCAACCTTTTAGTGTAGTAAGACTTTCTTTTCATCTACCAGTCTGCAAATAATGACACAGAGACTTATTATTAACTATAAAAACTCAGGTTTAGCTTAGATTTGTTCCTAACTAGTTCTAATAACTTCAATTAACCCGTATTTTTAAATCTACATTCTGGCACGAGGTTAATTAAGTCATCTCCAAACTATCCATCCTGATTCTTCTAAGTCTGGCTGGTTACTTGGCTTTCTTCTTCCCAGAGTTCACACTCTGCACCCAAATCCCACTTATCCCTCCAAACTAGCTATTGGTCATTAAGCTTTTTATTACACTAATCACAATAATACATCTCCACATAGTGTACAAATATCCTACAACATGTATTCCATTTGTCTGAATTTTAAAAGGGAAGGCTTTAACTACAAGGCAGTAAAATTATAGACAATAAGAACAATTACCAAGTAAGAATTACATTCACAATGTTAAGTCTATTTGTATTTTGCAAATTTGGAGAAATTGCTCCATCCTCTATCTTATGTTGATGAATTCAAAGTTTTATACCTAAACCATTTTCTATCATAACTTGTTAAACTATTTTTAAAATATCTGTTTAGTACTTAAAACATTTTCTTAGATATAACAACTTAAGATTTTATGTCTCTCAAGTTGATACATTTTATACTGCTTTTGTGAGTTTCTCTTTTTAATTTGGCAACAAGGGAAACTGTAAATATAACTATCTAGTCTTCAACCCCTTCAGAGACCCAAGAAGAATATATTACCTGAGTAAACAACCTCTAAAACTACAGAAATGAGAGACACATCTGGTTTCCTGGACAGTCACTTAAGTTTTCTCTATAATGTTGTGGCATCCCTCTTCAATCTACAGGCATAGAATATCTGACAGACATTTTGTACAGGAGTTATATAGAAGGACTGTAGTACGTTGCCTTGACAATGTAGGGCAGTCACCTTCTTTTGTTCCCTGCTTGTTCAATTTTGACTGCATACTGTTCGTAGCCAAGTTTCATGCACAAATACCTAGTTTTGATACACTGAAAGAAAACTCCATATGGAGATTCTTTGATAGCCATTATCCCTTTTGAAGTAAATTTGTGCTACCAGGAGTATATGTGTCTATCTGTTGTGAAAAGCCTTATGGTATTAAAACACCTTAAATGCCATATTCTCTATATTTCTGAAGTGTTTGAAGATCATCTATCTAAAATATATCTGTTTGACTTTGAAAACATACCTAACATGATCATAAATTTGATTGTTGATGGTAAAATACTAAACTATGTTTCTTACTTATCCTAAATAGTTTGTAATAATAGCTTTCAAGGACTACAAATTTACATTACATTGTTAAATAACTGTATAGGAACTATACCTTAAACATAAATACAAACATACATACACTATAACACAAATAACCTTACATTTGTACCAATATTCAAAATCCATACCAATGTAAATTATTTGAGATTAATAGCTGATTTTATTTTAAAAGTAGATTAAATAATCTCCCTTCTATCCTTTCAGTTCTATATCTCCCTTTTCTTTTAAGAAAGAAAGCCTTGAATCCAACCTATTTTGTTTAGTTCTTTTTTACCATCACCAATAACAACTTTCAACTATGCCCCTGATCAAAGACAAACATCAATTTAATGGCCAGAACCACCCAGTCCACCTTTGGTGATGTGGGCATCATGTTATCCAGACTGTTTCCTACTGTCTGGGGCAAACAACATCTTTAGGGGTCATGAGTAAGTTCAGATAAAGATCAATACCAGGGAAAGCTAGATGTATTTTTTTAAATCATAGTGTTATTGGAAAGTGTAGAACTTATCTAAAGTCTTGACTGAAGAATTCTGAGGCTAAACCATCTCAACTGCCAGTTTTAAAGTTCTGTTCACAGAATTTTGAAGAAGCTACAACAGAAACATTCTAAGAGACTGGATTACCAGGGATATTTTTCCTCATTTGTGTCTTTTCTTCATGTTCTGAAAACACAAAGCCTTTAAAGGTAACATATATGCATATATACACACTCTACATATATGTGCAGTGTGTACACATCAGCTAAAGATGATTTTCTTTTTTATGTTTTATCAGGTAAAAGGTATCTGTCAACTTGATAAGGCCATTTGAACTATAAAACTAAAACTTTGACCATACCATATGGAAGGATGACACATATTAATAAGTCATGAAGATTCTAGAGCCAACAAAAACTATCATTTCTCACTCAATGTTAGAGCTATTCCCATGCAAAGGGATCAGCATACACATCACATGTCCTGTATTTTCTCCTGGCTTCCTCCCTCATGTCTGTTACCAAGATCCTCAGGAGATCTCCCCCAGTCAAATATGGTCTTAATTTATTTTGAAGTAATCCATATTTTTTTCTGTGGAAACAAAAGTACAACTTCTTTTGCAATGTAACACATTTCCCAACTTGCATTCTAAAGCAAAGACATCTCTACTATATAGGCCGGTTTAATTTCAAATTTCCTTTTAATAATCAGATGCCTCTCCACATATGTTCTCTGTTCATTAGTATTTAAAAAATTCAAAGTTAACAAAGTACCATAAGATATACAGTTTCCCTTATGTGGCTTATTTTTATATACTTTACTGTCTCTTAAGACTTTATTATTTTTAAGACTGTCCATACCCATTTTCTGTATTTTCTTCAGCACCGAGGCACCTTTTTAAGCATATTGTACTTTTTAGAGATTTTATGTGTATGAGCATGGCCTTTTGCACATCTGTAGCCATGTCCTTATAGCTTTCTGTGGGAGACAAATCCTAAACTGCTAGGCTACCACCACAGAGTGTCACTGGTGGCTGGCTCTGTCCCCCTTGGTTCCCTGAGAGCCTAGCCTCAAGCTGCTGGGTAGCCCGGGCCTGGAACTACATTTACTTGCCCCATTTACCTGCTCCAGCCCTTGGAATTTATTGTGTCTGACTGCAGGAGGAGTTTGTCCCTAGAGTTACTCAAGTACAGCAGGGGCTCTTTTTGCTTTTTAAGATAGGGCTTCTCTGTGTAACAGCTCTGGCTGACCTGGCACTTGCTTTGTAGATAAAGTGGGCCTCAAACTCATTGAGACCCAACTGCCTCTGCCTCCCAGGTGCTAGGATTATAGGAATGTGTGATCACTGCCCAGCAGGGTCTCTTAAAAGATCTGTCCTTCTTTATGCCTAGCCTACCTGAGAGATCAGGTACTCAGGATCTATGTGGAGAAATTGAATGTCATATTTAGTAGGACTTCCTTTTTTCCATCAGATGCAAAAAATGACGTGCAGACTTATTAATTATGAAAGCTTGACCTTAGTTTAGGCTTGTTCCTAACTAGTTCTTACAACTTAAATTAAGCCATATTTTTATTTTTTTTAATTTATTTATTAAAGATTTCTGTCTCTTCCCTGCCACCGCCTCCCATTTCCCTCCCCCTCCCCCAATCAAGTCCCCCCTCCCTCCTCAGCCAAAATAGCAATCAGGGTTCTCTGCCCTGTGGGAAATCCAAGGAACCCCCACATCCATCCAGGTCTAGTAAGTTGAGCATCCAAACTGCCTAGGCTCCTACAAAGCCAGTACGTGCAGTAGGATCAGAAACCCATTGCCATTGTTCTTGAGTTCTCAGTAGTCCTCATTGCCCGCTTTGTTCAGAGAGTCCGGTTTTATCCCAGGCTTTTTCAGACCCAGGCCAGCTAGCCTTGGTGCAAGCCGACAGCTAACATTAAATTAAACGGAGAGAAACTCAAAGCCATCCCACTAAAATCAGGAACACGACAAGGATGTCCACTCTCTCCATACCTCTTCAATATAGTGTTTGAAGTTCTAGCAATAGCAATAAGACAACATAAGGGGATCAAGGAGATTCGTATTAGAAAGGAAGAAGTTAAGCTTTCGTTATTTGCAGATGATATGATAGTGTACATAAGCGACCTCCAAAACTCCACCAAAGAACTTTTACAGCTGATAAACACCTTTAGTAATGTGGCAGGATACAAGATCAACTCCAAAAAATCAGTGGCCTTCCTATACACTAAGGATAAGGAAACAGAGAGGGAAATTAGAGAAGCATCACCTTTCACGATAGCCACAAATAGCATAAAATATCTTGGGGTAACTCTGACCAAGGAAGTGAAAGATCTATTTGACAAGAACTTTAAGTCTTTGAAGAAAGAAATTGAAGAGGACACCAGAAAATGGAAGGATCTCCCTTGCTCCTGGATTGGGAGGATCAACATAGTAAAAATGGCAATTCTACCAAAAGCAATCTATAGATTCAATGCAATCCCCATCAAAATCCCATCAAAATTCTTCACAGATCTGGAGAAGACAATAATCAACTTTATATGGAAAAACAAAACACCCAGGAAAGCCAAAACAATCTTATACAATAAAGGATCTTCTGGAGGCATTACCATCCCTGACTTCAAACTCTACTACAGAGCTACAGTATTAAGCCATATTTTTAAATCTACATTCTGGCATATAGTTTATTACCTTATCTTCAGACTGCCCATCCTGCTTCCTCTGCACCTGGCTGGTGACTCCACCTTTCTCCTTCCCAGAGTTCTCTCTCTGCCTGGAAGTCACTTCTATACCACCTGCATAGCTACTGGCAGTTCAGCTTTTTATTACACCAGTCACAACAATACGTCATCACATGGTATACAAGTATCCCAAAGCATATCGGTAGTTCTGGGATGGATAAATATACCTTTGTATGGAATTTGTGGTTTCTTAACCTATTTCTAGTGGTCTCTGTCTGTCACAACTTTCCCTCTTCTATCAAATTCTCTTTCTGTGTCCTTTTCATTAGTGAGGAGATAGCCCAGAATGACTCTCATTTTGACAATCTCTTGCATTCACATAACATAATGAGAAGATATCGATCCTTTTACTTACTATTACCCCATTCTTAATGCTTCACGTTTGCCACTACCCACATACCCTGCTCTTTCCAATTTGCTATTTCTAATGTGTTTCTTTATATCTCCAATGCTCTAATCTGATTTTTAGTTTGTGTGCTCTATTTTCTGAAAAGTTTTATCCTACAATACTATTTGGGAAAATGTTGCCACCCTAGACCTAGTGCTTTCTGTCACACTTATTACATTTAAATTTAAACAGCAAAGTCCCTCTAGAAAAGGAAACACATATGTTTATACTATGTTGTAATAATTTGGAGTTAGATGAAAATTTGGGTATTTGGATATCTGAAAATTACTGCTGCTTAATAAATGCTCAGGAAACAGTCAATCTGAATTGAACTGTCTCATAACACCTTGAAAATCTTGTGTCTCCATAATGTGCAAAGAGTTTGCCTGGAGCATGGAAACCTTTCTTTCCAATGTGAGAAAGACTTCTATATGATTATAGCTCTACTGTCCATGGCCAAGAAGAGAGATTTCATGCCAATAGTTAAAGGGGAAATGCAGTAGCCATGCGAGAAAAGCAGCAGATGATGACTGAGTTCAGGGTGTCAGCCCACGAGGAGGCATCACCCGATGGATACTTCTCCACTGGGCAGGTCGCCTGAGACCACAGACCCTGGAATGTCTCTTGCTTCTGCTGTGCCCTTTTATATGTTTGCGGTTTCTATCTTCACCAAAGCTTTTTTGACTTTCATTTGACAGTTACATTTTTTACTTCCATTTTAAAGTTAAGGCTTCCTAAAGTATATAGGCTGGCTTATCTCAGCAGTGCCTCTTTCAAATAACTCGTCACTTGTCAGTTACCATTTGCTTATTAGCAATCAAAAAAAATCAAAATTAATACAATAACATATAGAATCCAGACTCTATGTGTATTGTCCATTTTTACATGGCTTTTCTATTTTATATTACTTTTACTGTCTTTAAAGACTTTACTATATTTTAAAACTTTTTCTTTCCATGATTGTTTATGTCCTTTCACTTTTTTTGTTAAGGCGACACACATTTTTAAGCACACTGGAAACTGTTTAGAGGTTTTTGTTTTCTATTGACCTCCTTTACTGTGCATCTCCAGTCTTTTTTGACTGCAGGAATTATTAACCTGCTAAGTGGCTGGCTAGCACCTTTGGTTTGGCTTTGGCAGCTGCCTCCACCCACTTTTCAGGTCCTTGAAACTCCAAAATAAAACTAAGTTGGAGGAAGGTAACCAGGTAATAATGTTCCTAGGTTTAGAATGGCAGTGACTGCCCACTGCCATAAGTATTTTTTTTTCTTAGCTTGCTATTTTTGTTTAGCAATGCCAGTTGAACAGCAGCTTCTCTTAAAGGACCCATATTCTGTTTCCTTTTTCTTTTTTTCAGCTTTCTCAGGCCCTAGGTGAACACTGAAGCATCATTTGGTATGCTAAAATGTAGCTGCTTTTGTTTGACACTTTAGGCACCTGCCACCCAGTTCCCAGATAAAAACGTGAAGTCTTATTCTCACTTGTGAGTGCTATGCCTTAGTTTCACTTGTTTTTAGCTGGATTTTCTAGCTTAAATTATCCTGTTTCTTTTTAACCATGCTTTCACTCTGGCCTTTTCACTTTTATTTATTCTATATATTTTTCTTTCCTTCTCAGCCTGTGGCTGGCAGGGTGACTGGGTGGATGGCCCCCAACATCCTCATCTCCTCCTTTTCTCACTCCTCCCTCTTCTCCAGATTTCTCCTCCTATTTATCCTCTCTGCCCCATCTTTCCTCTCTCTTCCCTGGATATTGGCTCATCATCTCTGTATTGAACCACCAGGTGTTTTAGATAAGCAAATAACACAGCCTTACAGAGTTAAACAAATACAACAAAAATGAATGCAACACGTTTTGAATCATTAAAAAATATTCCACAGCATAAATGAATGCAGTATATCTTAAAGTAGTATTCCACAAAAACAAATGAGAGGAATGTGTCAAGTAAGGTAGTACCTAAGTGGGTCAGTTGTATTAGTACAATATTGTATTCACGTGCATTGAGGCTTCACTTGCAACAATGAAGGTGTTATTTACTTTAATCAGCCCTATGGTGCACACACTGGAACAATAATCAAATATTAATTATATCTTCAATATTAAATTATAGTTTACAAAATAAGTATTTTATAAGTATCAGCAGAATGTTACAAATTGGGGGAATAGACCTATAATACAAGTATAAAAATATGTGTATTTATGTGTGTATAAATATACATTGTACATACCTATATGTGTATTATAAGGGGGTATCAGTGAGACATAAAATAGTAGATTAAAAGTTATCAGGTTAGAACCATAAAAATATGAGTACATTTTCTAAAATCCACATGAGCTTAGGAGAGAAGTTCCCCACCATTCTGCAAGTAGGTGAAAGACCTGCCTCCAAGCTATGCCTCCAACAGCCCAACCTCACACACCTGAACATCTTCCATGTGGCCAGCTCTTCTCCCAAATCCCAGCCGACTACATAGGCACAGACACAAACAACACCAGTTGGAAAAACATGTGATTGAATATATTCTCATCTGTAATTCCCCAAAGTACAGACCCTAACAAATAACCCAGGGCACATCTGTGTTCCTCTCCTGCCATGCACTGGATTCTATCCCTGTAAGACTCACACTGCATCCATCTCCACATACCTGAACATCCTCACCATGACCAACCCTCCCCCTGAAACCCTAGCAAACTACAAGGCACAGGCACAAATCACACAACTGAGAAAAACAACAGACTACATAGAAATACATATAAACAATATATACAATCGTTGGAAGAACAAGAACGGGCATAAGCAACACAATTTGGAAGGGCAGATAAGTAAACACCAGTGTAGAGATATATACAGCAACCAAAAGAGCAATATGGTACCATAAGAATCCATTGATCCCACAACAGCAGGAACTGAACACTCCAATGCAGTTTAAAAACAAGAAAATAAACTTACAAATCACTTTAAGAAGATGATAGAGGCTCCTGAAATAGAAATCAAAAAACACAATAAGTTTCTCACATATAATATCCAGAAAATCAGGTAAACCATGAAAAGATCAAACCTAAGAATTATAGAGATAGAAGAATCCCAGCTCAGAGGCGCAGAAACATATTTAAAAAATTCATAGAAAAAACTTTGCCAACATAATCAAGGGGATGCCTATAGATGTCCAAGAAGCTTACAGAACACCAAATAGGCTAGATAAAAAAGTTTCCTTAGACATATAATAATTAAAACACCAAACATACAGTGTAAAGAAAGAATTTTAAGAACTGCAAAAGGGCTTGGAAAGAAATCAGAGAAACAATACCCTTTACAATAGCTACAAATAGCATAAAATATCTCAGAGTAACTCTAACCAAACAAGTGGAAGACTTGTATGACAAGAATTTTAAATCTTTGAAAAAAGAAATTGAAGAAGACACAAGAAATTGAAAAGATCTCTTATGTTTTTTGGTAGGCAGAATTAACATAGTAAAAATGGCAATCTTACCAAAGGCAAACTACAGATTCAATGCAATACCCATAAAAATCCCAGTAAAATTCCTCACAGACCGCAAAAGAACTGTCCTCAATTTCATATGGAAATGCAAAAAAAAAAACCCAGACTAGCCAAAACAATCCTTTACAATAAAAGAACTTCTGGAGGCATCAAAATCCCTGATTTTAAAGTCTGTTACAGAGCTACAGTAGTGAAAACAGCCTGGTATTGGTATAAGAACAGGAGGACCAATGAAACCAAATAGAAGACCTGGATATTAATCCACACACTTTCGAACATCTGATTTTTGACAAAGAAGCAAAAAGTATCAAATGAGGAAAAGAAAGCATATTTAACAAATGGTGCTGGCATAACTGGATGTCCCCATGTAGAAGAATGAAAATAGACCCATATCTATCACCATGCACAGAACTCAAGTCCAAATGGATCAAAGACCTCAACATAAAGCCAGCCACACTAAACCTTATAGAAGAGAAAATGGGAAGAACACTTGAACACACTGACACAGGAGACCACTTCTTAAATATAACCCTAGCAGCCCAGACACTGAGAGAAACAATTAATAAATGGGACCTCCTGAAACTGAAAAGCTTCTGTAAAGCAAAAAACATGGTCAACAAGAAAAAAACGACAGCCTACAGATGGGGAAAAGATCTTCACTAATCCCACATCAGACAGATGTCTGATCTCTAAAATATACGAAGAACTCAAAAAATGGTCACCTAAAGAATACATAATCCAATAAAAAAATGGATTACAGACCTAGAGAGAACTTTCAACAGAGGAATCTAAAATGGCTGAAAGACACTTAAGAAAATGTTCAACATCCTTAGTCACCAGAGAAATGCAAATCAAAATAACTCTGAGTTTCCATCTTACACCTGTAAGAATTGCCAAGATCAAAAACACTGATGACAACTTATGTGGGGGAAAAGGGAACATACCTCCATTGATGGTGGGAATGCAAGTTGGTACAGCCCCTTTGGATGTCAGTGTGGCAATTTTTCAGAAGATTAGGAAACAACCTTCTTCAAAACCCAGTAATAACACTTTGGGGTATATATCCAAAGGATGCTTAATCGTGCCACAGGGCATGTGATCAACTATGTTCATGGCAACATTGATTGTCATAGTCAGAACCTGGAAACAATGCCCCTTGACCAAAGAATGGTTCATTTACACAATGGAGTACTATACAGCAGAAAAATAACAACATCTTGAATTTTGCAGAAAAATGGATGGAGCTAGAAAACATTATTTACAGTGAGGTAACCCAGACACAGAAAGACAATCATCACGTGTACTCACTCATAGGTGGTTTTTAAACATAAAGCAATGAAAACCAGCCTACAAAACACAATCCCAGAGAACTTTGACAACAATAAGGACACTAAGAGAGACTTAAATAGATCTAATCTACATGGGATGGAGAAAAAGAAAAGATCTCCTGAGTAAATTGGGAACATGGGAACCTTGGGGGAGGATTGAAGGGGGAGGAGAGAAGCAGTGATGGGAGCAGAGCAAATGTAGAGCTCAATAAAATTCAATAAAAAAGAAAAGGGGCAAATAACATATAAAGGCAAACATATCAGAATTACACCTAACTTCCCAATGAAGATTCTAACAGCCAGAAAGTACTGGATAGACACTAGGGGACCATGGATGCCAACCTAAACTACTGCACACAACAAAGCTTTCAATCAACATAGACAGAGAAAACAGATATTTTATGACAAAATAAGATTTAAACAATACCTATCTATAAATGCAGCAATACAGAAAGAACTATAATGAAACTTCCCACTCAAAAAACTCAGTCACATCCATAAAAGCACAAAAAGTAGATCATCTCACAACAAAACCCGAAGAAGGGGAACATTCACACTACCATCACTAACACAAAAACTAAAAAAATAGCATGAGTTAAGAATCACTGGTCAATGACATCCCTTTAGTATCAATGGACTCAAAATTCACCAATAAAAAGACACAGGCTAATATGATGGATATGCAAACAGGATCCATCATTCTGCTGCATATAGAAAATACATCTCAACTACAAACTAATGAAAACTGAATAAATCTTAACTGAACCATCACTGGAACCTTCATTAGTTCTTCTCTACCACATTCTAAGTGATGATTCTACTCTAGTCTATTCTCCACTGAAGTATGAATTTTTTTATATTTTTTATTTTTTTATTGAGAAAAGGAAAAAAAGTTTCAGCCTCCTCCCAGCCTCCCATTTTCCTCCCCCTCCACCCACACTTCTTCCCCTCCCCCTACTCCTACCCCCCTCCCTCTCCAGTACAAAGAGCAGTCAGGGTTCCCTGCCCTGTGGAAAGTCCTAGGTCCTCCCCCCTCGGTCCATGTCTAGGAAGGTGAGCATCCAAACTGGCTAGGCTCCCACAAAGCCAGAACATGAAGTAGAATCAAAACCCCGTGCCATTGTCCTTGGCTACTCATCAGCCCTCATTGTTAGCCATGTTCAGAGAGTCCGGTTTTATCCCATGCTTTTTCAGTCATAGTCCAGCAGGCCTTGGTGAGCTCCCAATAGATCAGCCGCAGTGTCTCAGTGGGTGGGTGCACCCCTCGTGGTCCTGACTTCTTCCTTAATCATCTTCTCTCTCCTTCTGCTCCTCATTGGGACCTTGGGAGCTCAGTACAGTGCTCCAGTGTGGGTCTCTGTCTCTATCTACATCCATCACCAGATGAAGGTTCTATGGTGATATGAAAGATATTCGTCAGTATTGCTATAGGATAGGGTCATTTCAGGTTCCCTGTCCTCAGCTGCCCAAGGAACTAACTGGGGACATAGCCTTGGCCTCATGGGAGCCACTCTAGGTTCACGTCTCTTGCCAACCCTAAGGCTCCCTTAGTTAAGGCTCCCTTAACTAAGAATTGTGCTTCCATGCTCTCCTATACAACCTTCCTTTATCCCAATCATCCTGTTTCCCTAAGTTCTCCCCATCCTCCACTTCTCACTTTTTCTCTCCCCATCTCCCCTAACCCCCATACCACCCCACCCCCAAGATCCCAACCTTCTCCCCGGCAATTTTGTCTACTTCCCATAGCCAAGAGGATAACTATATGTTTTTCCTTGGGTACACTTTCTTATTTAGCTTCTTTAGGTTCAGCAATTGTACACTCCGCGACCCTTATTTATGGTGAGAAACCAATTATGAGTGAGTACATCCCATGTTCATCTTTTTGGGTCTGGGATACCTCACTCAGGATAGTGTTTTCTATTTCCATCCATTTGCATGCAAAATTCGAGAAGTCATTGTTTTTTACCGCAGCATAGTACTCTAATGTGTATATATTCCACACTTTCTTCATCCATTCTTCCATTGAAGGGCATCTAGGTTGTTTCCAGGTTCTGGCTATTACAAATAATACTGCTATGAACATAGTTGAACAAATGCTTTTGTCATATGATAGGGCATCTCTTGGGTATATTCCCAAGAGTGGTATTGCTGGGTCCAGGGGTAGGTTGATCCCGAATTTCCTGAGGAATCGCCACACTGCTTTCCATGGTGGTTGCACAAGATTGCATTCCCACCAGCAATGAATGAGGGTACCCCTTCCTCCACAGCCTCTCCAGCAAAAACTATCCTTGGTGTTTCTAATTTTAGCCATTCTGACAGGTGTAAGCTGATATCTCAAAGTTGTTTTGATTTGCATTTCCCTGATTGCTAAGGAGGTTGAGCATGACCTTAGGTGTCTTTTAGCCATTTGAACTTATTCTGTTGAGAATTTTCTGTTCAGTTCAGTGCCCCATTTTTTAATTGGGTTAATTGGCATTTTAAAGTCTAGTTTCTTGAGTTCTCTATATATTTTGGAGATCAGACCTTTGTCTGTTGCGGGGTTGGTGAAGATCTTCTCCCAGTCAGTAGGTTGCCTTTTTGTCTTAGTGACAGTGTCCTTTGCTTTACAGAAGCTTCTCAGTTTTAGGAGGTCCCATTTATTCAATGTTGCCCTTAAAGTCTGTGCTGCTGGGGTTATACCTAGGAAGCGATCTCCTGTGCCCATCTGTTGTAGGGTACTTCCCACTTTCTCTTCTATCAGGCTCAGTGTGTTCGGACTGATATTGAGGTCTTTAATCCATTTGGACTTGAGTTTTGTGCATGGTGAAAGATATGGGTCTATTTTCATTCTTCTACAGGTTGACATCCAGTTGTGCCACCACCATTTGTTGAAGATGCTTTCTTTCTTCCATGGTATGCTTTTAGCTCCTTTATCGGAAATGAGGTGTCCATAGGTTTGTGGGTTAGTATCCGTGTCTTCTATTCGATTCCATTGGTCGACTTCTGTTTTTATGCCAGTACCACACTGTTTTCATTACTGTAGCTCTGTAATAGAGTTTGAAGTCAGGGGTGGTAATGCCTCCAGACAATCCTTTATTGTATAGGATTGTTTTGGCTTTCCTGGGTTTTTTGGTTTTCCATATAAAGTTGATTATTGTCTTCTCCAGATCTGTGAAGAATTTTGATGGGACCTTGATGGGGATTGCATTGAATCTATAAATTGCCTTTGGTAGAATTGCCATTTTTACTATGTTGATCCTCCCAATCCAAGAGCAAGGGATGTCCATCCATTTTCTGGTATCCTCTTCAATTTCTTTCTTCAATGCCTTAAAGTTCTTGTCAAATAGATCTTTCACTTCCTTGGTTAGAGTTACCCAAAGATATTTTATGCTGTATGTGGCAATCGTGAAAGGTGAAGCTTCTCTGATTTCCCTCTCTGCTTCCATATCCTTTGTGTTTAAGAGGGCGACTGATTTTTTGGAGTTGATCTTGTATCCTGCCACATTACTAAAGCTGTTTATCAGCTGTAAAAGTTCTTTGGTGGAGTTTTGGGGGTCGCTTATGTACACTATCATATCATCTGCAAATAACGAAAGTTTAACTTCTTCCTTTCCAATTCGAATCCCCTTGATCCCATTATGTTGTCTTATTGCTATTGCTAGAACTTCAAGCACTATATTGAAGAGGTATGGAGAGAGTGGACAGCCTTGTCGTGTTCCTGAGTTCAGTGGGATGGCTTTGAGTTTCTCTCTGTTTAATTTGATGTTAGCTGTCAGCTTGCTGTATATAGCTTTTATTATATTTAGGTATGACCCTTGTATCCCTAATCTCTCCAATCCTTTTATCATAAATTGATTTTGAATTTTTTCAAATGCTTTTTCAGCATCTAATGAAATGATCATATGGTTTTTTTCTTTCAGTTTATTTATATGCTGGATTACATTGATAGATTTTCGTATGTTGAGCCAGCCCTGCATCTCTGGGATGAAACCTACTTGATCATAATGGATAATTTTTCTAATGTGTTCTTGGATCCGGTTTGCCAGTATTTTGTTGAGGATTTTTGCGTCAATGTTCATGAGTGAGATTGGCCTGTAATTCTCTTTCCTGGTTGAGTCTTTGTGTGGTTTTGGTATCAGAGTAACTGTAGCTTCATAAAAGGAATTTGGCAATGACTCTTCTGTTTCTATATTGTGGAATACATTAAGGAGTATAGGTATTAGGTCTTCTTCGAAGTTCTGGTAGAATTCCGCATTGAAACCATCTGGTCCTGGGCTTTTTATCGGCAGGGAGGTTTTGATAATAGCTTCTAATTCTTCGCGACTAACAGGTCTATTTAGATTGTTCACCTGGTCCTGGTTTAACTTTGGTATATGGCATTTATCTAAAAAAGTGTCCATTTCTTTTACATTTTCCAGTTTTGTGCATATAGGCTTTTGTAGTAAGATCTAATGATTCTCTGAATTTCCTCTGTGTCTGTGGTTATGTCCCCCTTTTCATTTCTGATCTTATTAATTTGCATATTCTCTCTCTGCCGTTTGATTAGTTTGGATAGGGGTTTGTCAATCTTGTTGATTATCTCCAGGAACCAGCTTTTTGTTTCATTGATTCTTTGGATTGTATTCTGTGTTTCTATTTTGTTGATTTCAGCCCTCAGTTTGATTATTTCCAGTCTTCTACTCCTCCTAGGTCAGTCTGCTTCTTTTTTTTCTAGAGCTTTCAGGTGGGCTGTTAAGTCTCCAATGTGTGCTTTCTCTGTTTTCTTTAAGTGGGCACTTAGTGCTATGAACTTTCCTCTTAGGACTGATTTCATAGTGTCCCATAAGTTTGAGTATGTTGTTTCTTTATTTTCATTGAATTCAAGGAAGACTTTAATATCTTTCTTTATTTCTTCCTTAATCCAGGTGTGGTTCAGTAGTTGACTGTTCAGTTTCCATGAGTTTGTACTGAAGTATGAATTTAGGGACAATTAAGTGTTTCATTCAGAAACATATCATTAATATTTGCTTGATTTTATAATAATACTCAACAAAAACATCTGGATGGAAATAATTTCTCAATGTTTATACCATATCTGCCTGTTCAATAATTCAAAAGCTGATTCAAATGTTCCTGAAATATTTTAAGTCATGAAGAAAGACAGTATTAGTTTTGAATGATTTCTCCCAATCTCCCAGCTTCCTATATGATCCTCAAATATGTAAGTAATATACCTGAAATCTTCAATGATATGTAAATTAATGTTTCTTACTGGTCATTATTTATTCCTCCTAAGATATCTCTGTCTAGTTCAAAACTAATGCAAAATTCAGAAAACAGTTGAACATTCTGACCTAAGTGATGTGAATTCAGTGTTTATGTGGAGGCTAATCTTTATATTCAAGAATTTGGGGTTTACATGACTAAAATTATAAGGAATCATATAGTCAGATGCTTAAATTTTTACCATACATTTTCAGATGTTTTGGAGTAATAAAGACTAGGAAGTAAATGTCAGGAAAGGTAGTTATAAAGCTCTCAACATGAGAGTTGCTAAGATGAAGGAGAGGCTTAACATGTAAAGTCAATGACACCACGCCTAATAATCTGGCTTTGATCCCAGGAATCTACATGGGTGGAAAGAAAAAATTAATTCACATAATTTGTACTCTTAAGCACATACACACACATGCATGCATATACACACTCATACACACAGTGAAAATAATAAAAAGATAGGCTAGAAAAACAAAAATACTATAAAACAAGGATGACACAAAGTAGAATTAAGAGAATATTGGATGTATAGATATGGTTTAGTGATCAAGAACATAAGCTATTCTTGCAGAGGACTTAGAGTCTGTTCACAGATTTCCCATTGTGATACACAAACATTTATAATTCCAAGACTGGTAGACTTAGATTCAGCATACTCTTTTTCCTTCTGTAGGAAACAGCATGTAATATATGTAATATATGTATATATATATACACACACACACATCCATGCAGGCAAAGCACTCATACACATAAAAAGTAAAAGAAATTTAAAAAAAAGGAAAAAGAAGATATTGGAGGGCTCTTATCTATGTGAACTTAAGGAAACTCCCACTTTTACCAGGGTCTTGAAACTTACAATGACTTTTCCTATGATAGCAAAGGCCACAATGTTAGCAACAGATTTTATTGTTATATAAATCAGCCTCTTCTTTCCTACTTACTTTTGGAACCTCAACAGAAGAATAGTGTGGATCACAAAATCCTTTCAACACATCAGGGCCGTGGTAGTCATGGGATGCCCTCTTCTTTTACTGATCTCCATCCAACAGTCAGAAAGTTCTGTCTCCTAACATTTTTCAATCTGTAACATCCTTATCTTCTACTTATTTACATAACTGATTTACATGGTCCTTGTCTTCTGGAGACCAAGATTTCACTTCCTAGTCAGCTTCCTCAAATGGTAGCTGTTAAAATTATCAAAAGACATCTAACCATGAATATCTTGCAATTAGCCTTTTAATTTTCTTTTCCTCTGCCAGCCTGAAATAATGACACAGAGACTTAATGGTGTGGGAAGTCCTTCTGTTTATGTGTTGCTTTTATTGGTTAATGAAAAAAGATGTTTCAGCCAGTGGCTTTAGCATTAGATAAATGTGTATAGGCATGGAAGAGAGAAAAAAAGAGTATAGAGAGTCATAAAATAAAGCTAATGCTTTTATTAAAAAAAGGGGTAAAGTCTTTAAAAAGACAGAGTACACATAATTATTGATTAAAAGGAGTAAAAAATATAAGCCATGTAAAAATGGAAAATTCACATAGAGTCTGGATTACGTATATTATTGTGCTATCTTTGAATTTTTTACTGTAAATAAGCTATGTACAGAGAGACATTTCATCGTATTGGATGTTAAGCAAAACCAGCATGTATGTTATAAACGTATCATGACTTTCAAATTTGGGCCTAAGGATATGTTGCTTTGGAAAAGTTCTTCTTTTGTCTCCACAGAGGATGAGAACCTATGGATTCATTCTAGGCTAATATGGTATGATAGACCAAAACCCCCTGAGAGGTTGCCATGAACACCCTCACAAAAAATATTTTCCCAATAAACAGCAGGAACAAGTTTGGACAGAACTGTGCCCATATTCCCAAATATTGTTTATAATTGTGTGTTTACCTTCCATGTAAAGGAGTATATACTATAGAGATGAATAATTTTCTTTGGTATGGATCTTGGCTTACTGATACAAATTTAAGGTAAATTTTGTTATACTGTGTATATATATATATATATATATATATATATATATATATATATATCTGCCCTTGAGACCACTTCCTAAATATGATACCAGTATTACAGACACTGAGAGCAACAATAAATAAATGAGACCTCCTGAAACTTAGAAACTTCTAAAAAGAAAAAGGACACAGTAAACAAGACAAAAAGGTAGCCTACTGAATGGGGAAAGATCTTCACCAACTCCACATCAGACAGAAGACTGATCTCCAAAATATATAAAGAACTTGAGAAACAAGACATCAAAATACCAAATAATTCAATTAAAAATATGGTACTTTTCTAAACAGAATTCTCACCATAAGACTCACAAATGGCCAAAAGACATTTAAGTAAATGTTCAATATTCTTAAACATTAGGGAAATGTGAATCAAAATGACTCTGAGATACCATCTTACATCAGATAGAATTGCTATCATCAAAAATACCATTGCTGGAGAAGTTGTGGAGTAAGGGGAATACCCCTCCATTGCTAGAAAAAATGCAAACTTGTATCAACCACTCTGGAAATCAGTATAGCAATTTCTAAGAAAACTGGGAATTATCTTACCTCGGGACCTAACAATACCACTCTTGGGCATATGCCCAAAGGATACTTAATCATTCTACAAGAACATTTGCTCAACTATGTTCATAGCAGCATTATTTGTAATATCCAGAACCTGGAAACAACTTAGATGCCCCTCAACCAAAGAATGGATAAGAAAAATGTGCTACATTTACACAATGGAGTACTACTCTGTGGTAAATAAAAATGACATTTTGAAGTTTGCATGCAAATGGATGGAACCAGAAAAATCCAATCTGAGTGAGGCAACCCAGACCCAGAAAAACAAACATGGGTTTTACTCATTCATAAGGAGATATTAAACATAAAGCATAGGATAATGATTCTATAGTCCATTACCCCAGAGAAGCTATGTAAAATGAGAAAACTAAGAGAAACATACATGGATCCCATTGTGAAGGGGAAATAGAAAAGATCTCCTGAGAAAATTGGGAGTGTGTGGGTGGATAGAGAAAGGAAGGTGGAAGAGGAGGAGGAGGAAAGAAGAGAAGGGAGAACAGAACATGAAGGAATGGGATGGACAGGATGGGGAAATGACTTAGAGGGAGAGCAGTAAAAGAGATATCTTGATTGAAGCAGTCATTGTGGTGCTAGCAAGAAACCTGTCTCTAGAGAAATTCCCAGGAATCCACAAGGATGACCTCAGCTAACACTCTAAGCAACAGTGAAGAGGATGCTTGAACTGGCCTTGGAATATAATAAGATTGATGACTATCTTAAATGTCATCATAGAGCCTTCATCCAACAACTGATGGAAGCAGATGCAGAAATCCACAGCAGAGCACTAGACTGAGCTTCCAAAGTCAAAAAAGAGATAGAGGAACAATAATAGGAGCAAAGGGGTCAAGACCATGATGGGGATACACACTGAAACAGCTTGCCTAATCTAACAGGAGCTCACTGACTTTGGCCTGACAGAGGGGAAGCCAGCATAGGACCAAATTAGTCCCTCTGAACGTGGGTGACAGTTGTATGGCTGGGTCAAACTGTTGGGCCACTGGTAGTGAGACCATAATTTACCCCTACTGCTTCTACTGGATTTTTGTAACCCATTCTCTTTGAGGGGATACCTTGCACAGTCTAGATATGGTGGGAATAGTGGGGAGGGCCTTGGTCCTGCCTCAAAGCAATGTGCTAGAATTTGTTGACTCCCCATGGGAAGTCTTACCCTCTCTCATGAGTGGATGGGAGTAGAGTGGGGGAAGATGGAGGGATCAGGAGGGGAGTGGGAACTGGGATTGGTACATAAAATGAGAAAATATAGTTTTTTAAAAATAAATACATAAATTTTAAAAATAATTTTAATTTTTCTGGTGTTCTGATTATATGATATGATTTCACATTTTGTATTTTTGATTTCTCTGTGTGTGTATTTGTGTGTGTGTGTGTATGAATTTCTATGTTCTTTCTTTGATTCTTTTTCATTTTGCTTTATTCTTGCTTGTTCATCAACTTTGCCTGTATTTTTCCTTAAGAGAAAGAAGTAGAAAGTGTGGCGTTGGAAGGGTTACAAAGTAGAGAGAACCTGGGAGAAGATGAGGGAGTAGAAGCCATTATCTAAATATATTTGACAAAAATAACAGTACTTTCATTAAAAAAGAAATAAAATAAAATAAAAAGACAAGAGAAAGTAGTAATGAATTTGTCGTTATCAGTAAGGAATCTAATTTCAACTTTGGAGTAAATGGAAATAGTGACATGGGAGGTTAACTTAATTATCCTCAGTAAAAAGTACAATGACAAATCCAGGCACACTTTCTACAAAAATATGTATTATGTACTTACTAACTCTAAGGCAATGAATATTGATTGATTATCTCTTAAGAATATACAATTACACACGTGTACCCTTATTTTAGGTTCTTAATAGTTAAAAATAGTTTCATTAAAGTTGAATGAACAAAAACCACACATGATTCATTGACCATTGAGCAGTAAATGTGTTTTAATGTGGACAGGTATTTAAAAACACTCAGAATTCGCCGGGCGGTGGTGGCGCACGCCTTTAATCCCAGCACTTGGGAGGCAGAGGCAGGCAGATCTCTGTGAGTTCGAGACCAGCCTGGTCTACAAGAGCTAGTTCCAGGACAGACTCCAAAGCCACAGAGAAACCCTGTCTCAAAAAAACAAAAACAAAAACAAAAACAAAAACAAAAAAAAAACCCACTCAGAATTCTTTGATTTTTGGTCTCTAAAGCAACTTTAAAAAAACTTTAAAACCTAAGCTACAGTTCAAGGAAAACATTAGTGACAACATAAAAACTACAAAAGAATAAGCTGGTCATAGAAATAGGAAATTACAGAAACAGAGTATGCAGCGTGCATTTCTCCCTGGTAAGAAAGTATACTAGGAGTTGAGGTTATTCACTCATTCTGGGCCTTTTCTGCATTCAAGTATGGCAGATGAAAACACAAGAGAGATGGTGATGACAGAGAGTATGTGAGAAGTGCATAGAACAGGTTACAAACACAAGCACATCAAGCTAGAGTTTGACCATGACCCCCTGAGCCTGATCAAGACAGAATGAACTGAACTAAGCCTACTAAGGTATGGAGTTGGGAAAATGACAGCAGTCTTGGCAACACAACCACTACCATGCAATGAACAGACCAAATGTCTATTGAAAATTAATTGTGAATTAATGAGTATTAAATTTGGTAGGGACTGCCATGCATGTTGCTTCACTCAAATCACAGCAATGTCTTTGTGGAGGAATTGACAGAAGTGATATGAAGTCTTTCGATACAATGGTACACTGTGAAAACAATTCTTTCTTTCCTTCTTTTTCTTCTCCTCTCCCTCCTCCCCTTCCTTTTTCTGCTCCTCCTCCTCCTTCTTCTAGCATCTCCTGAGCCTCTCAAGATCAATGAGTGTAGACAGAGACTCTACTTTCATTTCTTGACTTCCCAAGCCCAAATAACCACACAGAAACTATATTAATTACAACACTGTAATTTAATTTACATATTAAATTAACCTATTTATATTAGTCTATGTATCTTCACAAGACTGTGGCTTACTGGTAATGTTCTAGTATCTTTCTCCTTTGGGTGGCATCTTCTTGACTGCCTACTCTCTCTCTCTCTGTCTCTGTCTCATTCTCTCTATCTCTGTTTCTGTCTCTCTCTCTCTGTGTGTCTGGATTTCTCACCTTGCTTTACTCTACTAAGCCACTGGCCAAAACAATTTTATTCACCCACCAATTAAAGGAACACATACATAGAAGGCCATTCTACTCCAGCCCTTTTTCTGTCTAAATAAAAAGGAAGATTTTAACTTTAACATAGTAAAATTACATATACAAAACAGTTATCAAGCAATAATTACAATATTTAGTCTATTTACATTTGGCAAATTAAGGAAAATACTTTATCATCTATCATATCTGTGTGTCTAAAGTATTATATTTAATTTATTTTTATTATAACTAAGGAAAATTATAACTATAATTATCTATCTTCAATTCCTTCAAAGATCCCAGAAGGATATATTTCGCAAGTAAACAGGAAGTACATTATAAGCAACTTCCAAAGTTCTAGAAATGACAGAGATATCTCATTCTCTGGACAGTCACCCAAAGTTGGGTCATTCATCTCCAGTCTATAGGCCAGTAATATCTGGAAGACTTTTCAGTGAATCAGAAAATTAGAAGATCTGTTCTACCTTGTGATGGCAAAGTTTGTCAATTGCTTTCTTCTTTGTCCTGCAGAATGTCTGGCAGTTTCTTCTGTGAAGCAGGAACCCCAAAGGACTATTTTATTCTTTGAAACGTTCAGCAGTGGGTCCTGCATGTCCAGTTTATACAGTATACCATCAAATGGTACAGGCAAGAGCAGTTTCTTGCCCAGATGGCTAGCCTTGTCACATTAAAGGCAAATTCCATAGTGAGCTTCTTGATGCCCACCAACTACTCTGAAGTAATTGGTGCTGCCAGGAACAGACATGTCTCACAGCTGAGAAAAGTCTAAGTTCTTAAAACCTTTTAGATGCCATATTCTGCAGGTCTTTGAAGCTTTGAAGATTATCTACCTAACTGAACTATATCTCTACATATCTAGGAAACCTAACTAATATGACTAAAAGTTTGACTATTATAGATGAGTATTTATTAAATCTGTATTTCTTAATTATATATTACATTTCTTAAATGAACTGTGTATAAACATAATACCTTAAAAAGAGTAGAAATACATATATGTGTATATATGGACAAAATGGACCTTAAAGCAGTAGAGCAAAATCCATATTAATATAAAATGTTTATCTCTATATCAAATGAGCATATACTTTGAATGGATAATGGGAACTTTCAGTAGTCCTGTCCAGAATTTATAAGTTCTACTCCATAAAAGTTAAGTTTTAGGTTTCCCACAGATTTATAAGTTTACCTGGAAAAAATGAAGACCTGAGTTAAAGAAATCACACAATGGAAAGGGGCACAGCCAGAAAACTAAAGGTTGCTTGGTTAAAATCTTAGTAAAAATATTGAGAATAACCATAAGAGTTATGACAAATTAAGCACCCCCAAGGTGCTACAACTATAAAGACTAAAAACTATTGCTACTGCACTGACTCCCATGTGAGCTGGATGGTAAGTTCCTATCCCTGAGAATATCATTTCTCTTGGCTGCATAATATAGAGAAACTATATTAGTACTGAAATGGAGTACTAACCCTCCTTTTTGGTTAGATTTCATTCTGGTGGAAGATGCCATAAGTTATGCTGGGGAAATTGTCACTAGTAGTCCTAATTGGTTCTGATACCTTTCTAATACTGTAGTACCAATATGCCAGGCAATATGGAACACTTGTTCAATAGGACATGAAGACACGTATGCAACCAGCTGCCTTCTGACATCTGGTAAGTCAAGTAAAAAGACCACAGCAGGTGAGAGTATAAGCCCCAGTGGAGAAGCAACTGTTATTGTTCTGTGAAGTACATGTGAGATGATTGTCAAATTCCCTTTTAAACATAGGCACTCATGCTCAAGATTACTACTCTTGTCACTCACAGTTGAAAATAAAAAGAAAGTTTTCCTTGCAATGGGAAGAGCACTTACTACAGATGTTCAAAACTACCCAGAAAAAAGTGACTGTTCCTATAGCATAATAGAACAGCGGTTAGATATACATAGAAAGGAAATCACATATCTATTTTATCTCCCAAGTTCGAGAAAATTGCAGAAGACTGGTATTTCATTCATAGCAAAGCAGTAAAAATCATAACATTGAATGAAAGAAGCAGAAGTGATGCATTTGTATTCTTGGTTTAGTCTATTGCAACATGAACTACGAAATAAAATTAAAACCAATATTTACATGAGATATTTTATCATATCCTTTTTCCATATCAAGTGGAAGCATGCTAGCTCTTACAAAAGAGTAAAATACCACTTGAGACTGACAAACTCCTTGAAAAGTAGTTATGTGTGTGTAATGAACTGCTCAGTGCTCACTGGGATTGATATAATAATCTCCAGTGATTTGAAATCACACTGGAATCTAGAGGCTAATCGGGGACATATCCTTGATGACAAAAAAAATGACACTAAAAGACATCTGTGCAACAATAAAAACAAAGTAAACTTGACCTTTTTACTTCACAATCAATTCTTATAGAATGAGGTAAGTTTTAATATTTGTACTGATTTCACCTTTATCATTGGAGAATTCCTTACTCTTTGAAAATGTAACCAAACTTACAAGCTTTAGTAGATGCACAAGTCAGGTGAAATAAGGCAATGAACAAGACCAAAATTAACTGATTTAACTTCTATTTTCATATTCAAACTCCTTTGAATATTCAGGTAACCTTCATTGTTAGAGAATTCTTATTTTTATAGTTACTTATTAATCCAGAATGCAGGATTATATTTAAAAGTACAGGAAGTTACTACTCAGGTAATCCAAAGTCACTATCTTGAAATGTTTTGATGACATTTTTGTAATATTTTGCTGACATACCTGCTTTGCTTATTGACCACATGTTCTAGTATCACAGACACCAGATCTTTAGCCCAACAGAAGATATAATGTCAAAATCTTGAGAAGAGAGTACATATAGTCCCAAGCTGGAAAAACCTGGGTAAATTTCTTAACTACCTATTTTGAATATTTACATGCCACTGAACTGTGTAGAAAACCATGTGATTTCATGCCACAACTGTTCAGTTAGAAAATACTGATTCCTCATTAGTTTTCCAAGATTTATTAAGGAAATTTATCTTGATATGGCCTTACTTTACTTATAGACTATAGGAACATTGTACAATGGAAGCTGACATTTTGTGTATTAACCACATAGTTGCAAAATTGCCCTGTTGTATATGCCAAATTTGTATGTGCTCTCAACATCGCTGTGATTCTTTCATAAATAGCTACTAAAAGGTTAGATTAGATTTACTCTGCCTTCTGTTTATATATCCTCGATCAAGATCTCATATCTATTCTTAAGCTATTTGCCAATATTCAAAGTACCTGTTGGAAAATAAAGAAACACACACACACACACACATATAATGTCTTGTCCTGTTGCTTAGCAAGCATATAGCAAGAATAGCCATTATTTAAATCTTCATCAAAAATTGTGTGGTTGCATATTTTATCTCTTGGTATTTTTAACAAATTTTATTATTTATCTAAGTCTCACATTTTAAAACTATAGTTATGAAGCCACATAGGCGTATTTTAGTATAAATAACTAAAAAGACAAGAGATGCATTATTTTAAGTAAGTTTGCTAGAAATTGTTTTAAAATTTTAAGTACATTAATCTAGAAAAACATATGTACACCCAAAGTCCTCACTAAAATTTTGTAAAATAAAACTATTAGTTCTCCTTGAAAAATATATTTATTTGTGATACCACATGATTGAGTTGTTAACAAAAGAAGCCATTTTTATAAATTCGTTCCTGTACTATCTCTATCACCACCTTGACCTGGCAGGAGCTACACTGTATCATGGATGTCCTAGAGTATGGAAACCACACTGCAGTGACAGAGTTCATTTTACTGGGATTGACAGATGACCCAGTCCTTAAACTCATCCTCTTCACCATCATCCTGTGCATCTACCTGGTGACCGTGTCTGGGAACCTCAGCACCATCCTTCTCATCAGAGTCTCTTCCCAGCTCCATCACCCCATGTACTTTTTTCTCAGCCACTTGGCTTCTGTTGATATAGGCTATTCATCTTCTGTCACACCCAATATGCTTGTGAACTTTCTGGTGGAAAAAAATACCATTACCCACCTAGGGTGTGCCATCCAACTGGGTTCAGCTGCTTTCTTTGGGACTGCTGAGTGCTATGTTCTGGCTGTCATGGCTTATGATCGCTTTGTGGCAATCTGTAGCCCATTGCATTATTCAACCAAAATGTCTACACAAGTCTGTGTCCAGTTGCTTATAGGATCTTATATTGGTGGTTTTCTTAATTCTTTCTCCTTTATGCTTTCATTCTTTTCTTTTTTCTTCTGTGGACCAAATAGAATCAATCACTTTTTCTGTGATTTTACTCCTTTAGTTGAACTCTCCTGTTCTGATGACAGTGTCTCTATTGTTCTTGCAACTACTTCTGTTAGCATTGCCATTATGATCACAATGCTTGTAATAGCTATCTCATACATCTACATTCTTATCACCATCCTGAAGATACGCTCCACTGAGGGCCGCCAGAAGGCCTTCTCCACCTGCACCTCCCACCTCACTGCAGTCACTCTGTTCTATGGAACCATCACATTCATCTACATGATGCCTAAGTCCAGCTACTCCACGAACCAAAACAAGGTGGTGTCTGTGTTCTACATGGTGGTGATCCCCATGTTGAACCCCCTCATCTACAGCCTCAGGAATAATGAGATTAAAGGCGCTCTGGAGAGACAACTTGGTAGGAAAATATTTTCTTAAAAACATTTGTTTTGTTGTAGGACTTGATATTTAAATAATGTCTCATAGAAATAATAATAAACATTAAATGTCTGTAATTTAAAATGTCTACTGATATATTATTAGCAAATGAAAAGTATTGCAATAAATACCAGAATTCAATTTTTAGAAGAAATAAAAAGTATCATAGTAAGTTATCTTTAATAAAATCAAATAAAATTTTTAATTAAGAGAAAAAGTGATTCATATAAAACATAATATGCTAAAAATATTTTTATTTCCATATTTTTTCAACATTTTATGATCAACTTAATTACAGATGGCATCTTACCTGTCTCAAAAGTCTCATATATTTGTTAAAAATCTGTTCCCTGGTGCTATTGGGAAGGGCCAGAATAAGAAAGGTTGAGCCTAGTGGGCAATATTTAGTTTAGAGGCATGCCATAAAGAATATTTGTTACTCAGAATATTCTTTGTCTATTTTCTTTATTGATCATAAAATGAGGAGTTTTGTTCAGCCATGTGTTCCTTTGGTGATATACAACCACAGAAATGCATCAATGAGTCAATTCATAAGGTACCAAGAACTCAAAACATTGTATGAAGAATAAACATTTATCTTCCTCATTACTTTATCTTAACTACTTGCTATAGCAACAGAAAGCTCAGTAATGCCTACCACATGCTTCAGGGTGTGGCTGGTTCAACACCTACTTACATAAGCCTGATAATTATTGTTATCTCTACATATTTCAAGAAAAATGATAGAGAAAAAACTAGAGGTAAAATTTATGAAAATGTTGTCTCTGAGTTGTGTGTTTTGAGTACCCATTAAAGTCTGATATGTGATTTTAAAAATGATTGTGGAACTAGGATAATTGTGAGGTCTATAGAAAAGAACAGGGAACCCATCTTTTCTTAATCTGAATTCCTGTCAGGACCAAAAGTTGAATTCCTGTTTTAGATTGAGTCAAATTCTTGAGCTTTCAAAGACCAAGGGAAGAAAACAAACAAGAACAACAACAGAAACGGAATCCTGGAAAGAGTGAAGTTTACAAATCTAAGAGTGACACGGTGGAGAGGAAATTCTTAAAAGGACTTCATGGTCCAGATCCTAATCCTCGTGTTCAAGTAGGAGCAGACATTGATGTGGGATTCCCCTCTTTTTGCTGTGAATGCCACTGGTTAATAAAGAAGCTGCTTTGGGCCTATTGTAGCACAGAATAGAAAAAGGCAGGGATTCCAAGCAGATAAAAGAGGAGAGAGTAGGCATAGTCAGAGAGAAGCCAGGTTAGCCTCAGGAGGAGACAGATAGAAGAACATGCATGAGCACAGGAGATCACTTCCTAAATATAACAACAGTAGCACAGACACTGAGAGCAACAAAAAAATAAATGAGACCTCCTGAAACTGAGAAAATTCTGTAAAGCAAAGGACACAGTCAATAAGAAGTCAGGCTTCTGAATGAGAAATGATCTTCACCAACTCCACATCTAACAGAGGATTAATTTCCAAAATATATAAAGAACTCAAGAAATTAGACATCAAAATCCTAAAATACCCAATTAAAATGGGATATAGACCTAAAACAGAGAATTCTCAACAGAGAAATCTCAAATGATTGAAAAACACTTAAAGAAATGTTCAACACCCTTAGCCATCAGGGAAATGCAAATCAGAGCAACTCTGAGATACCATCTTACACCAGACAGAATAGCTGTGATCAAAAACACCAACGATAGCTCATGCTGGAGAGGCTGTGGATAATGGAACACTTATCCATTGCTAGAGGGAATACAAACTTGTATCACCATTCTGGAAATCAGTATGACAATATTTAAGAAAACTGGGAATCATCTTCCCTCCATACCCAGCAATACCACTCTTGGGCATGTACCCAAAGGATACTCAATCATACTACAAGAATATTTGTTCACTATATGCATAGCAGCATAAATTGTAATAGCCAGAACCTGGAAACAACCTAGATGGCCCTCAACTAAAGAATGAATAAAAAAAGTGTGGTACATTTACACAATGGATTGCTACTCTGTGGCAAAAAAATAATGACATCTTGAAATTTGCATATAAATCTATGGAACTAGGAAAAACAATCCTGAGTCAGGTAACCCAGACCCAGAATAATGAACATGGTATGTATTCACTGATAAGTGGATACTAGTTGTAAAGCAAAGAAATGAGTCTAGATTCCAGGACCCTGGAGAATATAAGTAACAAGTGGTGTAGGAGTTCCTTCTGTTTGTGTGATGCTTTCATTGGTTAATGAATAAATAAACTGCCTTGGCCTAGTTGATAGGGTGCAACTTAAGTAGGTGGAGAAAACAGAACTGAAGGCTGCGAGGAGGAAGGGCAGAGACAGAGAGGCCATGGATCCTCTGAGATGGATGCCGATTCGAATCTCTGGTAAGCCACTGCTATGGGTGATACACAGATTAATGGAGATGGGTTAAACTAATACGTAGGAGTTAGCCAATAAGAAGTTAGAGCCAATGGCCAAGCAGTGTTTTAATTAATACAGTTTCTGTGTGGTTATTTCAAGTGTAAGCAAGTCAAGTGGCCAGGTCAAACAAAGGGCCCCTCCCTTGTAACAATGTTCTTGGTTTGTTTTTTTTTAAGAAGAGGGGGAGGTGGTGTAGGATCATGGTTTGTATTCTGTCAATTATAATTTAAATAAACGCTGATTGACCAGTAGCCAGGCAGGAAGTATAGGTGGCACAACCAGACAGGAAGTAGAGGCAGGTCAATGAGAACAGGAGAATTCTGGGAAGAGGACACAGTGTGACCCAGCCACAGAAGAAGCAAGATGTAACTGCCTTGCTGAAAAAGGTACTGAGCCATGTGCCTAACACAGATAAGAATAATGGGAAAAATTATAAGAGTTAATAGGAAGCCTGAGTTAATTGGCCAATCAATTTATAGCTAATGGAGACTTCTGTGTGATTTCTTTGGGACTTAACAACTGCAGGAACCAAAAAAGACAGAAACCCCAACAACAAACAAGGTGAACCCTAAGAAAAACATATATATATCTACCTGGTGATGGGAAATAGACAAGATCTCCTGAGAAAATTGGGAACATGTGGGTGGGAGGAGAAGGAAGAGTGGAAGCAAAAGAGGAGAGGAGAATGAACAAAAGGAGAAAAACTTGAAGAAGCAGGATAGTCGAGATGGAGGAAGGACAGAGGTAAGAGCAAGGAAAGAGATATTTTGATTGAGAGAGCCATTATGGGGCGAGCAGGAAATCTGGCACTAGAGAAATTCCCAGGGATCTATAAGGATGACCCCAGCTAAAACTCTAAGCAAGAGAAGAGAGGGTGCTTGAACTGGCCTTGTACTACAGTCAGATTGATGAATATCTTAAATATCACCATAGAACCTTCATCTAGAAACTGACAGAGACAGAGGTACAGACCTGCAGCAGAGCACTGGGCTGGGCTCCCAAAGTCAGGTTGAAGAGACAGCAGAGTGAGAATGTGAGTGTAGGGAGGTCAAGACCATGATGGTTTCACCCACTGAGGCAGTTTGCCTGAGGTAAAGGGAGCTCACCAACTCCAGATGGACAAAGAAGGAGCATAGAACTAAACTAGGCCCTCTGAATGTGGTTGACAGTTGCATGGCTGAGGCAGACTGCAGGGCCACTGGCAGTGGCACCAGGATTTATCCCTGCTGCTTGTACTGGATGTTGGGGAACCCATTATCTTTGTATAGATACCTTGTTCAGTCTAAATGTAGTGGGAAGGGCATTGGACCTTTCCCAAATCAATGTGTTTTATGCTCTCTAAGGAGTAGATAGAGTGTGTGGTGGGGGAGTGGGGAGAATTTGAGGAGGAAAGAGAGTAGGAACTGGAATTTGCATGTAAAATGAAAAAAATAGTTTGCTTTCTTTTTTTATTGAGAAAAGGAGAAAAAAAACAAGTTTCCACCTCCTCCAAGCCTCCCATTTCCCTCCCCCTCCTCCCACCCTTCTCCCCCTCCTCCCACCCCTCTCCCCTTCCCCCCACTCCTCTCCCCCTCCCTCTCCAGTCCAAAGAGCAGTCAGGGCTTTCTGCCCTGTGGTAAGTCCTAGATCCTCCCGCCTCCGTCCATGTCTAGGAAGGTGAACATCCAAACTGCCTAGAATCCACCAAGCCAGCACATTACGTTGGATCAAAACCCCATGCCATTGTCCTTTGCATCTCATCAGCCCTCATTGTTCGCCATGTTCAGAGAGTCCAGTTTTATCCCATGCTTTTTTTGGTAACAGTCCAGCTGGCCTTGGTGAGCTCCCAGTAGATCAGCTCCACTGTCTCAGTGGGTGGGTGCACCCCTCGTGGTCCCGACTTCTTTGCTCTTGTTCTCCCTCCTTCAGCTCCTCATTGAGACCTTGGGAGCTCAGTCCAGTGCTCCAGTGTGGGTCTCTGTCTCTATCTCCATCCATCACCAGATGAAGGTTCTAGGATGATATGCAAGATATTCGTCAGTATTGCTATAGGATAGGGTCATTTCATGTTCCCTATCCTCAGCTGCCCAGGGAACTAATTGGGGACCTCGGCTTGGGCACCTGGCAGCCCCTCTAGGGTCAGGTCTCTTGCCCACCCTAAAGTGGGTCCCTTAACTAAGAATTGTGGTTCCGTGCTCCCCTATCCAACCTTCCTTTATCCCGATCCTCCTGTTTCCCCAAGGCCCCACCTCCTTCCCTTCTAACTTTTCTCTCCCCATCTCCCCTTACCCCCATCCCACCCCACACACAAGATCCCAATTTTCTCCCCGGCAATTTTGTCTACTTCCCTTAGCCAAGAGGATAACTATATGTTTTTCCTTGTGTTCCCCTTCTTACTTAGCTTCTTTAGATTCACCTATTGTAGACTCCGTGACCCTTATTTATGGCTAGAAACCAATTATGAGTGAGTACATCCCATGTTCATCTTTTTGGGTCTGGGATACCTCACTCAGGATAGTGTTTTCTATTTCCATCCATTTGCATGCAAAATTCGAGAAGTCATTGTTTTTTACCGCAGCGTAGTATTCTAGTGTGTATATATTCCATACTTTCTTCATCCATTCTTCCATTGAAGGGCATCTAGGTTGTTTCCAGGTTGTGGCTATTACAAATAATACTGCTATGAACATAGTTGAACAAATGCTTTTGTCATATGATAGGGCATCTCTTGGGTATATTCCCAAGAGTGGTATTGCTGGGTCCAGGGGTAGGATGATTCCGAATTTCCTGAGAAACCGAAACACTGATTTCCAAAGTGGTTGCACACGATTGCATTCCCACCAGCAATGGATGAGGGTACCCCTTCCTCCACAGCCTCTCCAGCAAAGGCTATCCTTGGTGTTTTTGACTTTAGCCATTCTGACAGGTGTAAGATGATATCTCAAAGTTGTTTTGATTTGCATTTCCCTGATTGCTAAGGAGGTTGAGCATGACCTTAGGTGTCTTTTGGCCATTTGAACTTATTCTGTTGAGAATTTTCTGTTCAGTTCAGTGCCCCATTTTTTAATTGGGTTAATTAGCATTTTAAAGTCTAGTTTCTTGAGTTCTTTATATATTTTGGAAATCAGACCTTTGTCTGTTGCGGGGTTGGTGAAGATCTTCTCCCAGTCAGTAGGTTGCCTTTGTGTCTTAGTGACAGTGTCCTTTGCTTTACAGAAGCTTCTCAGTTTTAGTAGGTCCCAATTATTCAATGTTGCCCTTAATGTCTGTGCTTCTGGGGTTATACATTGGAAGCGATCTCCTGTGCCCATCTGTTGTAGGGTATTTCCCACTTTCTCTTCTATCATTTTCAGTGTATTCGGGCTGATATTGAGGTCTTTAACCCATTTGGACTTGAGTTTTGTGCACGGTGAAAGATATGGGTCTATTTTCATTCTTCTACAGGTTGACATCCAGTTGTGCCAGTACCATTTGTTGAAGATGCTTTCTTTCTTCCATTGTATACTTTTAGCTCCTTTATCAAAAATGAGGTGTTCATAGGTTTGTGGGTTAAAATCCGGGTCTTCTATACGATTGCATTGGTCGACTTCTCTGTTTTTATGCCAGTACCACACTGTTTTCATTATTGTAGCTCTGTAATAGAGTTTGAAGTCAGGGATGGAAATGCCTCCAGAAGATCCTTTATTGTATAGGATTGTTTTGGCTATCCTGGGTTTTTTGGTTTTCCATATAAAGTTGATTATTGTCCTCTCAAGATCTGTGAAGAATTTTGATGGGATCTTGATGGGGATTGCATTGAATCTATAAATTGCCTTAGGTAGAATTGCCATTTTTACTATGTTGATCCTCCCAATCCAAGAGCAAGGGAGATCCATCCATTTTTTGGTATCATCTTCAATTTCTTTTTTCAATGCCTTAAAGTTCTTGTCAAATAGATCTTTCACTTCCTTGGTTAGATTTACCCCAAGATATTTTATGCTGTTTGTGGCTATCGTGAAAGGTGATGCTTCTCTGATTTCCCTCTCTGCTTCCATATCCTTTGTGTATAAGAGGGCGACTGATTTTTTGGAGTTGATCTTGTATCCTGCCACATTACTAAAGCTGTTTATCAGCTGTAAAAGTTCTTTGGTGGAGTTTTGGGGATCGCTTAAGTACACTATAATATCATCTGCGAATAACGAAAGTTTAACTTCTTCCTTTCCAATTCGAATCCCCTTGATCCCATTATGTTGTCTTATTGCTATTGCTAGAACTTCAAGCACTATATTGAAGAGGTATGGCGAAAGTGGACAGCCTTGTCGTGTTCCTGAGTTCAGTGAGATGGCTTTGAGTTTCTCTCCATTTAATTTGATGTTAGCTGTCAGCTTGCTGTATATAGCTTTTATTATATTTAGGTATGACCCTTGTATCCCTAATCTCTCCAAGACTTTTAACATAAATGGAAGTTGAATTTTGTCAAATGCTTTTTCAGCATCTAATGAAATGATCATATGGTTTTTTTCTTTCAGTTTATTTATATGCTGGATTACATTGATAGATTTTCGTATGTTGAACCAGCCCTGCATCTCAGGAATGAAGCCGACATGATCATAATGGATAATTTCTCGGGTGTGTTCTTGGATTCGGTTTGCCAGTATTTTGTTGAGGATTTTTGCGTCGATGTTCATGAATGAGATTGGCCTGTAATTCTCTTTCCTGGTTGAGTCTTTGTGTGGTTTTGGTATCAGAGTAACTGTAGCTTCATAAAAGGAATTAGGTAATGACCCTTCTGTTTCTATATTGTGGAATACATTAAGGAGTATAGGTATTAGGTCTTCTTGGAAGTTCTGGTAGAATTCTGCATTGAAACCATCTGGTCCTGGGCTTTTTTTGGTAGGGAGGTTTTTGATAACAGCTTCTAATTCTTCGCGACCAACAGGTCTATTTAGATTGTTCACCTGGTCCTGGTTTAACTTTGGTATATGATATTTATCTAAAAAAGTGACCATTTCTTTTACATTTTCCAGTTTTGTGTTATATAGGCTTTTGTAATAAGATCTAATGATTCTCTGAATTTCCTCTGTGTCTGTGGTTATGTCCCCCTTTTCATTTCTGATCTTATTAATTTGCAAATTCTCTCTCTGCCATTTGATTAGTTTGGATAGGGGTTTATCAATCTTGTTGATTTTCTCCAGGAACCAGCTTTTTGTTTCATTGATTCTTTGGATGTGTTCTGTGTTTCTATTTTGTTGATTTCAGCCCTCAGTTTGATTATTTCCAGTCTTCTACTCCTCCTAGGTGAGTCTGCTTCTTTTTTTTTCAAGAGCTTCCAGGTGGGCTGTTAAGTCTCCAATATGTGCTTTCTCTGTTTTCTTTAAGTGGGCACTTAGTGCTATGAACTTTCCTCTTAGGACTGATTTCATAGTGTCCCATAAGTTCGAGTATGTTGTTTCTTTATTTTCATTGAATTCAAGGAAGACTTTCATTTCTTTCTTTATTTCTTCCTTAATCCAGGTATGGTTCAGTAGTTGACTGTTCAGTTTCCATGAGTTTGTAGGCTTTCTGGGGGTAGCATTGTTGTTGAATTCTAACTTTAATCCATGGTGATCTGATAAGACACAGGTGGTTACTAATATTTTTTTGTAACTGTGTAAGTTAGCTTTGCTACCGAGTATGTGGTCAATTTTCTAGAAGGTTCCATGAGCTGCAGAGAAGAAGGTATATTCTCTCCTATTTGGGTGGAATAATCTATAGATGTCTGTTAAGTCCATTTGCTTCATTACCTCCATTAATTCTCTAATTTCTCTGTTAGGTTTCTGTTTGATTGACCTGTCCATTGGTGAGAGAGGAGTGTTGAAGTCTCCTACTATTAGTGTGTGCGGTTTGATGGCTGCCTTGAATTTTAGCAATGTTTCTTTTACGTACGTGGGCGCTTTTATATTAGGGGCATAGATATTCAGGATTGAGACTTCTTCCTGATGAATTGTTCCTGTTATGAGTATAAAATGTCCCTCTCCATCTCTTCTGATTGATTTAAGTTTGAAGTCAACTTTGTTAGAGATTAGTATGTCCACACCTGCTTGTTTCTTAGGTCCATTTGCTTGATAAGCCCTTTCCCAGCCCTTTACTCTGAGTAGGTGCCTGTCTTTGTGGTTGAGGTGTGTTTCTTGTATACAGCAGAATGTTGGATCCTGTTTTCGTATCCAATCTCTTAGCCTGTGCCTTTTTATACGTGAGTTGAGCCCATTGACATTAAGTGATATTAATGACCAGTGGTTGTTAATCCGGTCATTTTTTTAGTAGTAGGGTTTGTGTGTTTCCCTTCTTTGAGTTGCGCTGGTGAAAGGTCTCTAGATGTCTGAGTTATTGTGGTCATTGCTGGACTCCTTGGTTAGTGATTTTCCTTCTATTATTTTCTGTAAGGCTGGATTTGTGGCTACGTATTGCTTAAATTTGTTTTTATCCTGAAAAATTTTGTTTTCTCCATTTATAGTGAACACAAGCTTGGCTGGATATAGTAGTATGGGCTTGCATCCATGATCTCTTAGTTTTTGCAGTACATCTATCCAGGACCTTCTGGCTTTCATGGTTTCCATAGAGAAGTCAGGTGTAAGTCTGATAGGTTTACCTTTATAAGTAACTTGGCCTTTTTCCTTTGCGGCTCTTAATATTCTTTCTTTATTCTGTATATTTTGTGTTTTGATTATTATATGGCTAGTCGATGTTTTTTTTTTCTTTGATTCAGCCTATTTGGTGTTCTTTATGCTTCTTGAACCTTCATAGGTACATCTTTCTTCAGGTTGGGAAAGTTTTCTTCTATGATTTTATTAAGTATATTTTCTGTACCGTGGAGCTGCACTTCTTCTCCTTCTTCTACTCTAATTATTTTTAGGTTTGGTGTTTTTATTGTGTCCCAGATTTCCTGAATGTTTTGTGATGAGAATTTGTTGGTTTTGCTGTTTTATTTGATCAGTGTGTTTATTTCCTCTATGGTATCTTCAGTGTCTGACATTCTCTCTTCTATCTCTTGTAATCTGTTGTTAGTACTTGTCTCTGTAGTTCCTGTTCATTTACCCAGATTTTCCATCTCCATTCTTCCCTCGGTTTGTGCTTTCTTCATTGCTTCCATTTCGTTCTTCATGTCTTGAACCGCTTCCCTAACCTGTTTGATTGCTTTTTCTTGTTTCTCTTGGTTTTCTTGCATGTCTTTGAGCGTTCATTTCCTCTACCTTTTTGTTTGTAATCTCTAATTGTTTATGGCAGTTTTTCACCTCCTGTTTAAGGTCCTCTATTATTTTCATATAGTTCACTTTTGAGTCGATTTCTTCTATTTCTTCAGGAGTAGGGTGTACAATTCTTCTTATTTCTGGATCCCTGGGTTCTAGTGGTGTCATGTTGCCTTTCAGGTTGTTGGAGGAATTCTTGCATTGGCGCCTTCCCATCTCTTCCTTCAAATGGAGCCAGGAGAGGCCTGGTCTCTTGGTACAGTCTTTGCTGTGATTGACTCTCTGGGTATAACTCTTCAGTGTAGAAGCAGGAACCGTTCCCGTCCAGATGGGATTCCTCAGCAACTAAACAGGGCCGCAGGTAGCCCAATGATCCTGGGCCAAAAGGATGAATGGAACAAGGGGGAGCGCGGTATCCAGGAGCGCACAGGAAGCCTGGCGCCAGAGCTGAAGGTGCCCGGGCTCCCTTTCAGGGGACCTTGAGGCCTGCCTGGTAGGCAGGCACTCACTGCTCTGGGTGGGTAGCCTTAGTGTAGGAGCTTAAAACTGTTCTTGAGCACTGGTCCTAGCATACAGCAGGGCCTTGCTTTCTTTTAAATAAAATAAAATAAAATAAGGGAAAAAAGAGTTTCCATCACAGTCTCTTCACAGCAATAGAATCCTACTAAAACAAAAATTGGTACTAGGGACTAGGATATTTTTGTGATCACCTGGACCATGTGCTTGCTTGAAGGAGTTTAGGCTTTGGTTCTTTGGAATAAGAAAGCAGTGCTTTAAGCACTGCTTAATGGGACATACTAGTAAGAAAATGAAAGACAATGGTCTTGAATGTGATGTGATGAACTGGGGTCTTGCAAAAGAGGTTACATAGGAGACAAATGTTTGTATGTGGTATAGAGATTGGTCATGTGACATTTTGGTGAAGAAAGTGGCCACTTTTTACCTTGGCCCTAAGACTCTGCCTGAGGCTGAAGAGAAGAGTTTCAGATTAATTCTGTTGACAGAAGAAATCTCAAAACAGCCTAGTATAGACTCTCTCATGTTGATGTTGGTGGTTACTCTCATAAATATTTATAATTAAAAGGAGCATGCTAAGTAGGGTAAATAATAAAATGTAAATTATTAGGAGAAAAAGATCACCAAGAAGTAGAATGCAGCTAATTCCTGTGTATAGTGGTCTAATGCAAAGCAGCCACACTACACAGGCCAGGCAGTGGTGGATCATGTGTTTAATCTCAGCACTAGAGAGGACTAGATGGGAGGAGACAGGTTTTAGCTCAGTCTAGGTCGGAGGATTTGTAAAAGCAGGATCTCGCATTTCAGTCTGAGGTAGAGGTAAGATTCAGTGGCTGGCTGCTGGGCTTTTCTATCTTCAGCTTAAACACAAATATCTGTCTCTGGGTTTTCATTATTCATGCTACATCTGTCACCCAAATTTTGGGTATAAATTGACACACAAAAAATGGTGTTTGCTGTGACTTTATAGCCACCAGCATATGCCAAAGCTACAAGTGGCCAGAGTTACTATCCTAACAACTAGGTTTTTCTTTCTTCTCTCTTGGTGGGTTCTCTCTGATCCACCTCCTCAGGCTGCTGCCAAACTAGGTAGCTTTCTTGAAATCCAGTCAGGCTTTCACTGCACTATGAAGCAGCAATAAACCTCACATCTTTATTAGAAAGAGCAGCAGATTTGTTGAGAAAATTGGAAATTCTTTAAGGGAGGAATTGGTTAAAAGGGAGATTATTTTCCCACCTTAAAAGATGGGAAACAATGAGCCCAAGCAAACTTCAAAGAGCAGGCAAGGCAAGCCTAAGCTACCTCTGCAGAAGTAGGCAAGGCAGGCCTGAATGAACTCTACAGGAGCAGGCAAGGCAGGCCTGAGCAACCTCCATGAGAGCAGGAAAATCAGGCCTGAATGACCTCTGAAGGAGCAGACCCAAATGACCTCTGGGAATGCCAAGCAAACTCCAGCATGACAGGAATGGTGGCTCTGACTCCATCATGAAGAGCAACTATCTGAGCCTTGGTTCCACTGGCACCTGGAGGAGAGATCACCAGAGACATGGCCCCAACTATACCAATTGAGAGAAAAGATGGGTAGACAAGGTAAAAATGCACTCAACAACTCAAAGAGAGGACCAAGAGGAGAGTTTCCTGCTGAGAGCACCAAGAGTGTGGATCAAGAGAGAGGACCAAAAGAGAAACTCTAAAGCACAATTGTGACTGCACAGAAGGTACATGCCCAAAAGATTCTCAGTCATACTACAAAGATGCATGTTCAACTATGTTTATAGCAGCATCATTTGTAATAGCCAGAACCTGGAAACAACCTAGATGTTCCTCAACCTAAGAATGGATAAAGGGGGAGGGGGGCACATTTACACACTAGAGTACTACTCAGCAGTAAAAAACAATGACATCTTAAATTTTGTATGCAAATGGATAGAACTAGAAAACACCATCCTGAGTGAGGAAACCCAGACCCAAAATAATGAATATGGTATATACTCACTTATAAGTGGATACTAGCTTTAAACAAAGGATATTGAGTCTTATAGTTCATGATCCTAGAGAAGCTAAGTAACAACATTAAGCCTAAGAAAAACATATATAGATCCTCTTAGAAAGTCAAAATAGACAAGATCACCTGACAAAATTGGAAATATAGGGGTGGGGAAGAAGGGAGGGGAGAAGGCAACAAGGAGGGGAGAGGCAGAGGGGTGAAGAGATCTTAAGGGAATGGGATAGTAAAGATGGAGGAAGGACAGAGATGAGGGCAAGGAAAGAGAGATCTTGATAGAGGGAGCCATTATGGGGTAAGCAAGAAACCTGGCACTAGAGAAATTTCCCGGAACCCATAAGGATGACCCCAGCTAAGACCTTAAGCAATAGAGGAGAGGGTGCCCAAACTGCACTTGCCCTGTAGTCAGACTGATGAATATCTTAAATATCACCATAGAAACTTCATCCGGAAACTGATGGAAAAAGAGGCAGAGACCCGAACTGGAGTACTGGACTAAGCTCCTATAGTTCAGTAAAAGAGTGGAAGGAATAAAAATACAAGCAAAATAGTCAAGACCATGATAGGCACACCCACTGAAACAGTCTAACTGAGCTGACAGGAATTCACCAACACCAGGCAGACTGGGAAGGAAGATGCATAGGACCAAAATAGTCCCTCTGAAAGGACCAAAGTAGTCCCTCTGAATGTAGTTGACAGTTGCATGCTGGGGCAGACTGAGGGGCCACTAGCAGTAGCACCAGGATTTATCCCTACTGCTTGTACTGACATTTGGGAACCTATTCTCCTTGGTTGGATACCTTACTCAGCCAAGATATAGTAGGGAGGGCCTTGGACCTTCCCCAAAGCAATGTGTCTTACCCTCTCTGGGGAGTGAATGGGGATGGAGTGGAGGGATAAATGGAGAGAATAGGAGGAGGGGAGGGAGTGGGAACTTGGATTGGGTATATAGTAAATAATTTTTAATTAAAAATACAAAAAAAATAAATAGTTCAAAGAGCAACATGGCACCACCTAAAACTAGTGGCTCTAGAGCAACAAAATTTGACCACCCCAACACAGATGAACCAGAAGAGAATGACCAAAAATAACTTTAGAAAATATTTAGGGCCTTAAGAGGAAATAAGATATTTCCTCATAGAAATTGAGGAAAAGAAAATACAAAAAAAATTTGGAGAAATCAACAAATGCTTTAAAGAAAATCAAGAAAAAGCAATTAAACAGGTGAAAGAAAGGATTCAATACTTTAAGACCAAAATAGAGACAATAAAGAAAACAAAAACTAAGGGAATTTTGGAAACAGAAAATATGAGAAAATGACTAGCAACCACAAATGAAAGCATAAACAGCAGAACACAAGAGATGGAAGAGAGAATCTCAAATATTGAAGATACGATAGAGGAAATAGACTCATTAGTTCAAGAAAATGTTAAATATAACAAAACCTTAATCTGAAATATCCAGAAAATATGGGACACTTTTAAATGACCAAACCTAAGAATAGTAGAGATAGATGTCCAGCTCAAATATATTCAATAAAATTACAGAAGAAAACTTTCCCAACCTAAAGAAGGATATGCCTATGAAGATACAAAAAGCTTAAAGAACATCAAATAGACTGGACCAAAAAAAGTTCCCTCACCACATAGTAATCAGAACCCTGAACATGCAGAATAAACAAAGAATATTAACAGCTGCAAAGGAAAAAATGAAGTGACATATAAAGGCAGACCTATCTGAATTACACCTGACTTCTCAATGGAAAAAATGATTGCCAGGTCTTTTTGCTTATGAAGACATTTAAAGACCATGAATATCAATCTAGAATACTATACCCAACAAAACTTTCCATCACCATAGACAAGGAAAATAAGATATTCCATGAAATAACCAGATTTAAATAATACCTAACCACAAATCCGTCCTACACAAAGTACTAGAAGGAAAGCTCCAAACCAAGGAAGTCAGCTACACCTACAAAAACACAGACTATAGAAGATCTGATGGCAGCAAATACCAAAGAAGGGAAAAGTAAACACAATGACATCACTGACAACAAAATCTAAAACAACAGAAACTAGCAATCACTGGTCATTAATATCCCTTAATATAAATTGACTTAACTCACATAAAAAAAACAGGCTAAAAGATCCTTCTGCTGCATAAAAGAAACACACCTCAATCTCAAAGACAGACCTCACCTCAGCATGAAGGGTTAGAGAAAAATTTTATAATCGAATGGACCAATGAAAAAAAACTGGTGTAGCTATTCTAATATCTAACAAAACAGAATTCAAACTAAAATCAATCAAAAAAGACAAAGAAGGACATTTCATACTTGTCACAGAAAAAATCCATTAAGAGGAAACCTCAGTACTGAACATCTATGCCCCAAATACAAGGACACACTCATATGTAAAAGAAATATTACTAAAGCTTAAATCACACAATAAGCTCCACACACTAATAGTGGGAGACTTCAACACCACATTCTCACTAATTAACAGGTCTACCAGGCAGAAACTTAATAAAGAAATAAGGGAACTAACAGATGCTATGAAACAAATGGGCTTAACAGACATCTATAGAACATTCCGTCCAAACATAAAAGAATATACTTTCTTATCAGCACCTCATGGAATCTTCTCAAAAATTGACTACATACTCATAACAAAGTAAACCTCAATAGATACAAAAATTTGGAATGACCCCATGAATATTATCAGATCACCATGGTTTAAAGTTAAAATCCAAAAGCAAAACTAATTTCAGAAAGCCCACAAACAAATGGAAATTATACTGTGTTCAACTGAATCATCAATGGGTCAAGGAAGAAATAAAGAAAGAAATTAAACACTGACTAAAATTCAACAAAAATGACCATACAACATACCCAAATTTATGAGACATAATGAAAGCAGCATTAAGAGGAAAGTTCATAACACTAAATGCCTACTTAAAGAAGCTGGAAAAATTGCACATTATCAAGTTAACAGAACACTTGAACAAATAGAAGCAAACTCAACCAGAAGGGCTAGATGACAGGAAATAATCATTGAGAGCTGAAATAAACAAAATAGAAACAAAGAAAACAATAAAAAGAGTTGGTTATTTAAGTAAATAAACAAAATAGACAAACCATTATTCAAACTGACCAAAGGGCAGAGAGAGAATATCCAAATTAATAAAATCAGAAATGAAAACGGGTCATAACAAGAGACATGAAGGAAATCAAAGAATCATCAGGTCATAGTTCAAAAGCCTATACTCCACAAAATTAGAAAGCTTAAAGAAAATGAACAATTTTCTAGATAAATATCACTTACCAAAATTAAATCAAGACTATATAAGCAAATGAAATAGACCCAGAACTGCTAAAGAAATAGAAGCAGTCATCAAAAGTCTCCCAACCAAAAGAAGTTCAGGACCAGATGCTTTCAGTACAGAATTCTATAAGGTTTTCAAAGAAAAAAATATACCAGTACTACTCAAATTGTTTCCTAAAATAGAAACAGAAAAGACAATGTCAAACCATTTTTATGAGGCTACAGTTACTCTGACACCAAAACCACACATAGACACTACTATGAAAGAAAATTATGAACCATCTCCCTCATGAACACTGATGCAAAAATACTCAATGAAATACTGTCAAACCAAATCCAAGAATATACTTTAAAAATCCTCCACAATAACTAAGTAGGCCTCATCCCAGAGATGCATATGAAAATCTTTCAATGTAATCCACCATTAAAACAAACCAAAAGAAAAAAACACATGATCATCTCATTAGATGCTGAAAAAGCCTTTAACAGAATTCAACACCCATTCATAATAAAAGTCTTGGAGAGAATAGGGATACAAGGAACATACCTAAACATAATAAAGGCAATATACAGCAAGCCAACAGTCAACATCAAACTAAAAGGAGAGAAAATCAAGTGACACCACTGAAATTAGGAACAAGACAATGTTGTTCACTCTCTCCATATCTATTCAATATAGTACTTAAAGTTCTAGCCCAAAAGGAGATCAAGAAAATACAAATCAGAAAAGAAAATGTCAAACTCTCACTACTTTCTGAGTATATGATAGTATTCATAATTGACCTCAAAAATTTTACCAGGTAACTTCTGCAACTCATAGACACCTTCAGCAATATAGCAAGATACAAGATTAACTCAAAAAAATCAGTAGCCCTCCTGTACACAGATGATAAATAGGCTGAGAAAGAAATAGAGAAACATTAACCTTCATAGTAGCCACAAATAGCATAAGATAGCTTGGAATAACTCTAACCAAACAAGTGAAATCACTATATAATAATAACTTTAAATATTTTTTAAAATTTATTTATTTATTAAAAATTTCTACCTCCTCCCCTCCTCCCATTTCCCTCTCACTCCCCCACTCCTCTTCCTATTCCCTCTCCAGTCCTAAGAGAAGTCAGGGTGCCCTCCCTGTGGGAAGTCCAAGGCCCTCCCCCCTCCATCCAGGTCTAGGAAGTTGTGCTTCCAAACAGACTAGGCTTCCAAAAACCCAGTACAGGCAGTAGAATCAAAACCCGGTGTCATTATCATTGGCTTCTCAGTCAGCCCTCATTGTCAGCCACATTCAGAGAGTCCTATTTGATCACATGCTCGTTCAGTCACAGTCCAGCTAGCCTTGGTCAGCTCCCATTAGATCAGTCCCACCGTCTCCATGGATGGACACACCCCTCACGATCCTGACTTCCTTGCTCATGTTCTCCCTCCTTCTGTTCTTCATCTGGATCTTGGGAGCTCAGTCCAGAATAAGAACTTTAAATCTTTAAAGAAAGAAATTGAGAAAGACATGAGAAAATGAAAAGATCTCCCATTCTCTCAGTAGATAGAATTAACATAGTAAAAATGGCAATCTTATCAAAAGCAATCTACAGATTCATTGTAATACTTATCAAATATCAGCCAAATTCTTCACAAAACTAGACAGAACAATATTCAACTTCATAAGGACAAACAAAACACCTGGAATAGCCAAAACAATCCTGTACAATAAAGGAACTTAGGGAGGCATCACCATCCTTGACTTCAAACTCTACTATAGAGCAACAGTAATGAAAACAGCCTGAAATTGGCAGAAAAACAGACAGAACTACCAATGGAATAAAATCAAAGAACTGGATATCAATCCACACACCTAGGAACACCTGATTTTACAAAGAAGCTAAAAATATAAAGGGAAAAAAGAATATTCAAGAAATGGGGCTAGCATAACTGATTAGCAACATGTAGGAGAATGAAAATAGGTCCATATCTATCACCATGCACAAAACTCAAGTCCAAATGAATCAAAGACCTCAACATAAAACCAAACACACTGAACCTCATAGAAGAGAATGTGGGAAATACACTTGAATTAATTGGCACAATAGAACACTTTCTAAATATAGCCCCAGTTGCACAGATACTGAGAGCAACTATTAACTAATGGGACATCCCAAAACTTCTGTAAAGCAAAGGACAAACTCAACAAGACAAAACAGTAGCCTACGGAATGGGAAAAAAAATCTTCACCAACCGCACATTGGACAGAGAACTAATTTCCAAAATACACAAAGAACCCAAGAAGTTTGACATTAAACGAACAAATAATTCAATAAAAAAGTGGAGTACAGACCTAAACAGAGAACTGAGAGGAAACAAATTGCAAATGATTGAAAAACACTTAAAGAAATGCTCAACATCCTCAGCCATCAGAGAAATGCAAATCCAAACAAATTTGAGATTCCATCTTAGAATTACCAAGGTCAAAAATACTGATGATCTCTTATGCTGGGAAGATATGGGGTAGGGAAAACACTGCTCCATTGCTGGTGGGATTGCAAACTTGAACAGCTGCTTTGCAAATTAATATAGTGATTTCTCAGAAAATTAGACAACAATCTACCTCAAGACCCAGCAATACCACTTTTGGATGTATTCCCAAAGGATGCTTAGTCATACCACAAGAACATGTGCTCAACTTTATTCATAATAGCATTATTTTTAATAGCCAGAACCTGGAAACACCCTAGATGCCCTTCAACTGAAGAATGGATAAAGAAAATGTAGTACATTTACACAGTGGAATACAGCATAATAGTAAATAACAATGACATCTTGAAATTTGCTGGCTAAAGGATGGATCTAGTAAAAACCATATTGAGTGTGGTAACCCATACTCAGAAAGACAAATATAATATATACTTACTCATATGTGACATTAAGCAAAGAAAAGCCAGCCTACATTCCACAACCCAGAGAACCTAGACAACAAAGAATACCCTAAGAGAGACAGAGATCTATGTAGGAAAAAGGAAGACAAGGTCTCCTGAGTAAGTTGGGAGCCTGGAGGTCATGGGAGATGGTAGAAGGGGAGAGGGGAGGAAATGTGGGGAATGGAAAAAATGTGACTCAATAAAAAAAGAAAGAAATGTTTTAAAATGGTAAACACTATTACAATGTAAGGATTTAAATCTCTGTATGATAATATGCTGGACAGTTTGAAAATGGAATGAGTAAATGAGGGGACAACTCTTTTAGATGGGATTTTATATAATGTCAATAGTAAGCATTATCATCTTTATAGTTTTGTTTTATCACTAACAAAGTTAGTTAATCTGAGTACTAAGATACAAGTTTTAGAAAAACCCAATAAAACAGATCATAGAGATATTCTCAAACCAGACAAAAGAATTTAATGGAGAATCAATTTCAGGATTTCATTATAAGGTTACAGAGAAACAGCCTAAGGTTTTCAAACAACCAACTTAATATGTTCAGTAGCCTTATGGGAATTTTCAAATGATAGCAGCTCTGTAAGAATGGAATGGACTCCTATGCCAATATTAGATTTAAGGGGATTCAAGGAAGCAATAATCTCATATGACATGCATTCACTTTTTGTGAAGCAAATGTTAAACTTATAGTCAGTTTGTAATAGAATTAACCCTAAAGATTGTATAGACTTGGGTAAAGCTGTTTTGGAGCCTGGTCAACAATTGTAATGGAGTACCTGGTTCAGGGGAAAGGCTAAGACTATTGAACAAAGAAGCAAATATAAAGGTATGAAAATCTCCCAATATCAACTTCTTGGAGAAGGAGATGATGCAACTATAGAAAGGCAACCCCTGTATCCCTATATTATGGTCACATCCTGGCTTTATACCATAGAGCAGCTTTAAATGCTTGGGACAGAATTGAAGAAGTAGGAAAGAATATTGAGTCATTTACTAAAGTCATAAAGGACCCAAAAGAAACCTTCAGGGATTTCTTATAAAGATTGATATCAGCAGCAAATAGAATGATGACAATTTCAGAAGGTCATGGTCACAGATATTTGCCATCCTTTAAGACCCATTCTGTGAGAAGGCAAACAGCCTGCTTTGTCTCTATCATGAGGAAATTCTGGTTTTGACACATTGCTTTTAATAAGTTCCTTACATCCTGAACATGGAGGCCTCCACCACTGAACTTCCAGGCTGATTGTATTAAGCTGACCTTATTTAAAAATAAGAGTTAGAAACCATAGCGGACAATAAGGACTACTGAGAACTCAAGAACAATGGCAATGGGTTTTTGATCCTACTGCACGTACTGGCTTTGGGGGAGCCTAGGCAGTTTGGATGTTCACCTTACTAGACCTGGATGGAGGTGGGTGGTCCTTGGACTTCCCACAGGTCAGGGAACCCTGATTGCTCTTCGAGCTGATGAGGGAGGGGGACTTGATCGGGGGAGGGGGAGGGAAATGGGAGGCGGTGGCGGGGAAGAGGCAGAAATCTTTAATAAATAAATAAATAAAATAAAATAAGAGTTAGAATACATACTTTCAGTGCTCATTGTTTTTTCTAAAGTTTGGGACTCGTGCACAGTTAAAGGAGACCTGAGTACCTCAGGTCTAGAGGGACAGCACAGCAAGGAGTCTCTTGAGATTCAGGATTTTATTTACTGGAAAGAATGCGGAGCTTCTACCAGAAGGCACACATATAGGCACAGACAAAAGCTGCAAGCCTGAGCTTCCTAATGAAGTCACAGCCAACTAACAGAAGCACCTCAAGCAATGCTTGCCATAATCCATACAATACAACTGAAGAAGTGACACCCTCCCGCTATCCCAGATTCAGAAACTCAAGGGGATGAATAACTGATTCACCCTATCTTCCTTTCTGCTCTCTTGGCCTGGGTCAGCAATTATGCTGGGGGAAATGAGCCTAGTGAAATGATGTGAGGGTTAAAATTTTTCTCTACTTGTCATGAGCTAGAATTATCTAGGAAGAGAAAACAGCAGTTAAGAAAATGCCTCCAACAGGCTAGCCCGTGAGCACTTCTCTGAAGTATCTTGCTTAATGAAAAGCCCTGCTCACTGCAGGTGGTCCTAGCTGGCTTAAGAAAGCAGGATGAGCGAGCCTTGGAGAGCAAGGGAGCATCCAGTAAGCACTGTTCTTCCATGATCCTCTGCTTCAGTTTCCGCCTGCAGGTGCCACCTTTGAGTTCCTACCTCAAAGACTGTGACATTGAATGGTAATCCAAACAAGCCCTTCCCTTTCCAAATTGGTTTTTTGTACATGTTTTATGACAGCAAGTGTTGCGACAGAAAGAGAACAATGACAGCAATGTGCTTACCCATAGTTAAAGGAAGATAGCCTGTGAACATCCCAATACAGGTGAAAAAATGAAAGACCATACCCAGTGACACAGTGGATAGTGGGAAAGTTCGATTAATAACATTCTATTGAAAACTAAGGAAAAACAGACGCCAACGCTGAGATAAACGTCCAGGTCCTAACAGTGTCAAATTCAAAAAGTTGTGTATTGTATTTTTTATTCCTCTGTTATACTCTTGTTTTGTTTTTTTCTAGTTTAGTTTGACCTTGCTTGTTGTAAGGATATCTCCACCTTCCTCCTCCCATGCTATAGGCCACGTTCTTTATTCATTAACCAATAAAAGCAACACATAGACATAAGGACCTCTCACACCACTTGTTTTGTGTGTTTGTGTGTATGTGTGCTTGTGTGTGCATGTATGTGCGTGTGTATGTGTGTGTGTGAATGAATGAATGTAGAGCACATGTTCGGGGACACCTTTCCATGAATCTATCTCCTTCCAACTCGTTTTGAAACACAGTTTCTTCCATTTCTGTCCCACTGTGTATTCCAGGTTAGCTAGCATCAAGCTTCCAAAAGATTCTATTGAATTTTTTAGGTAACCTATTTTTAATTGAATCTTTGGGAATTTCTCATCATATTCATCAAGCCTTCCCCAGTTCTTCCTAATCTGCCCTTCTCTAAGAAAAAAATAGAAAAGGAAAGGAATGGAAAGAAAAGAAAAGGAAAGGAAAGGAAAGCAAAGCAAAGCAAAGCAAAGGAAAATAGCATCACTGACCCCTCTGCTCCTCTATCAACTGCAGCCATCTGTGCACTTACCATTCCACTCCTCTGACTTCCCACCTCTCCATCACAAAATTCATCATAGTGGCTTTGGAAATTGCAGTGTATCATGGAGTATACCCTTTTGCCAAAACCTCTACTTGCAAATGTTCTTTGCGATAAGTCTGGCTTAAGGCCTCTGGCTTCTGCTACACCATCAACACTGGACCCTCACCAAGATATCCTGCTGTTGCTCTGAGTTATGGTAATCCTGTGGCTCTGGGTTCATGGAGCCAGCCCCTTCATCCCCCTTCATGCCCTCCAACAGTTTGTAGATAGAGTAGATATTGGAGTGGGCCAACTCAAAGCCCTGGATCTGGGTCTGGGTGGTAGCTGAGCTGATAAACCCTCCAGCTCTACCATGCCCCTGCCACTGGAGCCAGCTCTCTCATTAGCCAGAGTATGGGCGGCCAGCGCTCCTAGTCCACATCTCCATTAGTAATATTCTAGCATGGCTAGTGAGGAGCAAAGCCAGCTCAGTGCAGACCTCAAACATGAACATGGCTTCAGGCTGCAGGACAGAGCATGGACATCCACATGCTCTGTGGCCACCAGATATGGCCCTTGGTGTCAGCATGGTACTGGACATCACCATGGCCTCAGCTGGCAGCACAGTCCTCTCAGATCAGGCTAATCCTCACCACCATCATGACTCCAGTTCCCCTTCTCTTTATAGCACACAAACCACTCTGCTTCTCTTCTCTCCCATCTATCCCCGACATACCTGCTCATCATAGTGGTGCTGTGGTTGACTTCCAATCACTCCACACTGCATGATAGTGGGTCTACTCCACCAGAAGATTACTTTGTCTCTGCTCACATCATCTCATAGAAACACTGGGATACAGATGCATACTACCCAACAAGCCTTTGATGGGTATTTGAAGGGGTGAAATAATGTCATCTTCCAGTTTGAGTGGCAAGCACTTTTACTCACTGAGTCTTCACAACAGCCCTGATCTCTTTAGTACTAGTAAGAAGCTATGTGGTGATACATGGATTTTTCTCTACAAGGTAAGCTTTCTTAAAGTAAAATATCTTCTTTTTAATATCCTTTTATTCCTATTCTTTCTAACCCAGTATGAGGGACTAGAGATATGGCTCAATATGTAGATTTTGACAAACAAATTACTGAGATCATGAATGTCTGAAACATATATCAAATATAAAACTATGACACCAAGTAGACTATACAAAAGAGTCGATGTTACTGTAAACATTAATTAAAGAAATATAGGAGTTGCCACATGAATATTTGAATAAGCATGATTGGGTACTACATAGAAGGGTGTTATATAATGATAGAGCTTTTCAATGACAAAAGTGAGAGATGGAGAAGACATTTTTTTGTTAGAGATGAAGGAGATATTGGTAAGAAAGGAATATGGTGTGGTAATAATTGACAACAGGAATAATCTTCAGGGTGGTGGACATGGTCTCTGTCTTGACTGTACCTCAATCCTGCATCACTATACTGGTTGTGACATTGCACTAAAGGGAGAAATGCACAGTCAACACATAGGATCACTATGGTATTCTTTCCTACTGTTGCAGGTAGATTTCTCACCAGTTAATATTTTAAAACTAAATATAAAAATAAATATGGTAGCATTTAGAGATCTATAAAAAGCACATTTTTACAGAAAGTTTTCATCTTTGAGCTAAAAGTATTTTCACTGCACTGTACCCTTGTTTGCTCCTGACATTTCCAATACCATTAGACAGACGTTTATCAATCCATGAAGTTTTAATCTAAAAATTTGATGCACACAAAACTTAGTTGATATGTGCTAGTAGATAACAATCATTTATGTGAGCATGATTCTTGGAAATTTTTGGTCCTGATGGGCTTTCAGTGGAATTTTAACAAGCAAGTCAGGTACTCAAGGGGTCATTTCCCATAAGACAACATTTCCCATTAAAGGTAACCTTGCTTACATTGGCAGTTCTCAGTTCTTTGTCCTTGAGTAACAGACACAGACAGGTAAGAACTTTCATTTTCTGCTAATCTGGAGATGATTATTTCTAATTTTTATGATAGAAACTATAAAGACTTTTTAGCGATATTAACAAGTTAGTTCTTATTTGCTCATTTCTAATCAACACATGATATTATGTACATTATATCATTCGAGTTAAGGAAATGATGGTGAATGTTGTATAGTGTGTGTCACTTACCTGGGATTCCATAAAGTGTCAGTGGCAAAGTCAGATCCTTCTCCCTGACTCATGTATCTAAACCAGTCGTGGCATTTCTGTACAATGTATTTCATACATGCCTTACAATGCTCACTTCTGCCTTCATTCTATTATATTCATATATTTTCTGTAAAAGGTTAACTTTTACTAATAAATTCCACACCTTATCCCTGTACAAGAAAAGTAATACAGTGGAGTTCAGATGTATTAAAGTACACTGGCATGAATATGGACTCTTTAGTAGAGGAAGGGGACTAATGTGAAGAAAAATAAAGACGTGGAGATGGGAACTGAGTTGAGTATGGTCAAAGAAGATAAGATTCTTGAAAAAAACTGCCAAGAAACCTACAGTTTGGGGCAGTAAAAAAAACTAATCATTTCTAAACAAACTGGAAATGTGCTGGTGTCTGAGCACACAGTTTTAAAAGACCATTGTTTGTGTGTATGTGTCATGTGTGTCTATGTGTGTGCATGTCTGCATGGATGTTTCTGTGTGTACATACCTGTTTGTCTGTATCTGCATGTATGATTTTAGTGTGTGTGTGTTTGTGTGTGCATGAGTGTGCATATGATTCTCACTGACAACAAATTCTTGAAAAAAAATGAACTTTTCCATTCCAATTGTTCTATATGTCTGATGGGAATATAAACTAACAACATGAGACACAAATGGTTTGTTACAAAGAAGGAAAATAAGTACTAAGTTTTACTGTCCATGCATCAATTGATATCCTATATTAGTATTTACACAAAGTAATACATGAAAATATTTCTCCTGAAATTTATACATAGCATCTGTATTTCTGTCATTTGTTTTATATAGCCGCTATGAAAACACTAGGTTGCAATTCTGTATTCAAGTCTAATGGCTGTCCATTTTTCTCTCAGTGGCAATATTCCTAACATAGATGGGATCAGGAAACTACTCAGTTGTAACAGAGTTCATTCTCATGGGGCTAACAGAAGACGCTACAATCCGTGCCATCCTATTTGTTGTGTTTCTAATAATCTACTCTATCACCTTGATGGGCAACGTGAGCATCATCATGTTAATAAGAGGCAGTCCTCAGCTTCACACCCCCATGTACCTTTTCCTCAGCCATTTGGCTTTTGTAGACATTGGGTATTCCTCATCAGTCACACCCGTCATGCTGAGGGGATTTCTCACCAAGGAAACATTTATACTTGTGGCTGGCTGTGTAGCACAACTCTGTTGTGCAGTGACATTTGGGTCAGCTGAGTGCTTCCTGTTGGCTGCCATGGCCTATGACCGCTATGTGGCCATCTGTTCCCCTCTGCTCTACTCCACACAGATGTCCTCCACAGTCTGCACCCTCCTAGTGGGCGCTTCCTACGTAGGTGGATGTGTGAATGCTTGGACGTTTACTGGCTGTTTATTAAATCTGTCCTTCTGTGGACCAAATAAAGTTAATCACTTTTTCTATGACTATTCACCCCTTCTGAAGCTTTCTTGTTCTCATGACTTTTCTTCTGAGGTCATTCCAGCAATTTCTTCAGGCTCCATCATTGTGGTCACTGTGTTTATCATTGCTCTGTCTTATGTCTACATCCTTGTCTCGATCTTGAAGATGCGCTCCCCTGAGGGCCGCCAGAAGGCCTTCTCCACCTGCACCTCCCACCTCACTGCAGTCACTCTGTTCTATGGGACCATCACCTTCATTTATGTGATGCCCAAATCCAGCTACTCCACAGACCAGAACAAGGTGGTGTCTGTGTTCTACACGGTGGTGATCCCCATGTTGAACCCCCTCATCTATAGCCTCAGAAACAAGGATGTTAAAGAGGCCATGAAAAAACTGGTGGCTAATAATCACTGGTAGTTACAAATATCTGGGATTTTAAGCAGTGTAATGAGCTCTGAACTTCCAGATGAATGTACAGTATACTATGGAAATTTGCAATTATATCAATGATATTTTAGACATAAATCTTATCATCTACTATTAAGAACTTCATCATGAAAACAGTGGGTTCACTACTATAGCAACATTCAGCAATTCTCTTCTTTTTAATCCTTTCATTGACCAACATTTTCTGCATCTATAAAAACATGTTCTCACATAACTTCCATTTTCTTTGGAAGCAACTTTTAGGTTTCAAATTGTAGAATCATCTAGAATCGTTTGAATAAGAATAGTATTGCTATCCAAGATCTTAGCAAAAATGAAATGACCTCCTTCTTTACAAAAATCTAACTGCTGAAGGCAGAGGTGTAGGTGGTAGAAAACTTGTGTTATCAAGAGTTTTCCTCTTATGCTGGCTATCTTACCCAGTCAACTCAAAGGTCGTTCAGATTCTATCTATTGACACTTTGTGTTTTAGCAATCTGATGAACCCAAGGCCTAAAGAGGCCCCTTAAGGACATATTCTGGGGATAATTGGGGTGATCTTACTTCTGTGGAGATGAAGATGTAAGGACTCAGTTTCCTCTAATTGTTTCAGTTTTTTATATACTGTGTACTTCTGCCATATCTTTTGAATTATGTATTACTTTCATGCCTGTGAAATTGAAAATTTATAACATTTAACACATAATTCTGATATGGTCATAATTTTAGAAAAGAATTTTCTGAAAGAGATTAATTTTCAATTTTCTGATTTAAAATTGTTTCTAAATTTACCTAGTTTGTGCTTGCATACCAACTGTCTTTTGTGTGAATACATCTTAATCAAAGACTATTTTAAAATTATTTTTGTCTTTAATAAAAAATTAAACATAAAATTAATCCCAACACATATTATATTACAGGATTTCTTTTAATTTGACATTACCAAAACGCTAAACCAGAGCAATGCTATCTAATTGTCAGCAGTGTTTCTTAAATCTTCAGGATCTAGTTTGAATTTCTTATATACCATATATATTTCTGCACCTCTCTAGCAGCAGAGTAATTGAGACTTTGGTTGAAATCTCTTAAATTCTATTTCTCTAGAATTTTCTAATAATCTTTTATCTCTAATTATATGAATTGTTTTCTTCTCAAAATAACTAGAAGTTGTTAGTCTTTACTGAAATATCCCCCTGAGTGAAGTGTTTGAGGTGCTTATTGAAAACTAAGCATCACATACATAAATGCTGTATGGATATCATGATGTGGCTATCAGGATACCTCCCTGTATCAAGAGAGGAAAAGATGACATACTGTGACTGGAGGTTTTCAGTCAAGAAAATTTACTTACTAACTTTCATGAGTATACATCACTCATTTTATTTTTACTAGAATTTAAGGGATCAAAAACAAAGAAAGAAAATCAACTTAAATGTTTATTTTGGTGGGGCCATAAATGTGTTCAGAAAAGGAAGAATTCCATATTGAACCTTGAAATTTTTATACTCCCATCACACAAAACACAACAATATAGATGATACTTTCATAAAGCCTCCATAAAATCAGGCTAGGGCCAGACTTTAGAACATTTTTTTGATTGGTGATTACTTAGGGAAAGACCAGATCATTGTGGGCAGAGCCACCAGTGGACTGGTGGTCCTGGGTTCTACGAGAAAGAATGAAGATCAATTTAAATATTTAGCTATGGGCTTCTGTCATAAATATGTTCAGAAGAGAATGCATTCTATATGTGTAATTTCAAGACTTCAACTTCAATTTAATTTCCTTAGTATGCAGTTTGAAGCAATTATCCTCCTGTCACCCAAACCACAATGATATAAGATGACATCTAAGATAACTTTTATGTAGCAATTTGAAGTAAACAGTAGGCAATAAAAAACTTAGGTTTTCCCCCATCATCTATTGTAATTTTTATTATATTCCTAAACAACCTCAACTCTTCCTATATTTCCCAGTTAAAACTGGTAAGCCCCTTTATGGTGGTGTGCATTATTATCTTCATATGTTACTGATTAATTGATTTTAGAGATGACAGAGAGATATGCTTGGATGTGATTAAGAATTTACCAGCAGAAAGAAACAGGCAAGGCTCAACCGACCTCCATTGGAGCAGGTAAAGCCCAAACAACCTGCACAGCAGTAGGAAGGCATGACCTCAGGGAGTACTTAGTGATCTCCAGAAGTGCCAAGCAACTTCCTGCAAGACCAGAACCATGGCCCTGACTCCATCATGAGGAGTGACCATCTGAGCTTTGGATCCACTGGAACCTGGAGGAGTGGTCATTGGAGACATGGCACAAGTACAGAGGGCCCCTACCCCACTGTTTTAGCTTCACTAGCCAGCCAGCCAGCAGACAAGCTTCCTCCAGGTAGGCTTCTCCAACACCCCAACCCAATCATTCAGACTCTGTAAGCTAAAAGGGCTATTCTACCCTCAAACCCACCCATCCCTCTGCAACCTCAGAGGAACTCTGAAGCACAGGCTGCAACTGCCCAGAGCAAACCAAGAGAGCAGGCCAAAAGAGACCTCAGCAGTTCCCTGAGACATATACAGCTACTTCATAGAGTAGACTAAGAACAGTACCCTAAGACACAGACAGCAACGATTGGGCCAAGAGGCAAAGACACTACCTGCATAATTGGAGGAAGAGCGGGAGAGACACCAAAGCAAACATTCATTCAACAACCTAAAAAGTAACATGGTAATGCCAGAACCCAGTGGTCATACAATAGGAAAACCTGATCATGCTAATCCAGAAGAAGTAGAAGAAAATGATCTTCAATGTAACTTTATGAAGATAATTTAAAAAAAATACCTTAAAGAGGAAGTGAAAATTTCCCTTAAAGAAAGATTTGGAATCATCATTTATTCAAGGCATCAATGACCAAAATCCCTGTGATGGCTGACAGAAAAAAATCTCTTTTTATCTAACATTCCAGGGGTGGGGCAAACAGGGATGATGTATTAATTTCTGTAATTACTTCCTGCTGACCTTAGGACATTGTTCTCAGGGCTCTGGAAGGCCAGAATGCTGGTCAAAGATGAGGGAACTTAAAAGCATCTGGTTCTTAGACAAGTTGAAAAGATGGCAATCACATTGGCTGGATTGGTCCATATCAGCGTTCAGACTCATAGTTATTTGGAGCAGGTTGTTGTCAGCAATTGATGCTTGGATGTGTTTGTCAGCCAAATGGAAACCTGTTACGACAGATACAAACTAGAAACAAAAGTTGTATAATTCTCTCCAATTTCTAAAATTTGTATGAACCTCTATTTTATAAAATAAAACATAAAAGTTTTAGTTATATTAGCAATATCAATCTGCACTGAAATTCATATTGTAGAAAAATTAGGTAACAGGTATCTGTAAAACAGCAGAAGTAGATTCATATTCTTGAATCCTAGCAAAAACTATAGATTTGGGTTAAATGGCATATAAGCCTATCTAAATTCAGAAGACAACCAAAAGAAATTTAAAATCTTGAGCTTGTGATCCAAACAGTAGGTAATTATTTGTCTACCAAGCTTCTCAGAACTATACGATAGAATGGGAAAGAAACCTGAAACATTTTTCATATAACGTATATCACCATCTTAAACCATCTCTGAGACCCTCAAAAGGTCATATGGATACCCAGCATGAAAAAATTATTGAGCAATCAGGAGCTCTTGTTCAGCAGGTTGATCTGTCATGTATTGTTGACTGTAAACACAATTTCCTTTCCTTCGCAAACAGCAGAATGAAAAACTGGTGAATCAGGAACATAGTCAACAATCCCTGATAACGGGCCAAGCACTGTTTAAAAGAATATAGTTTCCGTGTAATTATTCCAGGTGTAAAGCTAGCCGGGTGGCGGGATGCAGCCCTCTGCTCCTACTACAGAGTGGTGCCTGTTGGGCATCAAAAGGAAGGGGTGTAAACGACCAGCAAAAGGGTTAACCAGGATAGCTTTAATATCAGCTTTATTAAGGGGAAGAAGGGGAGAGCTTACAAAACCAGGGTTCCAGCGACAAGCAGGAAATAAAAAGGGAAGGCAGGGAGCACACCTGCCAGATTTATAGGTAAACATTAGCCTAATGCAAACATGCCCCTTTAGACAAGGTGATTGGCTGGGCTTCCCCTACATCATGTGGCATACTTTCACAATTTATGAAACAAATGTTAAACTCTTGGTCAATTTGTAATAGAATTATCTCTAAATACTGGATAGACTAAGATACAGCTATCTTGGAACTTGGTCCACAAATACAATGGAGGACCAGGTGGAAAGAAGTTAAGACCATTGAACAATGGAGTAGAGCAAGAGGCAGACTTTTCAGTAAAGCAGGAAATTTAAAGGACTTCCCACCTTGTATTGGAAAGTTTGTCAGTCACTTTCCTCTGTGTCCTGCAGAATATCTGGAACACTTTTCTGTGAAGCAGGAATCTTGAAGGACAGTCCTGGCCTTGTATTAGAAAAGTTCAACAATCTGTTTCTTGTTTCCCACATGTCCATTCTAAACAGCATACTGTCATCAGTCAAGGCAGCAGCAGTTTCTTGCCCAAATGCCTTCAAACTCATGAGAACTGAAAAAACTCTAAACTGAATCACCACTGGATCAAAAAAGAAATTAAGAAAGAAACTAAGGACTTCCTTGAATTCAATGAAAATAAATCCACAAATACCCAAACTTATAGGACACTATGAAAGTAGTGCTAAGAAAAAAGTTCATAGTACAAACTGTTTACATAAAAATCATAGAGAAATTTCACATGAGCGACTTAACAGTATACCTAAAATCTCTAGAAAAAAAAGAAGCAAACTCACCCAGAAAGAATGGATGGCAAGAAATAATCAAACTCAGTATTGAAATCAATAAAACTGAAACAGAACATAAGGAATAAATGAAATAAAGAGTTGGTTCTTTAAGGTAATCAACAAGAAGACAAAATCTTATCCAAACTAACCAAAAGGCAATAAAAAATATTCAAATTAAAATCAGAAATGATTCACCAATTGTAGACTTCGTGACCCTTATTTATGGCTAGAAACCAATTATGAGTGAGTACATCCCATGTTCATCTTTTTGGGTCTGGGTTACCTCACTCAGGATAGTGTTTCCTATTTCCATCCATTTGCATGCAAAATTCGAGAAGTCATTGTTTTTTTTACCACAGCATAGTACTCTAATGTGTATATATTCCATACTTTCTTCATCCATTCTTCCATTGAAGGACATCTAGGTTGTTTCCAGGTTCTGGCTATTACAAATAATACTGCTATGAACATAGTTGAACAAATGCTTTTGTCATATGATCGGGCATCTCTTGGGTATATTCCCAAGAGTGGTATTGCTGGGTCCAGGGGTAGGTTGATCCCGAATTTCCTGAGAAACCGAAACACTGATTTCCAAAGTGGTTGCACAAGATTGCATTCCCACCAGCAATGGATGAGGGTAGCCCTTCCTCCACAGCCTCTCCAGCAAAGGCTATCCTTGGTGTTTTTGACTTTAGCCATTCTGACAGGTGTAAGATGATATCTCAAAGTTGTCTTGATTTGCATTTCCCTGATCGCTAAGGAGGTTGAGCATGACCTTAAGTGTCTTTTAGCCATTTGAACTTCTTCTGCTGAGAATTCTCTGTTCAGTTCAGTGCCCCATTTTTAATTGGGTTAATTAGCATTTTAAAGTCTAGTTTCTTGAGTTCTCTATATATTTTGGAGATCAGACCTTTGTCTGTTGTGGGGTTGGTAAAGATCTTCTCCCAGTCAGTAGGTTGCCTTTTTGTCTTAGTGACAGTGTCCTTTGCTTTACAGAAGCTTCTCAGTTTTAGTAGGTCCCATTTATTCAATGTTGCCCTTAATGTCTGTGCTGCTGGGGTTAGACCTAGGAAGCGATCTCCTGTGCCCATCTGTTGTAGGGTACTTCAGGAAAAATATATAGTTATCCTCTTGCCTAGGGGAAGTAGACAAAATTGCCGGGGAGGAAAGTGGGATCTTGGGGGTGGGGTGGGTTGGGGGTAAGGGGAGATGGGGAGAGAAAAGTGAGAAGGGGAGGATGGGGGGAACTTGGGGAAACAGGATGATTGGTATAAAGGAAGGCTGGATAGGGGAGCACGGAACCACAATTCTTAGTTAAGGGAGCCACCTTAGGGCTGGCAAGAGACTTGTACCTAGAGTGGCTCCCAGGAGCCCAAGGTGATGTCCCCAGTTAGTTCCTTGGGCAGCTGAGGATAGGGAACCTGAAATGACCCTATCCTATAGCAATACTGACGAATATCTTGCATATCACCATAGAACCTTCATCTGGTGATGGATGGAGGTAGAGACAGAGACCCACACTGGAGCACTGGACTGAGCTCCCAAGGTCCCAATGAGGAGCAGAAGGAGGGAGAACATGAGCAAAGAAGTCGTGACCACGAGGGCACCCACCCACTGAGACAGTGGGGCTGATCTATTGGGAGCTCACCAAGGCCAGCTGGATTATGACTGAAAAAGCATGGGATAAAACCGGACTCTCTGAACATGGCTAACAATGAGGGATGATAAGAAGCCAAGGACAATGGCATGGGGTTTTGATCCTACTTCATGTTCGGGCTTTGTGGGAGCCTAGCCAGTTTGGATGTTCACCTTCCTTGACATGGACGGAGGGGGGAGGACCTTGGACTTTCCACAGGGCAGGGAACCCTGACTGCTCGTTGGACTGGAGAGGGAGGGGGAGAGGAATGGGGGGAGGGGGAAAAGGGCAGGAGGAGGGGGAGGGAAATGGGAGGCTGGGAGGAGGGGGAAACTTTTTTTCCTTTTCTCAATAAAAAATAAATAAAAATAAAAAAATAAATAAAACATGCTTTCTTCAACTTAAAAAAAAATAAAATAAAATCAGAAATGAAAAGGAGAACATAACAACAAACTCTAAGAAAATATACAAGAAACATTAGGTCATACTTTAAAAAGCTATACTTCACAAAATTGGAAAATCAAAAAGAAATTGACACGTTTCTTGCTAGGTATTAAAATTAATTAAATCATTCCAAAATTAAATCAAGACAAGACAATTTAAATAAATCTATAACACTAAAAAAATAGAAACAGCCATTAAAATATGAAAACAAAAAAAAAGCACAGGGTCGATAGTTTCAGCACAGAATCCTATCAGAATTTCAAAGAATAACTAATATCAAAGATCCACAAATTGTCCTGCACAATAGAAACAGAGGAATAATGCCAAATTCTTTTTATGAGGTCACAGATACACAGATACCCAAACCAAACAATGATGCAGCAAAGAGAAAGAATTACAGATCTGTCTTCCTCATGAACATTGATGCAAAAAGCTGGAGAGATGGCTCAGAGGTTAAGAGCATTGCCTTCTCTTCCAAAGGTCCTGAGTTCAATTCCCAGCAACCACATGGTGGCTCACAACCATCTGTAATGGGGTCTGGTGCCCTCTTCTGGTCTGCTGGCATACACACAGACAGAATATTGTATACATAATAAATAAATAAATAAATAAATAAATAAATAAATAAATATTTAAAATACTCAATAAAATATTGACAAGCCAAATCCAAAAACACATAAAAAAAATCATGCACCATGACCAAGTAGCCTTTATCCCAGAGATGCAGTTGGTTAAACATATGAAAACCTATCAATGTAATATACCATATAAATAAAATGAAAGAGAAAAACCACATGATCATCTCAGTAGATGCTCAAAAACGATTTGACATACTCCAACATTCCTTCATGATAAATATTTTACAGAGGACAGGGATAAAAGGAACATATCTAAACATAATAAAGGCAATATATAGCAAACCAACATCAAACTAAATGGAGAGAAACGCAAAGCGATTCCACTGACATCAGGGTAAAGACTAGGCTGTCCCTTCCTTCCATATCTATTAAACATAGTACTCGAGGTTCTAGCTAGAACAATAAGACAGCAAAAAAAGATTAAAGGGATACAAATAGTAAAAGAAGTTAAATTTTCACTATTTGCAGACGATATGATAGCATAATTAACTCACCCCAAAATTTCTACCAGGAAGCTCCTAGAGCTGATAAACACCTTCAAGTAATGTGACAGGACACAAAATTAACTCAAAAATTCAGAACCCTCCTATATATAAATTACAAGCAGGTCCAGCACTTATAGCATACTTTTCTCTTTGAAGAGCACTATCATATTCGGTTTTTAGACTGCATTTCTGTTGGCCATAAAGGAGAGGAGGATCCTGTCTAATAGCCCCATGACTCTCTGGAAGAAGGATATGTTAACATGGGGTCACATATTCTTTCATGGTCCCTGCCGTGTTCAGGGAACTGGACAGTAAACAAGAAAGCATGGGCAGTGGAGTTTTGAAAGTTGGTTAGTCCTCAGTGCTCAGCCACTTTTATCAAGGGGGCATCAAAGATAGAGTGAATGACTCCATAAAATTAAGATTAACAGGAGTCAAACTGGGTCTTCAACCAGAAGAACACTGTTTCTACCAAACTCGTCATAAAATGATAGCGGAAATCTGGTTGAAATTGGAATTATGAGATACCAATTCTCAGTCATGTATTTTTTGATTCACAGTTTGCTATATAACAATATTTTATGCCTTTGGCTGTCAGTATTATGTATTTACATCTCCTCCCTCCCCATATTTTTCAAGGACCCAAGGAAATACATTTCATCACTCACTACAAAGCACTTACACAAATGAAAGAATATTGAATGAAAGAATCCAAAGTAGTATATTTCATCTCAGTATCAACTAACATGTAATCTAAAATTAACCCAAAAATCAACATTTCCTTGAGGTAATACATATTTATGTACATATATATTCAATATTTATTGAATAAAAGTGCACTAATTTTCACATGAAAATGAAAAATCCAGATTGACCCCTTTAAACGTATGTTCATATATAATGAATGAGAAATTTTCATTTGTGATAATGATCCCTGGGGCTTTGAATTCACATTTGAGTTCCCAGACTCTTGAGAGACTTACTCTAAACAATGACTATGGGAGACAGCTAGGACACTATAAAACCTTGTTATAACTATCTTCACTTCCTACTTTAAAATGAATCTCTATTTCAAAAGGTGAGTGTACTGACTTCCCTCTACCATTGGAGAATACTTTGTTCTTTGAAAATGTATGTAATTTATAAGCTGTAGTTACTAAAAAAAAATCGGGTGTAATAAAAAATTGTAACTGATGCAACTTATAATTTCATAGTCAATTCTTATGAATAATTAGTCATAAAACCTAGCTCTCAAAGTTCTCTTATTTATTCACACACTTTGAAAAGGGTCTCTAATGACTTTTAAGCATAAAATTTAAAAAACGCTAATAAATTCACTAGTTTTGACATAGGTTGGTAATGTCATGGCAAATGTGTCATGAAAATACAAAATATGATTAATGACTGATCCAGCATCACAAGCACCAGGAACAATGAACAAACACAAAAATATAAAAATCCAAGCCTAAAAATCTCAAGCTATGAGATTCAGCCAGCTCCTACCTGAGGTAACCTGGGAAACAATATTTCAGGAACCCCTGTCTTCTGCTGACAATCACATTATTTCATTCTATTGTACTCCAACTAGAAAATATCATTACATTAGGAGACAATTTGGTGAACATGTGAACAAACACATACTAATATTATTAGAAAGGGTGTGCACATGTTTGCAATTGATTAGGCTGACAGGGAAAATGACTTGCTAAAACAGTGCTTTCGTTCATAAGGACTAAACAAATCTACAGTACGTCCTTGCATTTATAATTTTAGTGTGAGTTATTTTTATTTTTCCCAGTTCTTCCAAGAAATTTTTTCTCTCCTTATAAAAACTGGCCTTAGGGCAATCAGGTAGCTGATGATCTGAATAATGCATGTCCCTAACCATGGACCCCTTGTGCTGAGGAGCTGACCTGCTGTGTCTCCAAACTAACAAGCACTCTTCACTTTATTGTCCATCTTCAAATGCAGTGTAATAAAAGCAAACTGATGTGCTTTTCACTTTATTCTGACTCTTCAAACAGTGTAATAATAGACTGAATTCATGTCATCCGTAGTTCAGATCCCCCTTCTAGTGCTCCTATGCAATGTTGAGTGACTTAACATTTTTAAATCACACATTTTATTAACTGTGAAACCGAATTATTAAAAATATTAATATTATTCCATGGAAATGGCAGTAGGGCACCATATGATATATTAAATCCAATACAGGTAATTTGGAAAGGATTCTTTTCTCAATCATTTTATATATTATATCCTGACCATATTTTGCACACAATCCTCCTTTCCCAGTCAACCCACACCTCCCTTCTTCATTTTATCCATTTCTCCACCATTTCCCTTCAGAAAAAGTTAGACCACACAGGGACATCAACCAAATGTGGCATATCAAGTTGCGATAAGAATAGGCATATCCACTCGTTAAGTCTGGATAAGGCAACTCAGGAGAAAGAAAGGGGTCCAAAAAGCAGGCAAGGGGGTCAAAGACAGCCCATGTTCCCACTGCTAGAAGCTACACAAGCTACAAATCATAACATATATGCAGAGGACCTAGTACAGACTCATGCAGGCTCCCTGATTGTCAGTTCAGGCTCTTTGGGCCCATATGAGCCCTTATTGATTCTATGGATTTTCCTGTGACGTCCTTGACCTCTCTGGCTCCTACAATTCTTCCTCAGGATTCCCCTAGCTCCCCCTAACATTTAGCTATGGATCTCCACATCTTCTCCCATCAGTTGCTGCATGAAGCATCTCTGGTGATGATTATGCTAGGCTTGACTCTACAAGTATAGAAGAGTATCATTAGTAATAATATCATTGACTTTTCTGCTAGTCATGTTTGCTTCTATCCTAGGTCTCTTGGGTATCCATATTCTGGTTCCTAGCTCTCTAGGCATTGCCATGAATCTCTCCCATGACGTGGGTGGTTGACTGCCCCCAAAATTTGTGTGCCACCTTTACCAGCACATCTTGCAAGGACAACAAATTGTAGGTGAAAGTATTGTGACTGGGTTGGTGTTCTAATCCCTTCAGTAGAAGCCTTGCCTGGTTTCAGAAGATGGCCTCTTCAGGCTCCATATGCTCCATTGCTGAGTCTTAGCTAGAATCACTCTTGTAGATTCCTGGGAGATTCCTTTGCACTAGGATTTTGCCTCACCCTTTAATGCTCTCTAATTCCAGTTGTCTCCCAGTACTCTCTCCCTTCATCTGCCAAACCCCATATCTGGCCTCTCCTATAAGCATCCTCCCATGCCTAGAGTCCACCTGTAAAATCTATTCAATTCCCCCCTTCTTAGGGAGATTGATGCATCCTATCGTGGTCCTTCCTTGTTATTTAACATCTCTGAATTTTGGGGCTTGTAGAATTTCTACTTTTACTTTATAGCTAATATTGGAAAGGATTCTTAAAGACTTCATTACATAATTTTGCATTTGTAAAACTGAATTTTTGTATACATATTATATTGCTTTGGTATTTTCCATACTATACCGTTATTTTATTGCATATTTAGTTTTAAATACACAAATCATACACATAAATGTAAATTAAATATTAACTATTAGAAGGAAGCTTCTAGCATTTCATCTTGAAATTTATTAAATAATCAATGCACATATGCATACAAACACTGAGAGTTCAATATAATACCCCAATTACATGTTTTGAAGAACATATTTGTTTATAACTTCTATCTATGTGTTACTGAAATTGGAGCCATATATAATCTCTTCCTGTAATGTCTCCATCACAGCCTTGTTCTGGCAGCACCTACACTCTCCCATGGCTCTCTTGGAGGATGGGAACCACACTGCAGTGACAGAGTTCATTTTATTGGGCCTGACAGATGACCCAGTCCTTAGAGTCGTCCTCTTCACCATCATCCTGTGCATCTACCTGGTGACCGTGTCTGGGAACCTCAGCACCATCCTTCTCATCAGAGTCTCTTCCCAGCTCCATCACCCCATGTATTTTTTTCTCAGCCACTTGGCTTCTGTTGACATAAGCTTCTCATCTTCTGTCATACCTAATATGCTTGTCAACTTCCTGGTAGAGAGAAACACCATCTCCTACCTTGGATGTGCCATCCAACTTGGCTCAGCTGCCTTTTTTGGTTCGACTGAGTTCTTTCTCCTGGCTGCCATGGCTTATGATAGGTTTGTAGCAATCTGCAACCCACTGCTTTATTCAACCAAGATGTCTACACAAGTCTGTGTCCAGTTGCTTGCAGCATCTTATATTGGTGGTTTTCTTAACGCTTCCTCATATACCATTTCCTTCTTTTCTTTTTCCTTCTGTGGATCAAATAGAGTCAATCACTTTTTCTGTGATTTTACTCCATTAGTTGAACTCTCCTGTTCTTATGACAGTGTCCTCATAGTTCTTGATACATTTTCTGCAGGCTCCATCGTTTCAATAACAGTGTTTGTCATTGTTGTCTCCTACACCTACATCCTCATCACCATTCTGAAGATGCGCTCTACTGAGGGCCGCCACAAGGCCTTCTCCACCTGCACCTCCCATCTCACTGCAGTCACTCTCTACTATGGGACAGTCACATTCATCTATGTGATGCCCAAGTCCAGCTACTCCACAGACCAGAACAAGGTGGTGTCTTTGTTCTATATAGTTGTGATCCCCATGTTGAACCCGCTCATCTACAGCCTCAGAAACAATGAGATCAAGGGTGCTTTGAAGAGACAGCTTGGTAAAAAATCATTTTCTTAGATATGTTATTTTGTCAAATATTGTATATGTATTTGTCAAACAATATACCATAGGCATGGTATTGAATGGAAACTGGATATTGATAATTGAAATATATGTTATGGAATATAACCAAACTTAAAGTTTGGCAGTAAACATGCAGGGTTAGTATTTATTCACCAGAAAGTAAATCACATGTTCATAGTACATTATTCATTTTATGTATAATCAAAAATAATTCCACACAAATCAGTTACTGAAAATTATTTTTCAGTTGTGCTCACAATGTAAAGTAATTCACTGCTATGTAGAAACTATTGACTATAAATTTTTAAAGTCTGTGTCCATTTTCTATGACAGCTACCCTTAAGTGTGCATAAAAACTATAGTTAGAACAAACATATTTAGAAAGACAATGACAAGGTGGAGCAGACAATAAAATTGCTGGAGGTGTTTTTTATCAGGGGCCTCTGAGTGTCAACCTCAGTGCCCCTCAGGATTAAAATAGAAGGCTCACAGCAAGTGCAGGACTTAGAAGGATATGAGGGCAAAATGAACTCTCAAATACGCACTTTTCTGCATCTGTTTCTTTATTCTTCATCTGTTGTTCTCCTCTTGTTTTGTAAAGTTTCCAGTTTGTATACACACAGAGAACACAGGCAATTCTCTAAGCTTGGATGTTCCTTTATCTTTGAAGTTCCCAAATGTGACTTCTATGAAAGACTCCTTTCCTGACTACATGTTATGACAAATAGAACATAATTGTAAGGAGATGGCTTCTAATGTCTCTCAGGGAACAGAAAGGAGATATGGCTGTGGAACCAAGGTTTATGGCTTCATAACTAAATTCTCTCGCTGGAGGTCTCATGGGGTGGGGGAAGCCATCCAGTAAGCAAAATAGCAAGGTAGGCCTTTAAATGTCCGTTGTCTTTGTGGGACAAATAGATTCAGTTATTAAGCAAGTGCCAGTACATCTTCTATATATCAAAACTGGATAACTAAATGAAAAGTCATCCTCTTGACCACTCACAGATATATGTGTTCATAAGATTGAGATGCAGAGGGTGTGTGTAGGGAATGGGAGGAAGGAAGGGAGTGGGAATTTGGATTGGTATCTTTTTAAAAAAATAATCTAATAAAAAATATTGAGATGCAATCATGAGATTACATATACACATTGCTTGAGATTACACACTACAATGCAGATATTGGAGAGATACCAAGCTGCTTCAACAAAAGTAAGCAACAGCTTTCAGAGTTGATGGTCTTGCAGACCTTGTCTGGATGGGATTAATCTTCTGTCAGATAATCAAGCCTCTGGTGGGATGACAACTGAACACTACATGACACCTGCTTTTCATGGACCCTGACAGGTTTTATTGCTGTATAATCATTTATTTGGATGGGACTTTAACACTCATAGGCATTACATCTGTGTTCCAATCCTCTGATGCCTATTTGTAGAAGGAGTGTCACATTTGGGAGGGTGAGATATTGCTGGATAATATGCTGCCTTAGGAAATACATTTTTAGATAAATAATTATTAGAGTGGAATTCCGAACCTGGTAGAATCCATGTGCTCTGTCTCTAAGCCAGTTTCACCTGAGATTCCTTATTCATCTCTGTATACTAATTGTCAGAGGAACAGTGGGTGGCAATTGAAGTTTAAGGTTTCAAACCACCAGAACTAAACTCTCTGATGAGACAATATTGATTAGGAAAGGCCCTGAGACCACAGATCCTGGAATATCTTCTGCTATTGCTGTGCCCTTACATGTTTATTGCTGTTACTTTTCACTGGTATCACGATTGCTGTGAACAGGCCTGTAATACAGTGTGTTTATCTCAAGAAAACATCCTGCTATTCTGGACACTTGTTTTCTGTGGATTGTCATAAGGATGATTCCTCCCTAAGTTGTACTGTTTAATTGATAATAATAATTTTAGCTTATACAGAGTTTTGATGAATAAAGTAAATACAAGTAAATGCTACATAGTCAGAGCTTATGATTTTAATCTAAGGAGCTGCATAGGTTATAGCTCAAGTTAATTATTAAGAAAAACAGTTGAGTTGCAGGATCCAGGCTGGCTCAAATTTCTTTAATCTTAATGCTGAAAGATGCAGCCACAGGTTTCAGTGTGCATCATTAGCTGAAACAAAGGTCTAAAAATAACTTTAGGTTAGATCAGATGCTTGGATAATAGATTTAAGAGGAAAAACCCCAGAAAACAATCTAAAGTTCACAAGGACACATAGCTGAGTTATATATTCATTAGGTTGGGGTTAGAAATACAAAGCAGCCCAATCTATGCTGGCTGACAGACTTTCCTTGCTAGGTTTGCTTGGTGATCAAAGGTGATTATTACTTCCTTGTACTCATTTCTGTCCTCGACCTCCTGATATAAAAAAACTCTTGATAGGTGTGTATGTATCCTAAAGATTTAAAGTCAAGTTGACTAATTCTTTTTCATATACATAAGTTTAGGTTTGTGATTTCTTATAAGATTATTTTTCAAGAGAAGTAATAAAATAATTGGCTCCGCAAAATGCAACATGACGGTGAAAGGCCTGACTAAGAATAATACCTTGTTTGTCCACACAGTTAATCTAAAACAAATTGTTTGAATATGAATGTAAGTGGGTTCGTGGGATAATTTGTTTTTCACCTGTAATACATAAAATGTTTAAACATGTAAGGAAGATGAAAAAACATGTTTTACCTGCATTCATTATAATCATTCACTTGAAAAACATAATGCAACTACATTGTAATTCTTGTATTGCTTATATACTTATATCCTGATATACTTTGTTGAAGTATATAAACTGTAGAAGAAAGTAGAAAGTAGAAAGAACATGAAAGGAAAAAATAAGAATGAAAACCATCAAGACAGAGTATGCATGATTTTTCACTAAACCCCTCAGATAGAAAAGTCTAGTATATGGACTGAGCTACCAATATCCAAATGAGGAGCAGAAGAAGGGAGAACATGAGCAAGGAAGTCAGGACTGCGAGGGGTGCACCCACCCACTGAGATGGTGGGGCTGATCTAATGGAAACTCACCAATGCCAGCTGAACTGGGACTGGTGGAGCATGTAATCAAACCGGACTCTCTGAACATGGCCGACAATGAGTGCTGATGAGAAGCCAAGGACAATGTCACTGGGTTTTGATCCTACTGCATGTACTGGCTTTGTGGTAGCCTAGTCTGTTTGGATGTTCACCTTCCTAGACCTGGATGGAGCGGGGAAGACCATGGACTTCACACAGGGCAGGGAACCCTGACTGCTCTTTGGACTGGAGACGGAGGGGGAGGGGAAGTGGGGTATGGGGGAGGGAAATGGGAGGGAGGAGGTGGAAATATTTAATAATAGTAATAATAAAGAAAAGTCTAGTATATGCCAATGCTATGGAATCCTTTCAAAGCCTTGTGCTTCTGAAGGCTGGTTCCCCAGGCAACAATAACTAATGATGACCATACTTTTTATCTTTCTCTCCGAACTTATTGCCTTACACTTAGAAACCCCATAATTGTATTAGTTTACTGATTCTAGAGTATAAGTGTATCTTCTTTCTCCCTCTCTGTGGCTCTACTTTGCCATAAAATTTGTAGATTTAAGGCCAATTTAATCTACAATTGTTCATTGCCAGTGTCTACTTCAGCCTGACAGATAAATAGTATCAATAAGATAGCTTATCTAATGTGTCACCTTGACTATGATATGGTGCCCAAATGTTTGTTCCAATACCAACACAGGTAAGCCTTGAATGGTGTGGGGAAGTAATTTACATCTACCACTCACTGAGTAAAGCAAATTATCTCTTAATGTAAACAGATTTTTATGATAAGCTTAAAGCTTAATAAGTATTAGGGCCTCTTAAAGGAAAATCTTCTGCCTCCAGCATGACTTTTGACTCCAAGCTATAACACCAACTTTTGTATTCTATATCGCCGACTTAGTGAATTCTAGCTTCTCACCTCCCCTATGAATTTTAAGTGATCAGTCATGCGATTTCATGAGATATCACACACACACACACATATGTTATTCTCCATTTCCATCTCCCTGTTTCTCCTGTGTATGTAAATTTTGTAAAGCAATCTCATGAAAATATGTCAAAAGAGGTACTGTGTGAATGTGCATGTACGTACATCTATATACATACACATATATGTGTCTATATGTGTGTATATTCTCATTTCTCTTGGGATGCCTAACTGATACCACTTCTCACTAACCTTTGACTCAAACTGCAAATCAGTTTATGTATGCTATCACCACCCATGAAGTTAAAGAAACTGTATTCTTTTGTAAGATTCCAAATTGTTGGATTGGGCTATTTGTTTTCTTGATTGTATTTTTAATTCTTTTTATATTATGATTATTTATCCTAGGCCAGATGTATAGTTGGCAAAAAAATTTCTGCTACTTTCTAGGTTTTCTCTGCATGTGATGGTTTTCTTGTTTCTTTTTTATTAAGAATTTTTAATACAATCTTTACTCATTTTACATAGCTATCCCTGTTCCCATTTCCTTCCCTCTTCCTGCTCCACACTTCCCTCAACCCCATCCCCCCATCCACTCCTCAGAAAGGGCAAGGCTTCCCATGGGGAGTCAACAAATTCTGACACTTCACTTTGGGTCAAGATCAAGGCCCTCATCTCCCCCCCCCCATATCCAGACTGAGCAATGTATCCCTGCAAAAAGAATGTTCTTCTAGATGCCAGTTCAAACACTAGGGTTAAATACTGGTCCCATTGCCAATAAATAGCCTCACAGACTGCCCAAGCCTCACAACTGTTCCTCACATTCAGAGGGCCTAGTTTGGTCCTATGCAGGTTCCCCAGCTATCAGTTCAGAGTCAGTGAGCTCTAACTAGCTCAGGTCAGACGACTCTGTGGGTTTACCCATCATGATCTTAACCCCTTTGCTCATATTATCGTTTCTCCTGCGCTTGGGCTGGTCTCAGGTAGCTTGGCCCAGTGCTTCACTGTAGATCTGTATATCTGCTTCCATCAGTTGCTGGTTGGCAGTTCTATGATGACAATTAAGGTAGTCATCAATCTGATTAGAGGGGACAGCCAGTTTAGGTGTCCTCTCCTTTGTTGCTTAGAGTCCTAGCTGGGGTCATCATTATTGATTCCTGAGAATTTCCCTAGGGCCATGTTTCTTTTTTTTCTTATTTTTTTAAATTTATTTATTTATTAAAGATTTCTGTCTCTTCCCCACCACCGCCTCCCATTTCCCTCCCCCTCCCCCAATTAAGTCCCCCCCCCAGCCCGAAAAGCAATCAGGGTTCCCTGTCCTGTGGGAAGTCCAAGGAACCCCCACTAAAGAAAGAATACTAGGGCCATGTTTCTTGCTAGCCCTTTAATGGGTCCCTCAATCAAGATGTCTCTTTCCTTTTTCTTCCTCACTGTTCTTCTTGAGCATCCCATTCCCTCATATTCTCCTCCTCCCTTCTCTTCTCTGCTTCCCCTCTCTTTCCTAATTTTTTCAGGAGGTCTTGTCTGTTTTCCCTTCACAGGAGGATCCATGTAAGTCTCTCAAAGGGTTCTCCTTGTTAGCTAGCTTCTCTGGTATTGAGGACTATAAGCTGATTGCCCTTTGCTTTATGTCTGATATCCACTTATAAGTGAGTACCTGCCATGCTTGTCTATCTGGATCTGGGTTGGCTTACTCAAGATGGTTTTTCCTAGTTCCATCCTTTTGTATGCAAATTTCAAGATGTCATTGTTTTTAACCACTGAGTAGTACTACATTGTATAAATGTACCACATTTTCTTTGCCATTCTTCAGTTGAGGGGAATTTAGGCTGTTTCCAGGTTCTGGCTATTATGAATAATGCTCTATGAACATGGTAGAGCAAATGTCCTTGTGGTATGAGTGAGCATCCTTTGGGTATATGCCCAAGAATGATATTGCTGGGTCCTGAGGTAGGTTGATTCTCAATTTTCTGAGAAACTGCCATACTTATTTCCAAAGTGACTGTAAAAGTTTGAACTCCAATCAGCAATAGAAGAGTGTTCTCTTTACTCTTCATCCTCTTCAGCCTAAGTTATCTTTGGTGTTTTTGATCTTATCCATTCTGACCAGTGTAAGATGGTATCTCAGATTTGTTTTGATTTGCATTTCCCTGATGGCTAAGGATGTTGAACAATTCCTTAAGTGTCTTTCAGTCACTTGCAATTCTGTTGAGAATTCTGTTTATATCTGTACCCTATTTTTATTATATTTTTTAAAAAATAAATACCAATTCAATTTCCCACTTCTTCCCCTCCTCCCATTCCTTCCACACACCCTCCTGTCGCAACTGCCTCGACCAGCAAGAATGACACAACACTGGAGCTCTTCTTGCAAGCAGTTTATTCAGGACCTTGTTAACAATGATCTCCCTCTCCCTCTCCCTCTCCCTCTCCCTCTCCCTCTCCCTCTCCCTCTCCCTCTCCCTCTCCCTCTCCCTCTCCCTCTCCCTCTCCCTCTCCCTCTCCCTCTCCCTCTCCCTCTCCCTCTCCCTCTCCCTCTCCCTCTCCCTCTCCCTCTCCCTCTCCCTCTCCCTCTCCCTCTCCCTCTCCCTCTCCCTCTCCCTCTCCCTCTCCCTCTCCCTCTCCCTCTCCCTCTCCCTCTCCCTCTCCCTCTCCCTCTCCCTCTCCCTCTCCCTCTCCCTCTCCCTCTCCCTCTCCCTCTCCCTCTCCCTCTCCCTCTCCCTCTCCCTCTCCCTCTCCCTCTCCCTCTCCCTCTCCCTCTCCCTCTCCCTCTCCCTCTCCCTCTCCCTCTCCCTCTCCCTCTCCCTCTCCCTCTCCCTCTCCCTCTCCCTCTCCCTCTCCCTCTCCCTCTCTCTCTCTCTCTCTCCCTCTTGGCAAACCTCTCCCAGCCCTTAAGATCATCCCAAGAGTCTGGCCTTAGCCAAATAAGGAGTTGTTTATCAGAGAGCGCTCACTTTCTGGAGGGCGGAAGCGGCTCCACGCAGCTCTCTAAACCCTCCCACCCTACCCACCTCTAATCCTAAGAGACAGTAAGGCACTTTGCTTTGTGGAAAGTCCAAGGCCCTTCCTACTAAATCTAGGCTGAGCAAGGCATACATCCAAAGAGAATAGGATCACAAAAAGCCAGTACATACAGCAGAGATAAATACCAATGCCACTGCCAGTGGCCCCTCAGTCTGCCCCGCCATATAACTGTCAGACACATTCAAAGGGACTAGTCTGGTCCTATGCTTGTTCTTCCCAGTCCAGCTGAAGTTTGTGAGCACCCATTAGCTCAGTGGATGAACCCTTCATGGTCTTGACCTCATCACTCAATTCTCCTTCCTTCTACTCTTCAACTGGACTTTGGGAGCTCAGTCCAGAGCTCTGATGCGGGTCTCTGCCTCTGTTTCCGTCTGTTGTTGAGCAAAGGTTTTATAGTGATGTTTAAGATAATCATCAGTCAGACTACAGGACAAGGCCAGTTCGGGCACCCTCTCTTCTATTGCTTAGGGTCTTACGGGGGTCATCTTTGTGGATTTCTGGGAAATTTTCTAGAGCCAGGTTTCTTGCTAACCCCATAATGGCTCCCTCAATCAAGATATCTTTTTCCTTGCTCTCATATTTGTCCTTCCTCCATCTCAACTATCCCATTCCCTCAAGTTCTTCATAGACCTGGAGAGATGACTCAGGTTAAGAGCACTGGCTGCTCTTCCAGAGATCCTGCATTCAATTCCCAGCAACCACATGATGGCTCACTACCATCCATAATGAGATCTGGTTCCCTCTTCTTACCTACAGGCATACGTGCAGGCAGAGCACTGTATACATAATAAATAAATAAATCTTTGTCTACAGCCATACCACCCTGAATGTGCCCGATCTCATCTGTATGTATTTTTAATTGGATTATTTAGTAATTTGATGTCTAGTTTCTTGTGTTCCTTATATGTTTTGGAGATCAGTCCTCTGTCTAATCTGGGGTTGGTGGAGATCTTTTCCTATTTCTTAGGTTGCTGTTTTGTCTTAGAGGCTGTTTCTTTGGCATTATGGAGGCTACTATGCTACTGGTGTTACATTTAGGAAGTGGTTTCCTGTGCTTATGCATTCAAGGCTACTTCCCACTTTCTCTTCAATGAGGTTCGTTGTGGCTGGATTTATGTTGAGGTCTTTGATATATTTGGACTTAAGTTTTATGCATGGTAATAGATATGGATCTATTTGCATTCTTCTACATGTTGATATCCAGTTATGTCAGCACCATTTGTTGAATATGCTTTCTTTTTTCTATTGTATAATTTAGCTTCTTTGTCAAAAATTGGGTGTTCATGGGTCTGTGGATTAGTATCAGGGTTTTTGACTTAATTTCATTGGTTCATCTGACTGTTTTTATGCCAATGTCAAGCTGTTTTTGTTACTGTTGCTCTATAATAGTACTTGATGCCAGGGTTGGTTATACCTCTGAGAATTCCTTGATTGTAGAGGATTCTTTTGGCTATTTTGGTTTTTTTTGGGGGGGGGGGGTTTCCACATGAAGTTGAGAATTGTTCTTTCGAGCTCTTTGAAGAATTCTGTTGAGATTTTGATGGGGATGGCATTGAATCTGTAGATTGCTTTTGGTGGGATTGCCAATTTTGCTATGTTGATCCTATCTATCTAAAAACATGGGAGATTTTTCCATTTTCTGATATCTTCTTCAATTTCTTTCTTCAAAGACTTAAAGTTCTTAACATACAGACCTTTCACTTCTTTTGTAAGTGTTACCCTAGGATGTTTTATGTTATTTGTGGCTATTATAAATGGTGATGTTTCTCTGATTTCTTTCTTATCCCCTTATCATTTGTATATAGGAGGGCTACTAATTTTTTTGAGTTGATCTTGTATCCTGCCACATTACTGAAGGTGTTTATCAGCTGTTGGAGTTCCCTCGTAGAATTTTGGGGGTCAAGATTTTGATCTCTTTTTGGTCTCTTATTACTCTAGCTAGAACTTCAAGTACTATGAAAAATAGATATGAAGAGAGTGGACGCACATGTCTTGCTTCTGATTTTAGTGCAATCACTTTGAGTTTCTCTCCATTTAATTTGATGTTAGTTGTCTGATTGCTCTATATCACTTTTATTATGTTTATATATGTTCCTTGAATCCCTGATCCCTCTAAAACCTTTATCATGAAGAGGTATTGGATTTTGTCAAATGTTTTTTCAGCATCTAATGAGATAATATGGTTTTTCTCTTTCAGTTTATTTATTTTTTGGATTACATTGACAGATTTTTATATGTTGAAATTAGCCTTCATCTCTGGGATGAAATCAACTTGATCATAATAGACAACTTTTTTGATGTGTTCTTGGATTTGGTTTCACAGTATTTTTATTGATTTTTATTAAGCTCTACATTTTTCTCTGCTCCCCCTCTCTGCCTCTCCCTTTCCCTCTTCAGCCCTCCCCCAAGGTCCCAATGCTCCCAATTTACTCAAGAGATCTTGTCTTTTTCTACTTTTTACTTCTCATGTAGATTAGATCTATGTAAGTCTCTCTTAGTGTCCTCGTTGTTGTCTAAGTTCTCTGAGAACTGTTTTGTAGACTGTTTTTATTTGCTTTATGTTTAAAAAACGCCTGTGAGTTAGTACTTGCGATAATTGTCTTTCTGTGTCTGGGTATTTTTAATCAATGTTCATGAGGCAAATTGGTCTGTAATTCTCTTTCTTAGTTGCATCTTTGTGTGGGTTGTGTACCAGAGTAACTGTCACATTGGAAAAAGAGTCTCTCAGTCTCTCTTCTCTTTCTATTGTGTGGAATAATTTGAGAAGTATTGGTATTAGCTCTTTAAAATTCTATTATAATTCTGCTCAAAAACCATCTGGTCCTGTGCTTTTTTGATTGGGAGACTTTTGATGACTAATTGTATTTCCTTGGGAGATTAGAGGTCTATTTAAATTATTAATCTCTTCTTGATTTAATTTTGGCATGTGGTATCTATTCAGAAAATTGTCCATTTCTTTAAATTTTCCAATTTTGTGGAGTACAGATTTTTGAAGTATGACCTTATGATTCTCTGGATTTCCTCTATGTCTGTTGTTATGTCTCCCTTCTCATTTCTGATTTTGTTAATTTCGATGTTCTCTTTCTCCCATTTAATTAGTTTGGATAAGGGTTTGTCTATTCTGTTAATTTTCTCAAAAAAGGAACATTTTGTCTTATTGATTCTTTGTATTGCTTGTTTTGTTTCTACCATATTGATTTTAACCCTTATTTTGATTATTTCCTTTCATCTCCCCCTCCAGAGTTAGTTTGCTTCTTTTTGTTCTATAGCTTTCAGATGGGCTATTAAGTCACTTGTGTGAGATTTCTCCAGGTTCTTTATGTGGGCACTTAGTACTATAACCATTTCTCTTAACACTGCTTTCAATTTGTCCCACATGGTTGGGTATATTGTACATTCATTTCCTTTGAATTCTATGAAGTCATTAATTTCTTTCTTTATTTCTTACTTGACCCAGGTGTGATTCAGTTGAATACTGTTCAATTTCCATGAGTTTTTAGGATTTCTGAGATTCAAGTTTTTGTTGAATTCTAGCTTTAAGTCATGGTGATCTGACTAGATACATGGGGTTATTTCAATGTTTTGTTTTAATCTGTTGAGATTTTCTTTGTGAGCAAGTATGTGAACTATTTATAGAAGTTTTCATGAGGTGCTAAAAGGAAGGTATATTCTTTTATGTTTGGGTGAAATATTCAATATATGCCTATTAAGTCCATTTGAGTCATGACATCTCTTATTTCTCTTATTTCTCTGTTTAGTTTCTGTCTGGCAGACATGTCTACTGGTGAGAGTTGGTTATGATGTCTCCTACTATTAGTGTGTGTTGTTTGATGTACAATTTAAGCTTTAGTAATCTTTGTTTTACATATCTGGGTATTCTTGTATTTGGGGCATAGATGTTCAGAATTGAGGCATTGTCTTGGTGGATTTTTCCTATGATGAATATGAAGTGTCCTTCTCCATTTCCTTTGATTGACTTTTGGTTGAAGACTATTTTGTGAGATATTAGGAGAGCTATACCTGCTTGTTTCTTAGGTCATTTTGATTGTAAATCTTTTCCCTACCCTTTACTCTGAGGTAATGCTTGTCCTTGAGGTTGAGGTGTATTTCTAGTATGCAGCAGAAGGACAGATCCTGTTTTGTATCCATTCCATTAACCTGTGGCTTTTTATGGGTGAATATTAATGACCAGTGTTTGTTTATTCCTGTTACTTTTTGGTGGTTGTGTTTGTGTGTTTCCCTTCTTTGGGGTTTGCTAGTGTGTGGTATAAGGTTACTGGTTGCCTGTGTTTTTTTGGGTACAGCTAACTTCCTTCGGTTGAAGTTTTCCTTTTTCTAGTACTTTCTGTAACGCTGAATTTGTGGATAGATAATATTTATATTTGGTTTTGTCATGGAATATTTTGTGTTCTCCATTTATGGTGATTGAGAGCTTTGCTGGGTATAGTAGTCTGGGCTTGCATCCATGGTCTCTTAGTGTTTGCAGCATATCTGACCAAGACTTTCTGGCTTTCATAGTTTCCATTAAAAAATCTAATGTAATTCTGATGGGTCTGCCTTCATGTATTACTTGGCTTTTTTTCCTTTGCAGCTCTCAATATTCTTTCTTTTTCTGTATGTTTAGTGTTTTTATTATTATATGGTGAGGGAACTTTCTTTTCTGATCCAGTCTATTTTGTGTTCTGTAAGCTTCTTGTACATTCATATGCATGTTCTTTTTTAGGTTTGGAAAGTCTTCTTCTATGATTTTGTTGAATATATTTCCTATGCCTTTGAGCTGGAGTACTTCTCCTTCTATTTGTATTTTTCTTGGGTTTGGTCTTTTTATGGTGTCTCAGATTTTCTGGATGTTTTGTGTTAAGGAGTTTTGGATCTAATGTTTTCTTCAAGTGATGAATCTATTTCCTCTATTGTATCTTAAACTTCTAAGATTCTCTCTTCCATCTCTTGTAATCTGTTGGTTATGCTTGCATCTGTAGTTCCAGTTCATTTACCCAGATTTTTTATTTCCAGAATTCCTTCAGTTTATGTTTTTTTATTGCCTCTATTTCAGTTTTCAAGTATTGAACTGTTTGAATTGCTTGCTTTACCTGTTTGATTGTTTTTTTTCCTTGTGTTTCCTTAAGAGATTTATTGATTTCTTCCAATTTTTTGTCTGTCTTTTCCTCCATTTCTTTAATGGAATTTTTCATTTCGTCTTTAAGGATCTCTATCATGTTAATAAAGTTATATTGAAGGTCGTTTTATTCTGCTTCTTCTGGGTTAGGATGTTCAGGTCTTCCTGTTGTAGGACCACTATGTTCTGGTGGTGCCATATTGGTCTTTATGTGGTCGGATGTGTTCTTATACTGATGTCTACCCATCTCTTCCTCCAGTCATTGTAGGTGGGGCCTGTGCTTCAGGAGGTCCCTCTTCTTCCAATTGGTGAAGGTGAGTCTTGTGTCTTAGGTAGCTTCTCCTCCTCTGGGTGCAGGCAGGTCTGTGCCTCTAGTAGATGCTGATAAGGCTCTGGAGTTCCTCTCCAAGGTAGTCTGAGCAAAGCCTTGGGTGGTCAGAGATGTGGTGGAGGATGGTAGTGTGTGTGTGGAGGCTGCTTGGGGTCCCCGAGACTTTGTGAGTGGAAGTGGCAGAATCGGATGTTTCTTCCTGGCCAAAGGCCTAGAAACTAAGACCTCCAAATGGGAACACAGATGCTTACCTCTCCAAGGGCATATGATGGTTTTCTTTGCTGTGCACTTTTAGATTTATGAGACCCTACTTATCAATTATTGGCGTTAATTTCTGGGAGAATGGAGTCATATCTGAAAGAAACGTTTTTTATATCTATATCTTGCCTGAACTGTCCATGTTTTCTTCTAATAGATTCAGAGTTTCGGTTTCACATTGAAGTTTTTGGTTTATTTGAAATTTGCACAAATAATAGATATGGGTCTAACTTCATTCTTTTTCATGTGGCTATACCATTTTCTCAGCACCATGTATTAAAGATGCTATATTTTTTCCTGTGTGTCTTATCAGCTTTGTCAAAGATCTGCATTAATTCTTATGCCCTACAGGTTGCTTCTCATCTCTCATGATATTTTTAACATTAATTATAGGAATTAATCATTTGCTATTATTTCAAAACATTGAACTAATCCACATTCTTTGCTACCTCGAGACCTTTCCCTTTCACACACAATATCACTACCCATAATGCACTGTTCCTTTCATATGGGTATTAGTAGACTCTGGTTAGTCTGCATCTATCAACCTGTACATTGTTGAACATTTTAGAAAGAATGCTGTAAGCTCCACACTAAACCAAGAATACCATTGTCTGATGATCAGCCCTCCTAATCTTCACTGTGCTTATTTTACATACTCATGTCTTGTTTCTGCAGTGCTCAAAATATCTCATTCCCAGGGGAATTCATGTATATCTCTCTTAGAGTCCTCCTTGTTACCAAGCTTCTCTGGACTTGTGGACTATAGGTTGATTAACCTGTGCATTGTGTCTAATATCCACTTATGAGGAAGTGTATACCGAGTTTGTCCATCTAGTTCTGGGTTACCTCACTCAGGATGTTTTTCTTTTCTAGTTCCATCCATTTGCCTGTAAATTTCAAGACGTCTTTGTTTTTTATCACTGAGTAATTAATTTTCCATTGTGTAAATGTACCACATTTTCTTTATTCATCCTTTGGTTTAGGGCATCTAGGTTGTTTCTAGGTTCTGGTTACTACGAATAATTCTGCTATGAACAAGGCTGAGCAAATGTTCTTGTTGTATGAGTGTGCATCCTCTGAGTAAATTCCCAAAGAGTGGTATTGTTGGATCTTGAGGTAGATTGATTACAAATTTTCTGAGAAACCACCATACTGATTTCCAAAGCAGCTGTACAAGTTTGTAGTCCCACCAGCAATGAAGGAAGCTGTGAAGTTGAAGCCTGGATTGCATTGGAGACCCCAAAATGTTAGAGATGCCAGAGTTGTGGAATATGGGTCCAAGAGAGCAGTTAAAATGGAGTGGAACCAGCCCAAGAGGAAGAAGTGTGTTGCAGTTATAGCTAAACAGAGTTGGAGATCTGAAGAGTGTTTTGACATCAGACACAAAGATGCATCATACATGGAGTTTGCGCAGCCAGTTTTCAGTCAAGAGGACTTTTGACTCTATAATAATATTCTCACTCTTTCTCACTCTCTCTTCCCCCTCTTTGTGTCTTCCCCACCACTGCTTTTTTACCTCCCATTCTCCCTCTATGTACGTAAAGTTCAAGCACAGTAACTTCAAATCTCTCTTGAGACAAGTTATTGAATGTGTATGGTGTGGAACAATGATCTGTATTCTGTCAATTATATTTTAAATAAATGCTGATTTATTTAAATCAGGAAGTATAGGCTGGACAACTTGACAGGAAGTAGAGGCAGGTCAATGAGAACATGAGAATTCTAAGAAGGAAGTCCTAGTCTGCAGTCATGACCCAGCCACAGAAGAAGTAAGACGTAACTGCCTCACTGAACAAGGTACCGAACCACGAGGCTAGCATAGACAAGAATAATAGGCTAATATAAGTTATAAGAGTTAATAAGAAGAGACCTCCGCCATCATGGGTCGCATGCACGTTCCAGGGATGGGCCTTGTCCCAGTTGGCCCTGCCCTACCGCCGCAAAGTCCCTACGTGGCTGAAGCTGACGTCTGACGACGTGAAGGAACAGATTTACAAACTGGCCAAGAAAGGCCTCCCTTCCTCCCAGATAGGTGTGATCCTGAGGGACTCGCACGGTGTGGCCCAGGTCCGTTTTGTGACTGGTAATAAAATCTTGAGAATCCTTAAATCCAAAGGCCTTGCCCCTGATCTCCCTGAGGATCTCTACCATTTGATTAAGAAGGCAGTCGCTGTCCGAAAGCATCTTGAGAGGAACAGAAAGGATAAGGACGCTAAATTCCGCCTGATTCTGATAGAGAGCAGAATTCACAGGCTGGCTCGTTACTATAAGACCAAGTGGGTCCTCCCACCCAACTGGAAATATGAGTCATCCACAGCCTCTGCTTTAGTGGCATAAATTCACTTGTATACACAAGCAATAAAATCACTTTGAATAAAAAAAAGAAGTAATAAGAAGCCTGAGCTAATGGGACAATCGGTTTATAACTAATGTAGACCTCTGTGTGATTTTTTGGGGACTTAATGATTGTGGGAACCGGGCAGGACAGCAACCCCTACAACATGTGTACAAATATGAGTCTCGCTTATATGTGTTGTGAGTGATTGTATGTTCTGTTTATGGGTAGTTTTACTACAACCCTAAACATCTTCCCTCATCTGTGCTTACTCTATTCTAATTTATTTCCCATTCATCAGCCATACCCATGATCATAGAGAAGTTATTTTCTTCCTAAAAAACTCAAAAGATCTATATCATTTACTATGTCTAAGAATTGTTGAAATGGTCATCACAGTGATCCATATTAGTTGTCAGATAGACAGGATCTTGTATCGGCGTAAATGAAGGCAGGAAGAAATTATAAGAATATTTTCAGCTTTAATTAGGGAAAAACTCACAGAACACGTGGTTCCAGTGGAGAACAGGAAAGCAGAAGGGAAGGCGGGGAGCACACCCGCAGTCTTTATAAGTAAAAAATATCCTCGGGGGACCCCACCCTACAAGCAAGGTGATTGGCTGGGTCTCCCCTACAGGATCTAGAATCACCTTTGAGGTAAACTTCAGGGAATGTCTGTGAGGAGGTTCTAGATAGTGTTAATTCAATCAGGAAGACGCAATCTATATTTGAGACACAGACTACACTAAGGTAACTATAGGAATTTAGTATATGTTAATGCATAGTATACTGATTGTTACATATTCATGGCTTGTTTCCTCACAAAATTAGATGTTTCACTTAAGTGGACAAAATATCTTTCCCTGGACTCTAATTTCCACATACTTCTAAGACATTAGTAAACTTAAATAAATAAAGAGTCTCAATGAATGAAAAAATTAACTAAGGAGAAAAGACACTTTTTCTTTCTGAAATAATTGATTCTTCTGGTTGTGGATATGATACACAGCATGTAAACAGTCTCTACAGGCTAAGGAAAGGTCAGGGTTACAGGCATTACCCATCCTTTAAGATCCACTCCTTGAGAAGGCAAATGGTCAGCTTTGTAAAAATATATACTTTGAGGACACACTGTTTTTGACATATTGTACTTAGGAAGTTCCTTCCATTCTAAACATGGAAGCCTCCACCTCTGGACTGCCATGCTGGGTTGTATTATGCTAACCTTCCTTTAAAATGAGAGTTAGAATAAATTCTTTTGATGCTCATTGTTTTTTTTCTAAAGTTTTGAGACTCATACAAAGGTAAAGGTTATGAAATGCTTGGGTACCTCAGTACCTGAGGGATACCACAGCAAGAAGTCTCTTGAGTTTCAGGTTTTCATTTACTGGAGAGAATGTGGAGCTTCCACCAGAAGGCACACAGACAGGCACAGACAAGAAGCTGCAAGCATGGGCTTCCTAATGAAGTCACAGCCAACTAATGAAGCCTTGACCCAACAGAAGCTCATCGAGCAATGCTTGCCATAATGCATACAATACAACAGAAGAAGTGACACCCTCCTGCTCTCTCAGGTTCAGGGACCCAATGGGGTGAATAACTGATTCACCTCTACCTTTCTCAGGAAGCTGTGTTTTACATTTTGCATTCTTCTGCTACAGTGTCGTTGTTTTGTTTTGTTCCTAGTTTAGTTTGACTTGGTCTATGTGTTTGTGTGTGTACTTGTGCATGTGTGTGTGTAGGAAAGAATGTAGAGCACACATGGCTGTTAGAGGACACCTTTCCATGAATCTATCTCCTTCCAACTTGTTTTGAAGCACAGTTTCTTCATTTCTGTCCCACAGTGTATTCCAGGTTAGCTAGCATCAAGAATCCAGAGATTCTTTTGATTTTTTTTTAGATAACCTAATTTTTAACTGAATCTTTGGAAATTTCTCATCTTATACCCCAAGCCTTCCCCAGTTCTTCCATATCTGCCCTCCTCTAATAAAAACTACATAAGGAAAAGAAAGAAAATGAAAATAGTCTCACCAACCCCTCTGGCCAATAACCTGCTCCTCTATCAACTGTAGCCATCTGCGCACTTCCCAATCCACTCCTCTGACTTCCCACCTCTCCACCACAAAATTCATCATAGTAGTTTGAAAATTGAAGTGCATCATGGAACATACCCTTTTGCCCAAACCTTTATTTGCAAATGTTCATTGCAATAAGTCATTGGTCTGGTTCAAGGCCTCTGGCTTCTGCTACACCATCAACACTGGACCCTCACCAAGACCTCTCTCAGATATCCTGCTGTTGCTCTGAGTTATGGAGATCCTGTGGCTCTGGATCTATAGGGCCAGCTTCTCCATGCCCCTTCATGCCCTCCAACAGTTTGTAGATGGAGTAGATGCTGGAGTGAGTCAACTCAAAGCCGTGGATCTGGGCCTGGGTGGTAGTTAAGTTGATCAGTCCTCCAGCTCTACTGTGTCCATGCCACCAGAGCCAACTCACACACAAGCCAGAGGATGGGCAGGGCCAACTCTCCTGGTCCACATTTCCATGCTATATAATAATAGGGTGTTATATAATTATAGAGCTTTTTAAATGACAAAAGTAAGAGATGGAGAAGACATTTTTGTTGTTAGAGATGAAGGAGAGAATTGGGAAGAGAGGGACATTTCAGTGGTGATAATTGACAGCATGAACCATTCTCATGGTGGTGGATATGGTTTCTGTCTTGACTGTACCTCAATTCCCTGTCTCAGTGCCGGTTGTGACATTGTCTTTAGGTGTGGAGAAACACAGCAATGTGTACATAGGGTCACAATGATATTATCTCCTACTGTTGCCTGTGAATTTCTCACCAGTTAAAATTTAAAGTTAAATTTAAAAATAGATGATAACATTTAGAGATGTATAAAAAAAATTTTGTTTCCAGAAAACTTTCATCTTTGAGCTAAAAGTATTTCCACTTCACTGTACCCTTGTTTGCTCCTGACATTCCCAATACCATTAGACAGATGTTTATCAATTCATAAAGTTTCCATCTAAAAAGTGGATGCACACAAAGCTTAGTTGATAGGTGCTAGTAGATAACAATCATTTATATGAGCATGATTCTTAGCAATTCTGATGGGGTTTCAGTGGAATTTTAACAAGCAAGTCAGATACTCAAGGGGTCATTTCCCATAAGACAACATTTCTCATCAAATTCAGCCTTGCTTCACACAGACAGTTCAGTGTTGTTTGTTCATGAGGAACAGACACTGACAGGTAATAACTTTCCTTTTCTGTTAATCCAGGGATGTTTGTTCTTTGTTTTTATAATAGAAATTATAAAGACTTTTTTAAAGATATTAATGAATTAGTTTCATATTTGCTCATTTCTGTGATCAACACATGGTATTATGTATAAAATATTATGCAAATTAAGGAAATGATGAGGTGCCATGTTTCAAAATAAAGCAGCAGTGAGTATTGTATAGTGCATATCACTTACCTAAGGTTTCATAAAGTGTCAGTGACAAAACCAGATCCTCATCCCTGCCTTGTGTGGCTAAACCAGTGAGGACATTTCTGTACAATGTGTTTCATCTGTCCTGCACAAGAAGAGCAATACAATGGAGCTCTGACTTTTGAAAGTAGACTCTTAATAACTCTTGATGCTGCTCAGTAAAAACACATATACTGTTGTAAAGAAGTACTAATACACACATATACGACATGGCTATAGACAGTGGACTCTTTAGTAGAGGAAGGGGACTAATGTGAAGAAGAAGAATAACATGGAGAGGGGAACTAAGGTGAGCATGATCAAAACAGATAAGATTCTTGAAAAAAACTGCCAAGAAAGCTATTGTTTTGTGCAGTGGAAACAAAGTAATTATTTTTAATCAAACTGAAAATGTTCTGGTGTCTGAGCAAACAGTCTTAAAAGGCCATTGTTTGGGTGTGTGTCATGTGCGTCTATGTGTGTGTGTGTGTCTGCGTGGATGTGTCTTTGTGTGTATGTACCTGTGTGTCTGTACCTACATGTCTTGTGTGTGTGAGAGAGTGTTTATGTTCTTGAGTGAACACATGCATATATTGACATTTAATTCTTGAAAAAAATGAGTTTTTCCATTCCAGTTGTTCTTTATTCTTCGTAAGAATATAAACTAACAACATGAGACACAAAGGATTTGTTACAAAAAAAAAGTTCTAATTTTTACTATCCATGAATCAATTATTATTCTATATTAGTATTTATGCAAAATAATACATGAAAATATTTCTACTGAAATTTATACATAGCATCTGTATTTCTGTCATTTAGTTTATATAGCCGCTATGAAAAGAGTAGGGTGCAATGCTGTATTCAAGTCTAATGGCTGTCCATTTTTCTCTCAGTGGCAATATTCCTAACATAGATGGGACCAGGAAACTGCTCAGTTGTAACAGAGTTCATTCTCGTGGGGCTAACAGAAGATGCTACAATCCGTGCCATCCTATTTGTTGTGTTTCTACTAATCTACTCTATCACCTTGATGGGCAACGTGAGCATCATCATGTTAATAAGAGGCAGTCCTCAGCTTCACACCCCCATGTACCTTTTCCTCAGCCATTTGGCTTTTGTAGACATTGGGTATTCCTCATCAGTCACACCCGTCATGCTGAGGGGATTTCTCACCAAGGAAACATTTATACTTGCAGCTGGTTGTGTGGCTCAACTCTGCTCTGTGGTGACATTTGGGACTGCTGAGTGCTTCCTGTTGGCTGCCATGGCCTATGACCGCTATGTGGCCATCTGTTCCCCTCTGCTCTACTCCACACAGATGTCCTCCACAGTCTGCACCCTCCTAGTGGGCGCTTCCTACGTAGGTGGATGTGTGAATGCTTGGACGTTTACTGGCTGTTTATTAAATCTGTCCTTCTGTGGACCAAATAAAGTTAATCACTTTTTCTGTGACTATTCACCCCTTCTGAAGCTTTCTTGTTCTCATGACTTTTCTTCTGAGGTCATTCCAGCAGTTTCTTCAGGCTCCATCATTGTGGTCACTGTGTTTATCATTGCTCTGTCTTATGTCTACATCCTTGTCTCGATCTTGAAGATGCGCTCCCCTGAGGGCCGCCAGAAGGCCTTCTCCACCTGCACCTCCCACCTCACTGCAGTCACTCTGTTCTATGGGACCATCACTTTCATCTATGTGATGCCCAAGTCCAGCTACTCCACAGACCAGAACAAGGTGGTGTCTGTGTTCTACACGGTGGTGATCCCCATGTTGAACCCCCTCATCTATAGCCTCAGAAACAAGGATGTTAAAGAGGCCATGAAAAAACTGGTGGCTAATACTCACTGGTAGCTACAAATATCTGTGATTTTAAGCAGTGTAATGAGCTCTGATCTTCCAGATGGATGGACAGTATACTATGGAAATTTGCAATTATATCAATGATATTTTAGACATAAATCTTATCATCTTACTATCAAGAACTCCTTCATCATAAAACCAGTGGATTCACTAATATGGTAACATTTAGAAATTGTATTTTTTAATACTTTCTTGACTACCATTTTCTGCATCTATAAAGAGATGTTCTCACATAAGTTCTGTTTTCTTTGAGTGCAGCCTTTAGATATAAAATTGTAGAATCATCTGGAATCCTTTGAATGAGAATACTATTGCCATTTAAGATCTTAACCTGAAAGAAATGACCTCCTGTTTTACAAAAATCTAACTGTTGAAGGCAGAGGTGTGCATGGTAGAAAACTTGTGTTATCAGCAGGATTCCTCTTGTGCTATCTTATCCAGACAACTCAATAGTTCGCTCATATTTCCCTTATCTTTTGATCCTTCCCTGTTAGCAATCCATTGAACTCAGTGCCGAAAGCAGCCCCAAAAGGACTTCCTAATGGGGATAATTGAGGTGATCTCACTCCTGTGGAGATGATGATATAAGGACTCATTGTTCTTGGATTGTTACAATCTTGGGAGATACTGTGTATTTCTGCCACCTCTTTTGAACAATATATTTCTTTGATGCCTCTGAAACTGGAAACTCATAGCATTTTACACCTAATTCTGATATGGTCAAAATATTAGAAACTTTCTTCCTGAAACAGACCAATTTTCAATTTAATGATTTAAAAATTTTTAACTTTACCCAGTTAGTATTTGCATATCAATGTCTTTTGTGTAAATACATTTTCATCAAAAGTATAACACTTTAAAAATTATTTTTATCTTCATTAAAAAATGTAGTCAGGCGGTGGTGGCACACGCCTTTAATCCCAGCACTCGGGAGGCAGAGGCAGGCTGATCCCTGGGAGTTCGAGGCCAGCTTGGTCTACAAAAGCTAGCTCCAGGACAGGAACCAAAAACTATGGAGAAACCCTGTCTCAAAAAATCAAAAATAAATAAATAATTAATTAATTAAAAATGTAACCATCATATTAATCCTAATAAATGTTAAATTACAAGGTTTTTTATTTTGACTGATAGGAACAGATGCTATATTTAACTTTAGGCCAAAGGCCAAACCAGAGTAATACTATATAATTTCCAGCAGAGTTTCTTCAATCTTCAAACAAGTGGTCCTCAAAAGCCTGGGCTGTCTTTGTTAAAACAGTTTTAATGGTTTGCATGAACAGTTTTCAGCTTTTACTTCATAAGTTTACTAAAATAGTTACAATAATTTTCAGTTTGTTCCTGGCTTCTTTCCCTTTTCCTCACCTAACTTTCCCACCAGTATCCATTACCTATTTGGTCTATAGCTCCTCTATTAAAAGCATAAGCAGTATTGTAAGCCACAAAGGAAATTTTCTAACTAGGCACACTTACAGGAGAACAGTGTGCCCATTTGGCAGTATATCCAGCTACAGTGTCATTCAGGGTAAGAGACAATTTTGTCTCTAATAGTTAATATTTATATCTGGTAAGATCTGGGTTCTCATGATCAACTCACCAATTAAAGCTGGATCAGTCCATTCCACATTCTGTACCACTCTATTTCCACTGGGGATATACCAAGTTTTTCCATTTATCCTATAGGAAACAAAACTTGGAAATTTACTCTTAATAATTTGCACTGTTTATCCCTGTTCTTCTTTCCTTCTCCCTTAAATTCTTAGGGTATTGGCAAAGATGTTAGAAATGGGGGAACTGTGGGTTTCTCTGATTCTACTTCATCCCCTGTCTTTAGACTGTTCCCATTAACTCCTGAGATCATCTATTTATTAACATTTCTCAAATACTCTTTTGGTTAAAATCATCCTTTCTAGAACAATTGTACAAATATGTATTATTAAACTTCACGAACTACTATGACTCTTTCAAGCCACCAGTATGGCTATCATGGTGAAAGCAAGGAAGAAATATAGCACACATGTTCCCAGGGCCATGCCAGATTATGCAGTGAACTGTCCACAGGTTTTTGCCAGATGGACCAGGGTCTCCATGGTCTTGCCAAAGGGAGAGATATTCATTCCAAACTCAGGCCTTGCTCCCCAAAGAAGTCATATGGCTCCCTTCTATAAAACTATAGAGTTTTATATTTGTTCAGTTTCCATGAGCTTGTAGGCTTTCTGTTGTTTCTGTTGTTGTTGAAATCCAATGTTAGTCCGTGATGATCTGATAGGATACAGAGGGTTATTTCGATTTTCTTTTATCTGGTGAGACTTGCTTTATGACCAAGTATGTGGTCAATTTTGGAGAATATTCGATGATTTTCTGAGAAATTATTATATTCCTTTGTGTTTAGGTGAAATGTTCTGTAGATATTTGTTAGGTCCGTTTAATTCATAATATCTGTTAGATTGATTATTTTTTGTTTGGTTTATGTCTGAGTGACAAATTCATGGTGAGAGTTGGGTATTGAAGTCTCCCACTATTAGTGCATGACAATCCATGTGTGATTTAAGTTTTAGTAATACTTCTTTTACAAGTGTGGATGCCCTTGCATTTGGGGCATGAATTATCATCTTGGTGGATCTTTCATTTGACAAATATGAAGTATTCTTCCCCATCCCTTTTGATTAATTTTGATTTGAAGTCTATTTTGTTAGATATTATAATAGCTTGACCAACTTGCTTTTTGGGATCCTTTTCCAACCTATTACTCTTAGGGAATCTCTATCTTTGATGTTGAAGTGTGTTTCTTGTATGTAGCAGAAGGGTGGATCTTGTTTTCACATCCATTCTGTTAGTCTGTCCTTTTTATTGGAGAATTGGGTTCATAGATATTGAGAGGCATCAATGGCCAATGATTGTTAATTCATGTTATTTTTGTTGAGGTGGTGGTACAGTGTGTGTGTGTGTGTGTGTGTGTGTGTGTGTGTGTGGTTATGTGTGTGTTCTTTTGTGGGTTTTGCTGGTGTGAGATTATTTATTGCCTTGTGTACATGGGTGTAGTTAACCTCCATGAGTTAGAGTTTTCCTCTTAATGCCTTCTGTAGGACAGGATTTGTGGATAGATGTATTTTAAATTGACTTTTTCCTAGAGTATCTTGTGTTCTCCACCCATGGTGATTGATAATTTTGCTGGATTTAGTGGTCTAGGCTCACATCTGTGATCTTTTAGTGTCTGCATAACATCTGTCCCAGCCCTTCTGGCTCTAAAAGTCTCCATTGAGAAGTCGGGTGAATTTCTAATACGTCTGTATTTGTATTATATTTATATATTATTTTTATATATTATTTTTATATATTATTTTATATATAATATATAATATTATATTATTAATATTATCTTATAGTAAATATAAATATATTGTATTATGTTTATATAATATATATTACTTGGCCTTTTTCTCTTGTAGTATTTTTTTAATATTTAATTTGCTCTGTATGTTTAGCGTTTTGATTATTATGTGGCAAGGAGGTGTTTCTTTTCTGGTCCAATCTATTTGGTATTCTGCAACCTTCATGTACCTTTATAGACATGACTTCCTTTAGGTTAGGAAATTTTTCTTCTCTTATTTTGTTAAAATATTTACTGAACCTTTGAGATGGAATTCTTCTCCTTTTTCTAATCCTATTATTCTTAAGTTTTATCTTTTCATAGTGTTCCAGATTTCCCAAATGTTTTATATCAGAAATTTTTATATTTAGCATCTTCTTTAACCAATGTATCTACTTCTTCAATTGTATCTTCAATGTATAAGATTCTCTCTTCCTTCTCTTATGTTATCTTGGTGAAGTTTGTCTCTGTAGTTCCTGTTTGCTTACCTAGGTTTTCGTTCCCAGAATTCCCTTGGGTTGTGTTTTCATTATTGCTTCTATTTCCATTGTCAGGTCTTAAACAGTTTTATTCATTTCCTTCAAATGTTTGTTTTGTCTTGGCTTTCTTTAAGAGATTTATTAACTTTCTCCCTGTGATTGACCTGGGGCTATCTGTCCAAGTTGGGGACTGTGGTATAGCAATGAGGAAGTGAAGGACAATAAAAGATTGGGTCTTTGGAAGTTAAGGAGTGGGGAAGTTCCTTAGGTGGGTAATCTACCTGGTCTTCTGGTAGGTTTGGTCTGTTGTTATGCAGGTGATGTCTGCCAGAGGAAACAGAAAGAGTGAGGAAGGTGGAAGTTCCTTTGCTTCTATGGCCTGCCTGCACCAAGCAGGGTAGGCGTGTTGTTTGCAAGCTGCCCCATCAGCATGGAGGCCTGATCTCTCGGCGCCAGGAGAGCCAGCGTTGGGGAGAGCCAACATTGGGGAGAGCCAGCGTTAGGTAGGCAAGGAGACCTGATCCAGTAAAAGAAGATCCTTAAGGGAGCATTTTGGAAGAATAGATGGGCAGACGCCAAGGCAAGAATTCGCCCAACAAGCGGAAAAGCAACATGAAGCCACCAGAATCCAGCGACCTCACAACGGGAGGACATGAACACCTTAATCAGGAAGAAGTAGAAAAGATTGACTTCATGAAAGTGATTGACGCCCTTAAACAGCATGTAAAAAATGCCCTTATAGAAATGGATGAGAAATATAACAGAAAGTTTGAAGAATTGAATAAATCAGTGAATGATACCCTAGAAAACCAAGGAAAAACAATCAAACAGATAATGGAAACAGTTCAAGACTTGAAAACTGAAATGGAGGCAAAGAAGAAAACACAAACAGAGGGCCGGCTGGACATGGAAAATTTAAGTAAACAAACAGAGTCTACATAAACAAGCATAACCAACAGAATACAAGAGTTAGAAGAAAGAATCTCAGATTCTGAAGATACCATAGAGAAAATAAACACACTGATCAAAGAAAACAGCAAGCCCAACAAACTCTCATCATAATTTATCTTTTGAGATCATAATATAATTGTATAATTTCCCCTTCCCTCTTCCCCTTCCATATACTCCCATATAAGTTTCCTTGCTTTCTTCCACTTTCATGGCTTCACTTTTTATTACTTTCTGCTGTGTGTGTTTATGCATATGCATAGCTATTCATAAATATATAAATACATCCAGCACAATCTGTATAATGTTACTTATATGTATGCTTTCAGGAATGACCATTTGGTATTACTCAACCAGTTGTTCTCTTCCCTGGGTAAGACTACTTCTCCCACTTTTAGTATTTCTTAGTTGGCTGAGTATCTTCATATAGGAATGAGGCCTCATAGACTTTTCTCTATACACCTTAGCATGTCTATTGTTATCGTTCTTGTTCTTGTTCAGTTCATGTTTATGTAGTTGCATTAGTGAGAATTTGTGGGTAAAATTTCTGATGTTACTAGGAGACAGTTTCACAGCAGACTCTGTTCCACTAGTCTTATAATCTTTCTTCTGCTGCTTCCACAATATTCGTTTTTCTTCAGCGGTTGCCAGACATCCTATCATTACTTTTGTGAGGGTTTTAATACCTTCCCATATCTCTTTGGAATACAGTCTATTCTTCTATTACCAAGCATTTTATTTATTGAAAAAAATCAGATGATATGTTTTGATCTCTCAGAAATCCTCCCAGATACTCCCTACCTATCCAACCTTATATTCTTTCTCTCTCTCTTTAGAAACAAAATCAAGAAAGAAACACAAACAAAACAAGAAACAAGAGACATGCACACACACACATGCACACACGCAAACAAATAATAGAAACAAACAAGTAATAGACTAATAAGATAAAAAGTCCATACAAAATCAAATGAAACAAAAAGTCCACAAAATATTATTAGATGATGTAATTGGATAATATTGAGGATTACCTTTTTCATCTGGTATTGTGTAGAGTGCTTTCCAGTACCATGAATTTGAGTCAATAGAGGTAAAGCTTCTTGTTATGATCCAACTCATTCTCTCTGTTTGGTGGCATAGTAAGTGTTGTTTTCAGCAATAATGCCTAACCAACACAGAACCTTCTTAAGGAGGCCAATGGAAGCATTTTCTAGTCTGCCATCTTACTGAGAAAACACTATATTTGGTCCTGAGTTTCATACTTTTAAATTACTTCATTTTAAGTTTATCATTTTATATCTTACAGAAGGTCAAGGTCAAAATTCATTCTTTTGCACCATTATTGAAATCTCTTTGAATTACATAATGAGTGGCTTTTCTCTCTTTAAAACTGTATTAAGCAGGTCAGCACCCTGAACCCAATGCAAGACTGTCCCCACATGTTGTAACTTAAAATAATCCTACACTAGCCCAGAATGGGATAAATGTTTGTTTAATAGGGGGTGAACTCACGGAAAGGGTGGCAATCTGCTCTCCTATTTTTGTCATTCCCAGAGGAAACATTATTTCTAGGAATGCCTTGTCTACAATCCCTTCTTAGATGTCCTATTCTACCACAATTAAAACATTTGGCATTTTGATGTCTCCTTGTACCTTTGAAATTGCTTCTCCTACCCAAGCCTCAGTATTACAATCCCAAAGAAGCTTTCTCTATCAAATTCTTCACCTTAGGGTTCGGGAAACACTGCAGAAGGGGAGGAGCAAAGAATGTAAGCCCAATAAAGGATGGAGGATACCAAGCAAGCAAGGCCCTATCAATCAACAGAATGGATGCACATAAATGCACAGAGACTAAGGCTTCATGCACAGGGCCTACATAGGTCGGCCCCAAATGGGGTTCTGGACCTGAAAGGAAAAGTGGATACAAGCCTCCATCCCTAATTCAGAAGCAATATCCAATTGTTAACCACTTGCAAATAAAAATTTAGTTTTCTCAAAGTGAGTCTCGCTGGGGAAACAAAATACTGTAAAGAGTAGGCTGACTGCCCAGCAGTAGATGGTCTAGGAAAATAAACTCAAGGCATCTTTGGAGGCTATTGTCTCATAAAGCTCAGTCGGGGTTTTTCATTTTTTTAAATCTTATTTTTTATTTTTATTTTATTACAGATATATTATTTTCTCTCTTTCCATTTAGGTAATTTCCATATGCATGACTGCTTTGGTTTATTGTTTTATGGCATGCCTGAGGGTTGGCATTCATGACTCTCTTTTTCTATCTTCTATGTTTCTAGTGCCTTCTTTTGGACTCTTTTCCTTTTCTTGTTTTGTCCTCTTCTGATGTGTTAGCTTTTGTTTTATCTTATTTTATATATTTATTTATTATCCCTTAGAAGCCTGATTATTCTCTAATGAGAGATAGAAAAGGGAGTGGGTCTGAGGAGAGGGGAAGCGGGGAGGTCTTGGGGGAGTAGAGGGAAGGGACACTGTAATTAGGATATATTCTGTAAGAAAAAGAATCCATTTCCAATAAAAGGAAAAAGGGACATTATCAAAATTAATAAAATAGCTTTTAAAATGGAAAATAGTTCTGTTTCAGTGTCAATCATGTTTTTAATTGCACAACTCTGAACTTTCCATTTTAGTAGGAGTCTTTTTAAAGAAATGAAAAGTCAGAATGCCACCATGGACTTGTGTTCTTCATAGCTCTATTAGGTCCTTGAGAGATAGATTGTCTTAGGGTTTCCATTGCTTTGATGGAACATCATGGCTGAGAGCAGCTTGAATAGGAAAGGATTTATGTCAGCTCAGAGCTCTCAGGTCACACTTCATCAGCAAAGGGAGGAAGTCAGGACAGGAACGGAAGCAAAAGCTGTGGAGGAACTTTGCTTACTGTCTTGTTCCCCATGGCTTGCGCAGCCATTTTTCTTCTGTCATCCAAAACTAACTGCCCACGGTAGCACCACCCACTGTGACCTGTATTTTCCCACATCTATCATAAATCAAGAAAATTCCCTACAGACTTCCTACAGAATGATTGTTGGGAAGCATTTCCTCAATTGAGAGTTCTTCCTCTCAGATGACTCTAGCTTGTATCAACTTGACTAAAAGAATATGTACATGCATACATACATACATACACACACATTGCAAAAAAGAGTGTAAGTTGGAGGTCTCCATCAGGTCCCTTCACTTAGAGATCAGAAAACCCTGGGAAAGAAGGGGGGGAAGATTGAATTAGTCAGAAGGGCATAGGACACCAGAGATCAAGACCCACTAAATCAACTAAGCAGGCTTACATGGGCTCACAGAGACTGAAATGGAAGCATGGTCCTGCACGGGTCTACAGTAGGGTCTCTGCATGTTATGACGTTTAGTTTGCTGGGACACCTAATAGTGGGAACAGATGTATCTCTGACTCCTTTGCCTGCTCTTGGAACTCTTTTTCTCCTGTTAGGTTGTCTTGTTCAGTCTCAATATGAGGGCTTTTGCCTTGACTTACTGTGTTTGGTTTTGTCATGTCTGGTTGTTGTCTCTTGGAAGCCTGCTCCTTTCTGAAGGAAAATGGGGCAGAGTGGATCTGGAGGAGAGGGAAGGTAAAAGGAATAAACAGGATGAAAACTGTGATCGGGAGATAAGAATCAATTTTTAATTGAAGAACAAGAAAAAAGAGAATTCTGTAAACTTCAAACTGAGACCTAATCAATTATATGAAAAACCTAAAAGTTATTATGTGGGGAAACACACACTTTACACTTGAGAGAGAGATTTTGGGAAAATAGAATGTGAAATTGTTTGATAGAGAAAGAACCTTTGGCAAATTTTATTCATTGCTGACAAAAGTATGAGATCTCGAGTCGCCACAGGTTCAGACCTCTTTATGCTGAGGTCCCAACCTTTGACTCTTACAAATTCCCCTCCTCTAGGAGGGCAACTTCTTTTTGGATTTTTTTCATTCCTTTACATATCCAAAAATTCTTCAATTTAGTCTTGAATCTTCTCTCTATCACACCAATTGTTCTGTGCTTCTCAGTCTTAATTAAATATGGGTATCTGGGGAAAGTACATTATTTTCGAATTTCTGTTGAAGAGATACCACTCCCTTCCCTAGTCTAAAGGTACCAGTACCCAATGTTGACATTCTCTTGAGACTTCATTCCATTTATAAATGAATTATTGGTCATCTTCATGCAAAGCATTAATACCAATAGTACCACTGCCCTGAGAGTGGTACTGAACAACCATTTTCTTCTCTTCACTTATTAAAGACTTTTCCCAAGTCCCAATCTTTTACCGTTCTTAAGTGTTTGCCCTTTTGCAGAATAGGTAGTGATACTCATCATGCAGAGAGCCATTAATATTACCTGAAAGAGCTCAGAATTGTAGGCCTCCTCATAGCATCTATTTCTCCCCATAATTCACTTGAGAACCTCACTACAATATTTTTAGTAAGATTATAGTAGCATGCAGCACATTCAAACTCTCTGGCTTTCAAAAATGACATACTGTTTAGTTTTCTATTATCTTTATCAATTTTAGTAATAGAATTATTATTTTCCAGTGCTAGAGATTGAACCCCGGGTCTTCTTGCAAGTGAAGCAAGTGCTCTATTATTGAGAAAAATCCCTAACACAAAATACTTGTTTGAAGATGTAAAGAAACCAATTTTAATCTAACCATTTAATCTAACACTTTGAAGACTAATAGAAAGAAGTTTTGACAAAGTCTTCAGTGCCTTTCATAGAATCTGTTATATTAAAGCCCCCCCTCTCTCCCTGGCAGTCTGTAGTCCATTATACTGGCACCCTGGGAACAATGTGTCTTCAGTCCCCCAATTCTGTGGTCCCATGAAGCACCTGAGCCTCAGATTTACACATTCTGGAAGTTCTGAAGTGTGCCTATTCTTACAAGTAAGGTCGTGCCTTACAGTCCTAAGCAAACAACTTCTCTCTGGCTTCAGAACAAACAAAAGAATTCTTCAAACTTACGATGTTCCTGCCTCATCCTCCTGAGTGTGGTGGTTACAGATCTGCACCATCATGTCAAGCTTTTTCTTTTATAACCCTTTTAGGCTGTATGTTCCTTTAAGATAATTTTTATTCACTTCAGTCTTATTTTGATTACATATTGGAATCAATTTATACCAAGAAGTTTTTTAAAATCCCTTGAAATTCTTCAGCATTACTGTCATTTCTCTTTGGAACTCTACATCTGTATGTTTTATACGTTGCTTTAGTAATTATGCTCTTTCTTCCTTTCTTGGTTTTGTGGGTTTTTTTCATTTTAAGCAAGTTATTATTGCATTTTACTACAGAAAATATTCCTCAACATTTCTACACAAGAGGGATCTCTTCATTTGAATAGAATGGTTACTAGTAGAATAATTTTTCTTATTTAAGTTCCAAGACTTGGGCAAACACTTACATGTCATAACAATTAGCTATTCAATAGTTTCAATAACAGAATTTCCCAAAAATTACATGGTGATAGTTTTTACTATTTCCTTTAAATTTCAAATAAGATAAGTTATTTATAATTGATAAATTTTGTTTTTTAATTTGTAAAAATTTTCAATACAATTTTTCTCATTTTACATAGCTATCCCTGTTCCCACTCCCTCTCCTCTTCCCACCCCACCCTTCCTTCCACCCAGTCCACCACCCACTCCTCCAGGAATGTTAAGGCATCCCATGGAGGGTCAACAAAGTCTGACACATCACTTCAAAGCATGGCCAAGGCCCTCCCACCTATATCTAGGCTGAGCAAGGTATCACTACAAAGAGAATGTGCTCTAAGACACCAATTCAAGCATTAGGGATAAATCCTGGTCCTACTACTAGTGGTCCCACAGACTGAACAAGCCTCACAACTGTCCCCCACATTTAATGGGTCTATTTTGGTCCTATGCAGATTGCCCCGCAATTAGTCAAGAGTCAGTGAGCTCTCATTATCTCAGGTCAGCTATTTCTGTGGGTATCACCATCATGGTCTTGAACCCTTTGCTCATATTATCTCTTAGATTAGATTCTGGTAGCTTGGCCCAGTGCTTCTCTGTGGATTTCTGCATCTGCTTCCATATGTTGGTGGATGAAGATTCTAAGATGAACATTACATTAGTCATCAATCTGATTACAGGGGACGGTCCATTTAGGTGTCCTCTCCATTGTTGCTTGGAGTCTTAGCTATTGTGGAAGACCAAAAATATGAGGCTATTTCTACGTTGACCAAAGGTCAGACAGTTGGAACTAACCTCTAGTTCCTTCAAGGTTTTTGTGCTTCTACCTCAAACAAAGGTCCCACCTAGATGTAGGTCAGAGAGTTCTGCTCTCTCAAGGTTATTGTCAACAGGTGTGACTAAAAGCCAGACCTCGTATTTCAGGAATAGAGAAGTAGATGTGCCTCTACATCAAACAAAAGTCTAAGAAACCAATCAAGGGTCCAGATCCTTTATGAAAATTACATTGAATTCCACCCAGGGAGTGGTTTGCCTACAGAATGTTTCGATCTAGGGTGTGAGCCTGACTTGTTTTATTCTAGTAACAGAATGTTTAACTATGAATGTAGCCTGCAACCTACAATTGGTATGTTCTCTTCCATGTATCATGTTAATGCAGTTTTGTCTTACTCCTATCTTTTGAAGTCAAGAGTACTTAAAGCAATTGGAAATTAAATGCAGGTGAATTTTTAGTACTCACTGGAACTCCCTCCGGAGACTATCCTGTTTCTCTGTTCTATTATTTTCATTTGTGTCTTCATATTCTTTACTATATTTCTAGATCCCCATGTCTCTACCCTGGCAAGAGGTATTTTTGTCAAGACTGGTCCCCGACAAGCAGGGATCATCCTTGTGGGTTCCTGGGAATTTTCCTAATGCCATGTTTCTTGCTAGTCCCTTAATGACTCCCTCAATCAAGATATCTCCTTTCTTTCTCTCCCTCTCAATCCTTCCCCCTTCTCAGGCATTCCATTCCCTCATGTTCTCCTAGTTGTACTGATTTCAGCCATATAAGGCTGATACTTTCAGGTACTGGACCGATGCACGTGCAAACAGGCCCTGGGGCAGAGATGCCTGAATGTTAAAGGTCCCCACGTGACCCATGTGTATACATGGGTGATTACATCCACTATGACTCGGTTAAGCCCTGTGTGCATGTATGAGCCCATCATCTGTGTTTGACGTAGTCACACCAACCCCCTCCCTGTGTGCATGCTCTAGGCAGCTTTTATTATTTATATTTTTTATTAAAAATTTCCGCCTCCTCCCCGCCTCCTTTTTTTCTCCCCCTCCCCCCACTTCCCACGCCCCACTCCTCTCCCCCTTCCTCTCCCGTCCAAAGAGCAGTCAGGGTTCCCTGCCCTGTGGGCAGTCCAACGTCCTCCCCCCTCCATCCAGGTCTAGGAAGGTGAGCATCCAAACAGGCTATGTTCCCCCAAAGCCAGTACATGCAGTAGGATCAAAACCCAGTGCCATTGTCCTTGGCTTCTCAACAGCCCTCATTGTCCACCATATTCAGAGAATCAGGTTTTATCCCTTGCTTTTCCAATCCCAGTCCAGCTGGCCTTGGTGAGCTCCCATTAGATCAGCCCCACCACCTCTGTGGGTAGGCCCTGACTTCCTTGCTCATGGTCTCCCTCCTTCTGCTCCTCATTTGTCCTTGGGAGCTCAGTCCAGTGCTCCAATGTGGGTCTCTGTCTCTATCTCCATCCATCACCAGATGAAGATTATATGGTGATATGCAAGATATTCATTAGTATGGCTATAGGATCGGGCCATTTCAGGCTCTCTCTCCTCAGCTGCCCAAGGACCTAGCTGGGGACATCTCTCTGGACCCCTGGGAACCCCTCTAAAGTCAAGACTCTTGCCAACCCTAAAATGACTCCCTTAATTAAGATATATACTTCCCTGCTCCCATATCCACCCTTCCTTTATTCCAACCATCCCATTCCCCCAAGCTCCCCTCATTATCCCCTTCTCACTTTTCTCTCCCCATCTCCCCTTTCCCCCATCCCACCACACCCCCCAGTTACGAATTTTTGCCCAACAATCTTGTCTACTTCCAATATCCAGGAGGATAACTATATGTTTTTCTTTGGGTTCACCTTCTTATTTAGCTTCTCTAGGATCGCTAATTATAGGCTCAATGTCCTTTATTTATGGCTAAAAACCAATTATGAGTGAGTACATCCCATGTTCATCTGTTTTGGTCTGGGTCCCACTTTCTCTTCTATCAGGTTCAGTGTGTCAGACTGATATTGAGGTCTGTAATCCATTTGGACTTGAGTTTTGTGCATGGTGATAGATATGGATCCATTTTCATTCTTCTACAAGTTGACAACCAGTTCTGCCAGCACCATTTGTTGAAGATGGTCTCTTTCTTTCATTGTATACTTTTAGCTCCTCTAGGCAGCTTTTTAAAAAGCTGGACATGCCATCTTTCTCTCTCTGTACACCAAGTTCCAAGGCCTGTACACACCGCCTCTAATAAACTCCTAAGCAGGTTTGTTGCATGTTCCGTGTTTCCTTTTCACTTACACCAGGTAATTTCACTAATCCCTTCCCTTCTCGCATCACCCTCTCCATCCACCCTCCCTTCTCCCCCCGCCCACACTCCCAATTCTCCAAGAGATCTTGTCTGTTTCCCCTTCCTAGTAGGATCCATAAATGCCTCTCTTAGGGTTCACCTTGTTACCTAGCTTCTCTGATATCATGGACTATAGGCTGGTTATCCTTTGATTTACATCTAATTTCCACTTGTGAGTAAATACATCTCAGGTTTGTCTTTCTGGGTCCAGGTTTCCTCACTCAGGATGCTTTTTCCTAGTTCCATCCAATTGCATGCAAATTTCAAGATGTCATTGTTTTTAACCACTGAGTAGTACTCCACTGTGCAAATGTACCACAGGTTTTTTTTTTAATCCATTCTTTGGTTGAGGGAAACCTAGTTGTTTGAGGTTCTGTTTAATACAAATATTACTGCTATGACACAGTTAAGCAAATGTCCTTATGGTATGGGTCTGCCTACTGTATGAATATACACGAGTGGTGTCACTGAGTCCTGAAGTAGATTGATTCCCGATTTTCTGAGAAACCTCAGTACTGATTTCCAAAGTGGAAGTACAAGTTTGCACTCCCACCAGCAATAGAGGAGTGTTCCCCTTACTCCACATCCTATCCAGCATACATTATCACTGGTGTTTTGATAATAACCATTCTGATTAGTGTAAGATGGTATCTCGGAGTCATTTTGATTTGCATTTCCCTGATGGCTAAGGACATTGACATTCCTTAAGTGTCTTTCTGCCACTTGTAATTCTTCTTTTGAGAATTCTATGTTTAGATCTGAACACCATTTTTGATTGGATTATTTGGTAATTTGATGTCTAGTTTCTTGATATATATATATTGGAGATCAGTTCTCTGTCCAATGCAGGGTTAGTGAAGATCTTTTTCCCATTCTGTAGTCTTTCTTTGTCTTAGTGACTGTGTCCTTTGCCTTACAGAAACTTCACAGTTTCCGGAGATACCATTTCTTAATTGTTGCTCTCAGTGTCTGTGCTACTGGTGTTATAGAAGGTGGTCTCCTATGCCCATGCATTCAAAGCTACTTCCCACTTTCTCTTCAATGAGGTTAATTGTGGCTGGATTTTGATTGATCTATTTGGACTTAAGATTTGTGCATGGGGAAAGATATGGGTCTATTTGCATTCTTCTACATGTTAATATCCAGTTATACCAGCACTATTTGTTGAAGATACTTTCTTTTTTCCATTAAATAATTTTAGCGTCTGTGTCAAAAAAAATTAGGTGTTCATAGGTGTGTGGATTAGTATATATCAGAGTCTTGGGTTCAATTCCAATGGTCTACCTGTCTGTTTGTATGTTGGTACTAAACTTTTTTCATTACTGTTGCTCTATAATAAAGTTTGATGCCAGGGTGATACCTCTGGAAGTTCCTTACTGCAGAGGATTATTTTGGCTATTCTGGGTTTTTTGTTTTTCCATATAAAATTGACTATTGTTTTTTTGAGGTCCAAGAAGAATTGTGCTGAGATTTTGATGGAGATGGCATTGAATCTGTAGATTGATTTTGGTAGGATTCCAATTTTTACTGTTGATTTTACCTATACAAAAGCATGGGAATTTTTTTTCCATTTCCTGATACCTTCTTTAAGTTCTTTCTTCAAAGACCTAAAGTTCTTGTTGAACAAGTCTTTCACTTCTTTGGTTAGTGTTACCCCAAGGTATTTTATGTTATTTGTGGTTATTGTAAATGGTGATGTTTCTCTTATTTCTTTTTCAGTCCCTTTATCATTTGTATATCAGAGGGTTACTGATTTTTTTTAGTTGATCCTGTATCCTGCCACATAGCTGAAGGTGTTTATTGGCTGTATATGTTCCCTCATAGAATTTTTTGGTTCACTTATATATACGAACATGTCATCTGCAAAAAGCAAAAGTTTGACTTCTCTCTTTCCAATTTGTATCCTTTGTTCTCCATTTGTTATCTTATTGACCTACCTAGAACTTAAAGTACTTGTTGATTAGATATGGACAGAGTGGACAGCCTTCTCTTGTTTCTGATTTTAGTGGAATTTCTTTGAGTTTCTCTCCAATTAATTTGATGTTGGCTGCCAGCTTCCTGTATATTGCATTTATTATGTTTAGCTGTGTTCCTTGTATCCCTAGTCTCTCCTTTGATGAAAGGGTATTGGATCTTGTCAAAGGCTTTTTCAGCATCTAATAAGATGATCACAGGTTTTTGTCTTCCAGTTTGTTTATATGGTGGATTACATTGATAGATTTTCATATATTGAACTATTCCTGCATTGCTGGGATGAAGCCAACTTGATCATGTTGAACAATTTTTTGATATGTTCTTGGATTCAGTTTGCCAGTATTTTATGAAGTATTTTTACAACAATGTTCCTGAGGGAGATTGGTCCGTGGTTTTCCTCCTTAGTTACATCTTTGTGTGGTTTGGGTACCAGGGTAACTGGTGCATGATAAAAAGAGTTTGGCAGTGTTCCTTTTTGTTTCTATTGTGTGGAATAATTTGGGGAGTATAGGTATTAGCTCTTCTTTGAAATTCCGGTGGAATTCTGTACTGAAAATATCTGGCTACAAACTTTCCTTAGCGTTGCTTTCAACGTGATCAATAAGTTTGGATATGTTGTGTATTCATTTTCTTTTTTATTTTTTATTGAATTTTATTGAGCTCTTCATTTTGAAGCCTTTAATTTATTTCTTTATTGCTTCCTTGGCCCAGGGTTGATTCAGTTGAGCATTGTTCAAATTCCATGAGTTTGTAGGCTTTCTACAATTAGTATTGTTGTTAAATTCTAAGTTTAAACCATGGTGATCCAATAATATACAGGGGGATTAATGCAATATTTTTTATCTGTTGAGGTTTGCTTTGTTACCAAGTATATGGTCAATTTTAGAGAAAGATACATGAGGAGGTAAGAAGAAGTATATTCTTTTGTGTTTGGGTGAAATGTTCCATAGATATCTGCTAAGTCCATTTGAGTCATGACATCTGTTAGTTCTCTTATTTGTCTGCTAAGTTTCTGTCTGACAGTCCTGTCCATTGGTAAGAATGTGGTGTTTAATTGTCCTACTATTAGTGTGAGAGGTTTGATGTGTGATTTAAGCTTTAGTAATATTTCTTTTACTATGTGAGTGCTCTTATATTTGGAGCATAGATGTTCAGAATTGAGCCTCATCTTGATTGATAGATTTTTCCTGTGATGAATATGAAGTGTCCTTCTCCAGCTCTTCTGATTGATTTTAGTCTGAAGGCTATTTTTGTTAGATATTACAATAACTACACCTGCTTGTTTCTTACATGCATCTTATTGAACAATCTTTTTCAGCCCTTTACTCTGAGGTGATGTATATCTTTGAGGGTGAGGTGTGTTTCTTGTATGCAGCAGAAAGGTGGATCCTGCTTTGTATCCATTCTGTTAACCTGTGTCTTTTTATAGGTAAATTGATTCCATTGATATTAAGAGATATTAGTGGTCATTTATTCCTGTTATTTTCTGTGGTAATGTTTGTGTATTTCCCTTATTTGGGGTTTGCTAGTGTGTGGTGTGAGGTTACTGACTGCCTGTGTTTTTGTGGGTACAGCTAACTTCCTTGGGTTAGAGTTTTCCTTCTTTTAGTTCTTTTTGTATCACTGGATTTGTGAACAGGTAATGTTTAAATCTGATTTTGTCAAGGAATATCTTGTTTTCCTTTTATAGTGATTGAAAGCTTTGCTGAGTATATACTAGTCTTGACTTACATCTGTGATGTCTTAATGTCTTCAGCATATCTGACCAGGAGATTCTGGTTTTCATAGTTTCCATTAAGAAATTGGGTGCAATTCTGATCAGTCTGCCTTTGATGTGGGAGTTCCTTCTGTGTGTTGTGATTACCATTAACAAATAAAGAAACTGCCTTGGCCTGTTGATAGGGCAGAACTTAGATAGGTGGGGAAAACTGGACTAAATGCTGGGAGAAGGAAGGCAGAGTCAGAGGGAGATGCCATGGAGCTGCCAGAGTCAGACATCCCGAATCTTTGCCAGTGAGCCACTGCCACATGGTGATGTACAGATTAATAGAAATGGGTTAAATTAATATAAGAGTTAGCCAATAAGAAGCTAGAGCTAATGAGCTAAGCAGTGTTTTAATTAAGAGAGTTTCTGTATGATTATTTCAGTTCTGGGTGGCCGGGATAAACAAGTGCCCTCCTCCTACATGCCTTTATATATTACTTGGCCTTTTTTCCTTTGCAGCTCTCAGCATTCTTTCTTTATTATATATGTTTATGGTTTTTATTATTATATGACAAGAGGACTTTCTTTTATTATTTAATCTATTTGGTTTTCTGTAAGCTTCTTGAACCTTCATAGACATATTCTTGGGAAAGTTTTCTTCTTTGATACGGTTGAATGTATTTTCTGTGTCTTTGAGCTGGATTTCTTCTTCCTCTATTCTTATTATTCTTAGATTTGGTCTTTTCGATGTGTCCCAGATTTCCTGGATGTTTTGTGTCAAGGGTTTGTTGGATTTAACATTTTCTTTCACTGATGAATCTAATTCCTCTATCATGTTTTCAATTTCTGAGATTTTCTCTTCTATTTCTTGTAATCTGTTGGTTATGCTTGCATCTGTAGTTCCTGTTTATTTAACAAGATTTTCCATTTCCAGAATTCCTTCTGTTTATGTTTTCTTTATTGTCTCTCTTTCAGTTTTTAAGTCTCGAATTTTTGAATTTTTTGCTTAACCTGTTTGATTGTTTATTTTTGTTTTGTTTCCTTGGGTTTCTTAAGAGATTTATTGATTTCTCCCAGTTTTTTGTTTGTCTTTTCCTCCATTTCTTTAAGGGAATTGTTTATTTTCTCTTTAATGGTCTCTATCATCTTTATAAAGTTATAATAAAGGTCATTTTTATTCTGTTTCTGGGTTAGGATGTTCAGGTCTTCCTGTTGTAGTACCATTAGGTTCTAGTGGTACCATATTGGTCTTTATGTTGTTGGATATCTTCTTACACTGCTATCTGCCCACCTCTTCCTCCAATGGATGCAGGTGGGACCTGTGCTTCAGGGGGTCACTCTTCCTCCAATCATTAAAGGTAGGGCCTGTGGCTTAAGTGGTCACACTTCCTCCAGGTACAAGTGGAACCCTGCTCCTAGTGGATGCTGATAAGGTCGTGAGGCTCCTCTCCAGGGATAATCTGGGCCAAGGCTCTCTCTAAAGGCAGTCTGGGCTAAGGCTTTGTTCAATGACAGTCTGGGCTAGGGCTCCAGTTTCTCAGATACAGTAGTAGATAGTAGTGGGTGTGTGGAGGCTGCTTGGGGTATCTGGGGGTTTGGTAGGTAGGGGTGGAGCACAGGGTGTTCCTCTCTAGGCTAAGTCCTAGATAGCTGAACCTCCAACCAGGAACCCAGATGCTTGCCTCTCTAGCAGCAGTCTGAACATATGTGGTAGGGGGATAGTAGCAGGAGTGTGGAGGTTGCTTGGGGTCTCAGGATTGGTGGGTGCATATGGGGCATGGAATGTTCCTTCCAGGATCAGATCCTAGAGAGCTAATCCCTCCAGCCAGAAGCCCAGATGTTTACCTCTCCAGGAGCAGTCTGGGCCAAGGCTCCAGTGGTCACAGATGTAATGGAGGATGATAGCGGGTGTATTGTGATCTTCTTTACACTTTTCCTGTCCCTTCCGCTCCTGATTTCCCTCTTTCTCTATTTTTATTCCTTTCTCCCTTCTTTTCCTTTCTCTTTGCGCTCCTTTTTTGTTAAGTGTAGTTTTTTACAATGTTAATTACATGAAAACATGACATTGCAGAAGATACTTTGAATATCTAAAATGTATTTGAATGTATGCATCTACATTTATAACATATATGCATGTATAAATATGTATTAGTATCTTAATATTTTGTTCAGTATTGTAGTATAAAGAGTGAGACTAAACTAAATATGGGGATTAGAAAATAGTGTATAAAATGTGAGTATGGTAGTTTGTGCTTTTAATTCTAGAAAAGGCAGGTATATCTCTCTAAGTTCAGTATCAGCATGGGCTACATATTGAGTTCCAGACCATGAGAAACAACATAATGAGACCCTGTCTCAATAACAAAACAGAAACAATTGTTATTTTCACAAATAATGATTCCAAATTTAAGTATCCCATTTTCCTCCTTCACCAAGTATATTTTCAAATCTTTTAGACACTTTTATTTGCCATTTGAGGGAAAACCCTGATTACATTTTTTTCTCAGGACTGTCTGCATATCTTTATTCCATAGATTGTAAATGATGGGTTGATCAGCGGTGTCAGAATTGTGTATGTCACTGACAACAGTGTGTCATCCCTGACAGAATCACTATTTTGGGACATCAAATAGACAAAACGAGAAAAAACATGATGTATAAAAACCACAGTGAAGTGAGAGGAGCAAGTTGAAGAGGTCTTTTAATTTCCCATGGCAGAGGCCAACTTCACAACTACTGTCACAATAAAGACATAAGAAATCACGGTGAAAATAAGCTATCCACCAACAAAAAGACTGTAAATTCAAAGAGAATCATTTTGTGATAAAAGGTATAATTACAGACAATGGAGACTACAGGCTCACTATCACACACTCACAAAAGGACACTGAGCTAATGTGGTGGGATACAAGATTAACTAAAAAAAAAGGAGCCCTCCTATATACAAATAAAATATGGGCTGAGAAAGAAATTAGAGAAACATTACCCTTTACAATAGCCACAAATTATATAAAATATCTTGGGGTAACTATCCAAATAAGTGAAAGATGTATATGACAAGAACTTTAAGTCTTTGAAGAAAGAAACTGAAGAAGATAACAGAAAATGGAAAGATCTCCCATGCTCATGTATAGGAAGGATCAACATAGTAGAAATGCCAACACTACCAAAAGTAATTTACAGATTCAATACAAAATTCCAACACAATTCTTCACAGACCTCAAAAGAACAATACACACACACACACACACACACACACAAAGGATACTTAAAACAATCTTGTACAATAAAGGAACTTCCAAAGGCATCACTCTTCCTGACGTCAAACACTATTATAGAACTATAGTAATAAAAACAGCTTGGTATTGGCGTAAAAAATGGACACATAAATCAATGGAATCAAGTTAAAGACCTTGACATTTATAACATTAATCCACACACCTATGAACACCTGATTTTTTACAAAGGGGAAAAATGGTTCAATGGGGAAAAAAGAAAGCATCTTCAACAAATTGGTGTTGGCAAAATTGAATGGCGGCATATAGAAGAATGCAAATAGATCCATGTCTCTCACCATGCACAAAACTCAAGCCCAAGTAGATCAAAGACCTTAACATAAATCAAGATACATTGAACTTGGTAGAGGATAAAATGGGAAGTAACCTTGACAACATTGGCACAGGAAACAACTTCCTAAATAGAACATCAATTGCACAGACACTGAGAGAAGCAATTAATAAGTGGGACCTCCTGAAACTTAAAAGTACCTATAAGGCAAAAGACATGGCAAAAAAAAGAGATAAAATATCAACTTACAGAATGAGAAAAGTTCTTCACCAACCCTACATCTGACACTGGGATGATCTCTAAAATAAAGAACTCAAAAAATCAGACATCAAAATACCAAATAATCCAATTTGAAAATGGGGTACAGACCTAAACAGAGAATTGACAAGAAAAGAATCCCAAATGGCTGAAAGACATTTAAGAAATTGCTCAGCTGTTTCAGTCATCAGGGAAATGTAAATGAAAGTGACTCCGAGATACCAACTTACACCTGTCAAAATGGCTAAGATCAAAAACATGGATGAGAGCTTATGCGGAAGAAGATATAGAGTAAGGGGAATACTCTTGTATTGCTGGTGGTAGTGAAAACTTATACAGCTATTTTGGATATCAATATGGCAGTTTCTCAGAAAATTAAGAATCAATGTATCTGAAGACCCAGCAATTTTACTAGTGGGCATATACCCAACGATGCTCAATCATACCCCAAGGACACTTATTCAACTACATTTATTGCAACATTATTTTTATCAGCAAAATAGAAATGAAGAAAACAATACAAAGAATAAATGAAATGAGGACTTACTTCTTTGAGAAAATCAACAAGATAGACAAACCCTTATCCAAACTAATAAAAAGATAGAGAAAGAACATCCAAATTAACAAAATCAGAAATGAAAAGGGGGACATAAGAACAGACACTGAGAAAATTCGGAGAATCATTAGGTCATATTATAAAAACTGTACTCCAAAAAATTAGAAAATGTAAAAGAAATGGACAATTTTTTTAGATAAATACCATATACCAAAATTAAATCAAGACCAGGTGAGTAATTTAAATGACTTATAAACTGCAAGGAAATGGAAGTTGTCATCAAAAACCTCTCAACCAAAAAAAGCCCAGGGTCGGATGGTTTTAGTGCATTCTACCAGAACTTCCAAGAAGAGCTAATACCTATACCCCTCAAAGTGTTCCACATAATAGAAACAGAAAGGACATTGCCAAACTCTTTTTGTGAGGCTACAGTTACACTGATATTAAAACCACACAAAGGTGCAACCAAGAAAGAGAATTACAGATCTATCTCACTCATGAACAAAATTACTCAATAAAATAGTGGCAAACTGAATCCAAGAACACATAAAAAAATCACCCACCAGGATCAAGGCAGCTTCTTCCCAGAGATGCAGGGCTGGTTCAACATACAAAAGTCTATCAGTGAAGTCTATCATGTAAACTAAAGGAATAAAACCATATGATATTTCATTAGATGCTGAAAAAACATTCAAAATTCAACACCCCTTCATTATAAAGGTCTTGGAGATATCAGGGATACAAGGATCATATATAAATATAATAAAAGCAATACACAGCAAGCTGACAGCCAACATCAAATTAAATGGAGAGAAACTCAAAGTGATTCCACTAAAATCAGGAACAAGACAAGGCTGTCCACTCTCTCCATATCTCTTCAACACAGTTCTTGAAATTCTGGCTAGAGCAATAAGACAACAAAAGGAAAGGAAGAAATCAAACTTTCATTATTTGCAGATGATATGATAGTATATATAAGTGACCCCAAAACTCTACTAGAGAACTCCTACAGATGATTAATACCTTCGGTGATGTGGCAGGATACAAGATCAACTCAAAAATTTAGTAGTCCTTCATTACACAAAGGATAATGAAGCTGAGAGGGAAATCAGAGAAACATCACCTTTCACAAAAGCCTCAAATAACATAAAATATCTTGGGGTAACACTAACCAACAAAGTGAAAGACCTATTTGACAAGAACTTTAAGTCTTTGAAGAAAGAAATTGAAGAACGTACCAGAAAATGGAAAGGTCTCCTATGCTCCTGGATAGGTAAAATCAATATAGTAAAAATGGCAATATTACCAAAAGCAATCTATAGATTCAATGCAATCCCCATCAAAATCTCAACACAATTCTTCACAGACCTTGAAAGAACAATAATAAACTTCATAAGGAAAAACAAAAAACCCCAGGATAGCCAAAACAATCCTGTACAATAAAGGAACTTCCAAAGGCATCACCATCCCTGACATCAAGCTCTATTACAGTGCTACAGTAGTGAAAACAGCTTGGTATTGGCATAGAGAATAGTGTGTAGAGAAGTTGATTAATGGGATCGAATCTAAGACACAGATATTAATCCACACACCTATGAACACCTGATTTTGACAAAGAAGCTAAAATTATACAATGGAAGAAAGGAAGTATCTTCAACAAATGATGCTGACATAACTGGATGTCAACATGTAGAAGAATGAAAATATATCCCTATCAATTGCCATGCACAAAACTCAAGTCCAAATGAATTAAAGACTTCAATATAAATCTGACCACACTGAACCTGATAGAAGGGAAAGAAGGAAGTAGTCTTCAATGCACGGGCACAGGAGACCACTTAGTAAATATAATCTCAGTAACATAGACACTGAGAGAAAAAACTTAAAAAAAAATGGGACCTCCTAAAACTGAGAAGAAGCTTCTGTAAAGCAAAGGACACAGTCAATAAGACAAAAAGGCAGCCTACTGAATGGGAAAAGATCTTCACCATCCTTACATCAGACAAAGTACTGATCTCCAAAATATATAAAGAACTCAAGAAATCAGGCATTAAAATTCTAAATAACCCAATTTTAAAATGAGGTACAGAATTAAACAGAGAATTCTCAACAGAAGACTCTCAAATGGCCAAAAGATACTTAAGGAAATGTTCAACATTGTTAGCCATCTGGGAAAGGCAAATCAAAACAATTCCTAGATACCATCTTACACCTGTCAGAATGGTTAAGATAAAAAAACACCAATGATAGATTATGTTGGAGAGGATGTGAAGTAAGGGGAACACTCATCCATTGCTGGTGGGAATGCAAACTTGTACAACCACTTTGAAAATCATTATGGTGGTTTCTCAGAAAATAGGAAATCAACCTACCTCAGGATCCAGCAATATCACTCTTGGGAATATACCCAAAAGACACTCATTTATACTGCAAAGGTATTTGTTCAACTATTTTCATAGAAGCATTATTTGTAATAGCCAGAACCTGGAAACAACCTGGAAGCCCCTCAACTGAAGAATGGATAAAGAAAACATGGCACATTTATACATAAGAGTACTACTCAGTGGTAAAAAACAATATCTTTAACTTTGCGTGCAAATGGACGTAATTAGAAAACACTATCCTGAGTGAAGTAACCCAGACACAAGAAGATAAATATGATATGTAGTCACGCATAAGTGGATACTAGGTATAATCAAAAGACATTGAGCCTATAATTTATAATCCCAGAGAAACTAAGTAATAAGGTGAACCCAAAGAAACACATATATAAATCCACCTGGAAACTAGAAACAGACAAGATCGCCTGACAAAATTGAGAGCATGGAGTTGGGGAGAGAAGGAAGGGTGGAAGGAGAAGAGGTGGGGAGAAAAGGAGGGTTGAGGAGAACTTGAGGTAATGGGATAGTCGAGATGTAGAAAGGACCAAGATGACAGCAGGGAAAGCGATAAGTTGGTTGAGGGAGCCATTATAGGATTAGCAGAAACCTGGCTCTAGGGAGGTTCTTTGGAATCCACAGAAATGACCCAAGCTAAGACCCTAAGCAATGGAGGAGAGGGTACCCTGATCATGACTTGCCCTGTAGTCAGATTGATGAATATCTTAAATATCACCATAGAACTTTCATCCAGCGACTGATGGAAACAGAGGCAGAGACCCACATTGGGGCACTGAACTGAGCTCCCAAACTCCAGCTGAAGAGTGGGAGGAATGAGAATAAGAGCAAAGAGGTCAAGACCATGATGGGGACACCCACTGAAACAGTTTACCTGAGCTAAAGGGAGCTCACCAACTCCAGCTGGACTGAGAAGGAACATGCATAGGACTAAACTAGTCCCTCTGAATGTGTTTGACAGATACATGGCTGGGGCAGACTGAGGGGGCACTGGCAATGATACCAGGATTTATTCCTACTTCTTGTACTGGCTTATTGGGAACCTATTCTCTTTGTATGGATACCTTCCTCAGCCTAGATATAGTAGGGAGGGCCTTGGACCTTCCCCAAAGCAATGTGCCTTACACTCTCTGGGGACTGGATGGAGGTGGGGTGGGAAGGTGTGTTGAGGGAGTTGGAAGGGGGGAGGGAGTGGGACCTTAGGTTGGTATTTTTTTAAAAATTTATTAAAAAATAAAATAAATTTTAAAAATTAAATAAAAAGTATTTTTAAAAAAGTGTTCCTGGTTAGAAAAGGATTACAGATATACAATAAAGGATGATTCAGATGAAAAAGACCTCTAAATGGGTCACAGCGTTGGATAAATGTACATAACCTTGGGGGGGAGAGAGAGAGAGAGAGAGAGAGAGAGAGAGAGAGAGAGAGAGAGAGAGAGAGAGAGAGAGAAAGTGGGGATAGAGAAAGACCCACAAAGTGTATAATAATTCCTTTTCCCATAACATCTCCAACATTTGTGATCATTTATTTTCTTTACAATAGATCCCCAAGTTATTTTAATTCCTATATAATGGTTAAGACTACTGAACACATTTTTCCAGGTTCTTCTTTGCAGTTTTTATTATTATGTCAAGACGGTTTAATTCACTAATGTCTGGATCATGATTGGTTTTTGTTTGTTTGCTTGTTCTGTTTTGCATTCAGTTCTTTATAGAACATAGATATCACTCCACTGTTAAATATATAGGGCTCAGTATCAAAGTACACAAATTGTTTGAACTCTTCAGTCTCTGCCCTATCTAATGAAAAACAAGAATAGCAAAAGAATCTATACCCCAACATATCATGAAAATTCACTATGTGTAAAATGATTAATATACTTATCAGTAAAAAGGGATGTTGATAGGAAAATTGTTTGTAATTATTGTACTGTTTGTCAAAACAACCTTGCAATAGCAAGGCTATATGAGATTCTGAAATTAGATTAGCAAGAGAACCAAACAACCAATGTGTCTTAAAGCTGAAGAGTTACTGTTCTGCTATGACCTACCTACACCAAGAGATGATACTTTGCCTCTACTTCCATTCTTAGCGGCATCCAGGTCATTAAAAAAAATGCTGATTCTTTATGGAATTTTTGACATTCTTACACTTTCTTTTTACACAATGATAGAAATGTGTAAAACAAAATAGAATTCAACTTCATATGAGGTTCCACTTCATGCTCCCCCAGGGTTCTTGATGACGTATGTTAAAGAAGGCAACTAAAAATACTACTTGGAAAAGGTATTGAGTTTAAAACTAGGTTTAGCTTTTATATTTGAAATTTAGCAATATTTATTTCTCACAAACATCCAAGTAAACATGAAATTAATTGTTCATAAAAATTGTTATATAATGATATAGTAAATATTAAATCCTACATGGCTATACATGAACACCTAGAGAGAACAAAATAACAAATTGACCACTAGAGAATTGACATGATCTTGGAAGCTTAATTGTTTTTCCTGTGAATTGAATCACTCAGTATCCTTCACAGAAAAAGAATGCTCGGTGGTACTTCAGAATTCACACTTGAGTCTTTAGCATCTTCAGAGATTTATGCCCAAAGGAGACTAGAAAAGATGACTATAACCACCACAACTTTGACTCTTCACTGAAAGATGAATGCGTGCTCACTTCAAGATGTAGGACTTTGGCTATTGGTAATGAATCTGGCTGACTGGTTTTCATTTATCATCTGAGAACAACATGTATGTTCTCAGGCAGTCATAGCACTAAAAAGGCAGGTATAATCAACATATATGTTCTCAGTCAGTCACAGCACTGAAAAGGCAGGTATAATCAAGCAGTCGGCCTGTGTGCCACCTTGGCTTGTTTGATGTGTTTCTACCACCCATTTATGAGAGAGGAAGCAGTCACAATCAGAGAACCAGGGTTCCTGTTTACCCACACACAACACAGCAAGACCTGCTTTTCAACATTATCTAAATGTGTCACTGTTAAAAGAGTTGAAATCTTTGGGCATTTACTGATATTTAAGGATTAGAGTAAGAGATTTAAAGGTTGTTAAAAACTGTGCATGAGGAGTTAACTTTGCTTAGAAAAAACTTACTATATATTATGCAATTGCATATATGCTGAAAACAACATTATGTCATCATATAAAAACCTGGTTAGAAACTAGTGTTATATCAGGAAGTCATTTGTTCTCAATAAGCCTCTTTTAGTTATGTGTTGAGTTTTAGTATGTTCTTTTCATAGTGATTACATAGATATTTCAAATTATGTGGTAAAATACTTTATGTTTCAAATATATACAAAATCTAACAAATTTACAATAATCTTATTGATAATTTAAAATTTCTATCTAGTAGGTGTGTGAGTAATAATTTTATCTATGCAGGGAACTCATACAATATCTATTAAAAACCTTTCATCCAATAAATTCTGGTTTATAGGTGTCTGAGATTTTTATTATTTAACATTCTTATTATATAGATATTAAGTAGGACAGTTCAGGCAGGTGGAGTATCTAATTCTGATTTTACTGTTATGTAGCACATGCAAGTTAAGAAATCTTTCTTCAAAGTATTAAAATACAAATTTATTTAAGTACTACTTTATAAAAATGTAGGATTTTATGTAAAACAAAACATATTTATGAATATATTGCAATTCCATAAATGAACTATGTGCATCTATGCATAATTCTTAGGTTAATGCTTTTTTAAAGAAACATTTAAAAGATTAGTTGCTATATGAGTATTTCCTACAAAACTCTATGCATTCATCTTTCTTAACATGCCCAGGATTTATTTCTGTTATTCTCATCTTTTCTTTTATATTTTGCTGTAAGGTGTACTTGGGTAAACAATATAATGTGAAAAGAAAAGGGCATATTATGTGAGGGAAAATTTTTATGTGATTCTGCTAAAGAACTTTAGTATTCAGAGTGACTCATCCCTGCAGGCAAATAAATATGGCGCTGCTTGGGCATCTTTAAATGCAAATGTTTGTGTATTAATGATAGTAAAACTACCCATTTATAGCCGGGCGGTGGTGGCGCACGCCTTTAATCCCAGCACTTGGGAGGCAGAGGCAGGTGGATCTTTGTGAGTTCGAGACCAGCCTGGTCTACAAGAGCTAGTTCCAGGACAGACTTCAAAACTACAGAGAAACCTTGTCTCGAAAAAAAAAAACTACCCATTTATAAATCCCTTTCTGTGATGTCTTCCTCACAGCCTTGTTCTGTCAGCAGCTACACTTACCCATGGCTCTCCTGGAGGATGGGAACAACACCGCAGTGACAGAGTTCATTTTACTGGGATTGACAGATGACCCAGTCCTTAAAGTCGTCCTCTTCACCATCATCCTGTGCATCTACCTGGTGACCGTGTCTGGGAACCTCAGCACCATCCTCCTCATCAGAGTCTCTTCCCAGCTCCATCACCCCATGTACTTTTTTCTCAGTCATTTGGCCTCTGCTGACATAGGCTACTCATCTTCTGTCACACCCAATATGCTTGTCGGCTTCCTGGTGGAGAGAAATAACATCTCCTACTTCGGATGTGCCATCCAACTGGGCTCAGCTGTTTTCTTTGGGACAGTTGAATGTTTCCTTCTGGCTGCCATGGCTTATGATCGTTTTATAGCAATCTGTAGCCCACTGCTTTATTCAACCAAAATGTCCACACAAGTTTGTGTCCAGTTGCTTGTAGTATCCTATGTTGGTGGCTTTTTTAATGCTTCCTCCTTCACAATGTCCTTCTTTTCTCTTCTCTTCTGTGGACCAAAGAGAGTCAATCACTTTTTCTGTGATTTTGCTCCATTAGTAGAACTCTCCTGTTCTGATGTCAGTGTCCCTGCAGTTGTCCCCTCATTCACGGCTGGCTCCATCATTATGGTGACAGTGTTTGTCATAGCCGTCTCCTACATCTACATCCTCATCACCATCCTAAAGATTCACTCCACTGAGGGTCGCTACAAAGCCTTCTCCACCTGCACCTCCCACCTCACTGCAGTCACTCTGTTCTATGGAACCATCACCTTCATCTATGTGATGCCCAAGTCCAGCTACTCCACAGACCAGAACAAGGTGGTGTCTGTCTTCTACATGGTGGTGATCCCCATGTTGAACCCCCTCATCTACAGCCTAAGGAATAATGAGATCAAGGGTGCTCTGAAGAGACAACTTGGTAGGAAAATACTTTCTTAGAGATATCTGTTATTTTAAAAAGGCTTGATATAGTAATAATACTTAATTGATATAATACAAAAGTTAGTGTCCTGATTGAAAAAGCTTGATGACAGTGTTAGAATGCGAGAAGCTTTTCAATAAATATGGAGGTTCAATTTTCATACAGCATAGGAAACTGGACAATTCTTTAATAATATCAAATGTTTTTAAAATTAAGGACATAAATCTGATCAGACAAATAAAAACTGCTAAACATACATTAGAAGTTACTTTAGTATTTTTCAAAGTTATTCATTAACTATGTCACAGATTGGAACTTAATTGTCCCCAGAGTCTCATGTCATTGTGAAAAGACTGTTTTCTATTGTGTGGCATGTGGGGAATGCTACAAACATTTAGGAATTGAGGCTATTTGTTTTATTAAGGCTTGCCATAAACAATTATTCTTTTTATTTGGGGAATTATGATTTCATTCCCCTTTCTTCCCTCCAAAACGTCCCACGTGTACCCCTTTGTTCTTTCAAATTTATAACTTCTACTTCTCACTTTTATTAACAATATTTGAGTTCAATTAGTGCTGCACAAATACACATGGGTGTATGAACATCCACAGGGCAAATAACATGCCAGTGGCTGTGTTCAGATAGGAGAGTAACTCTCCCTCCTCAGGAACCATCTGCTGCCAGTAGTCCTCTGATACGGGTGGGCAGGGCTCTCCTTCCATTCTTTCCAATGCCCCCTCTGCAAAGTTCTCTGGGATTATTAAGGTGGATATTGGTATTGATGACTCATGCTCAAGTGAACACACAGAGTACTTTGATCAGCTGTAACTCTCGGCATTAACCACTACCCTCTGCATAGAGAAGCATGTCTGACCGAGGTTGGGAGCAACACAAACTTCTCTGGGATGATGATTCCTGCCTCCCTGAACTCTTCCCCGTGTGCCCGTGCCCAGCTCTGGCCTCTTGCCTGGGCTAATCTGTGTTGTTCTATACCAGGTACAAAGTAGGAGTTCTTGTGCTGAAATGAGAAGGTTCCCAAGTTTCCAAGAGCCAAGAGAAACAAACCAAAAAGAATTTCCCAACAGAGTCAAGGTTTGATGCTAGATCATGAGACTAAGAACAGGAAAGTTTTAGAAAAACTTCATAGTCAGAGACACACCCTGCTCTGCATGCTAGGGCTTTCTTGCTGTCTTTTCCTGAAGCTGTGATTACCTTCAGTAGAGATTCAGGCAATCTTCAGATGATAGTGGCTACCACACTCATTCATTCCCTTTCCTATCTCTGAGTGCTTCAGAAGAAAATTCCATCTTTGAATACATTTTAGAATTACAGTTTACAATCCTTACATGCAATAGCTCTATTCTATGTCTCTGGTGTTGCAAATGAGAAATGGTCAAAATAGAACTTATAGTCTACAATAGGATTCCAAGAATGAAAATTAAAAGTAAGTGATGTTGACTATGAGTTTGGGTTGGATACTGTGAGACAAAAACAAGACAAAACAAAACAAAAATAAAGAAGAAAGAAAACAAACCGAGTAGAAGAATTCTACTTTCTAGATTTTGTTTGCCTCCACCCATCCTATAGAATATATATATATATATATATATATATATATATATATATATATATATAGAGAGAGAGAGAGAGAGAGAGAGAGAGAGAGAAAGAGAGAGAGAGAGAGAGAGCATCCATATAGAATGCTCACCATAGTCATCTCTCAGAGCTCAATGCCCCAGCAAGGACCACAGGATGTCCTTCCGTTCACCTCGGATGGAGGACTCTCTCTGATCTGTTAGTTGTGTGAAGCCAGTGCTCACACATGTGAATTAGATCAACTTTAGAGTTTTCAGTTGCAACAATGGCAGCATTGGTCAGTTTAATTAAACCCATGGGACCATAACCCGAACAAGTATAAATGCTAAGTTCAATATCAAATTAGAGATTACAGGATAAGAATTCTGTGAATATCCATAGAATTCATGAGAAACAGAGGTAGGGAGACCTAACACTCAAATATTTTCTTCCAACATAAGATATTTGATAATTTAGAAGGAAGTACTACCAACATGCATTGTAGGTTTAATGTTCTTTAGGGATGGTGGAGGGAAACAAAAACTGGCGCCTGTCCCCTGGAGGCATGTCATTGATAGACATCACACATAGTCTCACAAAAATGGGAAATGTAAGAAAGGAAGCCATGCACAGACAGCGCTCACATAACTCCCACCTTAAATTTGTACTCAGTACAGTTAAGAACAAGTGATATCTCAAAGTAAATGAAATAAATAAATGTCTTAAGGCTCAAGGTTTTCCATCAAGTGTTGAGAAATATTGCCAAGCCAAAAGGATTCCAGGAATACTTAAAATGAAAGTCAGTGAAAGCAATAGATGAAAGAAATAAAACCAGTAACATTTGGTTGATATTGGGATGACTAGACACAAGTCATAATATATTATCTTTATTAAAAATAATGGAGTTACTTGAAAATTTTATAATCACAGAAATGAAAAAGAATGTGCAAATGAGATAAGAAGTGTTCAGGGTTGCATGGATATATAATAATATTTAGGATGATATATCTCGACTAGGGCCCAGCAGCACTACCGTTGCAGGTTCTGAGAATTGCAACATAGCTGAAACATGTGACAAAAACCTTAAAATAGCCTTTATGAATATGACAGAGTCCTTATAGAATAAATTAATAAGTCCCTTGTGGTGATTTGAAAGAAAATGACCCCCAAAGGGAAGTGGCACTATTAAGAGCTGTGATCTTGTTGAAGTGGCCTTGTAGAAGGAAATGTGTTGCTGTTGGGTTGGATTGAAGCCTTCTTTTCTCAGCCTTCACTCAAGGTGGTTCTAAGACCATTTCCTGTTGCCTGCGGGCCAAGATGTAGAACTCTCAGCTCCTCCAGTATCCATGTCTGTCTTTGCATCACTATGGTACATGATGATGACAATGTGCTAAACCTCTGAAAATGTGAACCACCCAATTAAATGTGTTTCCTGTAGAAGAATTGCTGTGGTCATGGTGTCTATCCACAGAAAAAGAAACCCTAACCAATACAGAAGTTGGTACCAGGGACTGGGGTGTTGTGATAGGCCTGATCATGCTTCTGTTTGAAGAAATGTGGACCTTGGGACTGTGAAATAGAAAAACAGTTGAATAATTTAGTGCTTAATGGGTCGTCTTAGTAGGAGCACGGAAGACTTTGGTGCTGAGTGTGATTTGATAAAATGTGGGACCTGATTCAAAAGGTTTCAGAGGAGTAAATATTACTATGTGGACTAGAGATTATTCTTAGGATATTTTGTTCAAGAATGTGACTACTTTGCCCTTTTCTGAAGAGTCTACTTGAGATTGAAGTACATTCCATATGCTGAGGAAATCTCAAAACAGTCTAGTATAGAAACTACTGTGTGGTTATTAGTGCTCATGTTTATAAAGATTTATAAGGAAAGGGAGCAAGCTGAGCAAGAAAAAATTTTAAAAATGTAAGACTTGAGGAAAAAAGAGAACCAGGAAGTGAAATGGAACTAAGTCATATATTAAGACCATAGGTTAGAATAAATGGAGTGGTGACATCAGTGCAAGATGCCACTTAAGTATATCAGTTTGCAATTATTTTTTTATTTTTTTTATTTATTTACATTTTTTTGAGAAAAGGAAGAAAAAAAAACAAGTTTCCACCTCATCCCAGCCTCCCATTTCCATCCCCCTCCTCCCACCCTTCTCGCCCTCCTCCCACCCTTCTCCCCCTCCTCCCACTCCTCTCCCCCTCCCTCTCCAGTCCAAAGAGCAGTCAGGGTTCCCTGCCCTGTGGTAAGTCCTAGGTCCTCCCCCCTCTGTCCATATTTAGGAGGTGAACATCCAAACTGGCTAGGTGATGTGGGAGTGTCATATATCAATCTGTTGATTTCATTAGCTAAGCAATAAAGAAACTGCTAGGCCCATTGGATAGGCCCACCCTTAGGTGGGTGGAGTAAACAGAACAGAATGCCGGGAGGAAGAGGAAGTGAGGTCAGACTCAACAGCCCTCTACGCAATACAACCAGGAGTCTAGTCGCCAGTGGAGCAGGAAGTGAAGAGAGAGAGGAGAGGGAAGTGGCTGCTTTTTTAAAGGGAGAGAGACCACGCCCCAATGGGTTGGTATCTCAGCGGCTATTGGCTGGAGGAGTGGGAGGACCTCCCGCAACAGCTAGGATCCCACAAAGCCAGCACATTGCTTAGGATCAAAACCCCGTGCCATTGTCCTTGGCTTCTCATCAGCCCTCATTGTTCGCCATGTTCAGAGAGTCCAGTTTTAACCCATGCTTTTTCAGTCACAGTCCAGCTGGCCTTGGTGAGCTCCCAGTAGATCAGCTCCACTGTCTCAGTGGGTGGGTGCACCCCTCATGGTCCCGACTTCTTTGCTCATGTTCTCCCTCCTTCTGCTCCTCATTGGGACCTTGGGAGCTCCGTCCAGTGCTCCAGTGTGGGTCTCTGTCTCTATCTCCATCCATCCCCAGATGAAGGTTCTATGATGATATGCAAGATATTCGTCAGTATTGCTATAGGCTAGGGTCATTTCAGGTTCCCTATCCTCAGCTGCCCAAGGAACTAACTGGGGACCTCAGCTTCGGCTCCTGGGAGCCACTCTAGGTTCAAGTCTCTTGCCAACCCTAAGGTGGCTCCCTTAACTAAGAATTGTGCTTCTGTGCTCCCCTATCCAACCTTCCTTTATCCCAATCCTCCTTTTTTCTCTAGTTCCCCCCATCCTCCCCTTCTCCCTTTTCTCTCCCCATCTCCTTTTACCACCATCCCACCCCACCCCCAAGATTCCAATTTTCTCCCTGGCAATTTTGTCTACTTCCCTTATCCAAGAGGATAACTATATGTTTTTCCTTGGGTTCACCTTCTTACTTAGCTTCTTTAGGATCACCAATTGTAGACTCCGTGACCCCTATTTATGGCTAGAAACCAATTATGAGTGAGTACATCCCATATTCATCTTTTTGGGTTTGGGTTACCTCACTCAGAATAGTGTTTTCTATTTCCATCCATTTGCATGCAAAATTCGAGAAGTCATTGATTTTACCGCAGCGTAGTACTCTAATGTGTATATATTCCACACTTTCTTCAACCATTCTTCCATTGAGGGGCATCTAGGTTGTTTCCAGGTTCAGGCTATTACAAATAATACTGCTATGAACATGGTTGAACAAATGCTCTTGTCATATGATAGGGCATCTCTTGGGTATATTCCCAGGAGTGGTATTGCTGGGTCCAGGGGTAGGTTGATCCCAAATTTCCTGAGAAACCGAAACACTGATTTCCAAAGTGGTTGCACAAGATTGCATTCCCACCAGCAATGGATGAGGGTACCCCTTCCTCCACAGCCTCTCCAGCAAAGGCTATCATTTTAGCCATTCTGACAGGTGTAAGATGATATCTCAAAGTCGTTTTGATTTGCATTTCCCTGATCACTAAGGAGGTTGAGCATGACCTTAAGTGTCTTTTGGCCATTTGAACTTCCTCTGCTGAGAATTCTCTGTTCAGTTCAGTGCCCCATTTTTTAATTGGGTTAATTAGCATTTTAAAGTCTAGTTTCCTGAGTTCTCTATATATTTTGGAGATCAGACCTTTGTCTGTTGCGGGGTTGGTGAAGATCTTCTCCCAGTCAGTAGGTTGCCTTTTTGTCTTGGTGACAGTGTCCTTTGCTTTACAGAAGCTTCTCAGTTTTAGTAGGTCCCATTTATTCAATGTTGCCCTTAATGTCTGAGCTGTTGGGGTTACACATAGGAAGCGATCTCCTGTGCCCATCTGTTGTAGGGTACTTCCCACTTTCCCTTCTATTAGGTTCAATGTGTTCTGACTGATAGTGAGGTCTTTAATCCATTTGGACTTGAGATTTGTGCATGGTGATAGATATGGTCTATTTTCATTCTTCTACAGGTTGACATCCAGTTATGCCAGCACCATTTGTTGAAGATGCTTTCTTTCTTCCATTGTATACTTCTGGCTTCTTTATCAAAAATGAGGTGTTCGTAGGTTTGTGGGTTAAAATTCGGGTCTTCTATATGATTCCTTTGGTCGACTTCTCTGTTTTTATGCCAGTACCACCCTGTTTTCATCACTGTAGCTCTGTAATAGAGTTTGAAGTCAGGGATGGTAATGCCTCCAGACAATCCTTTATTGTATAGGATTGTTTTGGCTATCCTGGGTTTTTTTGTTTTTCCATATAAAGATGATTATTGTCCTCTCAAGATCTGTGAAGAATTTTGATGGGACCTTAATGAGGATTGCATTGAATCTATAAATTGCCTTTGGTAGAATTGCCATTTTTACTATCTTGATCCTCCCAATCCAAGAGCGAGGGAGGTCCTTCCATTTTCTGGTATACTCCTCAATTTCTTTGTTCAATGCCTTAGAGTTCTTGTCAAATAGATCTTTCACTTCCTTGTTTAGAGTTACCCCAAGATATTTTATGCTGTTTGTGGCTATCGTGAAAGGTGAAGCTTCTCTGATTTCCCTCTCTGCTTCCATATCCTTTGTGTATAAGAGGGCAACTGATTTTTTTGGAGTTGATCTTGTATCCTGCCACATTACTAAAGCTGTTTATCAGCTGTAAAAGTTCTTTGGTGGGGTTTTGGAGGTCGCTTATGTACACTATCATATCATCTGCAAATAACGAAAGTTTCACTTCTTCCTTTCCAAGTCGAATCCACTTGATCCCCTTATGTTGTCTTATTGCTATTGCTAGAACTTCAAGCACTATATTGAAGAGGTATGGCGAGAGTGGACAGCCTTGTCGTGTTCCTGAGTTTAGTGGGATAGCTTTGAGTTTCCCTCCATTTAATTTGATGTTAGCTGTTGGCTTGCTGTATATAGCTTTTATTATATTTAGGTATGACCCTTGTATCCCTAATCTCTCCAAGACTTTTATCATAAAGGGATGTTGAATTTTGTCAAATGCTTTTTCAGCATCTAATGAAATGATCATATGGTTTTTTTCTTTCAGTTTATTTATATGATGGATTACATTGATAGATTTTCGTATGTTGAACCAGCCCTGCATCCCTGGGATGAAGCCTACTTGATCATAATGGATAATTTTTCTGATGTGTTCTTGGATTCGGTTTGCCAGTATTTTGTTGAGGATTTTTGCATCGATGTTCATGAGTGAGATTGGTCTATAATTCTCTTTCTTGGTTGAGTCTTTGTGTGGTTTTGGTATCAGAGTAACGGTAGCTTCAAAAAAGGAATTTGGCAATGCCTCTTCTGTTTCTATATTGTAAAATACATTAAGGAGTATAGGTATTAGGTCTTCTTGGAAGTTCTGGTAGAATTCCGCATTGAAACCATCTGGTCCTGGGCTTTTTTTGGTAGGGAGGTTTTTGATAACCTCTTCTAATTCTTCGCGACTAACAGGTCTATTTAGATTGTTCACCTGGTCCTGGTTTAACTTTGGTATATGGTATTTATCTAAAAAAGTGTCCATTTCCTTTACATTTTTGAGTTTTGTGGCATACAGGCTTTTGTAGTAAGATCTTATGATTCTCTGAATTTCCTCTGTGTTTGTGGTTATGTCCCCCTTTTCATTTCTGATCTTATTAATTTTCAAATTCGCTCTCTGCCGTTTGATTAGTTTGGATAGGGGTTTGTCAATCTTGTTGATTTTCTCCAGGAACCAGCTTTTTGTTTCATTGATCCTTTGTATTGTTTTCTGTGTTTCTATTTTGTTGATTTCAGCCCTCAGTTTGATTATTTCCAGTCTTCTACTCCTCCTAGGTGAGTCTGCTTCTTTTTTTTTCTAGAGCTTTCAGGTGGGCTGTTAAGTCTCCAATGTGAGCTTTCTCTGTTTTCTTTAAGTGGGCACTTAGTGCTATGAACTTCCCTCTTAGGACTGCTTTCATAGTGTCCCATAAGTTTGAGTATGTTGTTTCTTTATTTTCATTGAATTCCAGGAAGAATTTAATTTCTTTCTTTATTTCTTCCTTAATCCAGGTATGGTTCAGTAGTTGACTGTTCAGTTTCCATGACTTTGTAGGCTTTCTGGGGGTAGCATTGTTGTTGAATTCTAACTTTAATCCATGGTGATCTGATAAGACACAGGTGGTTACTAATATTTTTTGTCACTGTAGATGTTTGCTTTGTTACCGACTATGTGGTTGATTTTTGAGAAGGTTCCATGAGCTGCAGAGAAGAAGGTATATTCTTTCCTATTTGGGTGGAATGTTCTATAGATGTCTGTTAAGTCCATTTGCTTCATTACCTCCATTAATTCTCTTATTTCTCTGTTAGGTTTCTGTCTGATTGACCTGTCCATTGATGAGAGAGGAGTGTTGAAGTCTCCTACTATTAGTGTGTGCGGTTTGATGGCTGCCTTGAATTTTAGCAATGTTTCTTTTATGTACGTGGGTGCTTTTATATTAGGGGCATAGATGTTCAGGTTTGAGACTTCATCCTGATGAACTGTTCCTGTTATGAGTATAAAATGCCCCTCTCCATCTCTTCTGATTGATTTAAGTTTGAAGTCAACTTTGTTAGAGATTAGTATGGCCACACCTGCTTGTTTCTTAGGTCCATTTGCTTGATAAGCCTTTTCCCAGCCCTTTACTCTGAGTAGGTGCCTGTCTTTGTGGTTGAGGTGTGTTTCTTGTAAACAGCAGAATGTTGGGTCCTGTTTTTTTATCCAATCTCTTAGCCTGTGCCTTTTTATAGGTGAGTTGAGTCCATTGACATTAAGTGATATTAATGACCAGTGGTTGTTAACTCCGGTCTCTTTTTTAGTCATAGAGTTTGTGTGTTTCCCTTCTTTGATTTGTGTTGGTGAAGGGTCTCTAGATGTCTGAGTTATTGTGGTCATTGTTGGACTCCTTGGTTAGTGAGTTTCCTTCTATTACTTTCTGTAAAGCTGGATTTGTGGCTGTGTATTGTTTAAATTTGTTTTTATCGTGGAAAAATTTATTTTCTCCATTTATAGTGAACGAAAGCTTGGCTGGGTATAGTAGTCTGGGCTTGCATCCATGGTCTCTCAGTTTCTGCAGTACATCTATCCAGGACCATCTGGCTTTCATGGTCTCCATGGAGAAGTCAGGTGTAAGTCTGATAGGTTTACCTTTATAAGTAATTTGGCCTTTTTCCTTTGCAGCTCTTAATATTCTTTCCTTATTCTGTATGCTTTGTGTTTTGATAATTATATGGCAAGGGGATGTTTTTTTTTTTGATCCAGCCTATTCGGTGTGTAGTAAAATGAGGCGGCGGCGGGGCTGCGTCCCCAAACACCCCAGCCGCCTGGCTCTGCCCGGCTAGCTTATGCCCCGAAATAATTACACGGACACTGTATTCATTTAAACACTGCTTTGGCCCTTAGCTCTAGCCCTTACTGGCTAATTCTCACATATTAATTTAGCCCATTTCTAATCATCTGTGTAGCGCCCCTAGGTGCGCTTACCGGGAAGATTCTAGCCTAAGTCCATCCTGGGTCAGAGCTTCATAGCGTGCGTCTTCCCTGGAGCAGGTAGCATGGCGTCTCTCTTGCGTCTGCTCCGGAGAGGAGAGCTGCGGAGTCTGACCTCACTTCCTCTTCCTCCCAGCGTTCTGTTCTGTTTACTCCACCTACCTATGTCCTAACCAATGAAATGGGCCAAAGCAGTTCCTTTTATTTTAACCAATGACCTTCCTCCATCATTTCCCCTTTTTCGGTTTAAACAAACAAAAAAAAAGGCTTTAACTTTAACATAGCAAAATTACATATAACAAAACAGTTATCAAGTAAAGGTTACATCAGAAACATTTATACATATAACAAAATTGACCGTAAATCTCTATCAATAAAGCAAAATCTATACTAATGCAAATTATTCATGTCTATATCATATCCCCCTTTAAATGTAAAAGAACATTTATAAACCATATTTGGGAACATGGGCGCAGTTTTTTCTCTCCAAACTGCTTCCTGCTGAATGGGGGCGTCGTTAATTAGGTCTTTCATGGTATAACCTGTGTGCTAGTTTCATCTCAGTTGGCAGTTGAGCAAAGCAATTTTCTGAAGATGTTCACAGCAACCCTTCAGGAGGACGTGGTCCATCATACCAAATCGGAATAGAAGAAATCCATAGAGTCTCATCCTCTGTGAAAACAAAAGAAGACTCTCTCCAAAGCATCATATCCTTAGACCCAAATTCTGAAATCGTAATACCCTTATATCCATTCTGGTTTAGCTTGGCAGCCCATGTAATGAAATGTCTCTCTGTACTTAGCTCCTTCACAGTCAAAAATTTTAAAGAAAACACAATAATACAAAGAATCCAGACTCTCTGTGAATTTTTCATCTTTACGCAGCTTATTTTTACTCTATCACTTTACTTTATTCTGTCTCTTTAAAGACTTTACCTTTTTTTTTAAACCATTAACTTTATTCTCTATATTCTTTTTCTTCTCTGTCCCAAGCCTACGTACATTCATCCAACAGTGTGACTCATTCAGTGGTCTGAATCTGTCCTATTGTGAATCTGCAATTTTTTACTATCCAGGAGCACTTTTGATTTACGCCTTTAAATCACTAGGTGCTTAAGAATCTAAGCTGTGACATTTCTAGGTTAACTTTTTGCTTTTTGAGCGTACATCTTTGACCAGGCTGTCTTTGAACTCTCAGAGATCCGCCCGTCTCTGCCTCCCAGGCATTGGGATTAAAGGTGTTTGCAACTACACCTTGAACTCATAGAGATCTGTTCGTCTCTGCCTTCTAGGCACTGGGATTAAAGGCGTGTGCTACCACACCTTTAAGTCACAGAGGTCTATCTCCCTCTGCCTCCCAAGTGTTGGGATTAAAGGTGTGTACACACAACAACTCTCTTCCTTTTTTTGTTTTTTGCTTTAAGAACTTCAACTTTCAGCTTGCATATATTTTTAACACACTTTAAACCATTCAGAAATTTACTCTGTCTTTGAATCTCTCTTTACTGTATATCTCTCTTTTTCTGACCACAAGAGCCTTTAATTTACCAAGCAATATCAGTAGGACTAAAGCCGTGGCTTTAACGGCTGGATCCTTAGCTTTCCAGCCTCATGGCTGAGGTACTGGCTGTAGCCATGTTTACTGCCATAACTGGCATTTCAAGGTCCCTGCCAGCCAGCCAGCTACAACAGACAACACTCAAGTCCTCTCTAGGTAGCCGGCCCTCCTGCCTCAAACAGTCAGAGTTTGCCCTGGCAGGATGGCCCAGAAAGCCAGCATTTTTAAACGGCGCAGCTTTTTTCCTGCTACGGCTGAAAACCGAAAAGCATGTGTTCAGCTTTTCGTCAACCCCGTTTAAGTGTTTCGTGGCAGGACCTCTTAATAAGCTGCAGGCTTTGCAGCTGAAGCTGAGTCAGGAAGCCTCTCTTATATGAGAGCGCTTGCTTGCCTCTAGCAAGCAGAGCAGACCCAAGAAATTGCCATAAGAAACATGCTTTACTCTATTCTTTTCCAAGCTTTCTCAGGCTTTCTGTGGACTCAGTTAGCCACACGTCTGGGCGTCATTTGTAGTAATAGGGGCGGCAGGGCTGCGTCCCCAAATCCCCAGCCGCCTGGCTCTGCCCGGCTAGCTTATGCCCCGAAATAATTACACGGACACTGTATTCATTTAAACACTGCTTTGGCCCTTAGCTCTAGCCCTTACTGGCTAATTCTCACATATTAATTTAGCCCATTTCTAATCATCTGTGTAGCGCCCCTAGGTGCGCTTACCGGGAAGATTCTAGCCTAAGTCCATCCTGGGTCGGAGCTTCATAGCGTGCGTCTTCCCTGGAGCAGGTAGCATGGCGTCTCTCTTGCGTCTGCTCCGGAGAGGAGAGCTGTCGAGTCTGACCTCACTTCCTCTTCCTCCCAGCGTTCTGTTCTGTTTACTCCACCTACCTATGTCCTAACCAATGAAATGGGCCAAAGCAGTTCCTTTTATTTTAACCAATGACCTTCCTCCATCATCGGTGTTCTGTATGCTTCTTGAACCTTCATAGGTATCTCTTTCTTTATGTTGGGAAAGTTTTCTTCTATAATTTTATTAAATATATTTTCTGGACCATTGAGCTGCACTTCTTCTCCTTCTTCTACTCCTATTATTCTTAGGTTTGGTCTTTTTATTGTGTCCCATATTTCCTGAATGTTTTGTGATGAGAGTTTGTTGGACTTGCTGTTTTCTTTTATCAGTGTGTTTATTTTCTCTATGGTATCTTCAGAATCTGAGATTCTTTCTTCTAACTCTTGTATTCTGTTGGTTATGCTTGTTTATGTAGACTCTGTTTGTTTACTTAAATTTTCCATGTCCAGCTGGCCCTCTGTTTGTGTTTTCTTCTTTGCTTCCATTTCAGTTTTCAAGTCTTGAACTGTTTCCATTATCTGTTTGATTGTTTTTCCTTGGTTTTCTAGGGTATCAGTCACTGATTTATTCAATTCTTCAAACTTTCTGTTATATTTCTCATCCATTTCTATAAGGGTGTTTTTTACATGCTGTTTAAGGGCGTCAATCACTTTCATGAAGTCAATCTTTTCTACTTCTTCTTGATTAAGGTGTTCATGTCCTCCCGTTGTGAGGTCGCTGGTTTCTGGTGGCTTCATGTTGCTTTTCAGCTTGTTGGGCAAATTCTTGCCTTGGCGTCTGCCCATCTCTTCTTCCAAATGCTCCCTTAAGGATCTTCTTTTACTGGATCAGGTCTCCTTGCCTACCTAACGCTGGCTCTCCCCAATGTTGGCTCTCCCCAATGTTGGCTCTCCCCAACGCTGGCTCTCCTGGCACCCCAACGCTGGCTCTCCCCAACGCTGGCTCTCCTGGCGCCGAGAGATCAGGCCTCCGTGCTGATGGAGCAGCTCGCAAACAACGCGCCTACCCTGCTTGGTGCAGGCAGGCCATAGAAGCTAAGGAACTTCCACCTGCTTGGGTGCCCTGAGGATTTGGACCCAGTGCCCAGACAGGCTGGGCTGGGTGATGTTATGTGCCAAAAGAGGGCGGTGGGGCCGAAGTGGGGAGGGTTCTGGATGGAAGCTGGGTGGGCTAGGAAGAAAGAGGCAGTATGCCGGGAGTAGAGGCCCTGCAGAGAGCCCAAAAAGGATAGGGGGCCAAGGAACCTCTGAGCTCCCTGTCCCAGGCTGGCGCCGGGTGGGGCCAGAAACTCACCCCAACGCTGGGTCTCCTGGCACCGAGAGATCAGGCCTCCGTGCTGATGGGGCAGCTCGCAAACAAAGCGCCTACCCTGCTTGGTGCAGGCAGGCCATAGAAGCAAAGGACCTCCCACCCGCTTGGGTGCCCCAAGGATTCGGACCCAGTGCCCAGACAGGCTGGGCTGGGTGATGTTATGTGCCAAAAAAGGGTGGTGGGGCCGAAGTGGGGAGGGTTCTGGATGGAAGCTGGGTGGGCTAGGAAGAAAGAGGCGGTATGCCGGGACTAGAGGCCCTGCAGAGAGCCCAAGAAGGATAGGGCTCAGTTTGCAATTATTTGATTGTAAAGTTTTACATCTGTGTTCATGACGAAAATTGGTCCATAAGTCTCTTACTTCATTGGATCTTTATTGGTTTGGGTATCAGGGCAACTGGCCTAATAAGATAAATTGGGTAGTGTTCCTTCTGTTAAAATGTTAACTCATCTTTGAAAGTCCAATAGAATTCTACAATAAACATCTGGCCGTAAACTATTTTATTTCAATGGTCCCTTCTATTTCACTAGGGCAGATGTAGATCTGTTTAAAATGCTTATCTATCTTTATTTCACCTTGGTAAATGGTACCTATACAGAAAATTATCATTTCCTTCAATTTTCCAACTTGATGGAGTACAGGTTTTTAAAGTATTTTGTCTGGATTGTCTCATTGTTTGTTGTTATATCCTGCTTTTCAACTCTAATTCTGACCATTTTAATAGATATACTCCAAGGTCATTACCCAAACCTCATTCAAGAGATTTATTGCTAGGGAGGAACCCAAGAGAGTGGCTGCCTCTACCAGGGTGGGAAATGGTAGCCCCAAACTGAATTATAGAGGACTTATATAAGGTTTCTTAGTGGTGGAGTTCTTCCAGGATGAAGTATTTCAGAATGGGAAATGATCAAATTTCAATTCCTGAGCTTGGACAAGATCAGAGATTGGCTGGATTTTATACTTAGGGATTGGTTGATCGTTTCTTTGGCTCTGGATTCAGAAACAGTATGTTTCTTTCACTGGCCCTTTTAAATCCTTTGACTCTGGTTTCAGGGTCAGGGTGTATTTCTTTGGCTCTTGTTTCAGAATTAGGGTGTGTTTCTTTGGTTGGTCTTCACCCTACTGTCCTTTCCTATCTCTTCTGATTAGTTTTGTTTGAACTCTATTTTGTCAAATATTAAATTGGCTGCACCAGCTTGCTTCTAAGGTAAATTTCCTTGGAATTTTCTTTTCATCCTTTTACCCTGAAGTAATGTCTATCTTTGATGGTAAGGTATGTTTCTTAGCAGCAGAAGGATGGATCCTGTTTTCAAAACTACCCTGTTAGTCTCTGTCGTTTTAGAGAGCATCTGCTACCATTGACATTGAGAATTATCAGTGAGGAATGTTTGTTGATTCCTGTTATTTTGTTGTAGGGTGGTGATAGTGGTGGTGGCAGTGGTGGCAGTGGTAGCAGAGTGTTTGTTGGTTCCTGTTACTTTGTTGTTATTATAATGGTGGTGGTGGTGGTGGTGGTGGTGGTGGTGGTGGTGTGTGTGTGTGTGTGTGTGTGTGTGTGTGTGTGTTTCCCTTCTTTTGATTTGCTGGTCTGGATTTTTTTTTCCTCCCTGTGTTTTCTTGGGAATGATTAATCTCTTTTGGTTGGAGTTTTCCTAGCCCTTTTTGTAGGGAAGAATATCTAAATAAATAATTGCTTGAATTTAGTTTTACCATAGAATACCTTATTTTTCTCCACCAATTATGATTGAAAGTTTTGCTGGATATAGTTGTCTGGGCTGATATCTGTGCTTTCTCATATTCTATAGAACATCTGTCCAGACTGTTCTGACTTTTAGAGTCTCTATTGAGAAATCGACTACTATCCTAAAAGGTCTGCCTTTATATGTGTCTTAGTTATGGTTTCTATTGCTGTGACCAAAACAATGAACAAAAAGCAAGTTTGGGAGTGAAAGGCATTTTTTTGGCTAACACACATTGCTGTTCATATTAAAAGAAGTCAGGACAGGAACTCAAACAGGGCAGAATCTTGGAGGTGATAGCTGATACAGATGCCATGGAGGGGTGCTGCTTACTGGCTTGCTTCTCATGGCTTGCTATGACTGCTTTATTATAGAATCCAGGACAATCAGCCCAGGATGGCCCCACCCAAGATGGGCTGGTCCCTCCTGCTTTGATTACTAACTGAGAAAAAGCCTTACAGCTGAATATCATTTCCTCAACTGATGACACTCCCTCCTCTCTGATGACTCTAATTTGTGCCAAGTTGATACACAAAACAAGCCAGTGCAATATGCTGCTGTCTTTTTCCCTTTCAACTTTTAATATTCTTCCTTTGTTCTGTATGTTTAGTGTTTTGATTACTATGTGCCCAAGGGCCTTTCTTTTCTGATCTAGTCTATTCAGTGTTTGGTATGTTTGGGAAATTGTCTTCTAAGACTTTGTTGAGAATATTGAGCTTGTTTTCTGTCTTTAATCTATGCCTATTACTATTCTTTGGTTTTCTCTTTTCAGAGTATCTTAGACTTCCCAGATGTTTTATGCTGGAAAATTTTTAGATTTATCTTTTTTTTTTAACTAAACTATCCATTTTTTCTATCAGATCTTCAATGATTGAGATTCTCTCTTTCATCTCTTGTACTTTATTGATGAGACTTGCCTCTGAAGCCTTAGTTAAAGTATCTAAATTTTTAATTTGCCAATTTCCCTCCATTTTGTTTTGTTTTGTTTTGTATTTTGAGATAGGTTTCTCTGTGTAACAGTCCTAGCTGTCCTGGAACTAGCTCTTGAAGAACGGCTAGCCTCGAACTCACAAGAGAGAGATCTGCCTACCTCTGCCTCCTGCGTGCTGGGTTTAAAGATGTGCACAACCACTGCCTGGCTAGTTTGGGTTTTATTTACTAGTTCTATTTCTATTTTGGAAGTTGGATTATTTTATTTACATTTTTCCACTGTTTGTTTTTCATACATTTCTTAAAGGATTTATTAATTTCTTCTTTAAGGGTAACTATCATATTCATAAAGGCAATTTTAAGAACTTTATCACATGCTTCAGCTATATTACATTTCTCAAGGCCTTCTGTAGTAGGGTTGTTGGGCTGCAGTAGAGATATATTGTCCTGACTGTTAATATATGCGAAATCCACACTGAATATTTCTGATCTTGTATGCACATACTTTTGATTTTCTGATTTTCTGTAATTATATACATTTCAAATATCTCATATCTTTAATAAAACTAATATATTACAGACTATGTTCATTCTTCCCAATATCCACAAAATGGTACTAGTTTTATTTCTTTTATATATTGCTTTCATTAACTTCCATACTTAGTATTTCTGTATTTCTTTTGGCTTGAAAATCTTTTTCTGCACTTGATGGGAAAATTTGAGCCTTGAGTGGTTTGTTCATTTTCAATTTACCTCCATATATCCCTGGGTTTTGACTACACTGCATACAAGTTCAATCCTAGAGCTCTCTTGGCTGCTATCTACTCATGGCTTGCTTTCTTGTATTTCCTGTTCTCCTGAGCATATGTGTGATGTCTATCAACAGCATGTTTCATAGGAACATGCCATAGTTTTGTCTTTTGCCCCTCCATTAACCCTCAGTGCATGTTTGTAGTACTTTCTTCTAAATTATCAAATACCTTATGTTGGAAGAGAATATTTGAATGTTAGGTCCCCCTATCTCTGGTTTTCATATGTTCTATAGATGTTCACAGAATTCTTATCCTGTAATCTCTAATTTGATATTGAACTTAGCATTTATACTTGTTTGGGTTGTGGTCCCATGGGTTTGATTAAACTGACCAATGCTGCCACTGTTGCAACTGAAAACTCTAAAGTTGATCTAATTCACATGTGTGAGTACTGACTTCACACAACTAACAGATCAGAGAGAGCCCTCCATCCGAGGTGAACGGAGGACTTCCTGTGGTCCTTGCTGGGGCATTGAGCTCTAAGAGATAACTATGGTGAGCATTCTATGCCCTAGTACATCAACCTCTTCTACTCAGTTCTTTTTCTTTTTCTTTATTTTTGTTTTGTTTTGTCAAGTTTTTGTCTCACAGTATCCAACCTAAACTCATAGACAACATCACTTACTTTTAATTTTTGTTCTTGGAATCCTATTGTAGAAGATAAATTGTATTTTGACCATTTCTCATTTGCAACACCAGAGACATAGAATAGAACTATTATATGTAAAAATTCTAAACTGTATTTCTAAAATATATTCAAAGATGGAATTTTCTTTTGAAGCACTCAAGCAGAGATAGGAAAGGGAATGAATAAGTGTGGTAGCCACCATCATCGGAAGATTGCCTGAATCTCTACTGAAGGTAATCACAGCTTCAGGAAAAGACAGCAAGAAAGCCCCAGCATGCAGAGCAGGGTGTGTCTCTGACCATGAAGTTTTTCTAAAACTCCTTTTCTCAGTCTCATGATCGAACATAGAAGCTTGACTCTTCTGGAAAAGTTTTTTAGTTTGTTTCTCTTGGCTCTTAGAAACTTGGGAACCTTCTCATTTCAGCACAAGAACTCCTACTTTTGTACCTGGTATAGAACAACACAGATTAGCCCAGGCAAGAGGCCAGAGCTGGGCAGGGGCACATAGGAAGAAGTTCAGGGAGGCAGGAATCATCATCCGAGAGAAGTTTGTGTTGCTCCCAACCTTGGTCAGACATGCTTCTCTATGCAGAGGGTAGAGGTTAATACCAAGCGTTATAGCTGATCAAAGTACTCTGTGTGTTCACTTGAGCATGAGTCATCAATACCAATATCCACCTTAACAGTCCCAGAGAACTTGTGTGATAGCCAACATCAGCTGAAGATTTCCTGAATCTCTACTGAAGGGAATCACAGCTTCAAGAGAAAGACAGCCTTTGGGAAGGGGAACTGGAAAGAATGTAAAAGCTGGCAAATTGAGAAAAGTGCTGTGAAATGCTGACTTCTAGATATAACTTAGCTGTTGTACAATGAATACAGTTACCTGTGCAAGATAAGGCCAATCAAAATTCCAGCAGGAATGGAAGAAGAGCCCTGTCCCACCCCTGTCAGAGGAGCTACTGGCAGTAGATTGTTCTTCAGGAGGGAGAGTACTGGTATGCTACTTACCCTGTGGATATCCACACACACACATGTGCATAACTAATCTAACTCAGATGTTATTAATAAAAGCAAAAAAACATAAGCTATGAACTATAAAGAGCAAGGAGGGATAAATGGGAGGTTTTGGAGGAAAAGGGGAGTGTAATCATATTATAATCTCCCCAAATAAATGACAAAATTTAAAATATTTAGAAGAGGATTATTAAGTTGGAAGTGCATTGCATGTGGGTACTATGTGAAGTTTCTGAAAGAGAGTAGTTAGTGGGTATGATCAATATACATAGTATAATGTATGAAACTTTCAAAATGTAAAAAATTATTAGAAATGTAAATCCACAGATGAATTAGATGTAGATACCCTCCTCTTCTCTACAGACCCCACAATTAAGCTATGACCAGTAGCTAAGACCACAGATCATAAATTTTATAGGTCTAAACAGTCCAACCTTACAGATAACCTTTCTACAATATTCCTAGATATTTTAGTCTTTTGTTGTTTCTCATCATGCAATCGGATGGATAGATGTAACAGATTTATCTCAAGATAACTTAGTGTTTAAAAAACGGAAAACATATCCCAAAGGACTGAAGACTCTATTAACCAGCTTTCTGTTACTATAACGAATAACTAAGTTGATCAACCTACGAAAAGAAAAGGATTTGCTGGAACAGAATTTTAGAGGTCTCAGTCCCTGGTGAATTAAGGCCATAAATATGGTCTCTGTTTGTACATCATGGTAAAGATCTGTGATTGAACAAAGTCGCTCACCTCCTGACCGATAAAGAAAATAGACAAAGTTCTGAGTGACATCACATGTATATGGCATGTCTTGAGTAAAATAAATATCACAACTATTCTCAGTTTATAAATATTTCTAGCATTCCCCTGAGTGCCACAAATAGGTAATAGGCTTTGGCCAATGACATGAGACTCTGGGGAAAATTAAGATCCAATCTGTAACCTGGTTAATGATGAACAATGTTGAAAAATATTAATGTGGCTTCAAAATCATTTTAGCAATTTATATTTGTATAAATAATTTATGCCCTTAATTATAAAATTGATTTAATTTTTGTTAAAGAAACTTCTAATTTTCTATGTAATATAAAATTTGAACCCTCCTGTTTATTGAAAAGCTCCTCACAAACTAACATGTCATCAAGCTTTTTCAATCAGGACACTCACTTTAGTAATATATCAATTAGGCATTATTAATATATCAAGTCTTAGAAATAACAGATAGCTCTAAGAAGAGGGTTTCCTACCAAGTTGTCTCTTCAGAGCACCCTTGATCTCATTATTCCTTAGGCTGTAGATGAGTGGGTTCAACATGGGGATCACCACCATGTAGAAGACAGACACCACCTTGTTCTGGTCTGTGGAGTAGCTGGACTTGGGCATCACATAGATGAAGGTGATGGTTCCATAGAACAGAGTGACTGCAGTGAGGTGGGAGGTGCAGGTGGAGAAGGCCTTCTGGCGGCCCTCAGTGGAGCGCATCTTCAGGATGGTGATGAGGATGTAGATGTAGGAGACGGCTATGACAAATACTGTCACCACAATGATGGAGCCAGCAGAAAATGAATCTAGAACTAGAAGGATGCTGTTATCAGAACAGGAAAGTTCAACTACAGGAGTAAAATCACAGAAAAAGTGATTGATTCTGTTTGGTCCACAGAAGAGAAAAGAAAAAAAGGACATAGTGAAGGAGGAAGAATTAAGAAAACCACCAACATAGGATACTACAAGCAACTGGACACAAACTTGTGTGGACATTTTGGTTGAATAAAGCAGAGGGCTACAGATTGCTATAAAACGATCATAAGCCATGGCAGCCAGAAGGAAACATTCAACTGTCCCAAAGAAAACAGCTGAGCCCAGTTGGATGGCACATCCGAAGTAGGAGATGTTATTTCTCTCCACCAGGAAGCCGACAAGCATATTGGGTGTGACGGAAGATGAGTAGCCTATGTCAGCAGAGGCCAAGTGACTCAGAAAAAAGTACATGGGGTGATGGAGCTGGGAAGAGACTCTGATGAGGAGGATGGTGCTGAGGTTCCCAGACACAGTCACCAGGTAGATGCACAGGATGATGGTGAAGAGGACGACTCTAAGGACTGGGTCATCTGTCAATCCCAGTAAAATGAACTCTGTCACTGCAGTGTGGTTCCCTTCCTCCAGGAGAGCCATGGGTAAGTGTGGCTGCTTACAGAACAAGGCTGTGAGGAAGACATCACAGAAAGGGATTTATAAATGGGTAGTTTTACTATCATTAATACACAAACATTTGCATTTAAAGATGCCCAAGCAGCCATATTTATTTGCCTGCAGGGATGAGTCACTCTGTAATATTAAAGTTCTTTAGCAGAATCACATAAAAATTTTCCCTCACATAATATGCCCTTTTCTCTTCACATTATATTGTTTAACCAAGTACACCTTAAAGCAAAATATAAAAGTAAAAGATGAGAGTAATAGAAATAAATCCTGGGCATGTTAAGAAAGATGAATGCATAGAGTTTTGTAGGAAATATTCAGATAGCAACTAATCTTTTAAATGCTTCTAAAAAAACAAGCATTAATATAAGAATTATGCATAGATGCATATAAGTCATTTATGGAATTGCAATATTGTCATAATTTTTTGGTTTTATATAAAATCTTACATTTTCATAAAATATTATTTTAGTAACTATATTTTAATAACTTTAATAAGATTCCTTAACTTGCATGTGATACATAATAGTAAAATCAGAATTAGATACTCAACCTGCCCGAACCATCCTACTTAATATCAACATAATAAAAAGTCATATAATAAAAATCTTAGACTCCTATAAGCCAGAATTGATTGGAAAAATGTTTTTAATAGATATTGTATGAGTTCCCTGCATAGATAAGATTATTAACTCACACACCTACTAGATAGGAATTTTAAATTATCAATAAGATTATTGTAAATTTGTTAGATTTTGTATATATTTGAAACAAAAAGTATTTTACCACATAATTTGAAATATCTATGTAATCACTATGAAAAGAACATGCTAAAACTTAACACACAACTAAAAGAGGTTTATTGAGAACAAATGACTTCTTGATATAACACTAGTTTCTAACCAGATTTTTATAAGATGACATAATGTTATTCTCAGCATGTATGCAATTGCATAAAATATGGTAAACTTTTTCTAAGCAAAGTTAACTCCTCATGCACAGTTTTTAACAACCTTTAAATCTCTTACTCTAATCCTTAAATATCAGTAAATGCCCAAAGATTTCAACTCTTTTAACAGTGACACGTTTAGATAATGTTGAAAAGTAGGTCTTGCTGTGTTGTGTGTAGGTAAACAGGAACCCTGGTTTTCTGATTGTGACTGCTTCCTCTCTCATAAATGGGTGGTAGAAACACATCAAACAAGCCAAGGTGGCACACAGGCCGACTGCTTGATTATACCTGCCTTTTTAGTGCTATGACTGACTGAGTACATACATGTTGTTCTCAGATGATAAATGAAAACCAGTCAGCCAGATTCATTACCAATAGCCAAAGTCCTACGTCTTGAAGTGAGCATGCATTCATCTTTCAGTGAAGAGTCAAAGTTGTGGTGGTTATAGCCGTCTTTTCTAGTCACCTTTGGGCATAAATCTCTGAAGATGCTAAAGACTCAAGTGTGAATTCTGAAGTACCACCGAGCATTCTTTTCTGTGAAGGATATTGAGTGATTCAATTCACAGGAAAAACAATTAAGCTTCCAAATCATGTCAATTCTCTAGTGGTCAATTTATTATTTTGTTCTCTCTAGGTGTTCATGTATAGCCATGTAGGATTTAATATTTACTACATCATAATAAAACAAAATTTTTATGAACAATTAATTTCATGTTTACTTGGATGTTTGTGAGAAGTAAATACTGCTAAACTTCAAATATAAAAGCTAAACCCATTTTTATCCATTCAATATTTTTATCAATCAGTATTTTTATTTTTGCTGTTGTTGAATTCATACATGAAGTTGGTTGCCAAGTGCTGTATGATACTTCCGACCTGCTACTAGGTGGTGGTGTAGGCCAAGTCAAGGGCTGAGGAACATTCAGGGTTTCTGCAGTCATGGTTCAAAGAATCTTAGATGCCTTCCCTGGGATGTGTCCAGGACAACAGGTCGCGAGACAGATGACATTCCTCACTAACAGGCTCTGGGCACCAGCCACGTGCACAACTCTGGGCTGGCTAAGCAGACTGACACCATGTATAGAGGGTGTGGTCTCGTACCATCCACCTTTTTCTTATCTGCTGTGCTGTGGGTTAACTCACTTCTGTGACTACAGCAGCCTGTGTAGAAAGTGTGCACTTTCCTTAAGGTAAACTGAAAACCTTCCCTGATGCCCAGCTATTTCAAGACAGTTTATTTCCAAAATGGGTCAGAACATTAGCTTTTGGCCCATTCTACCAAATGCACAAGCTACAAATGCTTGCTCAGCAGCTGAGGGGTACACACTAGTATCATATTCAAAAAGTGAAAAAATCCATATAAAACAAATATTCAAAGTTTCCACAGAAACAGAGGAAAGTGGACCCATTTCCTAGCCTTCTACACTGCATCCATGCCAACCCTACTCTTACAAAGACATTTCATAACTAGGGGTAATTAAGTTAAATGGTCTTCCCCAAATCCCTTAATTCAAGCTAACCATGCAGGTAAGAGCTATAAGAATGGCACCTACAGATTGATGCTAGCAGAAGCACAGGCTACATCCCACTCTCCTGGACACAAGATGTGGGCAGAGTGCCAACATTCTGTTCCTCCTCTTCTGGTGGGATGCCAAGGCCCTGGATCTGCTTCATGAGTTTCCACATCAGCCTCGACATTACATAGCAGATAGAAGGCCTCTGGAACCCATTGAAAGTAGATGCAGCAGCAGAGCAGCCACTCACTCTCATGCATGTTAGGCAGGTTACAATGCTCAACTCTCTGAACAAGGCCATCACATGCTGGTCCCCAGATGTCTCATCTGGCTTGGGTCTCTTCGGCAGCAGGAACTTCACATGTGCATGATCATAAAGGATGCAATTAAATGTTCCATACATTCCGTCCCTCACATAATACATGAAGGTTTGTTCATTTGACTCATCTTCATCATCAGAGTTGGTTTGCTCCTTCCATACCATTTTTTTGGCAATGATATTGACTGCCAGTGTGAAAGCTGAAATGGCAGGGTATCTGCCTGGCTCAGTTGTGACTCTCATCCCAGTCTGGTAGGAAGTACTTGTCCAGAGCTGGTGATCTCTTCAAATTTAAGCTTCCTATCCTCAGATACAGGAAAGCCACAAGCAATATCAAGCAGATACATGCTAAAACCAACTTCTGTTCCCATGTCAAAGACACAGCAGTCATGAGACAGGACCATATGAAGGTCTCAGGGTCAGCAAGCACATCCACTCTCCACATGGAAACTGACACCAATGACATCAATATTTAGCTCTTTTGCCCATTACAAGAGAAGCTTGCTGGTTTTGAGTGTGGCACCAAACTTAACACTTGTTAGAAGAAGGGGCTACTTGTTGGTCCCTGGCTGCTCAGAGCCCCAAAATAAATCACACAGAAACCATATTATTTAAATCACTGCTTGGCCCATTAGCTCCAGCTTCTTATTGGCTAACTCTTACATATTAATTTAACCCACCTCCATTAATCTGTGTATCGCCATGTGGCAGTGACTTACCGGCAAAGTTCCATCCAGCATCTGTCTCTATCAGGGGCTACATGGCTTCTCCCTACTCTGCCCTTCTTTCTCCCAGCATTTAGTTCCGTCTTTCCCTCCTACCTCTTCTCCACCCTGCCATAGGCTCAAGCCAGCTTTCTTTATTAACGGATCATATTCATAGCATACAGAAGGGAATCCCACATCTAACACTGAGGTGACAAACTGCTTTGGAATCATCAGTGGCAATCCACAAAACCAACTTTGCCTTTGGATGTGCTTAGGCGACCATCATCAACTCAACCTCACTGGCAAAATCACCATCTGGACTCCATTACTGGCAGCATACTTGATCTGAGACACTTGTTTAGAAGGATTTGGAAAGATAATCTTCTCTGGAGGCACTCCAAGCTCCAACTGGATTTCAGTCTTGCTTGCACAGTCAAAACCTGTCCCAGTGGCAGCTAAGGTGGTCACTATGGCTCTGCTGTCATTACTTTTGACTGCATAAAAAGGAGTGACATGAAGAAGAGCTTTTAGCCATCTTAGTTGGTCCTTCAGAGTATCTCCCAGGTCCAACATAGAAAGCATCCTTGTCATCAAAGGAAGAAACTTCATTCATTTTTTGGTCCAGAATGTCCTTGGCAGTAAAGCCTTCATCAAGGATATGGCTGTCAAACTCTTCCTTCTTAAAACTATTCATGGTTCTCGATGTGCCCATAAAAAAAAAATTTAGAAAAAAAAAACAACCTGGAGGTGGAATTAAATTATTGTCAGCTCCTCACAAAGCAAGCTATTCAGGAACTCTGAACGCTGTCTCTTTGCAGCGGTAGCAGTGTTCTCACGGTGCACTGACGCTGCTGGCCAGCCCCACGAAGATGCAGAAAAGTGCTCTGCCACCCATCGCCACCCCAGTTGAACCCGCAGCAGATGCCGGCCCAAGGTGGCACTGAGCTGCTGGCTGGGGGCAGGCAGACAGTGGCGGCCGCTGCAGGGACTGACCATCAATAAGTATTTCTAATTTTTCCATCTTTAACATATGCCATCAAGTACTCTGGAGAGCGTGAAGTGGAACTTCACATAAAGTTGAATTTTAAATAACAAAATGTTTTACACATTTCCATCACTGTATAAGAAGACAGAGCAAGAATGTCTTAAACTTGCATGAAGAACTAGAATTTTAAAATGACCTGGATGCCTTCAAAACTGGAAATAGAATCAAAGTGTCACCTCTTGAGTACTCCCCTTGTGTAGGTAGGTCATGGCAGAACACTAACTCTTTAGCCCAAAGACTCAATGATACTTTAATTCTCTTGATAACCTTAATTTCAGAATCCCTTGTAACCCTGTTATTTCAGGGTTGGGTTGACAAAGACTACAATAATTACAAACAAAATTTCCCTTTATATGGATAATTATGCTAAGAACTTTACACGTAGTAAAAGTTCACAGTGCGTTTTGGAGTAGATGCTTTTATTGTTCTCATGTTTTTATTGTATAGAGAAGAGACTAAAGAATTTAAGCAATTGTGTACTGTGATTCTGAGCCCTATTTATCACCCAGTGGATAGATATCTACAATCTATAAAGAACTAAAAGCAAACCAAAACAAATACAGACACAAAAAAGATTATCCATACATTAATGAATTAAGCAATCTTGAAATAATAATAAAAACTGCAAATAAGTATGTAAAAAAGGAAAACGTGTGTTCACTAGTTTTAGCCGTTTGGGAAATAAGTATTAAAATGATATTGGGAGTACATTATGAAAAAAAATAAATGGCCACAAAGGTTGGAGAGAATATGGATAAGGAATTATTATATACTTTGTAAGTCTCTCTCTCTCTCTCTCTCTCTCTCTCTCTCTCTCTCCCTGTTCCCTTTAAGACAACACACACACAATATTTAAAAAATGGAGTTACCATATGATCTGTCCATAAGACTCTCCAGTATAAACTCAAGGGAGTCTAAGTCCGAAGACGCCAGAGATACTTGCGTCCTCATGTCTATTGTTGAACTGTGCACAGTGTCCTAGACATGTAGTGGTCTGGAGATTTATCAACAGATGAGTGAATTAGGAAAGCATGAAACATATGCACAATAGAATTTTATCCCTCTGTTAAGAAAAAAATAGCTAATTGATTAGAAAATGAATGGAACTTGTGGCATGATTGAGCCACAGCAGAAGAAAGGATAGAGAAAAGATGCATACACCATGGGCTATTATTCAGTTATTTAAAACCCTGTGGTGTGCAGGACAAATATATGCAATAATTGAAATCTTTTTTTTTCAGATTTTTTGAGACAGGGTTTCTCCGCAGCTTTTGGTTCCTGTCCTGGAACTAGCTCTTGTAGACCAGGCTGGCCTCAAACTCACAGAGATCCACCTGCCTCTGCCTCCCGAGTGCTGGGATTAAAGGCGTGCGCCACCACCGCCCGGCAATAATTGAAATCTTAATGAGCCAAATATATCATATAAAACATCCAATGATCTTTTTTATATTCAGAAACTATTTTTTAAAGTAGCCTGAAAATTGAAGAGGGACCATAAGGGACTGAAAAGAGCATTGAGGTAGGGGAGAAAAAAGTTAGACATCAGAGAACGCAAAGTGGACATGACCAAAGCATGACATATGATTATACAAATTCCATCATGAAGGCTATTAATTTTTTCAGTTGATAATTATTTTTGGAAAATACGTGATGGATGTTTGAGGCACTATCTATGTTGAATTACTAATTACTATATACATTGTGTATTAGTACCAAAAGATCACATATGCCATAGTCATGTATTATTTTGCTTCTCCATATTTGTTAAAAATTAATTCAATTTACATTTTTAAAATAAGTGCTTTAAATATTTATATGCTGTGTATTAGTTTAAAAATAAACCTAGTTTAGTTGTATGAGTGTGTTTGTATATGTGTGTGTGCATGTTCACTTATGTAGACAAAAGGACAACCTTGGGCACTGTTGCTAAAATGCGATCCAATTGGGTGAAGGGTGCTGGTATCTCTCACTGGCTTGGAACTCTCCAAGAAGGCCGGACTAGCTGCCCAGTGAACCCTAGGGATCCTCCTGCCTCTGTCTCCTCAGTGCTAGAATTACAAGCAAGGGCCACCACATGGTTCTTCTCACAGATGCTGGGCATCAAAGTCAGGTCCTCGGATTTATGCATCAGGCACCTTGCAGTCTGAGTTCCCTACTCAGCCCTAGAATAATGTGTTGGCTGTTTTGCTGTAGTGTCTGAAGTTATGAGAGTAAATATTGAAGAGAAGGTGTGATTTACCATAAGTGGTAAAGAGTTTGAGATACAGATACCGAGATGATCATTCAGAAGCCATTTACAGGAAAAATCAATGTCAGCGCACTAAGCAGGGATTTGTATGAAAGTCAATGTTCTCTGTAAACAGCATCTTCTCAACAAAGCCGCCTTATGAGAAATGAATGACACAGATTATATTGCATGTTCCTTCTCTTCCTGTCCGGCTCCTTCTGTTTCCCCAAGCAATAATCTCATAACGCTCATTCTTCTACCATGTAAATAGAGTAGCAGAAGACTGAAGGACTTGGCAAAGTTCCAAAGTCATAAAACAAATGGTGTTATACAAGAGGTATACACCCCCATAGAATCCTTTGCACCCCAAGATATTAACACGTTAATCTTAAACCATTTCCAGATATTCATAAAAGTAATAAACAGAGGAAGTCCCTATCACTTCTCAAGAATTAGAAAGCCCTGGGTGGATAAGACATTGGATAAAAGCCCCATAAACACATAATTTCGAGTACCAAAAGCAGTCTCAAGATAATCATCTCCAGTGGCCCCAGGACTCTCATTAAAACCTTGAGTGTTCTAAGCCCCACCCTTAAGGAATGCGGAAGACATCTCCTTAAATTGTAAGAGACTAATTTCTGCAACTGGTCACAGGCATCCACGTGACAAAAGCAGCTTCGCTTCTCATCCCTGCATTATGGGATGTATAAACTCTCAGAGAAAGCCACCCCTGAAGGGAGAGATGAAATTCTTCAGATGCTCTCACTTCTTGGTTTTAAGAGAGTGGAAGGTGACTCTTCTCCTTGAGAAGGTGGGGGGGTTGTGGAGGCTTCACGTTGTTGTCGTTCCTTACAATGAGTATGTGCTTGGCTTTTGATTTTCAAAATCAAGATCCAGTGGCTGTTTATTTCTTGGTAGAAGGTATTAGGGGAAGTGTGGACACAGATGACAAGAAGTTAATAATGTTGCCATTTTCTTGTTCCTCATAGAGATGAAGCCAAGAAAAGTACACAGGGAAGTGATGGATGGAAAACAGAGAACAGGATGGGAAATCCTGATGCAGGTCCTGATAATCTCCAGAGGGAAAAATATCAATTAATGCAATATTGTAAGTATCTTGTTGTCTAGTGGCAGTCATTGATAATGGAGGATTAAAATGACATCACACTGTCCTTGTCCCACTCTATTTCAATAGATTGGGGAATTTATCCTCACATACGTAAAAATCATTGTGAGACCATCAGTCAAAGTCATTGACAAAGTCTGTAGAAACTAGACATCCCCTGGTACTATGGTATTACTCTCTTGAAAACACCAAGAACTTGTAGTGAGTATGAGGGGCTACTGGTCAATCAGCGTTTTATTAAACCAATACAAGTGACAAATCTTTGCAGTGTACATGAGCATTATCCCACTGTAGGGTTTTTGTTTATTTGTTTTTGTTTGTTTTTCACAAATTCTACCAATTTTAACATTCCCTTAATAAAAGACCACTTGTGTAAACCAGGTGTGATTTCATACTGCATCAAGTAGGGATAGTGGCTAGGAATGCGGAGATAATTTCTTTCTCCCAGGCTCTAAAGCAAGAACTCCTGCACTTGACATTTTTGTCGCCTTGCTAGCTTGTTTATCATTCATGAATGCAATTAAGCAAAAAGGAGTGAAACACCTGCACATTCATTCACCGTGTTCAGTGTACAGAGTCCTGAGAACACTGGGCAATTGCCAAAATGAAGCAAATACAAATATATTAAAGACTGTGTTGTAAATGGATTAGCACATGCACATGGATGTTAGCTGGGAAAATGTATCTGGAGGGTAAAAGAGATTTTTCCTATAGTTGCTGAGCTAGTCATGGTCAAAAACCTATATTCACTAGACTGACACAAAACAAAACAATTTAGAAAGCTCAAAGAAATGATTAACACAGAAAGGGAAGTTTAGGAAGCTTTCCCAGGGCAAGTAGCATCTGAACGTTCTGTCAGAAAGGGCATTGCAGGTGAGAGCAGCAACACACAAAAGTGGAAGATCAAAAAACAAGTAGCTGCAACTGGGATTCTTGAAAGCTTTCTCACAAAGAGAAGTTTGGCAGCAGGAAATGATGATGGACAGGCAAGACCTTAAATCCATACATATTGGGAAACTTTACAGTCAAAGAGACAAGCAGAGGTTCCCAGACTCCTGTTGCCCTGCTGTGACTATGCCACACAGGTGCACTAAGTACCTGCAGAGCCATCATTTCCTTGTCACAGGGCAGACCACTGCAGTAGCTCTTGTCTCTCATGACAGCTGTGAGGATACAGAAATATTTAGTAAAAATTACAGAAATCACTAGAGATTAGTAAAGTTCCACTTTACACCTCTGGGTGTGTCTGTGAGGAATTTCCAGAGAGCATTGAACAAGGTGGAGGAGCATCCCCTGATTCTGTGGGATCATCCCACAGGCTAGACACACATAGATGGAATAAGAGGCACAAGGTGAAGAGAGACTAGAAAGCAAAGGCATTCTCTCTGTGTGTTTTCATGAGGCAAATAGCCTCCTCTTGTTTGAGTTTCCATGTCACCACCACCTCAGACCCGAAGCAGTGGAATCAGGCAACCACGGACTGGAACTGTGATGCAAACAGACAGTCCTTCCCTTTGGTGTTCCCTTAGATTTTGGGTCCCAGTTTTGGAAAGATAACTATCACTGAAATTTTGGAAGCAATAGTTTCTACAAAAAGGAGGAGTACCATGATGGGAGATTTGATACAGAAGAGTATAGGAACAGGAAAACAGATACTAGAAACTACTGTAAAAAAAATCTAAATGAGTGAGAAAGTAAAATGGAGGAGGCATTTTAGCTTAGATTCCAGAGCCCAGAGAATGGCAAATGAGTAAAGGCAAATAAATTTAAAATATGTAGGACTCTAATGAATAGGGGAAAGTTAAACAAAAGCAATACCATATACAAAGTAACAGGATTGGGTTGCATTTGGAAAGTAGAGCACATCTGGTGTGCGCATAGCATAGGTAGGGCTAGAGTAGGGCTGAACCAAGACATTTTCTATTTGTTTATAAACAAAACTGAGATTCATGCTGACCCGGGCATTTATGTCTAGTTCTATGAATAGTGGATACCTACATACTGTTTTTGACACTATCAGCAAATTGATTAATATGTCCTGTCTAGAATTCTAACATCTGGTCACAGTGTGAAGAATGAAGTGTGTGTGTGTGTGTGTGTGTGTTAAACCTAAAAGTTGCAATTTACTCTATGGGAAATGCCCAATGCAATTAAAAGTACACCTTATATTTAAAATAGAATATTAAATTTGGAATGTAGGAAGTAACTTGTTGGGCATAAAGATGAGAAACAAGTTTAAAATGGAACTATTAAATCTCTCTAATGACTATAAATAACTTTTAAAAATACAAGAGACATGATGTGGCCAGATTAGCCATAAAAATTCTGCTTTCAATACTTGGAAGGTGTTGAATCATGTTCAAAGAAAACTGAACATCTTTTTCCATAGAGGTTAGACTTATAATCACAAAAGGTTGAAGAAATTTTCATGGAAAGGGCTTTCCTTTAGAAATAACTAAGCTGAGAAACCTTCAGAGGAAAAAATTCTGATCTTAAAGATAAACCACAAGAGTTTCAAGGAAGATTACTGGAGAACGTTTTGTTACTCCCAAGAAGTCCTTTGTTAGGCACACCTGTAATATCCTTTCTCCTGCTCTTCACATGGCATTCTGCAATCCGCCTAAGTATCTCACCTCCTCACACAGGCCTTTGCTGATCGAACAGACAATAGCCATGCACTACCACATGATAGATATCTGTCCACCTGGATCCATACTGTGTGTCTTGGGCAATGAAATGCACATGGTGGGTGTTTGGTCGATATAAAGTGAATGAAGTCATGACTGTTACTAGACATTCAGCCACTCTTTGTAAAATCTGAGTGCTGATACCTACCACATATGTTTATGAGGGTTATATGAACACTGTCTAACCCCAGCATACTTTGTAGTTCATCTTCTGTGTTGAGAGGATGCTGTTCACATGGCTGAACTCATATTCTGTTCCTGAATCTTCAGTACTGATTAGAAAATAGGAACTCTTCAAAGAGCAGAAAGATATATCATCGTTTACATTAATCCCTGTGAATTCTATATATTGATTTCCAGCCAGTATCTCTTTTGTTGTCTGTATTCCTCTTCCTTTTTAATCACTGTCTTCTATGATTTAACAGTGATTGATGTTTAAATCAAAATAATATGCACAGTCCTCATGTCATTCTTGCCCATAAATTTCTGTATGGACTGGAAATTTAATAAACAAATGATTTAGAAATATGTAAAATTTGATGTCAGGAATTTAAAGTGGTTCCTTCAAGTCTCTACTGCAGAACCATCGGAGTATAGCAGCTGGAAAATAATGCTGATCAAACGCCTATGACTAAATTTGACTGACAGTCTAAAATGACATTGTTCTCAAAACTCACTCCCACCCCAGATGCTTTCAATGCAATGTTCTCAACAACTACAAAGTCATTGAACTAGCTCACTAAGAACTACTAATATTATTATTATTGTATATTTAAAACAGTCTGAAATTGCCTGGTAAATTGCTTATCTCATCTAGTTACTTTCAAAATTGTCACTGTTATAGCTAATCTTGGTTGTCAGTTGGACTGCATCTGTTGTCAACTAACACCCAAGTGGCTGGGCACACTTGTGAGGATTTCTCTTGACTGGATCATTTGAGGTAGGAAGACCCATCCTAAATCTGGGCTATACCTTCTGGTCCAGGCTATCTGAAAGGACATTGGAGAAGGAAGCTCTGCCTGCTTGCTCTCATTCTCACCAGCAAGTTCATCTATCCTGTTGCTGATGCATTGCTTCACTGGTGTTAGAACCTACTTCTCTGTGGTTCCAGTGAAGACTGAGGACCGGCTGAGGTGTCCAACATCAAAAAACTCTCAGATTCTTGGACTTTTTGATATGAGCCAGACACTGTTTGAGTACATCGTCCACAGCCAACAAGCCTTTGCCCTAACCTATGGAGTTTGAACAGACTTACTTACTAGAAATATTTGTGTCATTTAGACTCCTAACTTTGTCCTTGGTCACTGGCATCCAAGACTCTCCTGTGGTTATTAAATTTATTTCAGGGGACCTTGATGAAAATCCTGGTGACGTCATTGCAGAATCTCTTCACAATTGTCTCTGAGTCTTCACCTGAAGTATACATTCTGCCTGGCCAAAAGTGCTGCCACCAGGAGGATGGGCAATCACACCACAGTGACCACATTCCTTCTGTGGGGATTTTCCAGTTTCCCAGAACTACAGAATCTACTCTTTGTTGTGATTCTCCTCTCCCATGTGACCATTCTCCTAGCAAATGCATTGATCATGTCAGCCATCAAGCTCAACCATAACCTTCACACTCCCATGTACTTTTTCCTCTTTGCTTTGTCCTTTTCAGAAACCTGCACCACTATGGTGATCCTACCCCGAATGTTAGTGGACTTGCAATCAGAGAGCAAGGCCATTTCTCTCCCTGAGTGTGCCACACAGATGTTTTTCTTCTTTGGGTTGGGAGGCAACAACTGCTTCATCTTGTCTGCCATGTCCTATGACCGTTACACCGCCATCCACAACCCCCTGCATTATCCAATCCTGATGACTCAGAAGATCTGCTTCCAGCTCATCATGGCTTCTGGGGTGGTTGGCTTCGCAGTTTCTCTGTGCATTGTCATCATAATATTCAACTTGTCTTTTTGTAACTCCAACATCATTCAGCACTTTTTTTGTGACATCGAGCCTGTGGTCTCCCTTGCCTGTAATTACACATTTTATCAAAAAGTGATTCTCCTTGCATTCACTGCCTTTGTGTTGGTGGGCAGCTTTGTTTTGATCATGGTTTCTTATGTCTTCATTGTCACAATAGTTGTGAAGATGCCCTCTGCCAGGGGGAGGTATAAGACCTTTTCAACTTGCTCCTCCCATTTCACTGTGGTTTTCATACACTATGGGTTTGCTTGTTTTGTCTATTTGAGACCCAAGAACAGCGACTCTTTCAGGGATGACACACTATTGGCAATGACATACACCATTCTGACACCTCTGCTCAACCCCATCATTTACAGTCTAAGGAACAAAGACATGCAGACAGCCCTGAGAAAGGACCTAGGCAACATAATCAAGTTTTTTCCTAAAATGATAAATAAAAGATCCTAAAAGACTAAAGTGTATATGCTCTTATAGGGGAAATGGGATAAAATAGTCATTCATCTGACTACAGAGCAAGGCCAGTTCAGGTACCCTCTCCACAATTGTTTAGAGTCTTAGCTGGGGTCATCCTATATATTTCTGGGAATTTATCTAGTGCCAGGTTTCTTGATAGTCCCATATGGCCCCCTCAATCAAGATATCTCTTTCCTTGCTCTCCATCTCTGTCCTTCCCCCATTGCTAACTATCCCGTTCCCTCAAGTTCTCCTCCCTCCTTCCTTGCAAGGTTCAGTAAACTTCCAGGACTTCCAGAAACCGTATATTGGCAGGTTCAAGTGCTCCATAGGACTACAGAGCTTAAATAATTGAAAACAAGGTTTCCTGGGGTGCTAGGATGGTGGAATCCAGGGTGCCAGAGTGAGAGACAGACAGACAGAAAGACAGACAAACAGACAGACAGATAGGAATTTTTAATATACTAGAATCTATAAAAACTGTAGAAAACTCTGTCAAAACCTATCCTTCCCATTCCTCTACAAAGTATTAAATTAAATGGTTCAAAATTGACTTCTTCCCATCTTCAAACAAGTATTTTGTTTTAGGGATATAGCTTAATGGTTTTGCTCTTGCCTTGCATGAAAGAGGGTCCAAGGTTCAATCCCTAGCACTGGGAAAATAATAATCCTACTATTAAAATTGATACAGACCATAGAAAACCAAACAGTATGTCATTTATAAAACCCGGAGAGTTTAGATGTGCTGTATTTAACTACAATCTTAGTAACAATATTGCAGTAAGGTTCTCAAGTGAATTATGAAGAAATTCATATTATGAGGAGGTCTAAGATTCTAGGCTTTTCCAGGTCACGTTAATGGCTCTCCACAAGATGATTCTGGAGCAGAGCAAAGGGCTTGAGTAGGGTAAAAGATCTGGACCTGGACAAAGTCTTTAATAAGTGAGGAGAAGAAAATGGTTGCTCAGTAACACTCTCAGGACAGTGGTACTAATTGTACCAACTAATACTGATATCAATGCTTTGCCATGAAGATGGCTGATAAATGGTTTGGAAATGGGATGAGGAGCCAGGAGAATGCCAACACTGGGTACTAGTGCTTATAGAGTATGGAATGCAGCAGTGTCCCCTCAACAGAGCTTTGAAGACAGTGCACTTTGCTCAGATACCCAGATTTAATTAGTTTGAGAGGCACAGAATAGGTGGTGTGAAAGAGAAAAGATTTCAGAATAAATTAAAGAGTTTTGGGATGGAGCCTAGGCAGTTTGGATGCTCACCTTAGGAGACCTGGATAGAGGTGGGCGGTCCTTGGGCTTCCCACAGGTCAGGGAACCCTGATTGCTCTTCGAGCAGATGAGGGAGGGTGACTTGATCGGGGGAGAGGGAGGGAAATGGGAGGCGGTTGTGGGGAGGAGGCAGAAATCCTTAATAAATAAATAAATTAAAATAAAAAAAGAGGGGGAAAAATAAAAAAAAATAAAGAGTTTTGGGATGATGCAAGGAAAGAAGAAAATGTCTAGAGAGAAAAAGGCAGGGGCCATCCTGGACAGAAGGTCAGTGAGGAGAATTTGTGAGGACCAGAGGTTGGGACCTGAGCATAAAGAATGTCAGAGCCTGTAGGGACTACAGATCTCAAGCTTAGCTCAACAGTGGATCACAATCTGCCAAAGGTTCTCTCTGTCCAACCATTTTACGTTCTGTTTTCCTGAACACCCCCACTTAAGTGTTAGAGAGTGTGCTTCCTCATGTTAGAACTTCTTGGCTTTCTTGTGTAATGATTAATAATACTCAGTTTGCAGTCTGCCAAGTTCTCTTCTTCAACCTCATGATGATCCATGTCCTGGCTAGTTTTTTGTTGGTTGGTTGGTTGGTTGGTTTTGATTTGTGTTTTGTTTTGTCAAGTTGACAAAGATAGAGGAACTCTTAATTGAGAAAATGCTTCCCTACAGTCATTTTGTAGAAAGTCTATGAGGCATTTTCTTGACTTACGATAGATGTGGGAAAATACAGCTCACTGTGGGTGGTGCTAGCCTTGGGCAGGTAGTTTTGGATGACAGAAGAAAAATGGCTGAGCAAGCATGGGGAGCAAGACAGTAAGCAAAGCTCCTCCACAGTTTTTGCTTCAGTTCCTGTCCTGACTTCCTCCCTTTGCTGACGGAGTATGACCTGAGAGTTCTAAGTGAAATAGACCCTTTCCTCCCCAAGCTGCCCTCAACCATGATGTCCCATCAAAGCAATGGAGACCCTAACTAAGACAATTCATCTCTCAGGAACCTAAGTAAACAGAGATATGAAGAACACAAGTCCATGGTGGCACTGATTTTTCACTCCTTAAAGAGGCTCCTGCTAAAATGGAAAGTCCAGAGTTGTGCAATTAAAAATATCATTGACACTGAAACAGAACTATTTTCCATTTTAAAAACTATTTTATTCTTTGATAATGTCCCTTTTTCCTTTTACTGGAAATGGATTCTTTTTCTTACAGAATATATCCTAATTACAGTGTCCCTTCCCTCTACTCCCCCAAGACCTCCCCACTTCCCCTCCCCTCAGATCCACTCCCTTTTCTGTCTCATTAGAGAATAAGCAGGCTTCTTTGGGGGAGTATTGCTAGCCTAATTTTTATTTCTTTTTTTATACTTTAAATTTTTTGAGGTTATAATATAATTACAGCATTTGTGTCTTCCCTTGTCTCCCTCCAAATCTTTCTATGTACCCTTCTCTCTCCTTCAAATCTGCGGCCTCTTCTTTCATTAATTGTTATTGCATGCATATATGTTTAAGTACATATATATTTCTAAATATAGCCCACTCTGTACATGTAATGCTGCTGCTGCTGCTGGGGTGTGTGTGTGTGTGTGTGTGTGTGTGTGTGTGTGTTTTTTCCTGGACTAACAATTTATGCGTTCTTCCTGGGGAGGACCACCTCTCCCACTCCCAGCTTTCCTCAGTAACTTTTGTATAGGTCTGAAACCTTCTGGGCTTTTCTCTACCCATGTTTGCATATCCATTGTGGTATCATTGTTCTTCCCACCTTCTAGGCAGTCATGTTGGTGAGACTTCCTGGGTGTGCCTTCTGATATTACTAGAATATACCATCTTATAGCAAATTTCCTAATCTCCTATAAGCATAGAGAATAAGCAGGCTTCTAAGGGATAATAATAAAATATATAAAATAAGATCAAACAAAAACAACACATCAGAAGAGGGTTGGAATTCATGGCTCTCTTTTTCTGTATCTTCTATGTTTCTGGTGCCTTCTCTTGGACTCTTTTCCTTTTTTTGTCCTCTTCTGATGTGTTGTTTTTGTTTGATATGAAACAATAAACCAAAGCAATCATGCATATTGAAAGTACCTAAATGGAGACAGAAAACATATCTATAATAAAATAAAAATAAGATTTAAAAAAAGAAAAGCCCTGACTAGTTTTATGAGACAATAGCCTCCAAAGATGCCTTTGAGTTCATTTTCTTTTTTTATTACTTTATAAATAATACCAATCAAAATTTCCACTTCCTCCCCTCCTCCCACTTCCCTCCTGCTCCCCCACACAGCCTCCCCTCTATGCCCCCTCCAGTCCTAAGAGAGAGCAAGGCACCCTGCCCTGTGGGAAGTCCAAGGCCCTCCCCCCTACATCCAGGCTTTAAAAGGTATGCATCCAAATAGGATAGGATCCCAAAAAGAGTTGTTTGGGGATTTCCATGGGACACCTATGGACAAAAGCTCAATTAGAGGTAACCTAATACTAGAAGATCATTTGGTGACAAATGATGGTCAGCTGGGGCTCTGTATCCCCCATTAATTGATGATTTTATTTAGATTACTGTATTCAGTTTCCATACTACACCTCAAATGGCCCTTAATTTTAGCTGTCTTTCCTTGTATTTCCTTCCTTGTCCCTCTCTTCCCTTCCTCTCCTGATTTGATCCTCCCATCTCAGGTCCCCCTTTCCATATTTATTCTATTTCCCTCTCCTCCTAGGGAGATCTATCTGTCCCTGTGCCCCAGCTAGTCCCTTAAACTACACCTAACCACAGATTGCATCTTGGTTACCATCGACTCAATAGCTAACATCCACATGTAAGTGAGTACATACTACAGTGGTCTTGTTGAGTCTGAGTTACCTCACTCAGGATTATTTTTTCTAGCTTCATCAATTGACCTGCAAATTTCATAATTTCCCTTTTTAACAGATGAGTAATAGCCGAGTGTATTTGTACCACATTGCCTTTAACCACTAATCTGTTGAGGAACATCTGGATGGTTTTCAGCTTCTGACTACTATTAACAGAGCAGCAATGAGCATGGTTGAGCAAGTGTCTCTATGGTAGAATGAAGTGTTCATTGTATATAAGCCCAATATAATATATCTTGATCATATTCGTCTCCTCACTCCTTCCCAAAGTTCTCCCAGATCCACCCTCTATAGCACTATACCCTCTTTTTTTCCATGACCTCTTTTAACACTACTTTTATTCACTATAGCACTACATACAAAAACTTCAGTAAGACATTGAAGTGAGTTGTATTTAGGTACATTAAGTGAAAACTCAAATATTGAAACAGCCATTCTCTGAAAGATGCAACATTGTCATTTCAGAGTAACAGAAATATCATTTTCTCTACATCTTCAAAAGACCTAAGTATAAAGCTCATCTTGGAAAATAACTATGAATTTTACTTCTATCCATTTCAAGGAAGCCTATAACCTCTAATGAGTGAAAGAGTCACTAGGGTAGACTTAGAAATGAACTGACTTTAGAGGTGAGAAACTTCCACAAAGATGCACACAAACAGGAACTAAAATTGGATAATGCTTCTTGGTGATCTTAATGGATAATAAATAATAAAGTGTGCAAGTCAGTCAATAGTTGTTTCATGTATTTCGATGTCCCAGAGCAGATGATGTATGTTTTCATGGATGAGTTAAAAGCCACCATTAAGACCTTCACTGACACTGATGTTCTCTCGTTGTGGTCTAAATATGTTTGTTGTCTGTGTCACAGGTTTCTTTACGTTTCTCTCCTCACTAGACTGATGACTCCAAATAGTGAAGTAGGACCAGACTAGTGACTAGTGAGTCCCACCTTCACTGTCACCAATATCCAGATTTGTCCCAGTTACATATCATGTGTACCAACCAAGTATGGTGAGTTCCCTAAACCCTACATACACACACACACACACACACACACACACACACACACACACACACGATTCCCAGACATAGTTGGATATATGGATATCCTTGGGCTGATTGCTGATTGCAAGCTGTGCTGAGTTATATCTGGGAGTGTGAGGATGGCATGGGTGGCTAGGGTCTTAGGCACTCAATAAGCTGGGCCAGCATACAGGTTGTCCAACCTAGGCTACCCCTAAGTGTTGGGAATAGCCTGGGCATTGAGGTACTAAGAACTCACAAGGCTGAGCCAACTATGCCTGAGTATTGAGAAGGCATTGGCCGGCTAGCATCCAAGAAACTCACTAGACTGAACCAGAGCAAAGAATGTATGACTTTCCAGGGATAAACCTGAAGTTTAGGTATAGAAGATGCAGGCTAAAGTCAGGCGGACTCGCTAGACTGGGATGGTGTGTATAATGTGTGAGCGATACTAAGCTCAGAGAGGAGGTATCTTAGTTAGGGTTACTGTTGCTGTGATGAAACACCATAACCAAAGCAACTTGCGAAGAAAGGAGTTGCTCGGCTCATGCTTCCACTTCACAGTTCATCATCAAAGGAAGTTCAAACAGGAACTCAAGCAGAGCAGAAACATGGATGTAGTTTTCTATGTTACTTCTTGCTAATTGGGGGTGCTAATAATGTTATGAGGACCCAAAGAAAATTTAGGATTATGGTCAAGTCCTAACTGGAGTATTCCGTAGACTTGACCATCTCTGCCAGCAGCCTTGAAGCTGTTCTGGATGCAGAACTCAGAAGAAACTGCAACAGAGGTGCTCTGAAACATTGGATCATCTGGGCCATCCATTCCCATTGGAAATTTTTCAAAGGTCTTTCTCAATCAAACCTTATTTTTCTTAATCCAGAACGAATCTACAGCCTCTCATTTCCTGTGAAAATAAAAGAAAAACCTCTTCTTCAAAGTAATATATCTTTTGACTAAAATTTTGAAGTTAAGGAATTTTCAAATATATAAATTGAAATAATCCAGCAGCATTTATAATCAAATGTCTTTTAGCAACTGTTGCTCCCCCCTCAGCAGTCAAACAATTCAAAGACAACACAATAACCTATAGTATCCAGATTCTCTGTGTATTTTCCATCTTTATGTGGCTTTTATTTTTTTAATTCTATCTCCTTTATTTTTATTTTTTGATTTTTTGAAACAGGGTTTTCTGTATCTTTGGCTGTCCTGGAACTCACTCTGTAGATCAGGCTGGCCTTGACCTCATAGAGATCTGCCTGTCTCTGCCTCCCAAGTGCTGGGATTAAAGGCGTGAGCCATTACACCTAACTACTCTATTTCTTTTTTTAAGGACTTTCTCTATCCTTTTTCCTTTCTCTTCCAAGCCTATGTATATTTTAAATACACTGTAAGCCACTTAGAGTTTCTTTTGTCTGAAATTATCTCTATCTTTTTCTGACCACATGAGTCTTTAATCTGCTAAGCAATGTAGCTAGGATTAAAGCAGCAGCTTTGCGGATTGGCTCTGCCTATTCCTTGGCTTCCTGAGAGTATAACTTCAGGGCATAAGTATTGGTGGAAGCCATGTTTACTTCCACAATTCTGCAGAGTTTCTAGGCCCATGCCACCACCAACACGTATGCTGCTGGCTCCTCATAAACACTGTTTAAGTGTTTGTTCGCAGAACCTCTTAGAAGAGTTGCCATATGGTTTTTGCTGCTAACTCTAAGTCAGGAAGCAAACAGAGGCTACTGGAGTAAAGACAGTTACCAAGAAACTGTGTTTGACTCTTTCTCATCTGTCTAGAATCCTTTTTTATAAAGCTTTCTTGGTCTTTATGTGGAAATTCTTACAAGACAGAAGTTTCTGCCCCAACCCCGGCCCACAGCCATTCAGTTCCAAAGAAACACACAGAGGCTTATATTAATTATAAACTGTGCCGGTTGTGGTGGAGCACGCCGGTAGGATTTGCTGAAGGAGGCAGAGGCAGGAGGATCACAAGTTCGAGGCCAGCCTGGGCTACACATTTGGGAGGGAAATGGGAGGCGGTGGCGGGGAAGAGACAGAAATCTTTAATAAATAAATAAATTAAAAAATATATAAACTGCTTGGCCTATTACCTCAGGCTTATTATTAACTAGCTCTTATAACTTAAATTAAGCCATCATTCTTATCTATGTTTAGCCACATTGCTTGGTACTTTTTCCTCAATAAGGCATTCTCATCTTGCTTCCTCTGCATCTGGCTTGTGACTGACTCTCTGCCTTTTCTCTTCCCAGAATTCTCTTAGTCTGGTCACCTCATCTATACTTTCTGCCTGGCTACTAGTCAATCAGTGTTTTATTAAACCAATATGAGTGACAAATCTTTAAAATGTACAAGCATTTTTTTTACAATTCCACAGTAATAGTCTATACTGTAGGTAGAGTTGAGAAAAGTCAGGTTCACTCCTGAGAACAGCACACTGATTTGTGGGAATAAGAGAGTGTGTGTGTGTGTGTGTGAGAGAGAGAGAGAGAGAGAGGGGGAGAGAGAGAGAGAAAGACTTACATATCTGAAGCTTCATTAATTTTAGAAAAATAAAATGGAACTATACCAAAGGAAAATAAAAGAATTAGGCCTTGAATTCATAGTGCCTGTATTTAGAACTGAGAACGAAGCATAGAATTGAAGACAAAACTCCAGAGGGCTCATAGGTGAGATGTTATCTCTACCTTTCTCTTCCAGAAGTCAGGCTGCTACAGATATATATTTGTCACCCCTTGGTATCCACTTGGTTTATTTTATGATCCCCCATGGATACCAAAAACCATGGATGCTTATGTACCTTATATAAAACCATGTAGTATTTGTGTACAATCTATAGATACCCTTCTGTGTACTTTAAATCAGTTCTGTACTATTCATAATACCTAATGCAATATAAATATTATATAAATTATTGTTTAGAGAATAATAAGAAAAAGTCTATATTTGAGCACAACAAGTACAAGTGTTATTTAAATTCATTAAGATGGGAGAATTAGCTCAATGGTGGAGTGCTTTCCTACCATGTACAAGGCCACGGGTTCAACATCCAATACTACCAAAAAATCAGTTTATAGTTGATTAAATCCATGGGTGCAAAATTAAAAATAAAGGAAATGAACTCCAGATGTACACACACACACACACACACACACACACGGGGGTGGGGGGAAGAGAGGGAAAGAGAGGGAGAAAAGTTATAAACTTTAAAAAAAATAATTTTCTACCTTTGGGTGCCTGAACTACATGACTCTTTTAAATTAAACAAATCTTACATTATTACATTTCTAAACTCCCTGCTGAGTCTTTATGGATATCAACTGAATCTTTAGCTTACCCTACCCCAGAAAGGTACATATAATTAGATTTCATTCGTAAATCAGTGTTAGGCTTGAGATAAGTTCACCCACATTCTGAGCAAATGTGAGAAATCTGGAAGATTCTAGAAGTGATAGAGACCATATTTCTAGCAAACAGATTCAGATTCACCATAATGAAACCAGAATACTATGAATGAGACAAGAAAGTATGTTTTTATTTTGTATGTGAGTGTTTTATATGCACATATGTATGTATTGCAGCACGACATTCAGTGTCCAGAAGAGGACACTGGACTCCACTGGAGTAGACTTACACGTTGTTCTGAGACATCATGTAGATGTTGGGAATAGAAACTTGGTCCTCTGAAGAGTAACAGTGTGCTTAAAAGCTGAATCATCTCCCTATTTCAATAAAGAAATTATTGTTAACCTCACCTTTTAAAAATTCTTCGTAGAATTACCTCCTGACTAAAAACACATCAAAATACTTGCTTTCTTATTTTATAGCAAAATACTCATGCCTGAAAACAAGTTGCAACAGCCCTTCCGCTACTCCAGGGCAAACACAGTGACTAGAAAGCCCAGCAACGCATCCCTTCGCAAGAACCGTCAGATTCGTATGAGTTCATGATGGTAGCATAATAAAGCCTGGCACGTCCAGTGGTCTCCACCACAAGCCTCGGGATGGCTCTGGAGAATGTTCTTCCTCAATGAGGAACCATAGTTATGTATGAGAACCACGTATGCATGTTCCTTTAGTACAACGCCTTCCGAAAACTAAAACTAAAATTCACAATCCGTGAATGCTTAAAAACACCTTCCCTTTCTTTAGAATAGCCCAGTGTCTGCTGAGACTGAAAGGTGCTAGCTGCTAGCATTGTTAGAATTTTTCTATTAAAATTATTTATGTAAATTTGTTCTTTGATAATTTCATATGTGTATACAACACATTCTGACCACTCTTTTTAATCTCCCCCAATTTTTCCAATTTCCTATAAAGCACTTTCTCCTGCACTGATTCCTTTTTATTTTATTTTGTGACCCAATGAGTTTAACCAGAGCCACCTGTGTGATGTGGTTTTTAGTATAATTCTATTCCTTAATAATTACTCCCTAATTTGATTCAGTGAGAAATGCATAATAATAAAAGAAGAGATTGCTTTTCTCCTATATTATCTCTTATGATAAATATGAAAACCAAGACTGTTTTTCCTTTGTAGCCAAAAGTGTCTAGGGTATGCATCTGTCTTAATTACATAACATTTTTCTAATCTTAACAACTGCTCCACAAAGCATTCGCTGAACCTCAGTGCAGCTGCAACTCCAAGGACGCCTACTTCGGACGTCCTCGCGAGAGTAAGAAGATTTCATCTTAACATTACACCAAAGGCTCTGGACTTGGGAATCATCCCGAGGGCAAGCACCCATGTATGGCAACCTGAGTCATCATTATCTACTAGAATGATTCAGGGATTTTCATTCCCAAAGGTGATTTAGTCGTATGCAAAATACATCATAGAAACTTTCCCTTGAGACATAGGAAGCACCAGAACAACAGGAGATAATGGACTCACTGCACTTTATAAACCTCCCAGCCTCCTGAGTGTGGAATACAGACACCTACGATCAGAAGCAGACAGACATGAAGAGGTCTGTTTGTCCGGCTGAAAATACACTCAGTGGACACTTCCAGGGCATTGGGAATCCTAACTGTCTACCCGGTGCTTGGTAAGTTGTACTTACTGCTAAGACTGATGTAGTAGAAGCCATGAAGCAGCCAAGGAAAGGGCATTGTTGGTGCTGGGACTGGAGGGAGACAAGTGCTTTGTTCCTGCTGGAAATGGAGTAGGAAGAAAATGGGCTCTTACTCACTACCTCACTTGCTCTTTTGATTAGCGCATTATTTTAGGAGACCATGGCAGGGATCTGACAAACTCAAGAAGGTTCCCAAATCACATCCCAAAATTTCACACAAGCAAAAATTTCCTCAGAAGAGAAAATTTAGCTTTCATAGATTTCCAAAGTATTTCACCTGCCCCTCCTCCCCAGGGGCTAAGAATATCTCCTGAATTAATCAACATAGCTGTCTTATTTGGTCATACATAATGAATTATCATAAGGAATAAAACAACATTCCAAATAACCAGATGTTGTTTATTCGTATAAATACAATAGTTAAATCTGAACAAACTTTTAGAAAGTGTCATTGAGCCATCACTGCACGCTTAAAATATTATCAAAGGAATCTAACTTTACAAGAAAAACTTGCCAGAATAAATAAATACTTGGAAACACTAATAGAGAAACTGTATCCTTTGGGCAAAGGAAGACGGAATCATTAGCCAACCTGGCTTTAAATCCTGGTCCTACCACTTTATACGTGGCACACTACTAAAGATTGCTACATCAGTTTATTTGTTGGGAAACTGGAAATGATAACAAGTTTGTGCTAAACAGAATGATATAAGTTGCACCTGGGGCAGTAAGATAGCTAAGTGGGTAACAGTGCTTGCCAACAAGCCTGCCAACCTAAGTTCAGTCTAATTTATGGGAGTCATAGGGTAGAAATAACCAGCCATAGCCAGTTGTCCTCTGACCTCCACACATGTGCCATAGTAAGCGTGTGTGAATATGCACACACACACATAGACACATACAACACAGACACATAATTTAAAATATTTAATTAAAAATAAATATGAATCTTAATGGAGCAAACCTTTTCAACTCACCACTAGCTTTTATCAAGTTTGAGATTTAATTAAATCTCATTAACATTTTCTTTTTAAAGGAAACTACAAATATTCTCCTAGATAAAAATTAAAAATCAAATATTTGCTATTAGAGATTGGTTTTTTCATTCCTAAAATTTGTAATTTAAACACAAAAACTGATACCATCAGTAATTCTAAAACTTAAAGATTAATTCCAGTAGAAGTTTGTAGGAATGGAGAATGATATTTCAATATGATAGATGATTGATAAATACTTAGCTAATAAGCCATTTTAACACTTCAGCTTAACATTCATTAACCATGCTTGTGAAACTTTACAGGCAAGCAGTATATCATGTCCATAGCAGTTAATAGTAAATATCTTTGATCAAGCAAGAGCTGTTAAATAAAGCTGTGGTCTGCACACTAGCTCTCAGGATCTCCTGAGAGTGCTAAACCCCCCTACGTCTGTTTGGAGTAGGCGCTGCCCTAGTTTGGACCCCAGTGGGAAGACTTGATCAACTCCAAAAATAAATCCAAACAGATTTTTGCTACTGCACAGAATTCTCAACAAGCATTTAACCAGCAACAGCAAGATAGTTTAAGTGTGATACCTGAAGATCCCAAGGTTAATTTGATCTTGAATCAAGCTATAATTGAGAGCATGTGACCACACATAGACAGCCCACATCTACCATAAGCCAGGGATATCAAGAATGCCTGTGTTTAAGGGCTCTCCACTATTCCCTGATAGGAACCAGCCTGAAGATCTTGAGACAACTTTTTCCTCTGCTGACTCTTCTGGTTAGTTTTTAAAAATAAAACCAACCCTGAAATCCTTGTTTTCACCCATTTCTCTCTCCCTGTGTGATTTCGACCATCACATCTCAACCCATCATCCAAAGCTAAGTGACTCCCATACCATCATCATATTGACTATATCTTCCTACATTCCTTCACACTGCATCCAACATTCTTTCCTCTGAATTCACTGCTAGTGCAGACTCTGTGTCTACTAAAATTATCCACACCTACATGATTAGGCAGTACACTGAGATATCTGCTTCCTTCTTTCATCGCTCAATTGCATCTTCTATTTTTGAATTAAATGGTGTTAATGTTGGTGAGTTTGTGTAGACAGTGTGTGTGCGCACGTGTGTGTGTGTGTGTGTGTGTGTGTGCATGTGCTTGTGTTTCAATATATTAGATCTCCTTACAAAACACTAGGGCTCCGTGTAGTTTTCTGTCAATACCTCAGTTAATTTTAAAACCTGCCTACTACCCACAGGTTATAAACCAAACTCTCTAAAATGGGATATTATGACTAGAATGATGACTCGGGGATTAAGAGAGCACACTACTCTTGTGGATAGCCAGAATTCAGTCCCAGGTCCCATTCAAGTAGCTCACAACCACATGTAACTCCAGTTGCAGGAGGACCCAAAACCTCTGGTCTCTGCAGGCACCTAAACTCGTGTTCACATATCCACACAGTGATAAATTTAAAATAAATAATTGGATATTTTAAAATGGGATCATCAGGCTTTCAATTATCTAGCTAAGGCATGCAATTTTAGCCATATTTCCAATCTCCTACCCCAGACAGTGCTGAGATCCAAATGTAACAGAACACCTCCCTATCCTTGCTTTCAGAGTTATTTTCGTGCACGTTACTCTGCACCACCTCCTATGATATGAGACCCATGCTATTTATTCCTTATAGACTACCTTCTTAGCAACAGGACTCTTGCATGACTCCAAGAATGCTCCTAGGATCTTCCAGATAACTCTTCTTGAGCAATGCTACTAGTGTTGTCACGACAGGCCTTATAGAGAGCTAAGGGTTATCGGGTGTGGAAAGAGTCTTATTCATCAACTGTGCAGCTACATGTGGGAACTGAACGCAAGTTCTATGGAAACTCTACATATAACCCAATACTCCAATCATCTCAAAAACTCTGTTTTCTAGGGGGTTATAAATGTATAGTTGCCTAAGAGAAATAATAGAACAGATTTTATAATTTGCTGTATTGCTTTTTAACTTTCAGATGTTTTCTTACATGAAGCTATATGGGCCTGCATTTGTTATGCTTGCCCTAACCCTGTAAAAGACAAAGGCCAGCTTGCTTTCAAGGTGTCCTCTTAGCCACATGTCTTTGCAGTTGTTTAATGTGTAGTCTCTCTTACCTCAGCAGTTCTGTGTCTGTTATCCCCGCTGTCTACAGTACCGTGGAGTCTTCTCTGTCATTCTGAATCACTCTTGAAGAGGATGGAAATGGCCACAATTGTCACCATAGCTTAGCATCGCTGTGGAAGTACAAGCCTTTACAAGTAGACATGGGAAAGAAAGGAGAGACAGTCCACAGAAAGATAGGGGAAAACCACATCTGGTTCATAGTATGTAAATGTGTATTTGAAAAACCCAAAAGAATCAACTAAAATTTGTTTGTAAATGATGTGTTAAAGAAGATACCTATAAAATTAATTCACAACATTCAATAGCTTTCCTATATGTAAACAAGACTTTAACATGCCACAGAATGAAAGATAATATTTCACTTACAATCGTGATGAAAAAGATAAAATGCCTAAGAATAGACTTTAAAGAAATGTATACCATATGTATTTGGAAAGTTTGACCAATTATCAAAGTCTTTGATGAGTATAATATATAGGCTACTTACAGAAAGAAGATCCTCTTATAAATATGTCTGTTCTCCCCAAATTAACATGTCCATTCAGTCAAAGGAATCTGAATGCAAACAAGACTTTTTAACTGATAAAAATCATGCTAACATTGTTGTAGCATGAGCAAGCCAGAAAGCGTGCTACTAGACATGAAAATTAACTCTATTAGATTTTTTATTTGGTCTTAGCTTTAGAAGATATTGGGAAAAAAACATTAGAAACTGATGCAACACTGAAAGGGTGTTTGGTATGCCGTAGGCTTGAACTTCAAACCAACAGAATCAGCAGGAAAATGACTTAGCCAATCAGTTGTATTAGAATCCTTGACCAACCACTTAGAGAAATAGAGGAGTTAATTTACCAAAATTTAATTCCAAGCATATCAAAGATTGTAAAGTAAAAAATAAAATCTGATAAATACATAGAATAAAACAAGAGATAAATTTTGTGATATTAAATTTAGAAGTGTTTATAAACCATGTCACAAAAATCAGAATTTAAAAAGGAAAAAATTAGCATAAAACTACTGTTTAGCACAAAGAAAAAATAATGTAGCAACTTTAAAGTACAAGCAGAAAACTGAAAACTAGTTATAATATATACGTAAATATCAAAGAGTTTAATTAATTTGTTAGCTACCATCAAAAGATAGATAGAACCTGTAAATTGCACCTTCACCCGAGCACTGAGCATGTACATAACCCTAAGTGGAGCCCAAAAGCATATATTTACTGAATTGGGTGGAAAATGTTTCCAATAAGAGGGAACTAATAAGCCACAACAGAGCTATGAAAAGGAATGGCATGACATAATTGCTGAGTTTATGAAGAGGCAAAGCATAAAACTGGGATCTCATTTATACACAGAGATGAATCTGTGTTTATATTCACACATAAGCATCATTAAGCAGTTATATTAACAATAGAGCAGAAATCAGGCTGGTTTTTTGCTTGCTTACTTTTCTGTTTGTTTGTTTCATTTATAGTCCTCTCTGCTATGAAGAGTACACCAATGTTTCAATGCTATGTTGTGTTAAGATTCAGCCTGATGTCTGGGATAATTCAGAATCCCCTCTTTAAAAGCTGTTGATCCTCCCTCCATACACAACACTCTGCCAGAAGGCAGGTTGATGTAAGACATAAGTCTCTTTATGGCACTGTCAGACATTTTCTTGATTGATGATTAATGTGGAGGGCCCAGCCCACCCTGGGTGGTGCCATCCCTAGGCTGGTGATCCTGGACGGTATAAGAAAGCAAACTGAGCAAGCCATGGAGGGCAAGTCCGTGACTAATACTATTCCATGACCTCTGCATGAGTTCCTGCCTTGAGTGACTGTCCTTACTTCTCTTGGCAATGAATTGCAGGCTGTAAGATGAGATAAACCCTTTCCTCCCCAAGTTGTTTTGGTCATAGTGTTTTATCATAGCAAGAGAAATCCTAATGAAGGAAATCACTGTCCACACTGAATTGAAACTAATTATTTACATACATGTTTCTCCTACCAGCCTGTGAGCACCCTCTCAGCAGACATACTTTCCTTCATCTTCATGTCCACTTCATTTTCCATAGTGTCTGGCACAACAAAGATGGGCAGTGGTCATTTGACCCATGGGTAAGAATCAATAAGGAGTGATCCATTTCCACCTTCCAACTCAGTCTCTCCCACAGGTGTCCGAAGTACTCAGTGAACCTCTACCCGTCCGTAGGTCATTCTTCTTTGTGAGCCCTTCCAGCAGACCCACAAAAGCAAGAGCGGCGTGGTACTCACTCTCCATCCCAGAATCAGATGTGCTGTCTGGCCCTAGGTGGAGTCCAGAATTAAACTGAAAGCATCCCCACTGTAAACTTGAAAATACAGCCGAGGAAACTCATACTGTGGTTCTTAAAAGAAGCAAACTCCAACACTTTGGGTATTTATGAAACGGCAGATTTTTAACATCTGGTGCTAGGATGGAGACACAAGGAGATTGTGTTTTTATGTATCTGATCATTTTAAGTCATATTTCTTCTCTTCACACCAGGTAGAAGAACAAAATGGCAAGAGGTAATCGCACCACCGTGACAGAATTTGTTCTCATGGGATTCACAGATCGCCCTGAGCTTCAGCTTCCCCTCTTTGTGGTGTTTCTGGTGATTTATCTCATCACCCTGGTGGGGAACGTTGGCATGATCCTGCTCATCAAGGCAGATTCGCGGCTTCACACACCCATGTACTATTTCCTCGGTCACCTGGCTTTCATTGATCTCTGTTATTCGTCTTCCATTGGGCCCAAAATGCTGCAAAATTTATTGGTGAAGAAAAAAACCATCTCCTTTTCAGGCTGTTTTGCTCAGCTGTACTTCTCCGGTGCCTTTTCCACTACTGAATGCTTCCTCTTGGCTACCATGGCCTATGACCGCTACATGGCCATCTGCAACCCCCTGATCTACACAGCCATCATGACACAGAGGGTCTGCAAGGAGCTGGTGGTAGGAGTCTACACCTACGGTTTCCTGAACTCTGTTATACAGACAGTACTGACTTTCCAACTGTCTTTCTGCAACTCCAACGTGATCCACCACTTCTACTGTGCCGACCCCCCTCTCCTCGCACTCTCCTGCTCTAACACCCACAACAAAGAGAAGCAGCTCCTGATCTTCTCGGCAGTGAATCTTACTGGATCCCTCATGACCGTCCTCGTCTCCTACATCTGCATCCTGGTCTCTATCATAAAAATCCAGTCTTCCCAGGGCAGGTGTAAAGCCTTCTCCACCTGTGCCTCCCACCTCACCGTGGTCACCATCTTCTACGGGACGTTGTTCTTCATGTACCTGCAGCAACCAAAAACAGGGAATTCATGGAGGTATAGCAAAGTGATCTCTGTGTTTTATAGCCTGGTAATACCCATGCTTAACCCCCTCATTTACAGCCTGAGAAATGCAGAGGTAAAGGATACCCTGAGAAGAATGCTAGAGGGCAAAGCTTCACACTGAGCAGGGTACTACGATGCCGGCACTGTGGACAGCAGTACCCACCAAGCTGATGGAAACGGAGCATCTCAACTGCTGCCCAGTTAGGAAGGAGCTAATCCAATTGAGGATTTTCATGGCCCAAAGTAAAGAACCGCCTCATGGACATGAGTAATATTTAATCCAAGCAATTGTCATGAATTACAATTTATTTGTTTGCTAGAAAAAAATATGTGAGTAATTATGTGTGTCCTTCATGTGTTAATGAAGTGGCTGACTATCGTTTCATAACAATTTGAGCTCCACAGTCATGAAAATCCTCAAAGCCCATATTCTGAGCAGAGTTGTGCATTAGCGATGATGGATATAAACTGCCCTTATGAGCATCTTGTTACTAAGCATTTTCCAGTTTGATGCAGTCTGTATCAGAGCAAGCTATTTGTTAGTCTCAAAAAGTACTCTTTCACAATGAACTTCTGTAGGCCGTGGTTAGATTACAAAGAACGTCTCAGAAAAATCTTACTAACCCAAATGTAGTTGTAATCTTCTGGGCTTTAAATAAACAATATAAATATCAGTGTGGTACTAAGGAAAGGAAAAATGGGATTCAGCTTTATATGGAATGTCTTTAAGAAAAGAAATCTAGTTAGAGGAGATAAGGGTGGGCATCGGGGGACTTTTAAAGATATTAAAAGTAGTCATTATTTAACAAGCAAGGTTTAATTTTTCTTATCTCTGGAAAGTATATCTACAGTGGCTTTCTCTTTCCTTTTTTCACACTTTCTTTCTAGATTTCTTTCTTTCTTTGGGAGTTAGTGTATTGAAAAAGCAGAAAAGAAAAGCTTCCTGAGGAAAAGTGAATTATGGCATGCATGTTTCTGAAAAAATAATTTTATTAATTTAGAAAAATATGATAGTTTTATAACATTTTATGTATTCTTTGTTTCCACAGATCTGAAATTCCACTTTCTTACAGATAAGTTGTGCAAACTCTTGGTGTGTCTAGGGGTAGGTGAAAAAACATATTTTGTCATTTCTTAGACAAGAAAATGATTGTTCTAAGTTTAACTCTAATACTTGTTTCTGATAATTCTTAAGACACATGAATCTGTCACAAACCTGTAGATGGTCCCCTGAGCTGTTTTCAACGATGATTATGATTTCAGTTAAAAATAACTCACCAATTAGCTATGAGTAATTTTTTAAATCAATCAAGAAACAAAGGGGCCTAGTTGTGCCCAAATTAGCCACCCAGATAATAATGCGTATATGTGATCTCTGTTGCACTTGTACTTGTGCTTGAGTAATTTAGAAAATAGAATTAATTATTTTAAATTGCTTTTCTTTAATTCAGAAGTCTATCTGAAGTAATGAATTACACCTTGCATTCTTAATTGTAGACAAAGTGTTGACTAGTTACAAAAAAAAACACTAGCGTGATAACAGAAAGCAAGGAGAAAGGGCAAGGCATAAACAAACACACAGGAGAGGCAGCACAGAGGCCGATAAGGAGAGAGAAATCACCTGGTGGTTCTAAAGTGGGATGGGAGCCAGGGTGGAAGGCCAGGAGCTCCTGGAAGAGAGGCAGCAGGCAACCTTCACTTTTCACCCTCACACCTACCATACTCATGGCTAGGAGCTACAGCTGAACTGCTCTGCTCTTATTCCTAACTCTAAAAAAAAAAATCCATGATTGAGGATTGAGATGGAAGAGGAGGTTCCTGGAGTTCAGTCAGGAAGACTGGTCTTCAATATCCCCAGTAAGACTAATGTCAAAAAGACATTAAAGGCACAAGAGTTAACAACACAGCTTGGCCACAGAGAGGGCAGCACTTGAGAAGCTGAAGATGAGATGATGGTCCAGGGGCTGCTTGTAGCAATGGACCATGACACACAAGGGGCCTTTGCTGAACAAGGACCTGACTTATTGAGATAAAGATGAACAGGTACCAATGCTGGGTGGAAACTTGTATTTTCAACCAAAAGCTACATTTATTTCCTAACTTATTTTTCCCCTCAAACTATGTTCAAATCAGTTTAACCTACAAAAAAAGTATTTATCATGTTTTAGTACATGCCTCTCAAAAAATTAATTATACTCAGCTTTACAAAGTGATATTCTGTATAAACAAATTCTCATAAAACTGAAGACAGATCATGAAACCTCCCCAGACTGTGCTAAGCGCTAAGAAAATGTCTTCTGAAGATAGAAATGCGACCAAATAATGGAAATCACCTGGATTTAAGAGTGTAATGTTTCGGTGGCTGGAGAGATGGCTCAGAGGAATAGAGCACTGGCTGTTTTTCCAGAGGTCCTGAGTTCAATTCCCAGCAACCACATGGTGGCTCACAACCATCTGTAATGAGATCTGCTGCCCTCTTCTGTACTGCAGGATACATGAAGGAAGAAACCTATATACATAATAAATAAAAATCTTTTAAAAAAAAGAGTGTAATGTTTCCTTGAAAGTAAAAATAAAAACGTTCTCATATATATATAAACAAAACGTAAGTTTATTTTTTTTCCCATGGGAATTCTCCAATGGTTTTTATTTGTCACCTTTTACCACACAAGCGTCTTTCCCCAACTGGTCTAATCTGTCACCAAGGGGTTACATCTGCTCGCGTAAATATGAATGCTTGATCCTTTGAGCACAAATCACTAGACTTTTCAGTTAGGATAGATTTTTCTTACTTATCAACACTTATTTCTCCATTGAGTTTCCATGCCTGGAAATATGTCCAAATTATTTCTTTTAAGTCAAGCACCGAAAAGAAACACAAGAATACCAACAACTCCTCTTTTCCGCATCCCTTCACACGAGTTGATCTGAGGAAATTCTAACACTCTTACGCCTTCAGGTTCTCTGCTCCTATTATCAGCTGGGCCCTGGATGCACATCTCCTGCAGAGCGAGGAAAGACTACCTCAGTGCTGACAAGGGGCTCTGCCTGCAATTAGCAGTGCATCCACCAAAGATAGGGAGCCAAGGAGCTCAGAACTTAGGGAGTTCAGGCTCCTGGGAAAGGGACAGACTTAGCCTGCTCTTCCATTTAGGTTGCTATAAACATGTGACCATTTTATGAATAATCAGAATTTCTGTCTCACGTAAGATAGGTCAAATTGGAGAAAGGATTTATATAATGCATGAGTATGTTTTATGCCTCTGAAGCAGCTCTAGCCCCCCCCCAAAAAAAAAAACCTCTATGATCTGAAAAAATAAAATTTTGTTCATACAAGCTTCCATTCCACGGTTGAGTGTGTGGCCCACTGGCCCTGGACACCTGTCGGCCTGCAGTTTCCACTCCTCACTGCAGGGATGTACTGGGTGTTGTGACTCAGCCAAGCTCGGGCGGTTTACAGACCTCAGGCAAACCTAAGCTCAGGATGTTTTATGACCTCAAGTGTCTCAGCTTTGGAGAGGAACTGGAAGAGCCCAGTCCATCTTCTAATCCCCAGAGAAGCCTTTCACTCTGCTCTTAGTGCCTTTTCTCTTGTCTCTATCATTCTGTTTTGAGAGTTATTATGATAAAAAATAATATTTTATTCATCATTTTCCCTGCCAAAACTAGCAACTAGCTTTCTGTGGGAACCCTTCAGATGTGGAGTTTAAATGGATGGAAATAGAAAACACTATCCTGAGTGAGGTAAGCCAGACCCAAAAAGAGGAACATGGGATGTACTCACTCATATTTGGTTTCTAGCCATAAATAAAGGACATTGAGCCTATAATTCGCGATAATAGAGAAGCTAAATAAGAAGGTGAACCCAAAGAAAAACATATAGGCATCCTCCTGAATATTATCCTTCATCCGGCGATGAAAGGAGACAGAGACAGAGACCCACATTGGAGCACCGGACTGAAATCTCAAAGTCCAAATCAGGAGCAGAAGGAGAGAGAGCACGAGCAAGGAACTCAGGACCGCGAGGGGTGCACCCACACACTGAGACAATGGGGATGTTCTATTGGGAACTCACCAAGGCCAGCTGGCCTGGGTCTGAAAAAGCCTGGGATAAAACCGGACTCACTGAACATAGCGGACAATGAGGACTACTGACAACTCAAGAACAATGGCAATAGGTATTTGATCCTACTGCACGTACTGGCTTTGTTGGAGCTTAGGCAGTTTGGATGCTCACCTTATTAGACCTGGATGGAGGTGGGTGGTCCTTGGACTTCCCACAGGGCAGGGAACCCTGATTGCTCTTTGGGCTGATGAGGGAGGGGGACTTGATTGGGGGAGGGGGAGGGGAATGGGAGGCGGTGGCGGGGAGGAGGCAGAAATCTTTAATAAATAAATTAATTAATTTAAAAAACGAACGTCAGTTATAATAATGCATCAATTAGGAAATTGGTTAATGATATTTATGTGGAGAAACAGTCGTTTATATGGAGAAAGGTTGAAGTTCGCTTTTTAAAATGTGAGGTTATCTTTCCTTCTTACATTTGATACAAGTCACAAATGGATCCAGAAATGACCACAGGCACAAGCTAGCCACCCTATCAGCTTTAGTCTAGGGGTACAGTTCTTTTCTCTGTTTAAATTAATTGTCCAAAGACTATCTGATAGGTTTTTTGTTTCCTGTACATTCAACCATTACATTGATCAAAAAGAAGTCTATGTCTATATAACCTGATCTCTCGCTGATTCCCGAGAGTGCTACAATCCACATTTGAGAAGTGTGTGTGTAAGACTACATTAATAGATACTTGCAGGCCACACAAGCAAAATAAATTATTGTGGGCCTGAAAACCAGGCATGGCTGAGGAGAGTAATAGTTTTCTTAGCAAAGCCGCCTTCTAAAGCGCAGGCCTGTGGGAGTGGTGATGGTGCAGTAAGAAGGGCCTCAGGGCCAGAGGCTGCCTTAGATTCGCTCTCCACCAAGTGAGTCAAGCTGCTTGACCCCTCTGAGCCTAAGTAAGGTAAATAATATCTCACAGAATTATGGTAAGATTAAACTGGTACAGAGAGCTAAACTACATTCCAAGCACTGAACTAGAACAAAATTTCATTTTAGGTAGTCAGATTGCAGGATTCTGATGCACCCTCAGGTTCTCTGATTCGAGGCTACTGCTCAGAAAAATCCCTGTCTGTAAAAAGTTCATACCTATCTGTATGACAAAGCATGGAAGTTGCATATGTCTTGACTAACGGACTTTATTTATTCCTGTGGGTCTTGGGAAAGAAGTGCAACCCATTATCTTCCCGCAGGAGCTCCTGTCCCAAAGTTCATAAGTCAGTGATTTCCAACACGGACCCTGTGCCCTAGAAACACCACTGTTTTCTGCACTCAATGAATCGATAATACCTTTTTACTGACCTTTCTTTGACCCTGAATCACTAAGACTCAACTTGTTCCCAGGGACAAAATCCTATAGTTCCAGAGGGGGCCGCTAGGCGCTGTGTGCCCTGTAGCTGTGGAGGGTCGCCTTCCCCTCCCCCATCTGTGACTGCTCTGAGCTGCTGACTCCGCCCAAGCCTGTGAGAGAACAGTGAGAGGTGAGCCAGCGGTGGATCCAGGTATTTTGAAGGTCAGCAAGAGAGGGCATCTCACCTTCCCCTGCTTCTTTTCCATGATCTCCTCTGGGACGAGCAATAAGCTTGGAAGCATTGACAAGAGTCAATAATGCCTCTCCCTCCACCACCGCCTTTCCCTTCCGGTACTGTCCCCCATCCCTCAGCCAGAATGAGCCCACATCTGATGCTCAGAGGAGGGTAACAGGAGCCTGGTGTGGGCCCCCGAGGCTGGGAAAGAGAATAGGTAAGAAGGCAGGGAGAGGAGCCGGGAGGATCTGATAGGCCCTGCTGACTCTCCACCAATGCACTGGCCGCTGCTTCACTCGCATGTTGATGAGTCATACATGAAAACGCAGTTTTCCCTTTTAAATATAGAAGATGCCTAAGAAAAAAATAACTAAACTGCTAAATAGTGTCCCCTCGCCCCTTTCTCTTTTCTCCCTCACACACATCACCATATCAATGTTCTGCTGGAACCACGAACTCAAAGCTGTACTTCTTGATTCATTCATTTTACATGTATTTATTTGTGTGTTTGTGTGTGTGTGTGTGTGAGAGAGAGAGAGAGAGAGAGAGAGAGAGAGAGAGAGAGAGAGAGAGAGAGAAAGGGGGGACCACACATGTGGAGATCAGAGAGCAATGTGGAAGTCAGTTCTCTGCTTCCCCCATGTAGATTCTGAGGATTGAACTCAGATCATCAAACTTGGAGACAGTTGCTTTTATTGGTTGAACCATCTAGCTCCCCTTTAAAAAAAATCAAAAATTTAAAAGCTAAAGTGATGGAAATCGATAATTGATAATCACTTACTTTGCAGTCTGCTTTTTCTTCTCCATTTCCACGGAGCATACCTTCCCCAGTCACCTCTCTTTATATCTCTGGCATAAAACAGAGGACAAGATTACTCAGTTATTCACCTATGCATTAACGTAGTCTTACATTAATCCTTTTCCCTTCCATTTCTATGGTGTTGTGGTAACTCTGTGCCTGGCCCTCCCTCACATCTCTGCTTTCAATCTCCGACAACAAAGATACATGGTAGAGTTACATCTGCACTAATAAATAATAATATCAGCATTTCAAATCAATTAAAGATGGATTTAACAGTTAACTAAGCAACAAATATTAGCATAAATGTATACATATCTTATAGTTCACATCCACATAAATCCAAGAGTGATCATATCTTAATGTAATAACTGAAATCTCAAAGAGTCTGAGAAGAATATATGTGAATATTTTCTGGCCTATTTTAAGGGAAGCATTAAGGCCAGAAACTGTAAAGAAAACATGTGACAAATTTGATAAACTCAAAGTTTTAAGTTTCCATTATAAACCCAGAAAAACATTCAGTGGAAAAATAACATATACTCAACAGAATTAATAGTCACAAAAGAGCTAACAATAGAAGCATAGAAATAAGATATGAGCATATAAATGTACAAAAAAAGAGAGATGAGTGGCCTAAAATGTGCAAAATATGTGCCACACTATTAGTAATCAAGTTGATACAATAATGAGACAAATTTTCATATTTTATTGGCAAAGATAGTAACAGTTACTACTTATCAGAGGGTTGATAGTACCAAAGCAGAAGAGACACCATGGATAAGCTTTGGGAGTGTTCATTGGCATAAAATTTTCAAAGTTTAATTTGATAATGATCACTAAAGCCCTGCAGTTAAACGTCATTTGATTCAGTAATTTCCTTTGTAAGGGCTTTATTTCATGATAATACTCCAAGAAAGTAACAATATCTATGTGTTTAATAATACAATCGTTTTTACAGCAGTTTTAAAAAATCATCAAGAATAAATATGAACCAATGAAGGACTGGTTAAATAAAATACTTTTATGACATAGCAGTATATAATGTCACAGATAAAATGATGCTACAGACATCTTATTTTCCTGAAAATGCTCAGAATGCATGCGCAAAAATTTTCTACTCTGCTAATGATACCATTTTATTTTAATTACATATGTGAAATATTATACATTTAATGGTAATATATAATAGTATTTCTAGATTACTGTATCCCAGATGTTTTTAGAAATAAAACTAAGAAGTCAACCCCATAACAGTGTCAACAATGTTACCACACACTATCAACTCCAAGTTCTCTTCCCACTACCCAGTACCAGAGCTAGGGATATATAAACAGTGAATACTGTGGGAAGAGAAGGGGAAAAAAGACATCAGAGGACTGATTATAGTCTTGATATTTCCTACCTCTCCTGGAAACCCAAAAGAAAGAAGGCAAAACAGAAGGATCCTAGACCTTTAAATACCCTCTTACCGAGCTGAGAACAGGCATCGCTCGGTAATTTTTAACTGGAGGTGAAGTTCTACAAGATCTGTGAGGTGAGTTGTAGCCATGCCTTACTCAAGATGTGTTTGACATGTTCCAAGAAGGCACCAAAAAAGCAATTTGAAGCAGTAAAGAGAAGTCCAGAAGCAACGTGGGGTTAGGCTTGTTGTAGGTTCCTGGGCAAGATCCTCACCTTTCCTCTGCCGAGAAGTCCGCTTATTCTCTGCATAAGGACATGACTATCACATTCTCAGAAATGTCTTCCATGAGTCCCAGCCTCAAGACAAGAGAGAAGTAGAAGCCCAATGTTCTGACTGCTCTGATTGCAGAGATCCAGCTAGTACCCAGGAGTCCGCAGGTGTCTGCCCTTGTCTGAGACTGCTGCAAATAGATTTTTACTTTTTTGTTGTGCTTTAGACTTGCCTAGCATACAGAATACAGGAAGGAATTGCTCAAAGTATTTCTAGATATAAATGCAAGCAGTCTGGGCTTCTCTAAACAGTCTTAGGCTCTGTAGTTTGCGTGCTTGGGCTCTCCAGACCCTTCTGGGGCTGTGCTAAGCACTCCATACCCTCGGGTGTTATCTCCCTTAATATTTACAGTAGTAAACATCATTATTACTAACTATACAACATGTGAGCAAATCGGAACTTTGACTAAAGTGACATGTCCTAAACCAATCACTGTGCAGCGGTGGAGAGGACAGATTCAGACCTAAGGAGAAGGAGGGATTGCCTCCCTGCCTTTCTTTACAGAGGTGAGGAGAAGGAGGGATTGCCTCCCTGCCTTTCTTTACAGAGGTGAGGAGAAGGAGGGATTGCCTCCCTGCCTTTCTTTACAGAGGTGAAGTCACTACCTCCAAAAGTGCAGGTTCGCTTGAACTCTTCCCTTTCCCTCACTTTACGTATGGTACATACATACTCACATCAACAATACGCACATCTCAGCTACACTAAAATCCTAGTTTCAGTTAAATATTTAATAAGACTAAAAGAAAGAACGGGAATTGCATTGGCCTGGGTAGCATGTTGCTAGAATGGAGGCTTGATACTGTGCAAGTCCTCGGTTTCCAGCTCTGTCTATGATGGGGGTGGAGGTCGCAAATCACTTATCTGCGTGGTGTGGTTGACTCCTGTGTGCATGGGGTCAGAACTGATTTCCTGTTGTTTTTATCATGAGAAAGCATAGCTGACCTAGATGTCAGCTGCTCTCAGAGTTGTCACAGTACAGCCGAACCTGTCAAACACAGCCTGCCTGTGCACCTGGAATCTGTCAAACACAGCCTGCCTGTGCACCTGGAAGCCTGGCTTCCCTTTATCCAGCTGTTCTCAGCCATAAAAAGTATACAAAGGAACTAAAGAAAGCTCCTCCGTATATTTCTGCAGCCTTCCTAGATTTTTCTCAAAAAAAAAAACATACACTAAGGCATTTTAGGATAAATGGTAACTTGCTTCCCCTGTGTGGAATAATTCGCTTCAGAGTGGATGTCTGAACCCTATAGTTCCTTTATTTCCATCTCGATATTCTAAAGCCACAGGATCGAGTTACTGCCATGGTTTAAAAGGCATTAGAGTGGACCCAATTTTTTTGACAATTTAAATCCCATCTGAATCTCTCAGTTTTACAGAGAAAACTAAGTTTTGAGATGTGATATATGAGGTCCTAATAAGTGCTTAAATTATAAAATATAAATAAAAAATAGAGAAGAAAGGCCTCTGAGGCTTCCAAACCTGTGCGGGCTTAGTAGAGGAGCTGTAAATGCCATAAAATCCCCATCACATTGTCAGGATCTAGAAGGAATGTTTTCATCAGGACCCCTTCATAGCATCATGCTAAATTCTCAATTAATACACCGTTAAAAGTTTGGCACACTCAAGCACATTATAGGAAAATATTCATTTAACGGGTCAAGTTCAACTAAACTGCCAGATGTCTTACATATGCTGGTGTATTTGTCTCATTTTGTTAAGTTTTGCTAAAGTTGAATGCAATACCTGAGAGTTATTCTTAACATAACGTTTTTAGAAACCAGAGACGTTCATGCTGAAAGTTACTTACTCTGGTGTCCTTGCTACCTCGAATGTCTGTTACCAGGTATGCCCCATTCTGCAAATGAGGGGAGTTTGTTGAGTCTGGGTTTTAAATAACTTGAGAAAATGGGTTCTTGCGACCTTCCCCCGGGGTTTAATACTAATCCTGCTTTTGAGAAAATTGGAAGGATATTATTAGGAAAGTCACAGAACGTGCAGCCCCTACAACACAGGAGCATTGCATGCACATGCAGTTCAGCCTTTCCTCTCCTGTGCAAACTCTGCAGGATTCGCCCATTCTTTTTATTCTAACCAATAGTTTCATTTGCACATCTTTCTTAATCCTAAATACAATGTCCTCCTGAAAGTACAAACTCAGCAGAAAAAACACAAAAATAAGATGCTAAGTCAAGAGAAAAGGAAGTTACAGTGTCCTTCCCAGGCCTCCCCCGCTGTCCCCACAGCCTGTATTGACGACAGTTGTTTATGTGCTAAGTTCCTTGAGGGCATAAGGGCACCTTCATCCTCTGGATGCTCCACTTTGCCTATTTTTCTTAGTGTAGAGTTCTTTCTCTTCTCAAATGCTATATCCCTGGTACACAGAGATGCCATCTTCAGAATCTGAGTATCATTCAGACCAGGTACATGTAAACAGAGGAAGCAGGAAGATCACCAGAGGTGGCACTCAGTTTCACCTGGAATTCTTCATGGAAAAGGGAGCCTATGGGTCCAACCCAAACATGCAAACCCTCCCCATTGACATGGTGAAGGGATACACCAAGATGCTAGAACCAGCTGCCGTTCAGCCTTACATCACTCCTGGAGAGCCTGACTGACTGAGTGGGTGGGCGTTTCAAGGTCATTTCAACTTAAACTTCTAATATTTCATATTGTAACTGACTAATTGTCGGGCCTTAACTATTAATCAGTTGTGAGTTTTATCAGGGTACTTTAGAATGCCTGAACAACAGATCTGAGATCAAGACTAAAACTGTCTCTGCACGGAAGACTGAAAACCAGATCGCTGGACAATGATGAACTCCCAGACTGGCTCCTTGAGCCACTATGTCCACTTCCCACAGTGTTCTCTTTTGCCCTTTCCATGGCTCCTAGTTAGATAATCAATAAATATAAATATGGTTGAAATAGATTTCTGACTTTAAGAATCACAAAGAAGAATACACAAACCCTAATTTCCATGAGGGACAATGTGCTCACCTGTAGTTCCAGTTTCCCTCTAGCGTTTCTTCAGGTCCCTGGAACGTGACGAAAGCTCCATGCTTATAAATGAGTTCTAGTACATTTTAAAGTGACATTACTATTATGTTATTCTTTATTGACAGTTTGGGGAGAAAATCAGTTATAGATAAAAAAAAATATCTTCCCTCAGAAATGTGAAAGCATTATCCTATGATGTTCCAGAGACCACTGTCCCATTATTTTGGTTTCTTTGATTTTATTATTTTTAACTGTGTGGTGTGTGTGTGTGTGTGTGTGTGTGTGTGTGTGTAGGTCTGTGGCCATGAGTGTGATTCCTGTAGAGACTGGAAGAGGATGTGGGATCACCTGAAGCTGAAATTACAAATGGTTGTGAGCCATCCAACTGAGGTCCTCTGCAAGAGTGGAGTGCTACTCCTAACCTTTGACCCATCCCTTCAGCACTGTTTCTTTGCTTTTGAGATGGGAGCTTACTTGTAGACCAGTATGGCTTCAATCTCATGGCTATTCTGTGCCAACCTCCAGAGTGCTAGGATCACAGACATGAAGTAGTCCAGGCAATGCATGTTCTTTTAAGGAAGGGGTTTTTTTTCTGTCTATAAACTCAAAATTTTTTTCTATCCTTTGTGTGCTGAAATTCTATGATTTTATTGTAAAGTGATATATATATATATATATATATATATATATATATATATATATATCCTACAAAGATATATTTGGTTTTCTTTTTAATCTGTAAAGACATTTGCCTAGTATTCTCTCGTGATAAGTTCATTTCTAGCATTTGTTTGAAATGACTCCCCTAGTAAACAACTTACAATTTTGCTTTTGGTGAAACTATAGAATATTTAACTTTAATAATGAAAATTATTCACATATGTTTTGATAATTATAGCATTTGGACAACATTATATTTTTCTGGCAGTATGTTTTTATTTCCACAATTTTATACTTTTCCTTTTCTTTTCCATTGTTTTACCCTGGTGATCAAATTACAAGCATACACAATAAGTAAATAATAAATATCAGTAGCAAGATGGCTCAGCTACCTGGTGGTGCAAGTCAGATGAACTAAGTTTGATCCCTAACCTATATAAGAGTGGGAGGAGAGAACCAACTCCACAAAGTCGTCCTCTGACCTCCATCCACATACCGTAGCATGCATGCCCCTCCACATACATCATATTCCCCCTCTCTCTCTCTCTCTCTCTCTCTCTCTCTCTCTCTCTCTCTCTCTCACACACACACACACACACACACACACACACACACACTCACACACACACAGTTACACACACAGACATTCCAAGGCTCAGAACATGTCTTAGTTACTATTCTAGACACCATAACAAAGCAAATTTAAAAGAAAGCAAAGCATGCCATTTTGGTCTTGTTTACAGTTTCAGAGGGTTAGTCCATGACCATCATGGTAGAAAATAAAACAAGCAGGCAGGTATGGCACTGGAACAATACCAAAGAGCTCACATCTAATCTACAAATTACAGACAGAGAGAAAGGTTGGGCCTGGCATGGACCTTTGAGACCTCAAAGTCCACCCCAATTAACACACTTCCTCCAACAAGGCCACATCTACACTAACAAGGCCACACATCCTAATTCTTTCCAAAAAGTTCTACTGACTGGGGACAAAAGGTTCAAATACATAAGCCTATGTTATCTGTTTTCCTTCAGTCCGCCAAAGCACACGTTAGAGAATGAGAAGAGCGAAGCAAGGAAGAGCTGGAGGAAGAAGTGCTTGTGGAGTATGCCCTTCAAGGCTACCACACTCTTTTATTTTTAGTCTTTTATTATTTATTTATTAAAAATGTCCACCTCCTCCCATCCTCCCATTTCCCTCCCACTTCCCCCACTCCCCCTCCCCCCACTCTCCAGTCCTAAGAGATGTCAGAGTGCCCTGCCCTGTGGGAAGTCCAAGCCCCCCCACCCACCCCCACCCCCTCCACCCCCCACCCCCCGCCACCTCCATGCAGGTCTAGGAAGGTGTGCAATCCAAACAGACTAGGCTCCCAAAAAACCAGTACATGCAGTAGAATCAAAATCCGGTGTCATTATCATTGGCTTCTCAGTCTGCCTTTATTGTCAGCCACATTCAGAGAGTCTGGTTTGATCACATGCTCATTCAGTCCCAGTCCAGCTGGTCTTGGTGAGCTCCCAATAGTTCAGCCCCACCGTCTCCATGGGTGGATGCACCGCTCACGGTCCTGACTTCCTTGCTCATGTTCTCCCTCTTTCTGCTCTTCATCTGGGTCCTGGGAGCTCAGTCCAGTGCTCTAATGTGGGTCTCTGTCTCTATCTCCATCCGTCACCAGATGAAGGTTCTACGGTAATATGCAAGACATTCATCAGTGTGGCTACGGGAGAAGGCCGGTTCGGGCGTCCACTCCTCTGCTGCCCACGGAACTAGCTGGGGAAATCACCTTGGATACCTGGGAAGCTACCACACTCTTAACTTTCAGCATCTCTGATTATATGCACAAGACCTCTACAAGGCTGAGACTATCAACATCTTGTCATGGAGCAGGGGAAGGCAAATGAGGACCCACACCTTCCGAAGAATTTATAAGCAGTCAGTGGTTAACAGGAAGGGAGAAACATTTTCTTCATGGTATAACTACTAATAGATGCCCACACTCCTGTAAACAGACTCTTACCCATGTTACCCTAAAGTAACATTAATAAAATTCATGGGTCATCATAAAATATAAGAAGGAAGAGGAAGGCTATCAACATGTGTAATGGGGGTCAATATGATCAAATGCAGTGTGTGTGTGTGTGTGTGTTTCTCATTTCAATCCAGTCTTCTCTTAACATACAGCTGTTTCGAGAAGATGACTGATGTATGTAGAATCTCATCCAATGCTTTGTTAAGTCAGAGGACCTCTTGACCAATCAGAAAGACATTTTCAGTGATACTTTGTTTGTGTTTTAACAAATAAAGCTTGCCCGAAGATCAGAGTACAGAGCTAAACCACTAAAGACCAGGGAGTGGTGGCACATACTTAAATCCCAGGACTCAAGAGACAGAGGTAGAGGGATCTTTGTTAGTTCAAGGCCACCCAGGGCTACACAAGATTGAATCTGTCTAAAGGACAAACAGAGCCCACACAAAGGTGATCCCAGCACCCAGGAGCCAAACGTCTTTAATCCCAGCACCACAGAAGTGGAGACAGGAGTGATATGGCTGAGCAGAGAGAGGAATATAAGGCAGAAGACAGTTGCTCATTGCAGTCTGAGGCAGGATCATCACTTGGGTCTGAGCAAGGTAGAGGTCAAAGGTCTTCTAGAGTCTGACTGTACTGCTTCTCTTCTCCTTAAGCTTTCAAGTCCTAATATCTGACTCTGGGTTTTTATTATTAAGACCAATTAGAATTCGTGCCACAGACATTCAGGAAGTTTCCCATATTACCTGAAGAGGAACACCAGACTGTTATTATGTATTGCTAATCTGGAGGCCATGAATCCAATGAGACTTGGGGTGAAGGATTGAGGTAAAGGATTTGTCTTTGGAAGATGTTCTGATGTATCCCTGTAATATTGTGTTTAGGAGGCTGAGACAGGAGACCCCTGAGTTCCGAGACACTCTGGCCTACATCAAAGGTTTGTTTATTGAAGTGATATTTTGTTTGTGTTTTAACATATAAAGATTGCCTGAAGCTTAGAGTGAAGAGATAAACCACTAGAGACCAAGCAGTGGTGGCTCACACCTTTAATCCCAGGACCCTGGAGACAGAGCAAGAGGGATCTCTGTTAGTTCAAGGCCACCCTGGACTACACGAAATTGATCCAATCTAAAAGAGAAACAGAGCTCCACAAAGGTGATCTCAGCACTCAGGAGTTACTTGCCTTTAATCCCAGCACTAGGGAGGTGGAGACAGGTGTGATGTGGCTGGGCAGAGAGGGGAACATAAGGCAGGAGGAGACAGGAGCTCATTGCAGTCTGAGCAGCAGTCAGTCTGAAGATACAGTCTAGGCAGTCAGTCTGAGGAGGCAGTCTACGGGCAGGATCGCTCTTTTGTTCTGAGTACTGGCAGGGAAAAACTCTAGTGCCTGATCATTCTGCTTCTCTGATCCCTCAGCTTTCATCTTCTGATAGCTGACTCCGAGTTTTTATTATTAAGAACAATTAGAATTCGTGCTACAGTTTATTTTTTATTCTTTGTTTAGTTTCTTTGTACTTGTGAAAAGTAAAGGTTGTTAAAAAATAGATACATATGGTTTCCAAATCCCATGCACTATAATGTAATCGTGCCGGTGTTTACCTACTGCCTAGGTGATCATAGTATGTTTAAATACTATTGGCCATGGGACATCTGATTAGTTCAATCAGTGCAGCATGAGATTCTTAAATACCAGTATTCAAATCCAGGTTTCCCAACTGATTCCTACATGCTTAAGCGGTTACTATCAGATTCTGTTCTTCATCAAAAGAAATATGCTTTGGATATCTTTTACATTTGCTTATTTACTGGGGAGCCATGCATCCCATAGGAAGCATACGGGTCAGAGGACAACCCTAGAATAGAGTCTCTCCTTCCACCATGTGAATTACAACACTTGAACTTGAGTATGAGGCTTGACAGCAAGCATCTTTTCCCACTGAGCTATCAAGTGGCCCTGTTCTGCATAATTTTTAAAGAAAGTGTATATGAGAGCATATCTCTTCTCTATCATTTGAATCTTCGCTCATGAACACTTCCTAGAAAGTTATCTAAACTTCTTGGAACGACAATTTTTATCTCTTGGGATATTGTGTAAGTTCACAGTCTGTCTCCATGTGAGTCTCTTCTCATGAATTTTCTGGAATGCAGGAAACAGTCAATTCTGCACAATTATATTATTTCAGTTTGTAGGTTTTCTTTCTTGTCGTTGTTGTCATTAGCTGTTTGTGGGGTTGTTTGTTAGCGTGTTTGTTGTGCTAAGGATTGAACCTACAGCCCCAAGTGCTCTGCTGCTGAGCTCTGTACCAGTCCTCAGGATTTTCCTTAATCTCTAAGACAGGGTTGGGATTTCTCAGAAGATGACTGTCTCCTCGGAGCCACTCCTGAGTGTGCTGGGTCATGGGACTCTTGCTCCTCACCTTTCCTCACCTCTGTCTCTCATTGCTTTTACTTCCTTGTTACTTTGTGCCGTATAGAAGAGTCTCATATGTTTGCATAGCCAGCACTTCTTATCCTTCTCTTTCTTAATACAAAAGAAATGTTTAATTTTTAGATTATTTTGCTGACATTTTTCTATTTGTCTTTTACTTAGCAGGGTTTTTTTTCAGTTTTTTAGACTAAATGTCACATTTTGTTGGTGGAATTTTTATTTTTTTATAAAAAAAATCAGCATTCATGTTACTTCATCTTCGATGGTGGACACAGAAATACTGTGTGAATCTGTTTCTGTTCTTACAGCTCTCCTTAGTGGGTCATGCTAAATATTACTGTCCAATCCAGACTTCCTTTGAAAACCCCTGGGAATAGGAGAGCAAGCTGTGAGGCAGGTAAGGCTCAATAATACTAATGGCAGCCACATGTATTCAAAGTGTTCCAGGTAGAAGCACATGAGAAGAGAGGAGAGTTATGTTAGCTCCAAGAATATGTTTAAGAAATACACAAAACTCGAATTCCTCTTTCTCCATGCCTACTGCTGTTTTTCAAAATGGGATGTTACTACACATAGAATAGAATAATTCTACCATGAATACAAAAGTCAAGCAAGTTGCATTTGAACTTTTCTGCCCTTACTAGGCCCTACTGGAGCAAAGACAGCTATATTATAGAAATAGGAAACAAACAAACACCTCTAACCAGAAGTGTCATCAGGAAAACCTCATGATTGTTAATGCCATTATTATTATACATATTTATTTCAAAACCTATAAAATTAAAAAGCCTTATACATTCCACTAGAAAATTTGGAAAACACAATTAAACATGGGCTGTTATAACCAGGTGCGGTGGATACCTGTAAGCCTGGCATTTGGGAAGCTGAGGCAGAAGAATTGCCATGAGTTCAAGGCTACATATGGAATAGCAGGCCAGCCAGAGACACCGAGAAAGACTCATTCTCAAAGGAGAAAAATACACATAGGAAGTTAAACTACGAGAAAATACCTAGCTAGAAAATAAAAAATGGTGGAACATAAAGACTTTGGTGTGTTTTATTATTCAATAAATAGGAAATTTACCAAAAATATTTAATGGCGGAAAACAGCATCTAAAAGCACGATGTTAGATACAGGAAAGTGATACAGAAGACACTGAACTTGAACACAGAGACAAAAGTCTCCAGTTTGTTTTGTGCCATTTGAATTCAGTAATTATTCAACAGCCCAATCCACACCAAATAAGATCAAATATGCATAAGAATGTTCATATAGCTAATTAATTAAGAACATAGAAATCACGATAATTTCAAAATTGAAATAGAATCATTCTCAAAGTGTAAGAAACAGGAAAGGCTACCACAGCTGCTAATCAGCTCAGTTCAGGTGAGGCCGTTTATTGCCTGGCATGAGAACAGTAGCTTTCTCAGTGTTTGGGGAGTTAGAGCAAGACATACAAAATTATTGCTTTAAATATGAAAAGTAAACAAGCATAAAGAGTCCTAAAATGACATCATTCAAGAAATAACAATCACTGATATTTCTTGTACTTTCCTCAATTAAATTGGTTCATTTACATTAATAAATACATTGATATTAAAACTAAAATATCCTAAAGCATTTGGATAAAATTTTAAAACTCTCATCCATATCATTTGCTCTATAGAAAAAGTTCTCTAAGTTTTATATTTCTAAAACTCTTTTATACTTTGTACATATATATGGTATACAATTTAATATATTTCTTATATTATAACTAATGTAATCTATATATGTAGATTTATATAGTCATCATATATATACATACATGCATACATTTTTCTGCCTTTTTATAAGTACATTTTTTTATTAATTAAGAATTTCATATATCGGCACTGCATTTGCTTTATTCCCCCTCTGATGGAGGAAGGTCATTGGTTAAATTAAAAGAAACTGCTTGGCTCTCATTGGTTAGGAGATAGGTGGGAGGAGTAAACAGAACAAAACGCTGGGAGGAAGAGGAAGTGAGGTCAGACTCGACAGCTCTCCGCTGGGGAGCAGACGCTTCAGAGAGACGCCATGCTACCTGCTCCAGGGAAGACACACGCTATGAAGCTCCGACCCAGGATGGACTTAGGCTAGAATCTTCCCGGTAAGACCGGTGCTATACAGATGATAAGAAATGGGCTAGTCCAGGTGTGAGAGTTAGCCTAGAAGAGGCTAGATAGGAATGAGCCAAGCAGTGTTCAAATGAATACAGTGTCTCTGTAATTATTTCGGGGCAAAAGCTAGCTGGGCAGGCGGCTGGAGTGTTGGGCACATAGCCCCGCCGCCGTCCATATTACTACACCCCTCTCTTTCCTCCCTCCAACTTCTCCTCTACCACCCCTGATATTTCTCAAATTCATGGCCTCCTATAATAATAATAATTAATATTTGCCACATACATATGAATTTCTAAGTACAACGGCTAAGTTCATTTAGTGTTGCCCATAACTGTCTAGGGCTAAACTCTTGGGATTAGAGGACCTATCAATCAGGGAACTCATCCCTGGAGAAGACTTCTCCCTCTCTCAAAACCTTGTAACTCTTTATTGTGGGTGGAGCCTTGTGTAAGTTTCATATGCATATTGGCATGTCAGTTGGAGCTGTCATTTTTCAGGGCTTCTTTAGGCAGCCACAGTGTTGCATTTCCTGGGTGCGGTCACCCATCATGTGTAGAAAACATCATCCCACAGAAGACTCTGGCTCTTAGAATCTTCTTGCCCCCTCTTCCAAGATGTTTTCTGAGCCTCAGGAATTGGGCTTGTGACTTAGTGTTTTCTTTTTTCTGTGGGGATGCAGTGAACTTTATTGATGTGTTCAATACAGTAGGGCTCCCCAAGCCCCTCCCCTTCTTCTGTTAGTCTGGGATGGGAACTGAGGGGAGATGATCTGTGTCAGGGGCTGAGTTGGGACAGGGACTCCTCAGCAGCTAAGGGCCTCTCTCTCGCCTTTGAGTTGCTGGGCCTCAGCCTTCTCCGTGGCGGTGAAGACACCAGGAGACTCCACAACATACTCATCTCGCTCCTGAAAGACAATGGTAGCCTGCCCATCGCGACAAGCTTCCAGTTCTCAGCCTCGACTATGCTGTGGAACTTGCTATGGGTGGAGTCACACTGAAACATACTGTAACTGAGGCCAATGAGGTCACTGATGGCAACAGTAGCCACTTTGCCAGAGTGGAAAGAAACCCTGGTAACCAGCTGCCCAGTACAGCCAATCCGTTGGTTCCAACCTTCACCACTGCCTCTCAGAGACAAAGTCGGCACAGCATGAGATGTGGCTGTCTCCTCTGGAACTGGGAGGAGCAAAGACATGACTTACCTTCTTCAGTTAAGTTGTTTGCATCTAAATTGATGAGATAATGTTGCTGAGTCAGAAAAGATCCTTGCAAGTCTCTCCATCATTGAAGCTCTAGACAAGTGAAAACATAGACCCAGAATACACCTTTGATTAAAGAAAAGAAAAAAAATGAAGCCAGCCTTTTCAGCACTCACCAATCAGGTCAGTCATAGCGTCCGTCCTGTCATATCCAGACATTTCATTGGAAGATAGAGTGAAATATAGAAATCATTTTCCATACTTCTAATTTGCTTGTTTCTGTGATGTCAAGGATCAAACCAAGAGCCTTGTGCATTCTATACAAAAAATCTACTATTAAAGCTGCTTTCCTGGCTTTCTTGTGCCTCTAAAAGAGTGTTTCTGTCCCTTGTGCCTGAAAGGAAAATAGAGAGGGGAGAGAGAAAGAGAGAGAGAGAGAGAGAGAGAGAGAGAGAGAGAGAGAGATCAGAGCATGAAGGGCCACACTGTTTAAACATTCCCAGACCGCAGCCCTTCCATTGTAAATGCTGCAGCAGCAAACAGAAAATGATGGGACTGGGATAAAACGGCAACTACTATGTCCAAGAGTGTGCTTAGTTTTTGAAGGCGTAAGTCATAAACAATGCCACACCAGTTTGGAATTATGATTAATAGGGTGGTATTTATTTAAAGGGTAAAAAACTTACAGATCACCAGGAAGGAAGTCTAGTTGCCAGCGGAGCAGGAAGTGAAGAGAGAGCGGAGAGGGAAGTGCCGCTTTTTTAAAGGGAGAGAGACCACGCCCCAATGGGCTGGTATCTCAGCAATGATAGGCTGGAGGAGTGGGAGGACCTCCTGTAACAAGTTTTGGTTTGTATTTTGTTTGCTTCTTTCTTGCTTTCTTTCTTACTCTTCATCACCTCTGTTGGAGGGTGGTGCATGCAATTTTCTGGAAACTGAACTCAGGGCTAGACCTTTCATATGTTAGACAAATACGTTGCATTGAGCTATCTCTAACCCTAATTGCATACAATTCCACACTCAAGCATGCTCTTGCTTAAAGAAGTTCCAAAAATACAATAGAGAAGAAAATTGTAAGGACCCCCTTGAACATTTCTACTGCCCACCAGAACACCTCTAACATTATCATCCTGATTTATTGATCTAAGGCCCCAACTATTATCTTTCAACTACAAAAAGCTAGAAAGGCAGTTCACTTGCTTTATAATCCATTTTTGGCACACAAACGCCAAAATCTATCATCAATCTATCTCTCTTAAATATACCCAGGGTGCCATGTCACACTGAAAGGGCAAGGATGTGCTCAATGGTCAAGACCAGAACAGAAGTACATCAAGGTTTATCATGCTGCTTCATCCTATACAAAGGACATGATACAGATATTGTAAAATTCTTAAGAAGTAATGAGAACAGGATTATTAGTAATTATAATTATCTCACACCTCTGAATAACTCCACAAAAAACTAAAAACAAAGAATAATTCAAATCAAAAGCTATTTTCAACCTAAAAATTCATAATTATCCAAACGTCAGGTAAAATGCAGACATTTTCAAGCAATAAATACTTGGAAACTTCTAAACTTCTACTCTTCACACAACCTTTTTCAGAAAGCCAAATTAAAATGCCCATTGAAATGAGACAGCAAACCACAATAGACAAAGGCAGAAGATACAGGAAACATGAATCTAATGGAGAGAACATTCCCAAGATGAATACAAAGAAGATTCTAAAATATATGTTGTAGCAAGCTTTCTTGGACCGCCAGTCCCCAAATCATTACACAGAGACTTATTAATTATGAAAGCACTGCCTTAGTAGTTTAGGAAATTAACCCATTTCTGTTCATTTATGATCTGCCATATGACTTGTGGCTTTTACCTCTCCTCCTGCAAGCCCTGCCTCCTCTCCATCTCCTCTGGCATCTCCCCTGTGCCTAGATTTATTTCCTCTTCTTTTCTCTCTTCCTGGAAGTCCCACCTAACCTCTCCTTTCCTACCTTTGGGCACTCGGCTCTTTATAAACCAATCAGAAAGCACCTTAGCACATCTTCACAGAGTACAAAGGGTTATTCCACAACAGTCAGGTCCATCTCAGACAACTGAGGATGGAAAGAAAAGAGAAGAAAACCCCTGGAGGAACTTCTCCAAAATGAAGAAGCTCATAGAATAGCTGGTGTGAATAATGTCTGGTGAGAATTTTTAGTCAGCTAGAAGAGAATCTACAACTAGACTAGTAATGTCATTTCCTACAATTAACTGTGTGTGCATACATGCATATAGATGTCTAAGTGCATATAAGTGTATGCATATATAGAAAGTTGCTCTGATAACTTGACTCAAGTGAAAAGCTATACATTTCAGTTATAATTACAAATTTTGCCATAAAGATTAAATGTTGATTTTTACCTAAAATAAAGGGTAGTAGTAGAAGTGTGGATTAATGGAAAATGAGTGTATGCATACAGTGGTAGGTGGGAAGAGGGGCCAATACTTTCTACAAAAGAGTTCAATGGAAGCATTGAGAAACACCAGTTCAAGCTCAACTTTAAAAGCTATATAAAAAAAAAAGCACCAGAATTTCCAACTAAAGAACCTGAACATGATCGTCTCTGGGGAAATAGAAAAGTTAGAAAAGTGAGACCAGGCACACTGCTATTCAACTTTTAAAAATAATTTTTTCCTCTGACTGGTGGTGACAGCACTCAAGAGGTTGAGACAGGAGGATCATTTTGAGTTCCTGTCTCAAAGTACAACAAAAATATCTAAAATGTATAGTTTTAATTTTCTTTAACATACCATAGTTTTTCAGTGCTGGAGAGGTGGCTCAGATGTTAAAAATACTGGCTTCTCTTCCAGAGGACCCCAATTCAATTTTCAGCATACACATGGCAGCTCACAACTATCTGTAACTGCAGTTCCATGGATCTAATGCACTCTTCTGGTGTGAAGACAAAACAACCATACACATCATCTTAGTTAGGGTTTCTATTGCTGTGATGAAACACCAACACCAAAGCAACTTGGGGAGGAAAGTGTTTATTTGACTTACACTTCTATATCACTGTCCGTCATCAAAAGAACCTGGAAGCATGAGCTGGTGGCCATGAATGAGTGCTGATTACCGGTTTGCTCCCTGTGGTTTGCTCAAGCTGCTTTCTTATAGACTTAGGACTACCAGCCCAGAAATGGCACCACCTACAATGGGATGGGCCCTCCTCCATCAATCACCAATTGTGACAGTTTGAATGTAATTGTCTCCCATAAGCTCTTAGGGGGTGACACTATTAAGAGATATGGCTTTGTTGGAGTAGGTATGGCCATCTATGTAATATATGCATAAAGATATAAAAATAGAAAATATATGTTGATAAGGGGCTTATATTTATTCATAACAAAAACAATGCAAACAAAATCATAATGAGGTATTATTTTCACCATTCAAGTTAGCCAATATTTAAATTTTAGACTGGAAATCCATAGGAGCTGTAGAAGGCAAAGGTAAGGGTGATATCAGACACAGGGATACAAATTTTCTGAAAGGTTATCTGGCAACCTTTATCAAAGTTAAAATATTATTTCTTTTCACACAAAAAATGAACTTCTTTTTCTGAGAAAATGATTCTACAATTGAAAGGATATTCATTTCGCTATTCCTTTAAACAATGGGGGAAAACTAAAAACCACTAATTGTTCATCAAAAGAAAGGTATATAACTAAATGAAGGGATATCATATACAGGAATATTTTCTGTGTTTGCATGAAAAGGTGTCCAAGGTTTTTTTTTATTAAAGTATAAAGAAAGGATTGAGAGAAACACACATGAGAAAATTTATATAAGCAAAAATCATGCATAAAATTTAATAATAGGGATGGTCACTACTTGTCTTGGTTGAGAGAAATATGGGTACTACCAACGTGTTTGCTACTAGTCTTCATATCATAGCTTTGAAAAATAATTTACACACATTTCTCTGTTAACTTTACAAGATACAATTTTAAGCAGAAAAGGGAAAAATGGAATAATTCCCATTATTGCATTCAGAATACATCCTAATAGCAATGAGGTAATTAAAATAACATAGTGCAATGATACTACATGAGTAAAAAATATAAATATATGCTTTATAATAAGTACACATGGTTGTATTAGGGTTCTCTAAAGGAACAGAACTAATAAAATGAATATATGTGTATAAATACACACACATTTATATATGTATATAGAAAAGAGATTTGTTAGAATGGCTTGCAGGCTGTGCTCCAGTTAGTCCAACAATGGCTGTCTACTAATGGAAAGTTCAATAATCCATAGATGTTCAGTCTATGACCCTGGATGTCTCAGCTGGTCTTCAGTATATACCAGAAGCCAAAGGTAAGCTCTAATATCAGTGAAGGAATGAATTTGTCATTGAGAGTTAGGCAAGCAAGTAAAAAGCAAAAACTTCCTTCTTCCATGTCCTTTATGTAGGCTGTTACCAGAAGGTGTGGCCCAAACTAATGGTGGATCTTCCCACCTCTGAACATCTGGATAAAAGGTATGTCTTCCCACTTCAAATGATTTAACTAAGAAAATTCCCTCATGGTAATAGGTATACACAGCTGTTTGGGTTTTAGTAGCCAAAATGACAGCAACGAATAGCCATCAAAAGTCCATTCCTTATCCACCCTAACTTTACACAATCAAATCTTCTTATGTCATGCTTAATTTCAAAATGAAAACAATAACCAGGTCATAATTACCTCTAACATGATATAACTATCACATGTACTACTACAAACACTATAAATTTTGAAATAGATGTGAATGTCCCTTGAAGGACATTTTTTTAGTGTCTCAAAACTTAAATGTGGAAATCAATGATATTCTCCAAATTGATGTTTGGTGTGGGAGGTCCTTTTTTCTATGTGTTGCTTTTATTGGTTAATGAATAAAGAAACTGGCTTGGCCTATAGCATAGGAGGAGGAAGGCAGAGTAGAGAGAAACCACGTCATCTTGGCGGAGACAGACACCAGAACCTTAGCCAGTAAGCCATAGCCACGTGGCAATACACAGATTAAGAGAAATGGGTTAAATTATAAGAGTTAGTCAATCAGAAGCTAGAGTTAATGGGCCAAGCAATGATTTAATTAATACAGTTTCTGTGTGGTTATTTCGGGGCTAAGTGGCTGGGAACCAACAAGTGGCCCTCCTCCTACAGATTGGCGCCCAACATGTACAGAGAGACATTTCATTGTATGGGCTGCTAAGGTATATTATAAAGGTATCTTGACTTCCAAAATTTATTGAGGATATGTTGCTTTGGAAAAAAAGGTTCTTCTTTTGTTTCCACAGAGGATGAGAACCTGTGGATTCATTCCAGGCTGATTTGGTTTGATAGACCACAATCCCCCAAAAAGTTACCATGAACACCCCTCAAAAAACTACTTCACCCAATAAACAGCAGGAAAAAGTCTAAACAAAACTATGTCCACTTACCAAATATTGTTTGTAAATGATTCTTTACATTTAAAGGGGGATATGCTATAGAGATTTGCATTGGTATAGATCTTGGTTTATTGATACAAATTTAAGATCAATCTTGTTATATGTATATTTCTGCTCTTGATTAAGGTATTGTGATTGTGTAGTTCCTTTAAATATGTAATGTATGATTAAGAAATATAAGTTAATAGATCTATAATAGTTAAGCTTGTAGTCATGTTAGTTTTTCTAGATGTCTAGAGATATATTTCAGTTACATAGGTATTCTTCAAAGTTTTCAGAGACCTTCAGAATATGGCATTTAAAATATTTCAAAACTTAAGACTTTTCATGACAGTGAGACACATCTGCTCCTGGCAGCACCACGCTACTTCAAGAGGATGATGGGCACTGAAGAGGCTCCTTATGGAGTTGGTTGACCATTTGGCAAGAAACTGCTCTTACCTAGTCTGCTTGATAAACTGGACATGAAGGACCCACAGAGAAATGACTGCTAAACTTGCCTAAAAATGAGACAATCCTTTGGGGTTCCTGCTTTATGAAAGAGTCTGCTAGACATTCTGCAGGACACAGAAAAATGTGACAAACTGCCAGTATAGACAGAACTACCTTTGAAATTTTTTGCTTTTGTGGAGAAGTCTGCTGGATACAATGGGCATGTGGGCTGAAGATGGATGCTCCAATGATGCACAAGAACTTTGGGTGACTGTCCAGGTAGCAAGATGTCTCTATGAATTCTAGAATTTTGAAAGTTGCTTGCAATGCATTTCCTTTTTACTTAAGTAATATTATATCCTTCTGGATTTTTGATGGAGTTAAAGAATAGATATAGTTTTTCTTAGTTATGATAAAAGATAAAGTAGATATTGATGGAGGAAGGTCATTGGTTAAAATAAAAGAAGCTGCTTGGCTCTCATTGGTTAGGAGATAGGTGGGAGGAGTAAACAGAACAGAATGCCGGGAGGAAGAGGAAGTGAGGTCAGACTCGACAGCTCTCCTCTCCAGAGCAGACGCCTTCAGAGAGACGCCATGCTACCTGCTCCAGGGAAGACGCACGCTATGAAGCTCCGACCCAGGATGGACTTAGGCTAGAATCTTCCCGGTAAGCGCACCCAGGGGTGCTACACAGATGATTAGAAATGGGCCAGAGCAGTGTTTAAAAGAATACAGTGTCCGTGTAATTATTTGGGGCATAAGCTAGCCGAGCGGGGCAGGTGGCTGGGGTTTTGGGGACACAGCCCTGCCGCCCCTATTACTACAAGATATAAATATTGTAACTGTAATCCTTGCTTGATAACTGTTTTGTTATATGTAATTTTACGATGTTAAAGTTAAAGCTTTCCTTTTTGCTTAAACAGAAAAGGAGAAATGGTGTGGGAGGTCCTTCTGTCTATGTGTTGCTTTTATTGTTTTATGAATAAAGAAACTAGCTTGGCCTATATCATGGGAGGAGGATGACAGAATTAGATAGAAGTCATGTAGCCTTGCCAGAGACAGATGCCAGAACTTTAGGCAGTAAGCCTCAGCCATATGGCAATACACAGACTAATAGAAATTTGTTAAATTAATATATAAGAGTTAGTCAATAAGAAGCTAGAGCTAATAGGCCAAGCAGTGATTTAATTATGATTAAATCAGTTTCTGTATGATTATTTCAGGGCTAAGTGGCTAGGAACCAACAAGAGGCCCTCCTCCTACAGATGTTCAACTGTCTGATAAAGAAATCAAGAAAAGAAAACACAAATATCTGCATAAACACATTCTTAAGAAAATAATGACAGAAACACTAATAGCAATTATATCCTAATTTCTGCAACTCATCACATGGCCTCTCCTGATATTCATAACTACCTTCCTCTACTACCTATTCTGTATTTCCTCCAGACTCAGCAAGCACCTCAGCAGGAGAAGTTATCCATCTGAATTAGATTGTTGTAGTTTCCCATTCACTTTAATCTCAGGCCACAGTAGCACCAAGAGATGCCCTAAAGGATTTTCTCCACTCCAGACATAGCCTTTCTTAGCTCCATGGTAGAGAAACAATCCAATCTATCCTTGGTAATCTGGACCAATCACACTTTCTAATGCTTATTTTTTTTCTTACCTTGCTGCCTTATGGACATCAGAAGGCCAGGGAGACATCTGAGCTTCCATTTCATTGAAATGTTTGTTGTGTACACACACAGAGAAATACATAGATATTTCGATAATTAGTGCAGTAAATGTTTTCTTAGAAAAGTCATATAGTACCAGATCACTGGTGAAAACTTAAATCATTAAAGCCAAGAAAATATTTTTGGTCATGGCTTCAAGGGAAGAATCAAGAAAGTAAAATTTATAGATTAAATACCAAAGTTAATAAAAAAATTCTGTATGCTAAGGAATGAAAAGTGTAAATGCACTCAAACACAGAAAGTTCTCATAAAATATCAGTACAACTATGATTATACCTTCATTGCCCAGTGTCATTCATACCCACGGTCCCCATCAGACCAGCTTAATGGCCAATTTGACTGCTTTGACTTTAAACCTCATCTTACACCTGGCTTCAGCTGTTTAGAATAGACATTGCGTATGTGCTCCTTATTCTCCTGAACTCCAATAAAGCTTTCTTTGCCCTTTTGGCCTCCAATAATCAACTCCACTCTATGTCTCAGTCGTTTATGGGAAACACATGCACATACATTCATACCACTCACACATGCATACACACAATGTCACCTAGGCTCTAAGTCTCTGCCTGCTGGTTGCATCCATCACACTTATGGTACCTACAGAAAATTAGAGGGAAGCAAAACCTAGGTCAAGGTAGGTGTTCTCTGGCTTCCTGCGTGTCCTTGCACCTTGGTTCTGGATGAGACTGGCTTCTCTACCACTGCTGATCCTCCCGGGCAAGCCCCTGCTGCGACCCCTCTGCTCTCAAGTAGTGCTTGTTCCTCTTTTCTGTGTCAGATCAGGTGGATTAGCATTCACTTTCATTTAATGATGTTTCTAGTTTCTGAGTGCCTCAATCTCCACTATAGATCCGCCACAGCTGAGGGAGGTACCTGTGCCCTGGTAGAAAAGACTCTCAAATATTGTCTCCAAAATTCCTTCCAGTGTTTCCTGCAGTTCCTGGTTGAGAAGAGTGGTGAAACTGGAAGCTAACACACATTGAGAAGAGACTGTACCCTCCCAGGAATCTTAGCAAGAAACCCTGCCTATTCAGAGTGTTCTTTCTGGGAGGCATCTGTCTGTCTTCCATTTGCATCTCTTTAGAAGTGGTCACTGTACATTAACCATATCTGGATGATAATGAACTATTGTATTTTCCACAGTCCCAGTGTACAGGAAACTCTAGGACCCAGAAGGGCTAAAATGCCCATGAAAGTCAACTTTAAAAAACTTCTAAAAATAATATTTTCATGGGCTGTTAAATTCCATAATAATTGTAAATCATGTATTATCTTTTATTCCTCCCCCCTTCTGAAAGTTCTGTTGCCTACCAAGTACTAAGTTTTAGCAATTTCAATCATGTTTGAGTATTTCTATATGACATTTGTTTGTCTGTTTTCAGTAACCAATCACCCAAACTATCCAGGTTCCAGCAACAACCAGACCTCTCTGTGATGGAAGCAGCCAAGGACAGCATCCTGGAATCAGCCAAGAAGAGCAGACAAACTGTATGTCAACAGCCAACAGAAGCTGGTCAAATGATTAAATGTATTGATTGGTGGACACTGTAATAAAACAGAAAGTAGATGAATGGATGAACGCTTCTGTGTGTGCATGTGCTCAGCTTAAGGTACCACACTTGTAGAAATCAATCAAACATTAGACTACAGAGGAGAGGATAGTAAATTTCAGATGACAGATCGGTGCTTGCTGAGATGCCAGAGGTTTGTGTGGCCTCTAGAGCACAAAGGCTGACAGAAAACTTTATGAGGCATCCTTTGTTTCTGTGAGATGTTACTACAGGAGGAAACTCCACCCTGGGGTCCTATGCTGAACATTTACCTTCTGCCCAAAAGGATCAATTAAGGATGAAACCTGAAAAACATCCCAGGTAGAGAGCAAGCAAAAGAAAAACACCTCACTTTTTTGGTGGCACTTTCTTGGTGATCAGCCACAACAAGATGAAGCTGAATATCTCCTTCCCAGACACCAGCTCTCAAAAATTAATTGAAGCAGACAATGAATGCAAGATTCCTACTTTCTATGAGAAGCCATGGCCACAGAAGTAGCTGCTGGTGCTCTAGGTGAGGAACGGAAGGGTTGTGTGGTTGGAATCAGTAGTGGGAATGACAAACAAGGTTTTCTCATGAAGCGAGGTTCTTGAGCCATGGTCTACCATGCTTTCTGTTGAGTAAGACACCAGGAAAACTGCTGAGAAAGGAGAAGCGCCAGTCTGTTTGAGGATGCCCTGTATCTGCCCATTTGAATGCTGTCAATCAACTTGGTTGCTGGGGTGGGAAGGAAAGAATAGTCCTGGACTGACAGAAACTACTGTGTCTTGGCAGTTGGAGCCCAGAAGAGCTAGCAGAATTGAAAGTTCTTCCAATCTCTTAAGTTGATGTCTGCCAATATGCTGTCAGAATGCCCTTAAATAGTAAAGTCAGAACCAAAACACCCAAATTTCAGCACCATGTTACTCTCTGTGTTCTGCAACACAAATGCCAAGGAGATGCTCGGAAGAAACAATGCATTAAGAAAAACAAGGAGAAAGCTGCACAATATGCTGGATTTTGGTTTAAAAGATTGAAGGAAGCCAAAGAAAAATGACAGGAGAAGACTGCCTAAAGATGTTGCCAGTTCTCGCCACAAACTTCTCATTCTACGTCTGGGTTCAATCAAAATGGTTTTAAAGAGTAAAGAATAACCAGACCTTGAGAAATTAGAAAGACAACCTATTTTCAAACTTTCAAATGAAGAGGTGGCAGAGTATACACACACTTGCCCAAAAAGTAATATCCAAACTTGAAAAAGTAGAAATCACAGAGTAGTTTTTTACTGAGGTAAATAAAACTGTAAATTAAAATAACAGAAAATAGAAAGAAAAGTGCCTTATCACTTGAAAAGCAATATTTCTAAAAAATAGAAAATCAATTTCTTATGAATATCTTGACTTTATAATATAACCTCCTTTCATGACATAACTGGAAATGAATTAATGTCATCAAATAGGGCATATTGAATTGATCTGACTGAAGAGATAAATTAAAAATTTGTAGCCTTGATATTTATTTTTAAATGAAAATTATATGTGTAATTAAACATTTAATCAAAAGCACAAAATCACCTGCAGTAACAATAGGGTATAACTAGATTAACACATAAAAATTATGAATTGTAAACTACAGAAAATACAAAAATTTAGTCTTTTTTCAAAAGATTTTGTGTGTGTGTATGTGTGCGTGCACACACACGTGCATGTAAAATATAGGCATTAGATACTGGATCCCCTGAAGCTGGCGTTACAAGTGGTTGTGAGCCATCTGACATGGGTGCTGAGAATTAAAGCTCAGTCATCTGCAAGAGCAGTATGTGTTCTTAACCACTGAATCTTCTCTCCAGGTTTTCAGTGGACCCTTTCCTGTAATTCCCTTAGATTATACTAAGATCTGATGCATCTGGTTGTAATGTTTCTCTGGTGCCACACACCTATCAAGTTCTTTTCCTGGAGTTTCTTTCTTTTCATTATGGAGCCATTTGCTTTTTTCCAGGATTCCTGATATCTACTCTCTATGAATGTTCTACTCAAACTTTAGATGTTTATATAAATATCACTTTCTTATACATACCTTTCTTAACCTATCAATCCTTGGTCAAGATAGATTATACAGATTAGATAGACAGACAGATAGATAGATAGATAGATAGATAGATAGATAGATAGATGATAGATAGATAGATAGATAGATAGATAGATAGATAGATAGATAGATAGATAGAAATACACACAGTTGGTACTTAGGGTATATATGTACATAGATCCATTGGTTTGTGATATACCTTCCAACACTTACGCTGCCTTGTGTGTGTCTTACAGGGTTATTTATGTTTGGGCTCTTTAACATAAAACCCATATAGGTAAGAACCATGTTGATTCTGGGACCCATTTTTTAGGGTGTAACATGAAGTGACATCTTGGCATATGTTAGTTGACTGAAGATGAGAATGAGCCCTGGTGAGCATTGGCTGTGGAGTATGGTTAGTGCCCAGACTATAACAATTAAACAAGTACTGAGTTGGGGCACAAGGTGCTCAACCAAGTGCTCCCTCATAACAGGCACTCAGATATCCAGATATTTTATTTCTGTGCTTTTGCATTTTTCTCTTTCTCTTACAGAATTTTCATTCGTAAGCATTTCCTGCAACTGCCTGTTTTCTTCTGGATATAAGCTATTTACCATTCAGATAGAACTGAAGCTGTTTGTCATTTGAAGTATATAGAAGATGGTGTCATTGCCACCTGTCTGACAGACCCACCACTTTGCAAGGCTGGGCTTATCCTGCTGTGGATTTGAGGTCCACAGACGACAGCCCTGGGCAGAGAGGCCACCTGTGGCCTGTGCGGATGTCAACATAGTAGAAACTTCTGACTTGACCACTCACTCATTCCTTACTCTATAAGTCCTCGGCATTTCTATTTTAAGAAAAAAATAATATATGATGTGCTTGATTATAGATTTGTTTTGTTTTGTTTTACTTTAGATCCACATGTTTATATTGCTCAAGTCTTAGAGCAAAATCTATTGCTTTTATTGAATTGAGGCTGATTAAGGTGTTAGACATTTCCACCTGGCTGAGACTATGGTAAATCTGGCCCACTTTTCCAGGCTTGACCAGTCTTTGTAAATATTACTGTGGCCAAAGAAACTCAGTGAAGAAGAACATCTGATTTAACATGGACCTTAATTATACCTCTTGCTCTTATTCTACACCCATGTGAGCCCCAGGGAGAAACTTAAGAGTGTGCCTTTGTTAAAAAGTCAGGCATCATTTTGAGTTAATTGCTCCCTCACCATTACTTAAAGATGATGTCTAAACCTTCAAGAATTAACTACGAGCTCCTAATTCCTGACACTATTTGCTTTTGGTAAGTGTCCCCAGAAGACTTGAACACTATTGCTAATTCCAGTAAGTGCTTTCACTATCTTGGTTGTGGAGTTGATATTTAACAAGTTCCAGAGGAACCAATTTCCTGCCTAAGGAAACTTCCTTACCAACTTCCCTAATTACTCCCAGATGCGCATTGCCCTGAGGAATGGCTGGAGCTAAGGAAGGTTGTTAATAGGCCACAGGTGTCATCTAAGTTTAGTTACCAAGGAAACAGATGTGCAGGAGCAGTACTCAACACCAGGAGACCAGGGGCCGCATACACATGAACTTCTAGTGTATCTGTTTTCTTTCCCCTTTTTTCCTTTGGACAAATATGACCAGGGACACAGGCAAATCAAGATATATACCAACTCCCCTTAAACTCATTGAGAAGCTGTCTACAGTGAATTCTCTAAACCACCGTTCTCAAGCATGTTGGCCTTAGGACTCCATTATATTCTTATCATTTCTAAGAAACACAAAGAAGCTTTTCATGCAGATGATAGTAATTAATAATTGTTATGTTAAGAATTTAAATCAGTGCTTTTGTAAGTCATTTATTTAATTCTTGTAAAAATAGCAAATTATTTGTTAATAGATATAACCATTTTAGTGGAAATTAGTTATATTTTTAAAAGCTTAGCATGGTGTTATTGTCACATTTCCATGAATTTATTTGATGGCTTAGTACATAACTAAATTATCATCTCTACTTATGAATTCAATCTCTAATGACATAAGGTAGTATATAGTTTCTGGGAAATTTTACTGTACATTCCTGAAAGAATACAATACATGAATCAGTTAATAATTTTATATATATAAAAGTAATGTTGATATTATAGAACCCCCAAAGAGACTCAGGGTCTTCAGTGGTATCACCAAAACACAACAGTAATGAAGGCTAACCAATAAAAAAAATAATCTTAATGAAACAAGAAATGGTGCCAATATTAACTAAGAGAAAGGTTTGCAAATATTAAGACAAGAGTATCTGTGTTCCCCAAAGTCCAGTTGAAGAATGGGAGGAGTGAGAATATGAGCAAAAAGGTCAAGACCATGATGGGGACACCCACTGAAACAGTTTACCTGAACTAATGGGATCTCACCAACTCCAGTTAGACAGAAAAGGAACAAGCATGGGTTCAAACTAGTCCTTCTGAATGTGGTTGGCAGTTGTATGGCTGGGACATACTGAAGGTCCACTGGCAGTGGCACCAGTATTTATCCCAACTGCTTGTAATTGCTTTTTGGGAACCCATTCTCTGGGTGGATACCTTGCTCAGCACAGATATAGTAGGGAGGGCCTTGAACATTCCCCAAAGCAATGCGCCTTACCCTCTCTGAAGAGTGGATGGGGGTGTGGTGGGGGAGTAAGTGGAAGGAATAGGAGGAGGGGAGGGAGTGGAAACTTGGACTGGTTTGTATAATGAAAAAATGATAGTTTGTTTTCTTTTAAAAAAAATAAAAAGAGTTCAAATGCCAACTGCCTTAAGGCTTCCTGGGTGACAAAGAGCTCCAGTCTGCTACAGAAACATATTGTAATGACATCAGGAATGGTCTGCCCTACTACTGACTAAAAATTAGAAAAACAGAAGTCAAATATGGTGGCATACACCTTTAATCCCAGACTTGGGAGGCAGAGCCAGGCAGATCTGTGAGTTCAAAGTCAACATGGTCTTACATACTGAGTTCCAGGCCTACATATTAAGAACCCGTCTCAAGGAAGAAGAAGAAGAAGAAGAAGAAGAAGAAGAAGAAGAAGAAGAAGAAGAAGAAGAAGAAGAAGAAGAAGAAGAAGAAGAAGAAGAAGAAGAAGAAGAAGAAGAAGAAGAAGAAGAAGACGACAGAAATAACACATCTGGAGGGCTTAGAATCAGATCTGCTACTGCTTTATTTTGAAACAGTGGTTTAAATTAGCAAATATCAAAGTCCACAGAATATATTGACAAAGAATTTAATATTAGGGAAAAATTAAGTCAAATTTGACACTGGTAATAACAGATTGAATTTTCACTTGTGGTAAGCATCTGTTTTCCCTTCCTTTTATTAGAAGAATTATGTTTGTTGTTTTCTAGAACCTTATGTTCAAACTGCATACATGGGCAGATGATCAGGACGCCAGGAAAAGTACATCAGGACATGAGATCCTCACAATAATAAACTATGCCTCTGCCAGATGGTGTGAATATTAGTAGTATCTCATCTATGTAAGGAGATTCGTAAGGTACATGTGTGTGTGTGTGTGTGTGTGTGTGTGTGTGTGTGTTGTTAATGTAGATGTTGCAGAATATTTGTTTGTACCTTGAGGATGTGTCTTTGTCAAGGCGCCTTCTGATTGGTTTAATAAAGAGCTGAATGGTCAATAGCTAGGCAAGAAGAAGTTAGGAGGGACTTCTGAAGACAGAGAGAATTCTGAAGACAGTGAAAAAGAGGCCAGAGTCACCAGCCAGACATAGAGAGGAGACAGAAGGTGCAATATGAAAGAGAGGTAATGCCACATGGCAGAATGTAGATTTAAAAATATGAAATAAGTTATAAGAGTGAGTAGGACAAGCCTAAGCTAAGGCTGAATTTTCATAATTAATAATAAATCTCTGTGTCATTATTTGGGAGCTGGCTTGCAGGACAGAGAAAGATTTGTTGCATATGACATTCAATGTAAAGGCCTGAATATCCAAACATAGATCATGAGAAAGCTAAGAAAAGTTCTGGACAAAGTCAGATGTGAATTTCTAGCTCTACAGTCTCTCAAGCAGTCCAGTACTCAGTGTACAGAGATGTAGCTCCCAGAAGTTGCCTGTGGACTTAAACCAGTCGATTCCACATGCCAGTGCCATGCACTAACCAAAGCTCCACAGTAGTTGGTGTTGCTGTTTAAGGTTTGTCTCACAGTCAGAGAATGTTGCAGATGTGCAGAAAGTCAGGTTCAGGCAGAGAAAATGTCTGAATAGGTAGAGTATGCTTTAAAATGTACTTAGATGCTAAAGAAAGAAAAGAAAATGGATGTAGACAATAAATAGAAAAATAAATGTTTAAAGATAATGTCTTTAAAGAGAAAGTAAAGTAATATAAAAAATAAGCCACGTAAAGATGGTAAATACATAGGGGCATCTGGATCCTGTATAGTGCTTTGTTGACTTTGAATTTTTAAATGCTAATAAACAAAACAGTAGCTGCTGAGAGACATTGAATTATGGAAACTGCTCAATTAAACCAATCTATCTATTTTTAAGGTATCTTAACTTCAGAATGGAAATCAGAAAATGTGTTGCACTGGGGGAGAAGTTATCCAATTTTTCCACAGGAAACAAAAACTATGAATTTCTTCAAAGTTAATGAAGATCAGTTTGATTAGGAGAAACCTCCTAAAAAATCTTGGCTTCAGACATAAAGGAAAAAAACAAGTCTACAAGACAGGAGACACATATGCTGATCCCTCTACTATGGGAATAGCTTTGAAACTGGATGAAACATGATAAATCTTGTTGGCTACAGAATCCTCATGACATATTATTACATGTCATCCTTTTATATGAAATTGATAAAGATTTATATTACAATTTGGATATGAAGTCTGATGTGAACTTATAAAGTTGGAAGATGCCTTTTACCTGCTCAAACATAGAACAAAAAAATAATCTTTAGCTGGCTTGTGCACACCCCACATTCCATATTTGTGTTAGTTAATACAGATATATATACATATATGTATATATAATTTAAAAGTTTGTGTTTTCAGGAAAAAATGACCAGATACTGATAAAGACAAGGTGATCCAGTCCCTCAGAATGCCTCTGTCACAGTTTTCTCAAAATTCAGCACCTATAACAACTTAAAGCTCCTAGATGAGATGGTCTAACCTCACAGACTATCCAGCCAAGACTTCAGATAAGCACTACACTTTCCCTTAACACAGAGACTAAACAAAAAATAATACAGCTAGCTCTCCCAGGATTTAATCATTATCCCAATGTTCTCATGGTCTCCTAAAGATGCTGTCACCACAAACAACAGGAATCAATCTAGAAAATATGATGTCCACATTCTCAAGAGATGGAATGAAAGTGGAAGGTTTTTGGTCATTCAGTAGGTTATGGCTGTTTGTTATTGTTAAGGGGGTTGGTTACAAGTTGTTAGTAGTCATGGTAAGGAAAGAAACTAAGCAAGAGATGTTGGATTCAAGGATCTCTTTCTAAAAAGAGAGGGGATCTAGAAATAATATGATAAAGGATTATTAAGCCTACTTTTAACTAAAAAGCAAGTATTAGTCTCAAATATTTTATGTTGGTATGGATTTTTGTTTATTGATAAATTTAAGGTTATTTTTGTTAGAACATTCTCTATATATGTTTCTTGCTGCAGTCGATAGGAATTATGCAGTGAGATTTCAGATGATTGAGCAGAAGGCTGACCCACCAGAATTAATGCATTCTGATGGAGATAAACCCAGTTCACAAGGTGCTGGGCCTACCACATTTTGTATAGCAGCTGATTCTTACAGTAGATCTCTTATGAAGCCATAAGTACTCTCTCGGTGCAAGATTCAGCAGACTATGGATTATTAGGCACAATTGTTCCCATGTACTGGTATATTGGGTCATTCCCCAACTCTGTGGGTCCTCCAGTGGGAAATTTAGTCATGCAGTCAATAACCTTGGTTCCCACAGTCTAATCTCTGCTTTGTTCCCTGAGATACATTAGAAACCACTTACCTGTAGCTATCTTCTGTTTGGCAGGTCATGCAGTCAGAAAAGGAGTCATTCATATAGATCACATTTGGGATCTTCAAAGATAAAAGAAATGTCCAAGATCAGAGAATGCCTTTGTTTTGCATGTGTGTACAAACTGGAAACTTTGCAGAACAAAGAGAGAGAGAACAGCAGGAGAAGAGTAAAGAAACTGATGCATACAAGTACACAGTAGAGAGTTCATTTGCGCCCTCACATCCTTCTACATCCCGTGCTTGCTGTGAGTCCTCTCTGAACCCTGAGGGGACACTGAGGCTGGCACTCGGGGGTCCCCGATAGTTCCTACTAATCTTGTTTAACATATTTTGCATATTGATACAAGTTTAAGATTATTTTGTTATACTGGATATATGTTTCTGTTTCTGTTATGGTGTTGTACCTATGCAGTTCAGTTAAAACTGTAATGTGATGTTCTAGTCCTTGAAAGCTCTTTAGAATAATTAAGAAATGCAGGTTAGTAGGTAGTCATCTATAATAATCAAACTTATAATCGTGTTAGATATGTTTTCAAGGTAAAACAGAGATGTATTTTATATGGATAAGTGGTCATCAAACACTTCAGAGACATAGAGAATATGGCATGTGGCTGTTCTTAGCAGACATTTTACCATCTGGAGTTTCTAAAATTCTGAGGTCTTCATTAAAGGTTGGACTTCATCCTCATAGGTTGGCTTATTTTCCTTTCAGGGATGACACCCTGGTCCTGTCACTTATTACTGGTTTCTCAGTTCTTCCTTTTAAATCTTAAAGAAAGCCTGAATGCATGGCATGCACAAGAGCATTATTGTAGTGAGCCGGACAGGATCACCATTACAAGATGGCGCCGACATCCTGTCTTGTTGGTTACAAACAACTCCATATTTGGCTATTCCTTTGAGAGCTGCGCATCCCCGCTTCCCGCATGCGCGGTGGATGTAGATTCTTTGAGCCTATCCCGATGCGGTCTGGTGTCAGCTGTTGGTGGCAGCCAATCACAGGGCGACCTGTGTGCCAATTCCCTATTTAGGCGGCTGCCTAAGTGTGCCCCTTCCCTTCGCTTCCTGCTGTCTCTCCCCTTAGCTCCCTGTCCCTCCGCTTCCTGTCCCTCGTTTTCCCGCCCTCTCATTCCCTGCTCCCCATCAATCAAGGGCACTCCAGTAAAGCGTGATCTGAGTAGAATCCTGATGTGGTGGTCGTTCTTCCTTCACCGGTCAAGAAGTCCACCACAGCTGGTGCCGAAACCCGGGATTGAACCAGGGACCCCTCAAAAGATTTCCATTTGCACCCATCATTTGAGGACACTTAATGATTTTCAACAATTATTGGGGGATATTAGTTGGATTAGGGGGTATTTAAACATCCCCCGGGCAAAGTTGTTGCCCTTGTTTTCTATTTTGGAAGGTGATCCAAATGTTAATTCGAACAGAACTTTGACCCCCTTGGCTGAAAAGGCTTTAAAACAGGTGGAGAAAGCAATGACTAAGGCACAATTGTGCCGAGTCGATCCTGCTTTGCCCATATTCTTATGCATCTTAAAAACTGCACATTACCCTACTGGGGTGCTATGGCAAGATGGCCCCTTGTGGTGGATCCATGGTAATTCTTCAGGTACCAAAGCCATTCAATATTATCCCGAGTTGGTTGCTTCTCAAGCGGTATTGGGGATAAAACATTGTTTAACATCTTTTGCAACCATGCCAGATAAATTGATTATTCCCTATACCAAGGGACAGGTGGAGACATTGGCAGCTACAGTAAATGAATGGGCTGTTTTGGTTTGCGCTTTTCCTAACCTTATTGATAATCATTATCCAAGACATCCCCTATTAAATTTTGTGAAAAGAAACTTAGTGTATTTTCCTAAGGTTACCTTTAAAAAGCCCATTAATATGGTCTTGACTGATTTTACTGATGGCTCCAAAACTGGCAAAGGTGCCATAGTAATTCAAGGTAGGGATCTCATTTTGCTTGATTTTCGACCTGATTCCCCACAAGTCACGGAATGTATGACCATGCTGGAAGTTTTTAAAAGATTTTCAGAACCCTTCAATTTATTTACAGATTCTAAATATGTGGTGAATGCTGTTGCCTCATTGGAGGTGGCTGCCTTTGTTAGAAATTCAAGTACAGTTTCCAATATTTTGTGTCAAATTCAAGCATGCATTTTACAAAGGGATAATCCTTTTTTCATTGGACATATTCGGGCTCATACTTTGCTTCCAGGACCCATGTCTGAGGCCAATGATTTGGCTGACTGCCTTACCTGGTCCATAGCTTTGGTCGTCTCGGACCCTGTAGAATTAGCACGAGATTTTCATAAGCTTTGGCATGTGCCTGCCAATACCCTTAGGAAAAAATTTCATATTTCCAGACAGATAGCCAGAGAAATAGTTAAAGCCTGTTCTTCATGTGTGACCTTTTTATACCCCCCTAATGTTGGGGTCAACCCTAGAGGGCTGCAACCTAACGCGTTGTGGCAAATGGATGTTACCCATTTGCCTGATTTTGGCAAATTAAAATATTTTCATGTATCAGTGGATACCTTTTCTGGCATTATTCATGCCATGCCCCTGGCGGGAGAAAAGGTGACTCATGTAAAAACACATTGCCTTGAGGCCTGGGCTGCCTGGGGAAAACCCCTACGCCTGAAGACAGACAATGGCCCGGCATATACCTCCCATGGATTTCGTGCCTTTTGTGCACAGCTCCAAGTGACCCACATTACGGGTCTTCCATACAATCCACAAGGACAAGGTATTGTGGAGAGAGCCAACAGAAATATTAAAGAAATTCTAAAAAAACAAAAAGGGGGAATAGCTGAATCCGCTTCCCCCAGGGAAAGAATCTCCCTTGCTCTCTTCACACTTAACTTTTTAAACCTGAATGAGTCGGGTACTGCAGCAGCTGAAAAGCATGCAGCAGGCCCTATGGAACAAAAGGAATATGTGATGTGGAAAGATGTATTGGATAACAAATGGTATGGACCGGATCTTGCGGTGGCAAGATCCAGGGGAGCTGTATGTGTTTTTCCACAGGGCCAAGAGGCTCCGCTTTGGGTTCCCAGCGGGCTGACACGCATGATCAAGGAAGTTCCTAAGGATGAGGCTGAGTCTCTGGAGAAAGTTCCTGCAGACATCCCTGATGACATGGATCCAGTGGAAGGCGGAGCACTGAAGGGGAATCCTGTCAGCCTTCCCAAAGGCGATGCCTGTTCGGCATGATGCCACAGTTTTCCCCAAATTTTTACCACCAATAGAAACCTTGATTTACCATTTTTAATGTATAAGTCTAAAGTGGCCCTTTTAGGAGAAGCACGTAACTTTACAGAGAAAGGGTCCCTGTGCTTTCCGTTGCGTGGGCATGTTTTTGGCAAGCTGCCTGGGTGGCTATGTGTTGTGCCTGTGGTTGGTTTGCTGCCTTCGAGCCCAGACCAATAGGGATAAGGCTATATAGGGATAAGGTTGTAATATCTCAGGCATTAGCTACCCTGGAGTGTGGCTCCTTCCCCCAGATATGGTTGTCAGCACTAAGAGACGCTTAGGGCTTCCATTCTGCACAGCCTTTGCACCCCATGAGATCTGTCAATCCATTGCACTTGGGAAGGTGTGTGGTTGTAGGCTCCTGCGACACAGCCTTTGCACCCCTGGGGTTCCTCGAGTACCCATTGCACAGGGGAAGGTGTGTCCGTGAAAAATATCTTCCATCCTCGATCGACCAACACATCATGAGGTGGGGGTCAGATTGGATGACGTTAGTCCTGTGCTCATTGCTTACAAACAATAAGGGGGAACTGTAGTGAGCTGGACAGGATCGCCATTGCAAGATGGCGCCGACATCCTGTCTTGTTGGTTACAAACAACTCCATATTTGGCTATTCCTTTGAGAGCTGTGCATCCCCGCTTCCCGCATGCGCGGTGGATGTAGATTCTTTGAGCCTATCCCGATGTGGTCTGGTGTCAGCTGTTGGTGGCAGCCAATCACAGGGCGACCTGTGTACCAATTCCCTATTTAGGCGGCTGCCTAAGTGCGCCCCTTCCCTTCGCTTCCTGCTGTCTCTCCCCTTAGCTCCCTGTCCCTCCGCTTCCTGTCCCTCGTTTTCCCGCCCTCTCGTTCCCTGCTCCCCATCAATCAAGGGCACTCCAGTAAAGCGTGATCTGAGTAGAATCCTGATGTGGTGGTCGTTCTTCCTTCACCGGTCAAGAAGTCCGCCACAATTATATGGACAATATCAAGATCTGCCAGCATCTTATGAAGTATCCTAGTTCCCCTAGCTATAACAGCCCAAGTGCCTAAATAGCCAAACACATTAAAAAAAATCTTCCTAGATGGTCTTCTATAAACAGGAGGCCCCAAATCTCTCTTCTCAAAGTAAAATATTTTAAAAGAGTTAAAACCTTTATATTCTTACTCTTGTTATAAATGAAGTCTGCCAGTTTCTAAGATTCATTCAAAAACTTTTCCTTATTGTTGAAAATTAATAGGTGCATTTTCCCTGTAATGTCTAGAGGACATGTCAAACCAACAAACATCCTGAACATCTGGCTCTTATAACCTTTCCAGCCATTCTTCCATGACTTTTCCTGAACCTGAGATGCAGAAGTTGCATTGCATCTGTACAGTTGAGGTTGGCCTCCACACAGCCAATTATTTTCTGCATTTTAGCCAATTGTGAATCTCTGTATTTTTAAACAAGGTCAGTAAAAACACAATACCAATTGACACACTAATGCTGGCAGGGGAAATTCTACATGGTTCCACCCCTAGGTGAAGAGCTATAAGTTGCTAGTGGCTGTTGAGAGAGAGATAATTGTTCTCTCCAAGGATAAACACACACATAGGTGTCCAACCCAAAGTGGGCAACCATAGACACGTGCACATATAAGCCAAACTAAATGGACTCAGTAGATGACATACTAATATGTGTGGGCACGTGTGTATGTGTATAGGTATATACTGTAGCGACAATTAAATAAAAGATGATGAAGTGACATAGGAGTGAGAGGAAGAGAGAGGAGGGTAGCAATAGTGCAATGATGTAGTGCTCACATACAAAATTATCAAAAGTAAAATAAAATAAAACTATCTAAGACTTTTTTAAACTTTCATATTGTCCCAGTACTTGGTTTGTTTTTAGTAATCCTAACCACCTTTATTTTCTATACCTTTTGTTGTATCTTTTCTGTATTACACTTTTCAAGTCTCTTTAAACTCCTTTTTGCTCTTGATTCTCACTGCAAACCTGTCTTAAAGTAACTACCAATAGCTATGGTATATGTTGAAAGGTGGCGGTTAGGTGCACTGAAATTCCTCTGTCAGATTATCTGGTCTTGCACCTCTAAAATCAGTCTCAGGTGTAGATAAAATGTAGCCAGGTTCTTTAGGGAGTGTAATATACATAGAGGGCTTAGTTTCATCTGTAACCTTTCTACTGTCCACATTTCTATACTATGATCTTCTGAGTTTGCACAAGAACATCCTAATGGGAAAGGAGATATCACAATGATGATTACTTCCGCCATTCTGAATACCTACTAAGATTAACACCTAAAGAGCATAAAATTTTCTTCTAATGTAAGCGGAGACTACGTGTTTGTTTGACACAGCTGTATTAATTAGGGCTCTCTAGAGTCTCAGAACTTATGGAATTTACTGGGATGACTTACAGGCTGCCATTCAGCCTGGTTGTGAATTGGAAGATCCAAGAATCTAGTAGCTGCTCAGTCCCACAAGACTGGGTGTCTCATCTGGTCTTCTGTGTATGCTGGAATCCCAGAAAAGTAGGCTTTAGTATCAGTGAACGAATGGATGTGCTGACATGGTGAGGGCAAGCAGGCGAAGAATGAACCCTTCCTTCTTCCATTGCCCTTATACAGGCTTACAGAAGAAGGTGCGATCCAGATTAAAGGCACGTGTCTTCCTTTAAGGTCTGGATTAAAGGCATGTTGTCTTCTCGCCTCAAGATCCAGATCACAAGTGTTCCCTCATTTCTGAATTATAGTTAATTCCAGATATAGTCAAGATGACAACCAAAAACAGCCATCACACCTGCCAAAATTTGTTGTGCCTAGAGTTTAATTCTCTGGACTTTCAACGAATATGTAAAATCGTACAACAATTATATACTCAGACCACTAGGTGGCAGTACGAATTCAATCCATCTTTCGCCAAACCAGATTGGATTGAAACTTTTTCAGTTTTGTTTGTTGTTGGGGATTGCTTATTCTTTAAACAAAGTCTCTAGTAGCAGTCTTGGCTGGCCTGGAATTCACAAATACCTTCCTGGAGCCAGCATCCCTCCCCAGATGTTGCCCTATAGTTTTGTCCCCCCAGAATTCAGATCACTATTCTGAGCCTGATTTATAAATCTCAGACATCTTGCTTGACTGGTTTAACACAGGCATCTTAAGTGTTGCTCACTCAGAACTGAATTCCAACTCCCCACAAATAATCTTTTCAGCTAATGTTTCATAATTAGAGCTTCCACCTGTTGACCTGAAATATAATCTCGTCCCCAAAACTGCTTTCTCTCCTATCTGATCCCAACATACAATTCCTAACCAAGTTCAGTCAGTTTGATTTCTTATACATAGAAACGTTCTCATTTCTGTTACCTCCCCTACCCTTTTAGCCTGGGCCAGCATTGTTCTTGCCTGGGTGACAGACATTGCCTCCTCCTTACCTATTACCACCCTCTTCCTTCCTATCAGTTATCCAGCGGCCAGAATGACATTTCAGAAGTGTAAATATAGTCATGTCTCTCCTTGGCATGAAGCCTTCCATTATCCAACTGTAGCTACTAGGGGACAAGCAGAGACTCCTCAGGGTCCCTGAGACCTCATGTGTTCTCTTCTGCTCAGGTCTCCGCCCCACTCTTCCCCCCCCCGCCCCCGTCCCTCACTCTTTTCAGATCTTCCTTCCTTGCAATGATTCACACTGAGACTTTTAAATGCTCTGTCCCTTCCTCCCAGATTGTTCTGCTATTGTCCCAGCTATCTCCCTAGCTTTTCTATCGGCCTTTAAGGCCCCCTGCAAAGGTTTAAAAGCTCACTTTCTCAATGTATCTTTCATTTTCTTGTTAATCCCTCTTCTGTCATATCCCTCCTCCGCCATGCCTTCCCAAAACAAGTCAGAGGATCAGAGACTTAGCTGTGAGAGTTTGTCTCTCCCCTAATAAAACCCAAACAGCCTGATAATACAGCTTTTGGGACATTTAGATGCCCTTATTCAAAATATTGATGACATCCAAAATTAGTAGAGTGGTCTGTGACAATTAAAGGGGACAACGATGACTCCAGAGTTGGCTTTTCCTTAAATCCCTGTAGCCATAGTCGTAGAATTGAAAAGTATAAAATGAGATGAACACAGTCCACAGGATTGATTAAGCAGAGCCAACAGGGGCTCACAGAGACTGAAGCAGCAACCACGGAGCCTTCCTGGGTCTACTCCAGGTCCTCTGCATGCATGCCTAGCTTGGAAGTTTTGTTGAACTATCAATGGGAGTGGGGGATGTCTCTGACTCTTTTGCCTGCTCATGGGACCTATTTCCCACTGCTGAGTTGCCTCTTCCAGCCTTGATAAGAGCATATATGCCTAGTCACTGCATTTCACTATGCCAAGTTCAGTTGATACTACTGGGAAGCCTGCTTCTTTCCGAAGGGAAACAGAGGAGCAGTGGATCTCGATGAGGAGGGAGGAGGAAGATGGGAGGAAGGGGATGCTGCAGTTGGGATATAGTGCATAAGAGAAAATAAATAAATAAAATTTAAAAAAGGATGACACCAAATAGTTTACGAGTTTAGATGCTTCTGCTGATCTTTTTACAGCATCCTGGTCATCACTAAAGGTTGGAGGAGGAAAATAGACATACTCAAGTTAGAAGGTTACACTTAGCATCATGGGACTAGAATAGAGCCTTCTAGCCTTTCTGTGATATTCTGAGAAGAAAAAAAAATTGACCAGGAAAGATTAGAGAGCCAAGCAGACACACAGACAGAGCAAGCTGAACATGTATATTATCCATGGTGCAGTTCTGCAAAATATCAACAGACAGCAGACAGAGTTGAATTCTTATACACCATGGTCATGTATCCAAGTTCATTGGCTTTGTCTAGTCTAATGCAGATACATATTTGGGATGCCAAAATATCTCAAAATAGATTTTAAATACACACACGCTATTGGACCAAATATTCAAACTAGCTTCTAATGGGAAGAAAAAGAAACAATATGAACTCCATTCTAAGCAAATGAATGTGATCAGATTGCACATCTATAGGAGTTTCACCTGCATAGCCGTCAGTGCACCATATGTGTGCAGTGGCCACAGAAGCCCAGCAGATCCCCTAGAGCTGTATTTACAAACTGTTGTGAGCTACCATGTGGGTGCTAAGAATTGAAGCTAGGTCCTCTGGAAGAACAATCAATTCTTTTAACCGCTAAGACATCTCTCCAGACTCGTATTGCACATTTTTGTTGTTACTGTAGATATATATGCATATTACATGCATTATATGCCTTTGATTATGAGGTACATGATATTTCTTATCATGTATACATTGTTTAATGACCATAACAATACAATCAGTATTTCTACTACCTTAGACATTTATTTTTTTGGGTTAGAGGTATTCAAAATCTTATCTATAACTAATTTTGAAGAATATAATAAGTTGTCAGCAATGATATTCTACTGTGCTGTTAAAATATACTTTTATGACATTCAAAGTCAGTGGCAAACAACAGCTGTCGAATTGGACTTAAGACCCAATCAACAAGAAAGAAGTCATGACTGGTACCAGACACCTAGTCAACTCCATGGGACTAGTGAGGTCATGGACCTTAGAAAAGAATCTACTTCTGAAACTTTGCTAGAGCAGCATAATTTCTTACTACATTCCAAAACTTACACACACAGAAAAGGATAGTTAGCAACCCTCACCAAAGAAGACGCTCTTTAAGCAAATAGAAACCATCAAAGAAATGACTAGTCTGGCCCTCCCAAATAAATTGTTTTTTTTAACTCCATAGACTTTCATTCCAGAAACAACAAATGTAATCAATACATACATTTGTTATTTTCTTGATGTTCTGGGTGTCAGAGAGTCTCGGTGGGTCTTCTAATGCACTTATAATCTTTTTAAAATGTAATTATGCAATAGTTATTTAAATTGACAAATCCTAGCCAGAGTAGTAGCACAGAAATAGAGCAACTCCTTAACCAGAATATGGCTATGAATTGAGTTCCCAGAAATGGACAAACAAACAAGCAAACACAGAGACACATACCAGATCAAACTAGATGGAATGGTAAGTAATAGATGATAGATAGATGATAGATAGATAGATAGATAGATAGATAGATAGATAGATAGATAGATGTCATACATAGAAAGACACCATCCATTCCATCAGATGCCCAAAAACAAAGAATTAAACATGAATATGTGAAATTAGATTTTATTGAAGCATCATCTCAATGACAACATGGTAAAAAAAAAACCTGAATATCTAAAATTCACAAACATCTGAAGAGTGTTACATCATGGTATAAAATGTATATATTTTGTAAAAATAAATGACTAAAGAAAGTATTAGGAGAGGGATCCCTTTTCCATGATTTGCTAATCTAAGGTAGAATTCCTTTTGGTGATTTCCAAATACTCAGGGCTTCTCAGCAACTCACATGGTATGTAAAGCCACTTTTCTTTCCCATAATTTCACCACGGCCCTTTTCATCTCTTTGTTCCTCAGGCTGTAGATGAGTGGATTCAGCAGAGGGGTGAGCAGAGAGTAAGCCAATGACATCAGCTTCTTGGTGTCTGGTGAGTACCTGGATTTGGGCTGCAAATAGGTCATGCAGGCCGTGCCATAGAAGAGGGTGACAGACGTGAGGTGAGAGGCACACGTGGAAAAGGCCTTCTGCCTCCCTGTGGTGGATGGCATCTTCATGATGGCAAAAAGAATCCAAGTATAAGACAAGAGTATCAACAGGAAAGGGACCATGACAATCAAAATGGTGCCTGTGAAGGCATAGACTTCAAACAAGAATGTATCTGCACATGCAAGCTCCAGCACGGCTGGGGTTTCACATGATATATGATTAATTTTACTAGGACCACAAAAAGGGAAGCTAAACACCCATGTGGTCTGCACAGTTGCTACCATGATCCCTGATATCCATGAGCATATCAGTAGTTTCATGAAGACCCTTTTGTTCATAATGACCGGGTAGGACAGAGGATGGCAGATTGCAGCAAACCGGTCATAAGCCATTGCCCCAGGAGAAAACACTCAGTCCCACCAAAGAGAAGAATGAAATACATCTGTGCAAAACAGCCCCCAAAGGAAATGGTGGCTTTCTCGGAGGTGAGGACCACCAGCATTTCAGGCATAATGGCTGTGCTGAAGCTCGCTTCCACCACTGACAAGTTCTGCAGGAACCGGTACATGGGGATGTGCAAGCTCTGGTCCAGGAAGATGACAGTGACAATAATAGCATTTCCTGTCAGAGTCATCAAATAAATAACCAAGAAAGCTCTAAACAGGTGTGCTTGGAGCTCAGGAAGGTGAGAAAAGCCTAAGAGGATGAACTCAACCATGGAGCTATCATTCTGCCTCCCCATTGCAGGAATGGAGTCCTGTATTTTCTCAGGAACATAATGTACAACAGATGAAGTCCCAGGCAGATAGCTTCTGCCTGCCTTGTCCCCAGCGCAGAGCATGAAAACCCGGGACCAGCATCACAGTTAGCAACCTGGAGGGTGACTAACCACTTCAGTTAATGAGTCCTTGAAATATAAATGAAGAAATTGATAATTCTTTCTAAGAAATATGGTCTGAAATATAAAATCGTGTATTGCAAGTTGTATTTTGTGTGGTTTGAAAATTAAGCACCATTTTAAAGCTAATAGAAATGATTTCTGATGTCTATCCTAACTCTATACCATCATTGTAGGAATCACTTGCTTTATACAATAGTAGGTAAGCATAAAATTTAAGACCATAAAAAACAAAGTCAATAAATAAATATTTATGAACCTAACAAAAATTTCATAATAATCTAATAATTCAGTTATAGAAATGTTACATACCTTTTAATTACTTCATGGCCTCTTTTACTATTGCTATATATTACATGCATGTGTATTTGCATATACATATTATTCTTAAATACAACCTGCTCGGTCTGTATAATGTCACATACATCTATGTTAGATACATTTTAAAAATTTATTGCATTCAAGAATAACAGAATTGGATGTAATTGTTAAAAGTAAGTACATTGTATATGAACACATAGAGGAGGTTGTATTTGAAATATGCTTATATTGGGTGATACCTATAACTTGTTTCAAACTTACTAAATGCTGCATAGACTGGAACTAGCCACTTCTATTAGAATTTACACAGATGTGACATGCCTATCCTTGTGGCCACGATGGCTTAGGGAAAAAACCCACTTGCAGGTCATCGTAGAGCTTTGATTTGGGAGCTTACACTCTCCCCTCTCTGTCTCTCTCTTCCCTTTCTCCATTTCCCCCTAGTCCTAAAGTTCATGAAATCATTAATTACTCAACAAGCTCTAACCAGTAACCAATTATTTTCTAGTCTCTGCATGGTCCCAAACACACTGGAGTACAGAAACCAATAAAAACTTCGCATGCTACAAGAGATAAGCATGACTTTTTAACAGGCTACTATTCCAACATGCTTCAGAGCTCTGGCTCTCACCCCTTCTTTTTTTATTACAAAATGTTTTCCATATACAAAAATGTAACCCATCATAAGAACATAACTCTGAAAGCCAAAAGTTTTGTTTGCTTCTTGGAGCCATGCACAATGCCTACAACAGTCCTTGGCCTGTAAGACATAGTAAGGCACAATAGGAGGGCTCACTCACAAAAACCTGTTGTTCATTCCAAAACAGAGTTGTAAAAGTTTAGAAAGTCCCTAATACAAAGAAATGAACACCTCAAGTAATAGAAATGCTAATTGTTTTTATCTGACCATGTACACTTTATAAATAAATTGAGATGTAGCACTATAGCTCATAAAAATATGTAATTATTATGTGTTAATATACATAGAGAAAGAATATGCATATATTTAAATTCTAAACAAAAATAAAAATACTACCATGAGTGATAAAGAACAACTAACAACTGATCTTTCAATACCTTAAAGATGCTAATGTCTTCGATAACTCAGACAATAGTGCTACAGTGGGCACTTCATTCTGTAGGCTTTGGCCTCCATTTGAAAAGGGTAAGCACTGGACTCAGTAATGAAGTGTTCTAATAAGAAATTCTAAGCTTTGGTTAGTGCACCAAAGTATTGGTTTTTGAAGTTCTGTCTGTTCTTCTCTCTGAAAAAGAAAACAAATGAAATTATCAAATACAAACCTAAAGAGTCAAATGATTTGGCTGTGCCTAATGATCACTGAGCAAGGAGGTGTCTCTTGCAGAAGGTGTCCAGCAGTCAGTGAGGAAAAGGTTGAAGAAAAAACATACAACACAACAAAAGCAGAGGCTGCTCTTCCTTGCCTTGTGGCTCCATCTCAGTCATTTCCATGCCCCAACGCCACCTGTTAATAAATATGACTTAAGGCACTACTTTTGTAAAGTTACATGACAATTACGTGCCTTCATTATTTCTCTGTAAAGAACTTAAAATCGCAGCATGTGGATATTCTTCTGCTCTGGGATAACTAAACAGCCTTGAACTTGGTCCCTCGGGTGAGCAAGTTCAAGGGAAGAAGCTCAGAGCAACACTCCTCCTTGTGTCCACTGGGGCCAAACCTCTTTTACACAAGAGAGTTCACCATAACATCTCCCTATAGAAATCAAAACAGAGGCAGAATGAACATTGTAAGCAGGAAAGTGGGGATGTGTGGGATGAAAACGTGATGTAGAGATTTCATTAGGCAGTATACAGTCTATGAAATGACGGGAAACAACTTTAAAGCAAATATGTCTAAGCCTGTGCAGTAGAAAGCATAGGCATTCCTGACCCAAGAATGGCTACATTTTCCAAAATGCAAATGCAAAATTTGAGGGAAAAAATCCTTATAGTTGATCTCATGTATAAAGAGGCTGGAGTCAGAAGCATAGACCAACTGACTTGGCTTTGAGAACCTCACTGAGCAATGCTTCTTTTACTTTCTCTATAAAATAAAAGTAAGTCCCATATTCCATATAATCAGTATTCAACCGGAATTATACCACATAACCTCAAGGAAAATATTTTCTCCCTCAGACCTCAATCCAAGTACCCTCCTGAATCACACTTGAATGGGACGACATGTCTAGGCTTGCAGCGGTAGCATGCCTCAGGGTGGTATGTGCTGCCACACACGAATTTTCATTTCCTTCACCAACATGCCTCACAAAGTCTTGTCTCATCCCATTATAATCTGTGTCCCCATGTCATTGGTGATGTCCGCCACATATAAGCAATTTGTGAGAAGTCATCAAGATGCAGAATGACTTATGCCCTTTCTATGTGTATATAATAAATTTTAATGAAGAGTTGCATAAGTTGAATGCATGTAATAGTGGATAAAAAGAAAACAGCAACAATATCAAGACCAAAATATTATTGAGCAGTCGTTCTGAAATGTACTATCTAATAATCTAAGTTATTTTGTTAGTTATAATATGTGCCTGTACATTTAGATTCTATTTCAAAGCCTACTTCCTGTCTAACCCCACTGCAGCTCTCTCTGGGAGAGAGTTAAGGAGTAGTCTGTAGTGTGACTTGACAACTCTTGCTTGTTCCTGGCTTCTCAATGTTCTTTTCATATAAGCTGTGTTTAACTAAATCACATGGTGAGAAACTTCTCACCACCCATAAAACTTTATACAGGGCAGACGTTTTCTTTGGTCTGAAGATTGGTCTAGAGCAATGGCTCTCAACCTTCCCAATGCTGTGACCACCAACCGTAAAGTTACTTTTGTTGCTACTTCATAACTGTCATTTTGCTACTGCTGTGAATCGTAATATAAATATTTGATATATAGGATATTGGATATGCAACCCTGTGAAAGGATCTTTTGACCCCACCCCCAAAGGGGTCATGACCCACAGGTTGAGAACCACTGGTCTAGAGACTCCTTGGGGCAGGGGTGAGGGTTGTTTTTGGAAGTGTGCCAAAGGCTTCTTTCTAAAGAGGCCAGATTAGTTTAACTACCTATCTATCAATATCTATCTATCTATATCTATCTATATCTTATTTTCACTTTTAATGCAGTTTCTTTCAAGAGTCTAAAGGTTAAGCCTCTCTTTCCTTTTAAGAGCCCATCATGTTTATGTCTCCATAGAGTGCACTGCTTCTTTCTGTCTAATACACGACTCCCACTCCAAACCCCCATCCCCCAGTCATGGCCCTGAGGCCTATTTATTCCAATAAATCTCATTCCTACAGGGTTATGTGTTAGCTTCCTTTCCAGAGCAACAGCTCTATTGCTTCTTTCTATTTAACAGGTACCAGAGTTTAGAATCAGACTTTGACAAACCAAAAAACCAGGCTCATCCATTCACCCTCAACAGGCCACTGTAAATAGTGAAAAGCAGAGAAAGAAAATTAATCCAGCATAGCTACATGGGCAAAAATAAAAATAAGTCAAATGATTTCTCAAGTCCACCACTGGAGTCTTTACCTGAAGTTCAAGAGAGAGCAAGAGGTGTGCAAACTCATCTGGGCTGGCCTGGATGTGACCCTGCCCATCATGATTATCTACATAGTCTATTCTGCAAAATAAATTTCCAAAGTGTAAGAAGTGATACAAGTCCTATGAGACAAGTCTCCTTTCTGGCTACCACTACCCTTTTTATTCCCCCAGAATTTTGGGAAATTCCAGACTCCTGGAATCCTGTGTTTTGACAACTAGAAAGAGGAATGATATGTGTCATTTTAAAACAGTCTTAGCTTTTGCTGGGACAGTTACAAGCTCACGTTATATAAAATAGTGTCTTTCAGGCTGTGCCTTGCCTTGGCTCAAACAGCAGTTGACTCCATTTTGAGTGCAAGCAAGGCCCTCTTAGTCCATCTGTATGCAATGATGGACTCCAAGTTGGCATTAGAAGAGGAAGCAAAACAGCTCATAGAGAATAACTATAAATAATAAAGTACTGCACAAAGCCATATCCTTCATCCAAGGCTCTGTATCCATGTTGTGCTAACTCTTCTTGGTGAGACATGAAGGAATTTCTACTCACCGTAGACAGGGAACTGACAATTAGCCAAGATAACAATTCTACCAAAGTCCAACTTAGTAAATCAATGAGTTTCTTACGGTTTCTTACTGGTAAGGGCTTATTACTGGAGCAGGAATGACTCAAAGGCAGATGCAGCAGAATGGGAAACAACAGTGGAAACTGGAATCCTAGAGATTCTTTGGACAGTGGTTTACATGCAGCTAAAAGGTCGGAGAGTCTCCCTCAGCAAGTGCTCCTGTTTATATGAACCTTGGGGAGGGGATTGTGAATCATATAACTTCCTGAGACTGGTGAGTCATTGACTTTCTGAGCCTTCTAAGTTTCCATTATTAATGAACCCTTTCCAAGATGGAGTGTTTCAATTCACAGGAAATGTTGCAAACCTGCCCATCCCATCTCTTCTGAATACAATTGATACAACAAGTGAGATCTCTTCTTGCTATTTAGGACGTTGCAAATTTTCATTTAACATCCCCTTGGCTGCTGAGTTGGAGACCAACTATCATTTGCTTGGAATGAAAGATAGTGAGCATTATAAAAAAAATCATTATACAGAGATGATCTCTGAATGTTTTACAGATATGTCTTCTATGAAGACAGGAAAACAAACATAAAGGAACAACGAATAAAAATGTTCCTACATAGGATGCTCAGGGGCCTAGGAAATGCTGTTATGAGACATTCAGACAAAGAAGGAATTCAACCAGGCACTCGGAGAAACCACGGAACTCTATCGGTGTATGGCAGGTCCCTAGGTAATGCTTAAGGGGTATGGCCAGGACTATAAGTATTTCATAGCTTCTGTAGGGCGGGCAGCATTGTAATAATCTTATCTGTACTGATATTTTGTTTGTAATCTAACAAAGGAAGCTTGCCAGAAGATCAGAGTGTTAGCCATAGAGGCCAGGCATTGGCAGCACACACTTTTAATCCCAGCAAGTAGGAGGCAGTTGGATCTCTGTGAGTTCAAGGCCACCCTAGGCTACACAAGATTAAGGCGGTCTAAAAGAGAAAACTGAGCCAGGTAGTGATTGCTTACACCTTTAATTCCTATATTTGGGAGTCATATGCCTTTAATCCAATCACTAGGAAAGTGGAGACAGGAAGGGACATGGTTGGGCAGCGGAGAGTGGAATGGAAGTGGGGAGGAGACAGGAGGTCAGGCATTCAGTCTGAGTACTAGTAGAGACAGGTTACCGCATTAGGTCTGAGGATTTTGTAGAGGCGAGAACTAGTGACTAGCTACTTTCACTTGAACTTGTGAAAGCAAGCTAGCCTTGAGTTCTAGAGCTTTCTGCCATGAATTTTCATGTGCCGGGTGGGCAATCTGACAATGATAGTTAAAATATATAACCACAGCAGGCCTCATCCTGTCGGCTGTCATTTCAAGAATCTGCCATAGAATAAATAGTAAGATCACGAAGCAGATGAACATTCAGAACTACATGTTTATTGAAGGACTGTCTTAAAGGCAACAATCTACAATGACCTGTATCTATCAACAGCACAGAAATAAATCAATAAACTGCTTTATTGTGTGTTTTAGAAACATGTGCATCTTAAAAACAATAGACTATAGTGTTAAAATAGAGAGAATACTTGATTATGTTTTTAAATATGATATGAACAATTTTAAAATAAATTCAAGGAATTTTTAAATGTTAAAAATGTTTTAGAAATAAAAAATTTAAAATTTTATATTAAATTTTCAGAATAGATTATAAAATATTGTATAAAACCAAAATTAAAAGGATTTAAAAGCATAAAAATAGTTATTTAAGAATGAAAGAATTAAACATATTCTCACCAAGAAATGTGGTTTTCATTGTTTTAATTTATACACAATTATGGTATCTCTGAATGTCACATGACTCCTCAGCAAATCAGGTTGTGTTGAAAACCACTTTTCTTGCCCATAATTTCACCACGGCCCTTTTCATCTCCTTGTTCCTCAGGCTGTAGATGAGTGGATTCAGCAGAGGGGTGAGCAGTGTGTAAGCCAATGACATCAGTTTCTTGGTGTCTGGTGAGTACCTGGATTTGGGCTGTAGGTAAGTTATACTGGCCGTGCCATAGAAGAGGGTGACAGACGTGAGATGAGAGGCACACGTGGAAAAGGCCTTCTGCCTCCCTGTGGTGGATGGCATCTTCAGGATGGCGAAGAGAATTCGGATGTAAGACAAGAGAATCAACAGGAAGGGAGTCAAAATGATCAAAATGGTGCCTGTGAAGGCATAGATTTCAAAGAAGAAAATGTCGGCGCATGCAAGCTCCAGCACTGCTGGAGTTTCACAGGAGATATGATTGATCTTATTGGAGCCACAGAAGGGGAAACTAAACACCCATGTGGTCTGCAGACTGGTCATCATGGTTCCTGAGAGCCATGAGCACATCACTAACTTCATAAAAACTCTTTTGTTCATAATGACCGGGTAGGACAGAGGATGGCAGATTGCAACAAATCGATCATAAGCCATTGCCCCCAGGAGAAAACACTCAGTCCCACCAAAGAGAAGAATGAAATACATCTGTGCAAAACAGCCCCCAAAGGAAATGGTGGCTTTCGTGGAGGTGAGGACCACCAGCATTTCAGGCATAACGGCAGTGCTGAATCCGGTTTCCACTGCTGACAAGTTCTGCAGGAACAGGTACATGGGAATGTGCAGGCTCTGGTCCAGGAAGATGACAGACACAATGATGGCATTTCCCATCAATGTCACCAGATAAATAACCAAGAAAGCCCCAAACATCTGCCGCTGGAGCTCAGGATAGTTGGAAAATCCCAAGAGAATGAACTCGGTCACAGAGCTGTCATTTCCCCCTCTCATTGCTCGAGTGGAGCCCTGGGCCGGTTCAGAATCACAGTTCCAGCTCCAGCTTCCATTCACCTGAGGAATTCCGCCAGAGCGCCACAGAAGACCATCTTCTCTTCACACAATTATCCATTTCAATTCTAGAATGGCTAAACACTTAGATTAATAAACCCTTTCTACATAAAAGGGGAAAATAAAGATTCTGACTTAGAAATTTAGTCTTTAAATAACAAAATTCTGTCAAATTCTTTTAAAGGCTATATGCCCTATACTTTGAATTAAATCATAGCCCTAAAATAAACACAAATAATTTATAACTCTGTTTCTGATTCTCATCCTGTTATTAGAGATATATTTTTACTTAACTATATTAAATATAAAACTTTAAAACATACAAGATAACATGTAGAAAAGATAGGTTAATCATTCAGTTGTAACATTGTTGTGCACACTTGTTTGAAATACCCACTGCATTTGAAATTAGGGTAGTTTGACAGGTAATAGTCAACATCCCATAAAAACTCATAGAAGATTTGTATATTAAATTTATCTACATTAGGTGACAATAACATGCTTGAACAAGTTTCAAGCTTAGTTGTTCCAGCCTAGAATGGAAGTGGTCACCTCTCTTGGAATTTATCTAAGTGTGATTTTTTTTTTAGGACTAAATGCTAGGGTACCTCCTTGTGACCTTGATAATCAAAGGAAAAGTCCATCTGGGGGTCATTATGAAACTTTCGTCTAAAAGCTTCCACTCTCTACTCCCCCTTATCTCTTGCCCCTCTCCCTGACTTCTTCTACATCAGGAAGTTCATGAAATCATTAAGTACTAACTCAGCAAGCCCTGATCAAGTAGCTGCCACTGTACTGTCACTGCTGTTCTGTTAGCTTCTAAAACTGAGAGTTAAAGGCACCGCGTAAAACAGACTTCTGTCTTTACACGCACGGCACACAAAAGATATCTCTGGTACACACCAGGGCTTTATCTTTTATCTCTACCCCTATGTTTCCTCCTATTGCCAACTGATATAGTATTAGTATTTTCTATATACAAATCCTACCACACACAGGAGTACAACTGGAGAGTGAAGATTTTTGTTGGCTTCTTGCATATATGCACAATGCCTGCAACAGTCCTGGATCATAAGAAATATTAAGACAATATTTCTAGAATAAGAGAAATTAGGAAAAATTAGGCTCTATTTTTAAGAAAATGGGTATCTAAAAGAAAGGGGAAGCCAGTCATAACAGAGTGGGGGGAAATGAGATGTAATAAGATATGGCTTGGGAAATTAAATGAGAGAACCCCTTTGTGTATAGATGGCAAGAAGAGATAACAATAATAGCCACAGGTTGTCATGGTAGAAGGACCATGAGGGTGAGGGAAAAAAACAGAAGGATGAAGACTGATGTGCTCAACTCAGAAGGTCTTGGAATGGTGCCACAGGGTTGGAATTGAGCCTTCTGCTCTCTCTTGATGTTCTGAAACACACAGGAAGTTGACCAAGGGAGATGAGGTAGCCAGGATCACAGAGAGACACAGCCATCTAAGGATGTATAACATGACCTTCAGTGCAGATCTGTAGGACATTAGTAAAGAGTAGAAAGAACATTTGTTTATTCTTGAGTTGTCCTGTGGTCATAAATTCAAGCCAATTGCCTGTATCAAAATCAAATACTTGTGCATATTTTGACTGTCAGAAAAAAAAACTCCTAAAATTGGTGCTGTGGCTGGGGTGATAGCTCCATTGGCAATGAGCTTGCTCTGCAAGCCTGAAGACCTGAAGTTCAATCACTAGAATCCACACAAAAAGTGTGACTTGTGGCACACACTTCTAATCCCTATTCTGAGCAAGTAAGGACAGGAAGTTCCTTAGGGCTCACTGACGAACCAGAAGATTCTAATCAGCAGGCCCCAAGACTCAGTGTTAGGCCTTGTATCAAAAACCAAGCTCTTGAGAAACACAACTTTGAACTCTGGCTTCCACATTCATGCAAGAACTCACACACACACACACACACTATACATACACCACACCTCCTGCAACAGGTAATATAGCCTCTGAGAAATCAAAAATTCATGTATACTCAGTTTTAAATATATAAAATGATTGGTTATAAATTTTTAAAAATACTGTTTTATTTTTTAAAACTTTTATTGAACAAACTAACAATTTACAACAGAATAAAACTGTCTTTAGTAGCATGGTAGGACAGCTAGAGTGGACAATTCATTGTGCATTTCGGTATAGCTAATAGAGCTAGTAAAGACTGGGAATGTCCCCGGCTAAAAGGAACAACAAATGTCTGAGATAACATAAACACCAATTGTTCTGATGTGATCATTACACACTGTACGCAAGTACTGACATGAGACTCTGTTCTTCATACGTGTGTGAAATTACTATGAGAAAATGAAAAACACACTATTTAAAAGGCAAAAGAAAAAGATCTGTCATGAGGGTTAAGATGAACTGGCCATAAATGCGTGCTCAACTATTAAAACCCTCTTACATTGTTCTAAACAACTCTAACAGGTAGTATTAGGCAGGATCTCTTTTCTTTAAGCTTCATCTTGTACATGCAGAAAGGTAAGAGTTGGACTCACTGACCTAGTACATGAGTCCAGAACCTTCTAGGATTTGATAGTTAATGTATGTGAACCACTAATTTCTGAAATCATCCTCTTCTCTCCTCTCAAAAGAGAAACAACAAAAAATTAGCAGGCATCAAACCAAAATGCCTCTCCATCCAAATTCCTCGGCCGCACCAATGACGTCTGAGAGCAGCAGTATCTCTCTTCCACAGCATCTTCAGCCATCAGGGACAAGAATTGTGAAGGAAATCATCTAACAGGCACACAACACAAGCAGAGGCTGTGTCTCTCACTTCTCTAGGATTTCACACTTCGTTATTAGTAGTTTTAACATGAATCGAAAGTCCCTCAGAATATGATTTAGTGACTCGGTGCTGCTTTGTAACATTACACAGCATGGAGTCATGGGCCTTGGTGAATCACTCCTTGAAGAACTTGGAATCACTGCACACAGATCTTCTCATATTTGATATTGTGACTCAGGAGACTATAACTTGGCCTCTCAGGTGAGAAAGCTCAAGAGAACATGCTTAGCACTTACTCCTCGAATGTCCACGGGGAATAAGCAACTCTTAGATGAGAGATTTGACTTCACCATGACATCTCCCAATAGGAATTGATAATCAGAGGCTAAAAGAATACTGCAAAACATGGAAGAAGCGAGGAGTGGATGATAGCATGGCCTAGAGAGAGGGGGGATTTGGCTGAACAGAACGCATAGTCTATACAATGGTGGGAAGCAAGGCAGATGGATTTAAGACTCTGGGTAGGAAGCCTGCAAATCCCCACAACCAGAACTTTCACCCATTCTAGAAGATAATGGAATCACTGAAATGCTTTATGAAAAAATACCATTGCAATTGATCTCAGGCATAAATTCTTGACTGAGTTGACTGGCTTCGAGCTGAACGCCTCTGTTTCTGTCACTTTCTCTGTAAAAGGAAAATACCATTATAAACCTCATAGGGCATATATAAACAGGCATTCAGGACTCGGTCCACGCTGCCTAGAACCAAGGAAGACCATTCACTTCTCCCCAGGAGAGCAGAGAGATGTTGCAAAGCCTGTAAGTGGGGCCTTGTCAGAATTCAAGGGACGTATACCAAGGTTCTCCTTCTCTACTTCGCACCTCTGATTTGAGGGAGGAGTTTTCTTTCCAAGAAAGCCTTCCCTTTCTACATCAATGAGACTGTGAATAACATTCAGAGATAAGGTCTCTCTGATCTGTGTCAAGTGTGAAATGAACCACTTGTCTTTCATGATGAGGTTCTCATCCTAAGAATCCACTCCAAGGGCACACACACATTTCTACATCAATAACTGTAGTGGAATGACATGTCCAAGCATACATTAGTTACATAACTTGGGGACAGGAAGTAGAAGTAGCCAAACATAGACTTCCATCATTCCTACCCCTAGAATATCTGTTGAGAACAAGCTAATCTGCTCTAAGTTCCTCCATATTGTAGGAAACAGTGGATTCACAAACTGTGCTTGCTTTTATAGATCTTTATCTCTATGAATTCTGATCAAGATTCTATTTTACAAGCAGTATTTGACTCCCTTTTGAGGATGGGGCATGACTATTCACCTGGGTTCATATGCAAATGGAACCATCTGTCCAGTACCAGCCACACAGCACAGACTGATAAATGACATTCCTGAGAGGAGAAAAGATGCCAATCTAAAAATTTATCTAGGGAAATTGATATTGCAGAACTATATGAGTATATTAGATCATATAAGGCAACCAGTCCTAATATATAGATATCAGAGATACAAGACCAAGAAATGGGCATAATTTGCTCACCTGAACCCCATAAGGAGAATGACAGTTAAACCGTGATGGAGATGGCTTCTTCTAACCTGTCATCTGATAGGACCCACTGACAGAGAACTCCCAACTGTCCCAGGGGTTTGTTCAGCTCAGCTTGTGCTGTGGCAAGAATCTATTCAGCTCCTGTATGTCCGTCTTCCTGTTTGCTCTTATGACCCATATCCACCCACCCACCCATTCCTCCTCATTCTGCTCTTCCCCTACCCCCTCTGTAGCTGAACTCAACTCCATAACTCTTCTCTTAAGCCTGTGACATTCAGGATCTCTGCCACTTTCTATATGCAGCTGTTCTGGTCCTTACCTTATCAACACAGTCTCTACTTAATGTTTCTATCTACCTACTGCTGAAACCTGTTGAACTCTGCTATGGCCTCGTAACCCTTTGATGCCATTCTATAACCTACCTACATACAAATATATAAATATTTACTGTATGGTATGGATGTATGACATCTGTACATTCCAAAATCTTAGAAACTGTATGGGAGAGCTAGTCCATGAAACTGTACAAGGTCAAAACTCAGGAAAGAAAAACTAAAGTCATAGGAGACAAAGCAAAAAGCTACGAATAGGATATGAACACTTACTCTAATTTTATTTTTAAAAGACAATTAACACGTACACATAACAGTGTTTTCAGAACCCAGGAAATGTCAGAGGGTAAATTCATGAATGAGCTTTGAAGGACTGTTCCTAGGAATGGCAGTGGAAATAATAGTGAAGAGACTTTCAAGAACTGGTTTGTATATGTTTAATGATTTCCAGATATAATTTTTGTGGTAAATAAAAACAAGGTTTGTGAGCCAGAAAATAAAGTGTGTATGTTGTTAATGAAAAGGGCAGGAAGGAACCCAGTTGTAATTCTAGCATTCTAGAGTCAGAAGGATCCCAAGTCCTAAATCAGCCTGAGCTACACAATGAAAACCCATCTGAAAAATATACAACAAATAAAAGGGAAAGGGGGAGAAAGAGGAAAAGAGAGATCTGTCCCCCTGGAAATGTCAAAAACTGAATGAAAAACTAGAGCTTAAACTTTATGTTTTAAAACCAGAGCATAATTTACAATATGGGAGAGAGTCCGTGAGATCAAAGAGAGTGGGTGGAGGGAGGTCAGAAGGGATGAATCATGGCCAACTGAGACCAAGACAAGAGCCTTGGTCTCCAATATGGGTTCTCAGAATGTTGTCCCTCTGTCATCAGCATCAGAAACTAGAGGGCATTTCTAGACCTGTTGTGGGGCACTCATCCTTAATATATTTAGGTAGGTAGGTAGATAGATAGATAGATAGATAGATAGATAGATAGATAGATATAAAATTTACTAAGGGGTGCAATAAGGGAACAGACTCATGGATACAGAACAAGACAAAACCAGTTGCAGAACCCTTCCATTTAACCTAGGGAGCTGGGAACTGACAACACTCTATTTCACATTACCTGACACGGTCTTCACCACCCAAAAGGGCATGTGACCTTTCTCTTCCCTAATAAACTGTCACCACAGACAAGATACCACACGCCAAGGCTGGTAAACTAAGGCTATTGGCGAAATGAGTTCCCACAACAATCTACCACATCCACACCTCCTGGGTGTGACACAGAGACAGATGTCTTATTTTTTGTCTAGACAACTCAGAACGGTTAAGATGAGCTGCTCTCACCTTATAATATTGTGATGAAGGCACTGGAAAGACAGCAGGCACAGGGTCACTCTGACCTTTCTGTTGACCCTCAGATCAGGAGACGGAGTTCTCATGGGAAGGAAGCAGCATCCCTGTTCTCAAGCAGGAGACACTGGCACTATGAGGAGTCCACATGCCTCCTCTTAAACATCACTCATTCTGGAAGCTTCCACATAACCCATTGGCTTCTTCAGAACTCACCGTCGCCAGTGCAAACCAGCGTGTAAGTGACTGGCTGTGTTTCCTATTTCCTTCTTCTTACTCCTGAAATATATAAAACAGTAGGCTTCCTCTAGACCAACAGTTGACAAGCACTGTGCTAACCCACTAACACTGTCATTTTGTCTGTTCCTTGCAGTGTTGTTAAAGGCAGTAACATCTCCACCACAGTTACCATCATCATCACTCTACTGTTTTATATAGAACAACCTCAGTCATTAGATATCAAATAGTTATCACCCTCGCCCACTGGGGAAGGAAACTCACACTCAACACAAAGATGATCAGACATGGGCAGTTTTCAGAGAAGGCAGGGATGAACAGATAGCACACTGGGAAAGAGAAAAAGGGGGCATAAGGTCTGACTTGGTGGTCCTGATTACTCCCAGGCTGATAAAACAAATAAAATGGCAGATGCTTTAAGAGTTGTCTGTGCTTGCTGTAAGGCATCCTAGGGGACATCGCACAGGATCACCACAACCCAGCCCAGGATACAGTAAACAGAACCAGATTGGAATGAGTCAGTCAAGGAAGATTAATCATGGCAGGCCTCCAGCCTCTTCGGCTCCTTCACAACAGGTAATGTGTCTGAGAGTGCCTTTGTGATCGTGGTGTGTCATGGGAAATGTGGTTCTTAAGAGTGGAAGTCTTTCACCTCACTAGGAGATGACCTCAGGGCAGATACTGCAAAGCAGACGGCCAGGAGCCCGAATGTAAATATGGCCATAACCTCTGGTGCTCAAGCAGGCTCTAGGGAGTGGAATCTGGATCCTGGGAACTGCTCTGGACATCAGTGCCGTCCTTGCTGCCCATCACTGTCCTTTCCAGTCAGATTCTCCTGCAGACAAGCCTCTTCAGAACCAAGAAACGTGCTGCCCTGAACTTTCCCCTCTCTTTGACGCCCAGAACCGCATATCTACTCTTTCTCGCATCGGCTGCCATCTCAACTCATTCACCTTTGAGAGACATGCCACTTCGCAGCACATGTACTTTTCCATCTGCATGGTTAGTGGATTCTGCCTCACCAAACTAGAAACAGAGAGCATCAGAATAAGGGTGTAAAGGGCCCTGGTTGATATTTCTGTCATACAGGTACATACACTTGGCACTAAACTTCTCATTAACGGCACATTAGGCCTAATCTATCAGCTTCTGGGTCAAGCTGAGGCCTTGGTATGAGCATCTCTGTCCATGGACATTATCATCAGGATCCTCCTCCACTTTGGTGAAGATATGACCTACAATACCCCTTTCCTTACCCTCAGGGGTGTGAGAGAGCTAGGACCAGGAAAGATTCTGGCAAGAGTTGTATTTTATCTGGTAATTCTCTGGAATGCAGAGGAGGTTATAGCCATGCATGATCATCAGGTCATCCAGCCTAGCATGGAAAATGTTCATATATAGGAATCCCATCAGACTGTGGGAAACCGGACAGGATACCATGAAGCACAAATAACACAAACCAACACCAACACCATTTGTTTGAAAACAGCTAGGACCTCCAAATAGAATTCTTGCGAGACAAGCAAGGTCTCCCATTATGTTCCATTAATCATCAAATGTAAAACCTGCTTCCTAGAAAACAGCCTGTGGCTATCACATCTACCATGGCATGCCCACAAGCCTGCGTGCTCACAAATAGTAAATAAATGCAACTTTAAAATTTTAACTATATAAGAACAGTATGATTCATTCCATCAGTCACTTTTTGAAGAATCTAGCACACAAAAATGAAATCACCAAGAATATGAACATAAAGAATTATATGTTTATTTGAGAATCTACTTAATAGCAACACGCTAGCAATGATCTGTATGTCAGTAATAGAAAGAGGACCAACAAACTGTTCCTCATGTGTTACAGAAGCATATACTTCATCAAACAATCGACGGCAGCACTAAAAGAGAAGGATAATGTGATATGCTTTCAAGTGTCGAGATATCAAGAAAGAAAATATTCTCTAACCAAAAAGGGTACTCTGTTTTCAACACCTTCAAAAATCCATATTGAGCTCAATAACATAATAGAAAAACACCGAGATCCTCGACAAGTCAAGCTGTGTGTAAAGCCACTTTTCTTTGCCATAATTTCACCACAGCCCTTTTCATCTCCTTGTTCCTCAGGCTGTAGATGAGTGGATTCAGCAGAGGGGTGAGCAGTGTGTAAGCCAATGACATCAGCTTCTTGGTGTCTGGTGAGTACCTGGATTTGGGCTGTAGGTAAGTTATACTGGCCGTGCCATAGAAGAGGGTGACAGACGTGAGGTGAGAGGCACACGTGGAAAAGGCCTTCTGCCTCCCTGTGGTGGATGGCATCTTCAGGATGGCAAAGAGAATCCGAGTGTAAGACAAGAGAATCAACAGGAAGGGGACCATGACAATCAAAATGGTGCCTGTGAAGGCATAGACTTCAAACAGGAATGTGTCTGCACATGCAAGCTCCAGCACTGGAGGAGTCTCACAGAAGAGATGGTTAATTTCCCTGTGGCCACAGTAGGGAAAACTAAATACCCATGTGGTCTGCACAGTTGCTACCATGACCCCTGATATCCATGAGAATATCACTAGTTTCACGAAGACCCTTTTGTTCATAATGACCGGGTAGGACAGAGGATGGCAGATTGCAGCAAAGCGGTCATAAGCCATTGCCCCCAGGAGAAAACACTCAGTCCCACCAAAGAGAAGAATGAAATACATCTGTGCAAAACAGCCCCCAAAGGAAATGGTGGCTTTCTCGGAGGTGAGGACCACCAGCATTTCAGGTGTGATGGCTGCACTGAAACTCATTTCTACCACAGCTAAGTTCTGCAAGAACAGGTACATGGGGATGTGCAGGCTCAGGTCCAGGAAGATGATGGTAATGATGAGGGCATTTCCTATCAGAGTCACCAGATAAATAACCAAGAAAGCCCCAAACATCTGCCGCTGGAGTTCAGGAAAGGCAGAAAAGCCCAAGAGGATGAACTCAGCCACAGAGCTGTCATTCTGCCCCCTTGTTGCAGTAGTGGAGCCCTGTATTGTTCTTAGGGGCATAAAATATAAGAAAGAAGTCATGATCTAAGCTCCAGCCAGCACTTGCACCAGGAATTTTGCCAGACGATAATAAAAGAGACCATCCCCACAAAAGCACCCATTGTCATTTTGGATAGTAGCTACATACTTGCAATAACCAATCGTTCAAATACAAAAGGAGATATGAAGAATTCCAGGTGAAAAATATATTCTTAAATATATAAAAAATACTGTCAGTTTTCTATTGCAAGTGATACAATAGTGCAAATGAAATATAATTTAAAGTAAACATAAATTACATGATTCTAGCTGTCCCCTCAATAGATATTATTTATTAAATATAGGTAAATATCAATTTAAAGGCCTCTAAAACTATAGCATAAAAAAGAAACTAGGTAGAGGGAAGCTAGCCACAAAAATGTTTATAACCTGATATATATATTTTAACATATATATGTTTATTGACAATATTTATTACATTCAAGTGAAAATTAAAGAGCTATTTTTTGACAGTTAAAAGCTCTTCAAAACATTTCATAGGAACACACAAAGGGAGTATGTTTCAAATTTACCTTTATTAGGTAACACAAGTAATATTTAATTGGTTTCAGATCGCTACCCAGACCTGAAGCTACTGGATCATATTAGAATGAACCCAAATGTGGCATTTTTAGGAATAGACGCCCAAGTATCTTCCTTATGTCCCTAGTGGCTTTTTCTAAGCCCATTTGAAAGTCACTGTGGATTTGTGGTTTGAGAGGTTCTTCCCTCTCTCCAGTTCCCTACTCAGAAATCCATGAAAACTTTAATTGTTCCGAAAGTTCTGGCTAACTACCATTCCCTAGGTTCTGTACGGGTACAAATACATTAGAGTCCAGAGAGCAACGGAAGCTAAGTGTGCTGCATGGACCTGGCATGTGCCCTGACCAGTAGGCAACGTCAAACGGTCCCTCCAAAAGCCCGTAACTCTCCCTTGTGCCTCTACCTCTATTTTACCCTGATAGTACCAGATGGCATTCGTTTTTCATACAGAAAAACATAACCCTCTAGAGCAGGATAGAGAACGAGTATTTTGTTTGCTATGTGCACAATGCCTACAACAGCTCCTGGTTCATAAAAGACTCCAATACAATATTGAGAATAAAGAACTTAGAAACATCTAGACTTTACCTATAATATACATTAAAGTGATGCCAGAACCTTTTACAATGGGAAAACATTTGAGAAGTTTTAAGGTATGGAATGGGGGATGGGGGGAGAGTGTTAACTCCAACTTCAAGACGCTGCGGTGGAAGATTCCCTAATTCAGGAAAAGGAAGATGCACGAAGACTGACTTGCCCAGTTTAGAAGAGGTCCTGGATCACACCGTAGGACTGGTGTGTGTGTGATGTTGTGAGATCCAGAGCGAACTCGCCAGGAGAGATGAGGACGTCAGGAGAACAGATAGACACAGCCCGCAGCAGACATGCTGTGTTATCTTCATGACGATTGGAGAGCCTTTGCAAACAGTGAAAGCAAGTTCACTTATGCTTGATTTGGACCGTGTTCACAAATCCAAGCCAAATGCCTGAAGCAACCCCAGTGCTCACACATACTTGGCTTTGACGTCTCCCCAAATGGAAAAAATTGGACTCTGTTGACCTCAAAGTCCTTTCCAACAGCATACATAGAACAATGTGTACTAGGTCTAAACTGACGACATTGTAACATTGTACAGATTGAGCAGTTATAGTTAGCGTATTTACACACATTTGCAAATGTCTGTAACAGCAATTAAAGAAAAGGAGACCATGGGTTTTAAAGGGAAAAAAATATGGAGGGGAAAAGGAAAGAGAGAAATTTTGTGATCATATTATAATTTCAAAAAGTAAAAAAAAAGTTTTAAATAGGAAACTTTTATGGTACTCAGTAAAAATACTTTATGGAATAAAATTATTTTTAATAACAGTAGGAAACCAATAACTGACAACAACTCACCATACATTCCAAAACAACTAGTAAAGATTTGAAATGTTCCCAGAGAAATGCAAAAATAAGTGCTATAGGGCTGAAGAGATGGCTCAGTGGTTAAGAGTCCCCGCTGCTCTTACAGAGGACCTGAGTTTAGTTTCCAGCATCCACATCAAGTGGCTCACAGCCACCTATAACTCCAACTCCAGGGAATCAAATGCCTTCTTGCCCTCATGGGCACCTGCACTCACATGCACATGTACACACATACACATACACACACACACACAGTTAAAAATAAGTCTTTTTCTAAAAAGAGATAAATATCTGAGGCAACAGAAATGCCAACTGTCCTAAGCTAAGCCTTATAGATTGCATATTCTACAAAAATGGGACTCTGTACCTCATGAATGTGAGATTACTATGACAAATGAAAAACAAACATGCATACTAAAAACCAAATTTTCACAAAAAGAAAAAACCTGTTATGACTGGGGGAAAATCATGAATGGTCACTCAATGATTAAAAGACCCTACTGTCTTAAATGACTCTGCAACAGGGAGTCTGAGGCGGGTGGTCCTTTCCTTGAACTTCAGCTTTTCATTGAGAAAAGTAAGGGTTGGCACTGACCAAATGACCCAGTCAGTGTTCACAGAGACTGAACCAACAACCAGGGAGCCTGCATGGGACTGACCTAGACACTCTACATAAATGTTACAGTTGTGTAACTTGGTCTTCTTAGGGCACTCCTGACAGAAGGAATAGGAGCTGTCTTCAACTTCTACAGTCTTTGGGGACCCTACTCCACATACTGGATCACCCTGTCCAGCCTTAGTAGTGAGAAAGTGCTTAGTCTTGCTGTAACTTAGTAAGCAGTGTTTTGTCGATACTCATGGGAGACCTGCCCTTTCCTAAATAGAAGGGGGAACAGAGGCGTTGGTGAGGGAGGGACTGGGAGGATGGCAGGGAGGGGGATAGATAGATAGATAGATAGATAGATAGATAGATAGATAGATAGATAGATAGACAGATAGATAGTAGATTTTTTAAAAGAAATGTCTAGGATTTGATAGTTAATGCATGCAAAGTCCTTATTCCTGAAATCATTGTCTACTTACCTCTCAGAAAGAAACAAGAAGGCATGTACACTCATCAAAACAAAACTTTGCTGCTGATCTAAGCAACCCTTGAGCAGTGGGGTGTCTCTTCCACAGCATCTCGAGTCATCAGTGGTAAGAACTGTGAAGGCACCCTCTTACAGGCACACAACAGAAGCAGAGGCTGTGCTTTCTTACCCCATGACTGTCTCCATGATTTTTATACACTGTCAACAGTTTTAACACTGACCAAAACCCACTTCTTCATAGCTTGTCTTAGTGATTCCGTGCTGACTTTACAGCATTAGATGGCACCAGCCATGTGCCTTAGAGAGCTGCTCCCTGAAGAACTTGGAATCAACCTCATATTCAGTATGATGACTCAAGGGGTGAGAACACTCTAGAGAAAAACTTGGAGCATCACTCCTTTGAATGTCCATGAGGAATAACCTCCCCTTACACCAGAGATTTGACTTCCGGATAGTGCTCTCAGAAAGAGGCAACAGCTAAGACTGAAGAACATTGTAAACAGGAAGAAGGGAGGGGTGGGTGAGAGTGCCATCTAGAGGGAGAGGGTTTGGGCAACAGTGGGAATCAGGCAGGCAAATTCAAGACTCTGGGTAGAAAGCTTCCAGGCTCGCATGCCCAGAACTTTCCTTTTTCTAGAAGGAAAATAGAATCGTTAAAATTATAAAGGAACACCATTACAGTGGATCTCAGTCACAGAAATTCTTATCCTGAGACTGCAAAGGTTTGAAGGGTTTGCATGACTTTGAGCTAACTTCTCTGTTTCACTCACTTTTCTCTGTATAAAGAAAAGAGTGTTATTAATTTCATAGAGCATATATATGTAAATCAACAAATCAAGGGTTCAGAGTTTGCCTATACTACCAAAAACAGTGAGGGATCATTCACTCTGCCCAGGAGAGCGCAGGTTCCATAGATCTACTAGTAAGGTCTTTACAGAATTCTACTGATGCCCTCACCAAGGCTTCCTTCACTTTTCTACAGATTTCTAAGAGTAAGTTTCTCCTCCAAAATGTTCTTCCTTCCTGCAGCCATAGGCTGGAGATGACACTTAGGGGTGTATTCTCCCTGATCTATCTATGCCCAGTGTGAAGTAGACCACATGTCCTAAAGGAAAGGGGTTTTCATATTCAAAGTCCAATTCAGACCCCTTCCTAAACCACTCAGTAGGTAGGATGGCATGCCCAGGCATGCAGCATGCCTCCATGATTTTTAGAACTTTCATTATTCATACACCCAATTTTTCTGTAAGAACTTCTCTTCCCCAGTACATTCTGTATCTGAAGGTCGTAGATCTATAGAATGGTGGTGTGTGCCCTTTCTACAAGTATGTTTTATCTCAGTGAAAATGAGCTAATTCCAGGAACATGATAAAACACAGACAGTAGGTAATAATAACATCAGTTGTTAACCAAACAAAAATATCATTGATATGGCATAGTCAAGTGTGGAGAATTTATACATCTTCTTCAAGGATAGCAAATAAGCATCATGAAATACATGCAGAGAGATTTAAATAATGACATTTAAATTAACACAGGGCAATAAAAATAAATGGGAAGTTGATATGGGAAGTCCTTCTGTATATGTGTTGCTTTTATTGGTTAATGAATAAAGACACTTCCCTGGCCTGTGATAGGTCAGAAGGCAGGGGGGAAATAAACTGAATGCTGGAAGAAAGAAGGCAGAGTCACAAGAATCAAGCAGTCACTGCTGGGGGCAGACATTCAGGAACCCTGCCCATAAGTCACAGCCACATGGCAATACACAGATTAATAGAAATGAGCTAACCAAAGATATAAGAGCTAGTTAGCAATACACATAAGTGATTGGCCAAGTACTGATTAAAATAATAAAGTTCTGTGTGATTATTTCAGGAGTCTAGGCAACCAGGAAACAAACAAGCAGTCTCCATCAACAGGAAGTGAAAAGAACATATTGTAGATCCCTAACTATATATTGCTGTGGGACAATGGTCTGTATCCTGTCAATTATATTTTAAACAAATGCTGATTGGCCAGCACCCTTGTCAATATAGGCGGGACAACCAGGCAGGAAGTAGAAGCGGAGTGACAAGAACAGGAGAATTCTGGGAAGAAGAAAGCTTATTTGGCAGTCCTGATCCAGCCACAGAGCAAGCGAGATGTGACTGCCTCGCTGATAAAGGTACCAAGCCATGTGGCTAACATAGACAAGAATCATGGGCTAATATAAGTTATAAGAGTTAATAAGAAGCCTGAGCTAATGAGCCAATTAGTTTATAACTAATGTAAACCCCTGTGATTTCTTTGGGACTTAATGACTGTGGGAACTGGGCAGGACAAGGACTGGGTGGGACAGAAAAACTCGGTCAACAATATATTTTCAGCTCAAAAATGTTTCTACAATATTTATAAAAATTGAAAGGAGGCCAGGCGATGGTGGCGCATGCCTTTAATCCCAGCACTCGGGAGGCAGAGGCAGGCGGATCTCTGTGAGTTCGAGACCAGCCTGGTCTACAGAGCTAGTTCCAGGACAGGCTCCAAAGCCACAGAGAAACCCTGTCTCGAAAAAAACCAAAAAAAAAAATTGAAAGGAAATTCCAATAAATTTCAAAATCATAGAGATTATGTGAGAAACATGATTTAACTAAACCTGCACAAAGTCAAAAATCAAAAAGGCAAACTAAAAGTTTAGGAGCAAGGAAAAAAAGCCAAATGCAGAGTTTAAAACCCCATCTCTGTTTCATGAAATACTTTATTACACACACTGTGTTTTCTGACTGCAGGAAGCATCAGCCAGAATAAACATCCATGAATGAACTTAGAATAACTGCTTTTAGGAATTACACTGGAAATGAGAGTGGGCAGAATTTTTAGACACAGTTGGTATTTATTTGATATATCTCCTGCTTAATTTCTTTTATTTTAGGAATAAGTACATGAAAGGCTTTTTAAAAGCCAAAAAGTGAATTTCAGACTTATTTAAAGGGAAAGGAACCCTAGCATAAAAAAAAAAACAAATCTATTATCTCAGCACTTCTAGGACTGAGATAGTAGGATACCAAGTTCAAGACCAGCCAGGCCTACATGGTGAAACCTTATCTGAAAAAATGCCACCCTAGTCTATAACCTCATCTAAAAGACATAGACAAACAAAATGTCAAGGAGGAAATAGCATGTACTACTAGATACTGTCCAAAATAGTGAGAAGCAGGAATCTAAACTTCACTTTTAAAAATCCCAGTGCACAACCTACAATATAGGAGAGATCTGGTAAGGGGAAAGAAAGCAGTGAGGAGTGGAAGGGACACACCAAGGGTAGCTGAGACCAAGACAAGAGCCTTGGTCTCCAATATGGGTTCTCAGAATGTTGTCCCTCTGTCATCAGCATCAGAAACCAGAGGGCATTTCTAGATCCCACAACAATCTGCCACATGCACACCTCCTGGGTGTGATGCAAACACAGATGTCTTACTATTTGTCTAGACAACGCAGAAGGGTTAAGATGAGCTGCTCTCACCTTATAATATTGTGATGAAGGCACTGGAAAGACAGCAGGCACAGGGTCACTCTGACCTTTCTGTTGACCCTCAGATCAGGAGACGGAGTTCTCATGGGAAGGAAGCAGCATCCCTGTTCTCAAGCAGGAGACACTGGCACTATGAGGAGTTCACATGCATCCTCTTAAACATCACTCATTCTGGAAGCTTCCACATAACCCATTGGCTTCTTCAGAACTCACCATCTCCAGTGCAAACCAGCATGTAAGTGACTGGTTGTGTTTCCTATTTCCTTCTTCTTACTCCTGAAATCCATCTTGTATCAGCTTAACCCTCAGGTCTGGGAAGTCCCTGTGTGTATGACAGCAGAGGCTTCTATTCCTACATCTCATGCATGCTAAACCACTGCAGTGCCATGCCCTGGAGGACAAAAGTCATGGTCCTCTTGTCCCAGCAAGAAGAACTGCATGGGAAGGTGGTGATCAAGCTTTTCCTGGGTCTGTTGTGAAAGAAGAGAGAAAGTGGGTGTGGATGACCACAGAGCACTCTAATTAGCTTCATAAAAACCTGAATGATACCTTTTGTTCCATGGGTTCTGACAGCAGGAGAGCAAAGGAGGTGGAAAACCTCATCTTCAGCGTGAAGATGTAATCTGTATCATAGAGCAGCAAGTTTCAAGCTTCAAAATACATGAATGTCACCTGAAAGCTTAGTGAAATGCAGACTGGAATCATGAAGTCTGCATGGCTCATCACAGTGGGAGTTTATGTGGAGTGTTTCTGTATATCCTGAATTATTCCTGCTGACAGGGAACATGTGAGTCCCTTTCTTCAAACAAACACCACAGAAAAGCCAAGAGAAAAGATGGGAGGTGACCCAAAGAGATCATACACTTTAGTAACATTCTAGAATCAAACAGCCTAAAAGAGATGAGAACAGAATATCCAAGAAAGAAACATGAACTAGTAATAAATTGTCACCAGAAAATAAAGCTACAAAATTTTTAAGCTCACATAAACACTAATTTTATTGAAGAAAAGCTCAAAACAAAAGCATGAATGCCAAAGGAGGAGTTTGTGGAACAACAGAAATAAGTAAAGCCTGATCTGCAGTGTTCACAGGAGATGGATGCAATAAAATCACAAGTCCATGTTGAACGCATAAAGAGAGTGGACACATGAGAAGAGAGTACTAGAGGGAAGACAAGATGAGAAAGCAAAATAAATGCATACAACTTAAACACAACTTAAAATGAACACAATTTAAAACACTGTTTAAAAAAACTCAGCCAAGTGCAGAAAAGAGGGGAGACTACATAAGAACAAAGAGATCAGCCAGAGCTACATGAGACTCTGGACTAGGGGATAATGAAAAAGGAGTAAGCAAAAGATCCAATATGTGTGCAGCTGATGTACCTGTGAAATGAAAGAAAGAAAAGATTCAGTATTGGAGTCTAAGTAGCGTCTCTCCTGGAGTTCTCGGAAAGATGAGAGAGAAACAATGTCTAGCATAAAAGGATTTCAATCTGCGATGTTCTCTATCATTACATTGTGTTTTTCTGTTTTGTTTCTCTTCCCCCGCCCCCCACCCAGGCACAGTGGCTCAGAATATCCCCAACTTCGAGGCTCAAAGAAGGCTCCCTTTTTAGCTTCAGGAAGCCTAAACTAAGAGGTTAGAGCATCATGCTGACCCACTCATACTATTATAGCTAAGTCTCATGCTTTCTCTAAAGACAGGTAAAGTTGCCGTCATCAGCTCTCTGTCCTTCGGCAGCCTCTCAAATGCTCAAATAGCTAGGGACATGCTACCAGAGACAGTTAGGGGCTTTTCGTTTTTACTGTCGGTTCTTGAACTTCTCACTATGACATTTTACCCATATTTAATTAATACCGTTGAGTAGTGTGGGTATAAATAATGCAAATGAGTTCACAGTTAGAACACATGAAACTTCTATTATTTCCCATGTAAATGATACTGACAATCACACAATGGTAGAAGAAGCTGTTTTACTTATGTGTATTTGGAGTCCAAAGCCACACTATGTGACATTTTGCATCTGGCTGATAGAGCTTCAGCATGTCATTCCAAATGCACCATTCCTCTCTCCCAGCTTAATGCATCTAAACATCTAAACACAAAATATAATAAGCCTATGAATCAGTTCAAATGCAGCACTGAGATTCTTTTCCAGGAGAAAATTCACTACATAATTAGAAAGACATGGCTAGCAGAGGCGAATGAGATGGCTCAGTCGGTCAAGTGCTTACTTACTGTACAAGCGTGAGGACCTGAGTTTGGATCGCCAGCACGATTGTGAACAGGGACACATATCTATACTTTCAGTGCTGGGGAGGGAGGGAGGGAGGGAGGGAGGGAGGGAGGGAGGGAGGGAGGGAGAGGGGGGCTACTAGAGATCATTAGACACGTAGTCTAGCCAAATTGGTGAGCTCCAGGCTCCGACCCTGTCTCAAAATTAATCAATAAATAAGGTGGGGCTGAAGAGATGGTTCAGCATCTGGAGAGATGCTCTTATCTAAGACTACATCCTTCCTTTTCAACATCTGGAGAGATGCTCTTATTTAAGACCACATGCTTCCTCTCAAGAGGACCTGATTTCTGTTCCTAACTCCTGGCATTGGGTATCTCACAAATCCCTGCAACTACAGTTCCAGGGGATCTGATGCCTCAGACCTCCTTGAGCTCCAGCACTATCTACACAAAGACACCACACACACACACACACACACACAGAGAGAGAGAGAGAGGGAAGGGGGAAAGAGGGGGGAGGGAGGAAGGGAGAGAGAGGGGGGGCATCATCTATCCAATGGAGTATGAGTAGAAGTTAAGTTTAGGGTTCAATGGTCATAGCATTTAACTTGGAAAAAAAACAACATTTTACCCTTATTACCATCCATGGAGAAAAACTAAAAAACTAAATAAGCGCTAAAGAGCTCATGTGACTCATATTCAATAAACACAAATCTCATATTCTCTTTATATAACAAGGAAGTGAGACCTAAGGCTGTAAACAGAAAATATTACAAATTTCACAACCTGTGGAGGTATTCAGTCTGAAAAGGCCACGCAATAGGTAACCTGACCCAATGAACACAGAGAAGAGAAAGGACATTTTTTTCACAGTAGATTAGAGGAACGATTCATTATTTGTGTGTGGGACATTTTGTCCTTCCAGTGAACATGTAAGTGGAAACCACAACAACAAGGCCAAGTGAGAATTTAGGAACTTCCCACATAGTTTTGACTACTAACATTTTATAAATATATGTAATAGCAAACATGGGAAGTTTACATATTTAATGAAAAGGTAGAAGTATAATCTCTCCAGCAGCTAGATTTTTAGACAGGTTTAAAGGACCAGGCAAGAATTTCCTTCTACACCACAGGTCTTAAATCCAATCAGGAAGGGATTGTTTGCATCGATGACATTTGTGGACACTATTGCTGCATGAGCATATGTTGCAAAGTCAAGCATGATTATATCTCACAAGGTTCACAGCTGGGTAAAAATCTTGATTTTTATCCTCAGGCAACTTACGGAGCATCTTCTGGGACTGTAGATGCAAGCTAGAAAAAAGAAAGCTTTCCGATGACTAATGGCTTGATTGTCCCGTCTGCTGACCAAAGTATGTGGTGTCTTCAGCAAGAGCAGTTTCAACTCTTACTCTTTATCAGAGAAGCTTCTTTTCCAGTGAACAGTAGTTAATACAGAGACTCACAACTGACCAAAGTGCAGAAAGCATATGTCTGTGGGGTACTCATTCATAAGTGGGATCTTTATATGACATCCCCCAGAGTTTAGGGAACATAATAAAAGAGGAGGCAGAAAGACTGTAAGAGACAAGAGTCAGGAGGGCTAGAAAGAAGCACTTTCCTTCGGGACAGAGCAGAACCGCCACACTCAGGAGCTCACCGCAGCTGTGATCGTCTGTATGAGGTCAAGCCAGTCAGTATTCCTGCATGGACGAGGGAAGGACACAAGAACCCCACTCAGACCTTAGCTAAGTAATTATTGACATTGATGGGTGCTAAGGAAAGGAAGGGAGAGCCACTTTCTTCAGATGTAGAAATGTTATCAGCACATATGTCACCAGGATCAAGAAAGGGTACCTCCTCTTAGTTTTAAAGAGAAAATGGGGCTGTTAACTTCTTTTTATTAAAATAATATTTTTATTGATTCTTTGGGAATTTCACAGCATGCACCCTGATCACACTCACTTCCCAGTCCTTCCGTGTCTATCTTCTTGTGACCTCCCACTCCCAAATTTTTTAAATACAAAAATAATGAAAAAAAAAGAAGTCCAATTTGTGTTACCACTATACTCACTGAAGAATGGTCAAACTGTCAACAGGCTGCCACTCAAATAGAACTGAGTCATTCCCCTCCTGCACCCCCACCAGAAGTCATCAGTTATGGAGAGCCACATTTCAGCATCCTCCTCCTCATCTCTTCAATGTTTCCTGGTTCAGCTGTTACTTTTCTAGAAGGAGGCTGTTGGGTGGGGGTAGGAGGTGTCACAGAGGCTTCTATGTCCGGCTCTCCCAATTGTGCATCTTCATTAATCGGTATCACTGCAAAAACAGGTTGTTTTCTCTTTACAGTCAATTGGAGCACAGATCGTGTGCTTCCACATGGTTTCCAGTAACAACACAGACCACCAACACGGCCCCAGCCGCAGTAGGATCATGGATCCAGACAATGCCCTCCAAGCCTGGACCACAGACATCAACATGGCCTTAGGTGATAACATAGGCCTCAGGCATCAACATAGACCCTGGCCGCAGTAGAACCAGGGACCCAGACATGGCTCTCAGTGACAGAGAGGACCATTACCATTGCCTCAGGTGGAGGCGAGGGCTGCTCAAACCAGTGTGGCCTCCCAGCAGCAGCATGGCCTAAGGACAACAACATGGGTTCAGTCAGCAGTACAGACCTTGAAAGTTCACATGGATCTCGGGATCTATTGCAGCCTAGGGCATCAGCATGGACCACCAAAACTAACATGACCCCCAACAGGGGTCTCAGGCCATGATAGCCCTCCAATGATGTCCAATCCAGAAAGTGAATTTTTTCTCATCTTGGTCCTCCATCGCTGCCCAGAGCTAGGGCAATCCCACGGCTGGTCTGTGTGTTCAGGGGCTGAGTCCTCATCTGAGTAAGTTCCAGGCTGCTGCACACTACCCCGCTGGCCTGACTGGGCAATAACATGTTTCACTGTCAACCCCAGCCCTCTCTCCCAACTGTCACTACCGTGTCGTGTCCAGTTCCACCTCTATCCACAGTGCATGCACCTACCACTCCATTTTTCCACCTTTTCCAGCTCTCCATCACATAGTTGTTCATCAAAGTGACAGCTGCTGCTGCCCACCTGGAAAGGCAGGCAGCCTGGCTGGTTTCCACAGGGCAGCAGATATATAGAGATAGATGATAGATAGATAGATAGATAGATAGATAGATAGATAGATAGATAGATAGATAGATAGATAGATAGATAGATAGATCCAAAAGTAACGCAGTTTGTGATTATAATCTGAAGATGTGTGAATTCAAACAAGTTTGAGGACCCCAAAATAAATGAATTCTTTACTTTTTCTTAGAATAGATTTTCTCTCTAGAAAAACTGTTTCATGTAGTTGGTCTCCTGTTGCTCCAGATAGGAGTGGTACTCAGTGGGGCTCAACATCAGTCTGAAATAAGCAGATACACGTGAACAGCAATTCTGCTATGTTTCAAGCTTGGTTTGTGGTCCTGGGGATTAAACTCAGGGCCTCGTTCATGTTAGGCAAGCATTCTCTTGTTGAGTGACATCCTCTTCCTTTATATTCTCAAGATGAGTCTCACTGTGTTCTGGAACTCATGTACCCCAGGCTAATCTTAAACTCTGAAGTTTCCTAAATTAACCTTCCAAATACTAGAATTAAAAGCATAAGCCACTGGATCACCCTGGGAAGGGAAAATAGATTAGATCTCCTGGGGGGGGGGCAGGGGATGGGAACATGAGGGATCGAGATGGTTGAGTTGGGGGAGGAATGGAGAGGGAGAGTAATGAAAGAGATATATTGATACAGGGGCCATTACACTATTAGGGAGAAACATGGCACCAGGAAAACTCCCAGGAATCCACAAAATGACCCCAGCTAAGACCCTCACCTGTAATCGGATTGGAGACTACCCAAATTGTCATCATAGAACCTTCATCCAGAAACTGATGGAGGCAGGTGCAGAGATCCACAGCCAAGCACTGGGCCAAGCTCTGGAAGTCCAGTTGAAGGGAGGGAGGAGGGATTATATGAGCAAAGGGGTCAAGTTCATTATGGGTAAACCCACAGAGACTGCTGACCTGAATGCCTGGGAGCTCATAGACTCTGGACCTACAGCTAGGGAGCCTGCATGGAACCAATCTAGGTCATTTGCATGTGGGTGACAGTTTGTAGCATGATCTGTTTGTGGAAACCCTAGCAGTGGGAACAGGACCTGTCCCTGGTGCATGAACTGGCTTTTTGGAACCTATTTCCTCTGGTTGGATGCCTCGTTCAGCCTTGATGCAGTGGGGAAGGAGCTTGGTCCTGCCTCAACTTGATAAGCCATGTTTGGCTAACTCCCATGGAGGCCTTACCCTTCTTAACTGAGACAGAGGAGAAGTGGATGTGGAGTAAAAGGGAGGTGAGAGGATGGAACAGGAGGAGAAGAGTGGGGGGAAACTGTGGTCGGTGTAAAATAAATTTAAAAAATAATTTTAAAAAAGCATGTACCACTTCAGTTGGCATCTATAACACCTGATAAAGCATGTAAATTCAAAATAATTCATTTCTTCGGTCATCCGTGAGGAATCTATCACATAAAAATATAATCAACAAGCACATGAACATAATGAATTAGATGTTTACTGAAGCATCATCTTTTAATGGCAACAGTCTAGCAATGACCTGTATTCAACAACAGAAGGTGGATCAATAAATTGTGAGTCATGTGTTATGGATCATATATCTCCTAAAAAACAATTGACTACAGTATTAAAAGAGAAGGTTAATGTGATATGCCTTCAAGCATGGAGGAATCAAGAAAGGAAACATTATCTACCCAAAAAATGTACTCTGTTTCCAACACCTTCAAAAATCCATATAGAGCTCAATAACATAATAGAAAAACACTGAGATCCTCAACAAGTCAAGCTGTGTGTAAAGCCACTTTTCTTTGCCATAATTTCACCACAGCCCTTTTCATCTCCTTGTTCCTCAGGCTGTAGATGAGTGGATTCAGCAGAGGGGTGAGCAGTGTGTAAGCCAATGACATCAGTTTCTTGGTGTCTGGTGAGTACCTGGATTTGGGCTGTAGGTAAGTTATACTGGCCGTGCCATAGAAGAGGGTGACAGACGTGAGATGAGAGGCACACGTGGAAAAGGCCTTCTGCCTCCCTGTGGTGGATGGCATCTTCAGGATGGCAAAGAGAATTCGGATGTAAGACAAGAGAATCAACAGGAAGGGGACCATGACAATCAAAATGGTGCCTGTGAAGGCATAGACTTCAAACAGGAATGTGTCTGCACATGTAAGCTCCAGCACTGGAGGAGTCTCACAGAAGAGATGGTTAATTTCCCTGTGACCACAGTAGGGGAAACTAAACACCCATGTGGTCTGCAGAGTAGTCATCATGGTACCTGAGACCCATGAGAACACAGCCAGTTTCACGAAGACCCTTTTGTTCATAATGACCGGGTAGGACAGAGGATGGCAGATTGCAGCAAATCGGTCATAAGCCATTGCCCCCAGGAGAAAACACTCAGTCCCACCAAAGAGAAGAATGAAATACATTTGTGCAAAACAGCCCCCAAAGGAAATGGTGGCTTTCTCAGTTTTCAGGACCACCAGCATTTCAGGTGTGATGACTGTGCTAAAACAGAGGTCCACTAAAGATAAATTCTGTAGGAACAGGTACATGGGGATGTGCAGGCTCTGGTCCAGGAAGATGATGGTAATGATGATGGCATTTCCTATCAGAGTCACCAGATAAATAACCAAGAAAGCCCCAAACATCTGCCGCTGGAGCTCAGGGTAGTTAGAAAATCCTAGGAGGATGAACTCCACTTCAGAGCTGTGATTTTGCTTCCTCATCACAACAGTAAATCCCTGTGTTGATTTTAGGGACACAGGACATAAATGATGAAGTCACAGTGCAGGAGCTGAGTTCAGACTTGGACATCTTGGCAGAAGTTGTAAAGACATGCTCATTTTGACAGAGGTTCAGACTGGCAGTTTTAAAGAATGGTCAATAAGTTGTAACAATGAATCTTTAAAGAGCAAATGAACAAGTTACAAAACTTTGACTCAGAAATCATTTAGCAAATATAAAACAGTTGGTTAAATGATTCTGCTGGCAAGAGCCCTTGCCACACATCCCTGGAACCCTCATTTAAAAAGTTGATATAGTAGCACTCATCTGTAATCCCAGTGCTCCTAAGACAAGATGGAAGGCAAAGCCAACTGAATAATTGTAAGCTTGTGGGTCAGTTAGCCTGGAGTGCACAGAGAAACGAAATTAACTCTCCTTAATATAGTGGAAAGAGGAAACCAGTTCCTAAAGGTCCCCTGACCTCCACAAGCTCACCGTGGCATGTGTACATCCATATTTACACACACACACACTCACATAAAAATAATAATAAGTTTAATGCTAAAAATTAAATTAATAGAATAGTAAATAGTTCATGGCAATATTTTGCTATGTAGCAAAAAAATTAATAAAATCCATTCTTAGAGCATGGGATTTGTGTTATTTAGAATCCACTCTCCATTACCCTGGTGCATCATGTCTGTGTTGTGTTTAATTGTATACTTGTATATTTATTGTAAATGAAGAGTTTCAAATTAGACAAATAGTAAAAAATACAGATGAATTAAAACTATAATAAATGGAAATGTAAATATATTGGCAAATCTTTATGATAAATACCAAAGTACAAAACATACCTTTGTTACTTTGTTAAGCATGAAAAATAAAACCATATATTCCTGAGCAAATATAACATGTTCCCAAAAAGTTGGTTTGTAGATACATTGACCTCAGATGAACATAAGTCAAATGGCTTCTAAAATATTAGTTTGGTTTCTGGTCCAGGGGTTCCTAATTATTGAAATTTTCCCCAATGAGAAACTTTAGAAACCAATTTTCTACCATTGATTCTCGCAATCAGAAAGTGACTTTTAGGATTGTAAAAAATACCATATAGGGTCATTCTGATTCTATAACTCACTAGCTCCCTTTGAAAGAAAGCACAGCTGTCCTTGGGGGTTTGGGTCAATCACACAATGGTTGAGCACCCACCTCAGAGTTATGTCTGCACCCTTCCAGATAAACCTGAGCCAGACAGTCCACACAGAAACATCCGGAGCCACGCTGCATTCCTTCCCACCGCCAATCACCTGGTTTATCATTTTGCCAGACACTCACTACCAATGGAAATAATCCACATCTATTTGGGCTTTTATTCTTCCCTCTAGAATATAAACTGAAGGATGACAAGAGTTTTGTTCTAGACTTTGTGTTGTTCTCAGAACAGAAGAGGTAACCCCAGACATAATAGATAAAAGTGGCTAAATTGACATTTAATGAATCCATGGAGAAACAAGTATTTAAGAAAACCCAGACTCTACCCTCAATGGCTACTGTTTCTAAAGGAAAAATAATCAAAAAAAAATGTAGAGGATGCATTTACAGTCTGACTTTCCTAGAAGCTTGAGGCTGCTGTGGGGTGCGAGCAACACTTTGCTTAGGAATAGGTCTGTGCTCCTCCCTGCATGAGAATCCCTATCTGTATGGTCTGAAATGCCCCAGGCAGCCCTTCTGGCTCTCACTTAGGCCATCATTCCAGTCAGATGGGGTCTAAGCTGAGAGCAGTGGAACCACAGCAGTTAGGCAACAAACAAGCATGAAATTCCTGATTCTCCACAGCCAGCCAATCTTCTGTACAGAGGTTTTCCTCCTTGCCCAACTCCCCTTGACAAGGCTCTCTAGATAAGGCTTAGCACACTCCCTGCGCTACCTAGACAAACTCCCCCTGTTCCCAGCCTTCTCCCCAATGTCAGTACTCTTACATCCTTAGAACCAGAAACCCGCAAACCCTTCCCAGATCCCTGCTCCATTCAAGTTCCTCCGCTCCTTCTCATCCGTTTATGAAGCCGTGATGACTTCCCTTGTCTTACACCTTCTCCTACCGTGTTTATTTTATACCTGCATCAAAACAACCCCATGCTTCCTCTCAAAGCCTCCAGACCTCCCCTGGTTCACAGAACAAAATGGTCATCTCTCTGGCAGTCATGTAATGAAACCAGGGTGGTTTAAAAACAACTATTTTAGAGACATAAATGAGGGAATGCTCCTTCCACATGGAGGTAAGGGTGATTAGCCATCACTACATCATCACGAGGTGTAAAGGGTGGAAAGGCCAGTGGGTAGAGAAAGAAAGCCTGGTGAGGAGAGCCTGCCACTCTGGTGACATCTGAGTGCTAGAATAGAGGACTCTGGCCTTTCTATAAGGCTCTAGAAAAAAATAGAACTGTAGTATGGGACATGAAAAAGAAAAGCCAGAGGCCAGAATTGCACAACAAGCTAAAGACACATGATAGCTGGGGTTCAAATCTTTGGGACATTAACAGAGAGTAAAACCTAGTTGATTTACTAAGTATGATCATGATGGTGTACTAAAACCAAATACCTAGGGGTAGAGAGATGTCTCAGTGGGTAACTGGCTTGCTGTTCAAGCATGAGGACCTGAGTTTGACCCCCCCGCAACCACTTGAAATAGCTGGGTCTATGTAGTGGTACAATCTGTAACCCCCGCACTGGTGCAGAGATAAGGAGAGACCGGCAGATCCCAAGGCTCACTGCTCAGTCAGTAGAGCTGAAATGGCAAATTCAAAATTATGTGACTCTGTCCTAAAAATAAGGTAGCTATCTTGAGACAGTGGTGCATGACTTTAATCCCACCACTAGGAAGCAGAGGCAGGTGAGTCTCTGAATTCAAGCCCGACCTGGTTTGCTTAGTAAGCTCTAGGCCATTGGGGCTACACAGTTAGCCCTGTCTCTAAGAAGAAAGTGAATAAGGTAGAGACCCATAAAAGAAGTTACCCAATGTCAACCTCCAAATACAACATACACGCACGCAAACAAGCACGAATGCACACCATTACCAACCGTCTGTACTAACTGTAACAATGTTATTGATGCTAAAATGTTTATAAAATAAGAAAAGTAAAATCTTTAACTGAAAGACAGGTATATTGCATTTCTAATGAATGAAACAAATTAAGTTATAATATAAAGTAATACATAAAAAATCTTACTTAAACTGACAAACTTCAGTGGGCTGATAAAGAAAATTTATGAAAATAAATCTAATACCTTCAAGAGTGTGTTTTAAGAACTGGGCCTGAATGTCCCATCTCTTCCCTGATGACTAATGCTGATTTGGCCAGCTCACAGCAGGTTTCACTGGCTTAGCATTAACTTTCCTCATCACCTCAAGCAAGTAGCTCTCTCCTTAGGGCTTTATCTTTCTGCAAAATTGACCTTGACCACCCTCACTCTGACCCCTCAACCCCACACCTCTGTGAACTGATGACTTGTGCATGCCTGACCTTAGGGCTCCAGCAGTTATCTAGACCCTGTGTGAAGTAGAAAGCCGGAGCAACTGGTTTTCATACTTAAAAAGTACCTCCAAATGCCAGTAGCATTGACATGAGATCCCACTGACGGGAGCGAGAAGGTGGAAGTCACAGATAGGAATTCAAACACAACCTTTAGCTCCTAACCCATCAACCAATGTTCACCCTACTGGGTCAGATATTTGACCTCATACTTAAAAAAACATTCCCATCCATACAACTTTGTGAATGAGCACATTGTTTTTTTAACATTGTGTGCTCTGGGAGAAACCTTCTCTCTGGAGACCTTACACTGCATTTACAGAGTCTTCCCTCTGTGGAGATCAGAAAACACCATGGTACAAACTAGGCGCACCCCTCCAGGTGTCTACAGGGCTTAATAAACATGTCTTCACACTAGAGATTTAATTTCACCATTGTGTCCCCAATTAAGAAACTGAAAGTGGAGATCGAATTAATGCCAAGAAATAGGACTGAGAAGGGATGAAAGGATGCAGGCCTGAATGAGAGCAAGCTGATCCAGGGGAAATTTGGATCAGGGGTGGACATCTTGTGTGGTGGTACAAAATGTATGAAGTTATTTTACAGAAAATCTGGTTATCATCATCAAATTTTCTAGAAAGACTTTGGTGTTATGCACTGAGCCTCATTCTCAGTACTCTGATCAATTATTAATCTCTCCATCAGCCACCACCCAATACAGAGCAAGAAGCTTCACTGGCCAAGCTGAGAGCTACCCATGCCCTTAAGTGCAAGCATAAAAAATTTAAAAGCAAATTCATAGCATGATAATTTAGCAAAATAACAATAGCAGGTTTTGCTGTAGGGTCTATGGCCTTCCCAGTCATGGGCTTTATACCAGGATAATTGCTAGAGGAGAGAGAATCATTCTTTATTGAGGATCTGGCAACTCTTAGGTCTTTCATGATCCAGTGGGTGACCCCAAGTCCATGCAAATGTGGGCATCACTAACTGAACGTAGTGAGTGATCAAAAGAGTAGACATGAGGGGCTGGAGAGATGGCTCAGTGGTTAATAGCATTGCCTGCTCTTCCAAAGGTCCTGAGTTCAATTCCCGGCAACCACATGGTGGCTCATAACCACCTGTAATGAGGTCTGGTGCCCCTTCTTGCCTGCAGGCATACACACAGACAGAATATTGTACACATAATAAATAAATATTTGAAAAAAAAGAGTAGACATGAAGCTGAATGGGGCATGATGGGCGGATATGAAGAGCATTGAAGGGATAAATGGAGGTAGATATGATTATATTTCATTATATGTGTGTGAAATTCTCAAAAACTAAAAACACTTAAAAATAGTTCAGAGTGAGAATGTTGTGGATAAAAAGTGTTTGTGATTTACTTCATACCTAGATCTTACTAACTTAAATTTAAGATACCTATACCAGGTGTAGTAGCTTGAGCAAATGATGTAAGCTCTCCATTCCTATTAATTTTTAGTGAAATAAAAATAATCTTATTTATTCTCATGGGCCCTATATAAGAGTCAGGGAACTTACGAGCTAGTCCAAACTGACTTGACATTGTCTCAGCCTTATCTGATAAAGGGATGAATCAGTCAAGACTTAGCTTTCTCCAGAGCTCAGATGATGTGGCCAGGGCATAAATTCTTTCTCAGTCTCTCATCACTGCTTTCTTAGAGAGCTTTTCCATTGTCAAGACACATGGATTCTTTTCTCTATATCATACCTCTGCTTTTCTAGAGTGGGCTCCATTGTCAAGGAACAATCCTTTAGAAAAGTCAGGGCTGCCAATATCTCTCTATTCTGTGTCCAGTGTAAATGTACCACTTGTCCTGAGGAAAAGGTGATTTTGCTTCTAAAAATTAACCCAAGGACTCCTGACCTCTGTGGAGTGGTTATCTGTCCATCTGAGTCACACTGTGTGGCCAACACTGGGATGGAATATGATTCTAGGTGGATAATTTTCATAGAACTGCTCTGTAACTTGGCATGGTGTCAATCCCAACAATACACACCTGAAAATATTTAATTTAAAAAAAATTCCCTAGCAAAAAAAAAAAGGAAGCATTGTGCCTAAAGAAAAGGAGGCTCCGCAATGGCTATGGTTCAATATGCTGACTTCCTCGTGAGAAAATGCTTTGTATAGCTGCGATCATTGTGTGACTCCAGAAGGAAAGATAAACAGTGAGAGTCAATAACCTTGCATTAGTTGTTTTTGTTAGACAGGCTGGTAAGAGTGGAAATGTAGCAGAATGAATGAAGCCATACAATGGAACAGACAGTGGATGGACAGGCCTGGAGGGCAGCGATGAAGAGAGACAGAAGGTGGGAAACAGCTAGAAGCAGAGACAAATGACCTCACTGTGTGTCATGTCATCAGCAGTCCACACCTTCATGTCTGCTGCTTAAAATAAGTCGAGAGTTAATAGGTAAACTCTATTAACTCAGGAGCCTCTATTGAATTGACCTCCTTTTTGAAAAACAGGCTGAAAGCCCAACTGTCAACAGCACTGCTATGACCTCTGTTCAGATGCCAAACCTGTTTCTGTCACAGTAAGAAAGTCTGTGTGAAAGGGGAGTGTGATGTACAGAAGTCATCAACTCCCTTTTGAGTCTCTACTAATGAACAAGAGAAACAACAGAATGAGTTCAAAAAGAAGCACCAGAAAGTGTGTAATTGCATTACTGCCAGAGAGATAAAAAGGGAGAAAGTATCTTAATTTGTGTAAAAGAGAATATTGTTAGTAATTATAAACAGTTATATCAAAAAGTGTAGACAATTCCTGATTCAATGTCACATCTAGAGGAATATCAGTCATAAAGTTGGATGCATATGGAGGTAGGAAAGATCAGGGAGGAACTGGCGGGGGGGACATGATCAAAATATAATGTGTGAAAAAAATTAATAAAAAGAAAGACTCCTGGTGAAATTACAGAGAAGTCTAGATGTATATAAGCCATGATAGTATATCTGTCATGTGTTCATGTTTGACACCCAAGGCTTAAGAGGTGAGAGTAAAGAGAAGGATGCTGAAATTATATGCTGAAACCTTCCTTTCAACAAGATCTGGCTGGTATTTAAATAGCCCAAGCTTCCATGGCCAAGATGAAAAGTACTAGGAAGGAAACGTCTGGGTACCACTTTCCTGTTTTAGATAAAGTGATTTCTCCTGACATTATAACCCAGATAATACGAGTCTTACTGGATTTTATAAAAGCAACTAAAGGCACCAAAAATAAATTCCAAGGAGAGACAGTCTCTTCAATAAATGGAGACAATGAAAAAGAATGCCCATATGAAGGGGTAAAAATATATCCTTATCTACATGGCGAGTCCCAAGCCTTCCTAAGCAACAGAGTAAGACTCTATCTCCAAAAGCCCAGAAGAAAAATGGGTTGGATTTATCCCAGGCTTTTCCAGACCCAGGCCAGCTGGCCTTGGTGAGTTCCCAATAGAACATCCCCATTGTCTCAGTGTGTGGGTGCACCCCTCGCGGTCCTGAGTTCCTTGCTCGTGCTCTCTCTCCTTCTGCTCCTGATTTGGACCTTGAGATTTCAGTCCTGTGCTCCAATTTGGGTCTCTGTCTCTGTCTCCTTTCATCGCTTGCTGAAGGTTAATATTCAGGAGGATGCCTATATGTTTTTCTTTGGGTTCTCCTTATTTAGCTTCTCTAGGATCACTAATTATAAGCTGGGATAAATCCGGACTCTCTGAACATAGCGGACAATGAGGACTACTGAGAACTCAAGAACAATGGCAATGGGTTTCTGATCCTACTGCACGCACTGGCTTTGTGGGAGCCTAGGCAGTTTGGATGCTCAACTAACTAGACCTGGATGGAGGTGGGGGTTCCTTGGACTTCCCACAGAACAGGGAACCCTGATTGCTTTTCGGGCTGGGGGGAGACTTAATTGGGGGAGGGGGAGGGAAATGGGAGGCGGTGGCGGGGAAGAGACATAAATCTTTAATAAATAAATAAATTAATAAAAAAAATTTTAAAAAAAAGAAAAAATAAAATAAAATAAAACAAAAAAAAGAAAAATGGGTTGGAGACTTAAATGTAAGACATGAAAACATAAAATTTCTAAAATAAAAACGTAGAAGGAAAGCTGACAAGTGTGTTTCCGGTGTGTGTATGTGTGCTGCTTTTTATATGATCTCAAGAGCTCACACTGCAGGAATGAATGACAAGGGGAATGACATCACACTAATAGCCTTCTACACATAAAAAAGGAACAATGTGAAAAATCAGTTTATGGTTTCAGATTATTAATAAACCATATATCTAATAAGGGGTTAATACCTACAATATATGAGTAGCACTCATGATGAGGCAGAGGAAAGAAAGAGGAGGGAGAGAGAGAGGCAGAAGGCAAGGAAGGGAAAATAAAAGGAACGAGGAAGAAGGGAAAAGGGAAGGAAAAAGAGAAGGAGGAGGAAGAGAGGGGAGGAGAAGAGAATATTGGGAGACAGAAGACAGATGTGCAAATGTGGCTGTCAGGGATTTGTTATCTCGGACAATTTTCTCCCTTTCTTTTTTAATTTTGATATGGGTTTTATATAGCTCAACCTTGTCTAATATTTTATACACCAGTAAAAAAAGTTAACATTCTTAAATTAACTATTCAATTTAATTAAAATAATTAGATCGGTTCTCTAACTTTTGTTAGATTCCCTTCACTGGAAGAATTCACAGCGTCATGAACCATCATTCCAATGGCACATGGAATAGGCTCCTAGCTACCCCCTTCCCTGCCATCTGTGAATCTCTACCAACCAAAATCTGTCTTCTCACTGCCCCATGGTTTTGCCTCTTTGGTAAATTTCTAGAAATTGTCAATAAGGCCACTACAAATACATGTGTGCAGACTTCTGTGTGTATGTAAGTTTCCAAATCATTTGGCTAAATATCTAGGGTGTGGTTTCTGGGTCACATGTAAGGTAAGGCTATACCCTGCTTTGTAAGAAACTGTCAAGCTGTCTTCCAGAGCCTTGTACTAGCCTGCATCTCTACCAGAATTAATTTGGGTTCCTGTTGACCCTCACCCTTACTCTGTGTTGTCCATCTTCTACATCTTAGCCATGCTTAGAGGCCCATCAAGATATCTTATTGTGGTTTCAATTCGCCACCCTCCAATGATACATGCAATTGAGCATCTTCAAATGTCTATTCGCCATCTCTCATCCTTAATAAAATGTCTACTCAGATATTTTGCCCATTTTTTAAATTTCCTTCTTTCTTTCGATGCTGGGGACCCATGGATTTTATGTGCTTTTTTTTTAATTCTAGACTTATTTATTAATTATGTATTTAGAGTTCTTCTTCAATGTATGTCTTCAGGCCAGAAGGGGGCACCAGATCTCATTATAGAAGGTTATGAGCCACCATGTGGTTGCCAGGAATTGAACTCAGGACCTCTGGAAAGCAGTCAGTGCTCTTAACCTCTGAGCCACCTCTCCAGCCCAATTTTATGTGCTTTTTAATTATGATTTTTTTTCCTTAGTATTAAGCCACCTACCCACCTCTTTCTCTCCAAACTCAGGTACCCCATCAACTATCAGGCCCTAGGGACTGAGTCACATGGTACCAAACCCTGAACCCCATTTAGAAATTTCCAAAATTTCCCTGCCCCACCTGCTCACCTCTCAGCCACATCACCCACCACATAAATTTGGGACTACTTAGAGTCTGAAACCCAAATTCAAACCAGAGCTTCAGCTTGGAATCTAAACTCAGAATCCAAACCAGAAACTTAGGGAGGAACTCCCAGAATCAGTCCACCAGCTAGACAGACCCTCACCCACAACCCCATTGCTGGTTCATGGGATGTCCTGGAGCCCAATTCAGAACCCCAGTAGGAGACATCCAAAGCCTGTTGTCTCCTCCCTTATCTGTCTGTTTACCGACAGGCACCCTACTACACACTGACCTTGGGACAGTTGGAATTTTCATGGATCACAGTTTTGGTGCTATATTTAAAAATTTATCGCCAAACACAAGGTCACCTAGATTTTTCTCTTCCATCGTCTTTACACATTTGCTTTTCACAACTAGGTTCGTTTTAATGATTTCTTTCAATTTTGAGATTATAATATAATCATACAGGTTTATGTCTTCGACATGTGGATGCCTAGTTATTTAAACTTCATCTATTTAAAATATTATTCTTCCTCATATAAATAGCCTTTGATTCGTTCTCTAAGATCAAATGACTTATTTTCTAGGCTATTTCTGGATCTCCATTCTTCCCCATTAATTTATTATTTCACCGCTACCACACTGTCTTGGTTACCAAGGCTTTATAGCAAGTCTTGAAGGTTTCTTGCCTATTCTGGACTTCCTGATTTTCTGTATAAACTTTAGAATCAGTCTTTCAATGCCTACAAAATCACACAGCTGTGTTTTAATTGAGATTGCAGTAAACTGATAGATCAAATCAAAGAAAGCTGACATCATAATAATATTTACTCTTCCCATTGTGAGTACGAAATAGCGCTGTATTTATTTAGACTTTTCATTTCAACAGCATCTTGTAAACTTTCTCTTGGAGATGGGGACAAAAAGCAGGCCTGTGTCCTCCTACTACATATGTATATGTATACATATCTATATTTCATTAGATTTATTTTTAGGTAATTCTATTCTTAGTGTTCAGGTAAATGTTGCTGTGGGAGATATCTTGTTTTTTGAGACAAGGGCTCGCTGTGTCAACCATGATGGCCTTTACACTCTGGGAACTGATAATCCTCCCAAGTCAGCCTCCCACACAGCTGACACTACAGGTATGCAACATCCTGCCTGACTTCTCGCCGTGTTTTTAATTTCAAATTCCAATAGACTCTTGCGCATTAAGCTTTCATTCTTTGGCCTTATTTATTAGTCATTTATTATATATCACGTATAATTAACATATATAAGTCACTTAGTCACTTTAGGAAAGTATTTCAAAATAAATTCTTCGGAATTTTCTGCAAAGGCAATCATATCATCTGTGAGCAAGGATTTCTCACTTCACTTCTTCTCTCTCAATTGGAATAATTTTTCTTTTTCTTGTCCTGTTGCATCACTAGGATGCCAATAAATAGGAGAAGTAGAGAGGGTATTCTTACCTTGTTTCTGGTCTTAGGGCATGAAAACTATGAGTACTGTTCATATGAATACTTTAATTCACAGGGCTTTGTCTTAGTCACTGTTCTATTGCTGTGGAAAGACACCATGACCAAAACAACTCATAAAAGAAAGCATTTAATTAGGGGCTAGCTTGCAGTTTCAGAGGGTTAGTCTACGGACATCAGGCAGGAAGCATGGCAGCAGACAGACAGACGTGGTGCTGGAGCAGTAGCTGAGAGCTTACATCTTATTCCCAAGAGGGAGGCAGAGAGAAAAAGATTGGATCTGGTATGTGCTCTTTGAAACCTCAAAGTCCTTCCCCATTGAGACACTTCCTCTCATAATGTCACACCTCCTAATCCTTCCCAAATAGTCAAACCAAGTAGGAACCAAACATTCAAATATACAGACCTACAGAGGCCATTCTCATCCAAACCCGCAGGCTTTCCGAGGCGGTCTTACCAAAGTGAGGGCATTTTCCTCTACCCCTAATGTCTTGGGAGTTTTTGTTTTCTGTTTCCCATGGTGCTTTCGATCAAATCCAGGGCTTCACACCTGCTATGCAAGTGCTGTTCCTCTGAGCAATAGCCTCAGCTGCTGTGAGTTTTTATTGTGAATGAATGTTAGGTTTTGTATAGTACCCTTTCTGCATTTTGTCAATATTATCACATAATTTTTCTTCATTATATATGGATATAATAGATCGTATTCATCAATTTCTGAATATTGAGCCAGCCTTGAAAATGCCATACCTTGAAAAAAATCCCACTCAGTTCTGATCTTATACATTGTTGTTTTCTTTCTTATTAACTAATTATTTATTTTATTGAGCTATACATTTTCTGTGCTTCCCTCCCTTCAACCCTCTCCCATGTTCCCAATTTACTCAAGAGATCTTGTCTACTTCCCATGTAGATTAGATCCATTTTTGTCTCTCTAAGAGTCCTCATGGTTGTCTTGGTTCTCTGGGATGGTGAATTGTAGGCTGGTTTTCTTTGCTTTGTGTCTAAGACACTTATGAGTGAGTATATATGATATTTGTCTTTCTGGGTCTGGATTACCTCACTCAATATGATGTTTTCTAGATCCATCCATTTGCCTGCAAATTTCACATTGTTGTTTTCTTTTTTCCTTTTTCTTTTTTCCTTTCTTCTTTTTTTGTTTTGTTTTTGTTTTTCAAGACACGGTTTCCCTGGGTTTCCGAGCTGTCCTGGAACTAGCTTTTGTAGGCCAGGCTGGCCTCAAACACACAGGATTCACCTGCCTCTGCCTCCTGAGTGCTGGGATTAAAGGCGTGCATCACCATCAGCCCAGCCACATTGTTGTTTTCAATTTACTTCAAAGAAATATTTTTATTGAAGTTTTTGAATATTTGACCTTGAGGAGTATTGCCAATGACATTTTTAAATAGACTTTTTTATTTTAATAGTTGAGAATAAATTATATAAAAATTACCAATTGAAATGTGTTTAAAGACTCAGTATTATTATTCATGGGAAAAATTCAAATTAAAACCACAATTAGAATACTGGGTACAGCAGCATTCAACTTTTTTGGAAGGCTCAAGTAGAATGATGACTTTACCCAGGCTTAGGCAATACAATGAAATATTGTCTCAACACATACACATGTTGAGACAGCACACACACACACACACACACACACACACACTAGTAAATAAATAAATAACTTTTAAAAAGATATGTAGAACAAGGATTATCCTACCCCCATCGAGTGTCCCTAATATTTTTAGTAAATCCCACTGGTCATCTTACCAATTATATTTTATGAACAGTCAATTACCAATAATAGCATAAGTAGCATTATTTATCATTTCTAGCAAACCAAAAGCATTGTATCATCCCTGGCTTGATTTGGACATACTTAACATCAACATAGGTCCCTTTGTCACACTTGCCTCCAATGGGGGTAAAATCTATGCCCAGGATGTATTTGTGTTCAGCAGAGCCTTGCTATGTAACTGTAAATTTATACCTTCACACAGCTGTAATTTCAGCAATTTGAAACTGAGGCAGGAAGATTACAAGTTCCAGGCCAGTGTTGGCTTCCTAATAGGACTCTGTCTCAAAGAGGAAATAAAGAAACAAATAGGCCTTGTAAAATAAACTCAGAGTAATACCCACATTGACTATGATTTTGCTTAATACAGTTTCTGCACCAACAGTCAATAAATCCCAGAAAATTCCAAGGAAAAATTCATAAGTTTTAAATTGCATGCCATTCTAAGTATTGCGATGAAATCTCATGTAATCTCTGTCTGACCTACCAGAGTTAGGAGGCATCCACTGTCCAGCATAACCATACTCCATGCCTTACCCAACCGCCAGATGCTTAGCTGCCAGCTCAGTCACCAGCTCCAGGATCCAGTGTTGCACGGTTCAAGTCACAGATACTCAGTAGCCTGACACTACATCCCAATGCCTATGCCACACATCCCCTGAATCTCATCTTATAGACGTCATACTATGTCATACCCACCGCAGGAAGAGGAATGAGCACACGGCAGTGCTGTATTTTCAGAAAACAATCATATTTATATAACTCTTACCACAATATTTCAATGGTTCCTTATTAGCAGTAGTTATTCACTACATCTAATTTAATGATTAAATTTGGGTGAGGGCCCTAGCTTGTTTGGTAGGGTACTTGCCTACTTGCCTACCATGCACAACGTCCTGGGTTCAATCCCCCTCACCAGGTAAACTGGGCATGGTGACACACGCCTGAAATCTCAGCACTGGGAGGAAAGACAGAAGCAGGAAGGCTAGCTAGGATTCAAGGCCAGCCTCAGTGACATAAGATTCTGTCTCAAAAAGTAAGATTAAACAAATTAATTAAGCTGTCTCATAGGTGTGTGTATATACGCATAAGAAAAATACATAATATACTGAATCCAGTCAGTATCAAGTGTAGTTTCAGGTACCTGTTTGGCATCTTAGAAAGTACCACCACAGGTAAAGGGAGGCGATCACACCTTTATCTGAGATTGAACCCAAAGAGGTCCCTAAACATTTCAATATTCATTAAAGCTTTGCTGGACACTCCTCTGTCAGAATGTACCTTTGTTTATATGTTTGCTTGTTTGTAGTTTTATTACTGCCATTCACAAAATTTCTAGATGGCCTTTAAAAAATAATTGTCAGTTTGTGAGTGACAATCTATGAGTTGATATTTATTTGAATAACATACACGTAACTAATTAATAAAAGTCGTTAAGTTTTTCAAATTTTTTAATTGCTTATAATTTAGTCACTGTTCAACAAACTATACAATGCATGCATGCCAACAATTAGTTATCTTTCGTTTATTTATCCCAACTCATGTTTAAAGTCCTACTTAAGAAGACTAACTTTGGACTCATCAGTAAATCCTTAGATCAGAAAGAGACTGTAGTGATAAGGAACAATACCCCCACCCCTACCCACCCAGTAGTGGGTAACTGTGCCAATGCAATAAGCCAATCAAGCTGGATTAAAGTACAGGTTTTAATCTGAGCAAAGCATTTCTGGGTGGTCTCAGGAGAGAGGGGAAATCACGAGACTGCTCTCGAGGACAGGAGGCCTTAAGTACCCTCCAAAGGAGGAGCCAGGCTTTCTAAAGGGCAGAGTCTGGAGAGAGAGAGGGCAGAGTCTGGAGAGAGAGAGAGAGAGAGAGAGAGAGAGAGAGAGAGAGAGAGAGAGAGAGAGAGAGAGAGAGAGAGAGGTTTCCACATAACCGTACATATTCAAGGTTAATAACTTTTTTAAAAAGTCTAATTCCTGATGTTAAAGGAAAACAGAAACTGACAATTGCATTGTATTTAAGTCCTTTTGAGGAGTGGAGAGGCTTGTAAACAAGAAACTTATTTCTCACAGTTTGCCGGGCTGGGTGTGGGGAGGGAAAGAGAGATTAGATAAGGTGTTTTCAACTACAACAGAAAACAACTTGAAGGTGGGGCAATCTCCAGCTAACTGGAATTCCCAGTTGGGCACCTAGGGCTGAACTTCTCTCTTTCCCAGGCAGAGACTTTCATATCGTGAGATAAGCAGTAACAGTTAGAAATAGTTTGCTTCTAGCTATTCTTAAGCATAGTGTTTTTACACGTTGGTTTTTGGACTTCTACCGCACAGTTAGGAGACCAGCCTGTCCCTAAACAAGTGGCTTTGGAGTATTTAAAACAAATGCTTGTGTCTGAAAAGGGGTAGGCACAGTCCCACCCTCAAAGTCAGCTTCTTCTCAGTGAGCTCAAAGAGGATATGACAACTTACCAACACAATGTATACATTATAGGCCACTTAGAGCTTACCAACACAATGTATACATTATAGGCTGCTTAGTGCTTACCAACACAATGTATACAGTATAGGCCCCTTAGTGCTTACCAACACAATGTATACATTATAGGCCGCTTAGTGTTTACCAACACAATGTATACATTATAGGCAGGCTTACTGCTTCAAGGATGTCATCCCTTTGAAGAAGTGAAGAAGAGTTTCTTAGACAAGGCCACTGTCATGAGTGTATTATGCCAAAAAAAGACATGTTTGTGCCTTTTTACAACATCAAAATTTATTAAATAACAATGTATGTATATGTCACTTAAGTTTAGTTGACTACAATTTGCCAAGTCACCCAGGTTTCCCTTCACAACTGCCTGTTGATATTTTTTTTATTCTGGTCTTTGCTGCCATAGGGGAACGCTCCCAAAAAGCTGTGATGACAAAAAGCTGATGACTGAGCAGACCTTCAGTGATTATGAGACTATGAAATGGTTGGAATGTTGCAGGTCCAGAGCCTAATTAAAAATAATCTGGGACTATCTTGGCTCCTTGCATAGCATTATTCTCTTTGTGTGGCCTCATGTTCTTGTGACAGTCACAGGAAATCTTCCGAGATACATGAATCTAACAGAGCACTGGTTTCCACCCATCCAAAAACTGAGAAGGCCCTCAGAACGCACAGATCTCCCCATCCTGCTAGAAACTGCCTCTCTTATGTTCCCACCACTGTAATTGGAAAGTGTCTTGATTTACGAAATTCTTTGTTCTGTTACCATGGAACTGGCACCATGTTGGAATGATATTTGGGAAAATCTGAACCTGTGTTCCTGGGCTACCATATCTCATATTTGGCTTCAGAATAAACTATATGGTTTTTCCCATTGAGATGACATCTGTGTTTTTGCATCAACATACTAACATTTACTCTCAGATCACATACTCCTTCTGTGTGTGTGTGTGTTACAGAATAGCTACAGAATAGTTACAGAATAATCAATTAAAGAGGCCACAGGAGAATTCGAGAAGTTCAAAGAAGCCTTAGTAAATACAGAAAGATGATAAAAGTGCAAAGAGAATCTCTGCATTGGATAGCTAGATACTCAGAAACTCAATTGGAGACGGCTAGAGGCAAGGCAGAGCTGAGCCACGGGGCCATGGGGTTGACCCAGGCCTTAGCATTGAGTGGGACTGCAGACGTGAGCTATACAGGACTCCAGAGGCCTAAAGGTGGGGCAAGGAACCAAAGAACCATGGATGTGATGTGTAAGACCAGATCCAGAAGGGTGAACGGATGGGTAGACACCAATTAGAGCTATTAGTATACTCAGTAAGGATTGAGCTGAGCTGGGATTCTTGCTTCTGAGGGACAAGAGGTTTCAACTAGATTCCAGGGGGAGGGCTCCCTTTTCCGTCCCCCCAAACCTCCCTATATTTCTATCCTGTCTCGATGCTTATTTTGCTCTTAAGAACATGTTTGTCAGTCTGTGCCTCACAAGATGGGGCCAGACAGGTGGTGTTTACACACAGCACCGTGCGATCATCCCGCCTCTGCTCGCATACTAAAATAGAGCCAAATACCCCTCCATAGAATGAAGCCACCTGTGGCAAGGCTAGGCCCAAAAGCCCTATTTGAGAGTACTTACTTACAGTGCGCACAGTCTGATCTCAACAGGCACCAGTCTCTGCCTCCTACCCTTCTCAGGTGGGTGATGAAGACTGATTCAGGCATTGTGGTGGAGAGGGCAGATAGTGAACTGTGATAGAGAAGCCACCAAACCACACAGCGGGTGGTAGAGAGGGATTTTATTCAGGAACCACTACCATACCGGGAAAAGCACCACAACATAGAAGCGAATTCATCATGGACCACAGGCAGTTTACACACAGAGCAGTCGGCTTCTGTGCACAGAAAAATCACTAAAAGGAAATATCCAGGGTAGTGGGGAGTCTAGCTCAGCCAACCTGACCAGATTCTTCCGGAAGGCAGACCTGGGTGATGAGACATTACCTGAATCATAGAGGGTGAAGAACCTGATTAGATACCCAGGGCAGTCAGATTCAAAGGGTGGGGTTTCTGTAGCACAACTTAATAGGACTCTTGCTGAAACTGGACTGGGCAGGTCTGGTCTGGCAAAAAAACAGAATCTAGTTGAAAGTAGGACTCAGAGGAGCTAAACTAAAATATGATTAAGAAGAGAGTCTTGTTTTAAGCAGTTATGATGGCACAGGCAAGTAGTCCCGGTTCTGGGAGCTGGAAGCAGGAGAATCAAAAGTTCAAAGCCAGCCTTGACTGCAGAGTGAGACAAGATGGAGGCCAACCTGTACTCTATTAGACCCTGCCTCTAAATAAATAAGTAAAATGAAAGCTTTTGTCACTTACCAGATATCTTAGTTTTCCACTGTTATTTTTGAGAAAATATTATCCATAGTTATAAACTGCTAGTACAGTAGAAAGAAAAAATGGATTTTTTTCATCAACTCAGGAGGTTCTCAGTTAGAATGAACCCCATAGCACAAAAGGTGGGTGATCGACAAACATCTTATTAATGTGTACAGTTCATGAACATAGGGGGCTCCTGAGGAATGAGGTAGGTCAGAATTCCGGTTTATAGACTGCTTTTAACAAAGAAACATAAGGTTTCGAGGAAAGAAGTTTCCCCTAGACCTGCTGTGATTGCAGAAGAAAGCAGTGAAAGGGAGACCCCAGTGCTTTCCACAGAGATGCTCGAGACATTTGGCCCCAGGGATTCATGGGATATCAGCAAGACCTTGAGCAACAAGAACTAGAAGTAGTTCTGAAATGTTTTTTTACAACATTCATAAGTAGCCCTAAAATGTTTTCTTGAGAAACAGATGGGCTAAAGAGATGACTCTGCAGTTACAGGCACTGGCTAATCTTCCAGAGGACCCAGACTCAAGTCCCAGCACCCACATGGTGGCTCACAACAATTTTTAACTCCAGTTTCAGGGGATGCAACTCCCTTTTCTAGCCCCCGCCTGCATATGGTACATAGACAGACAGATATTCAGGCAAAACACCCATACACATTAAAAAGACGCAGGAGAAAGAGGAGGAGGAGGAAACAATGAGGCAATGCAAACCCATTTCAGAGAGGCCAGCATGAATCCAGCCTCTGGTCTGGAACAATGGGAAGTGAGAAAATAAGTACCCTCTGTTCTAAGTGTGGAACAAGAAGATGTACTGTGACCTGTGTGTCCCTGCGACAGGATACATACATAGACCTTGTTATCTGTTCTATACTCAGGGTCTTGTGAGTTTCAATCCAGTGTTACCCTCATAGCATGATAGAGAGACAAGAAAGTCATGGGGCCATAAATGGGAGAAGAGGGTAAGTAAGGATGGGTGGACACAGCCTCTCTCTGCCTGAAGCCACTGCTTCCTCTAGCCACCAGGACTAGACTAGTCACCATAGGGACCCATTACTTCTTGTCTCCCCTACATTCCAAGGAACCCTAATCCATTAGATGTGCTTGGATTTGTATGACACACTATTTTTTCTGTCTGAATCCCTCCTTGGCGAAACTATCCTAATTCATGCAGCCACTGTGGTGTAGGCATTTGACCTGGAGGGTGTGGTCATCTTACCTGGGTCATGCAATCCAGGACTGGTCTGACAGAAATGTCTATCTCCTAAGGCCACAGTGCTGGAAGCTTAGGACATTTCTAAGAACATATCAGAATCTTCCCCAACTTCTTTGCTAGAAGATTGTGGGCTGGGTATAATTATCATTAAAAATTGAGCTTTTTAACGAAATCTTTTCTAACACATAAAAGTGACTCTCTGAAATGAAAGCTAAAGGCAATGATAAAAGTAGCAACAAATAAAGCCAGTTGTGGTGGCACTTCTGTATAATACCAGCACTCAGGAAGTAGAGGCAGACCGATTTCTGAGTTTGAGGCCAGCCTGGTCTATGTAGTGAGTTCAGGAGAGCCAGGGCTATGTAGAGAAACCCCGTGTCTGAAAAAAATAAGTAGCAACAGAGGGGGAAAATATCCATGATGACATTGGTAGAAAGAGCAGCATACTATAATATCCACCTCTGAGAGGTCCAGGAACAAGGGCCAGAAGTTCAAGGTCATCCTTTACTACATAGTATGTTTGAATCCAGCTTTGGCTAAGACCAAAGATATTCTTCTGTATATATGTTGTTTTTGTTGGTTGATGAATGAATAATCTGCTTAGGCCCATGATAGGGCAGAATAGAGCTAGGTGGGGAAACTGAGCTGAATGTTGGGAGAAAAAAGGCAGAGTCAGAGAGAAGACACATAACTGCAGCAGGAGACAGATGCTGAATGTTGGATGGAACCTTACTGGTAGGCCACAATCATGTGTCGATACACAGATTAATGGAAATGGGTTAATTAAAGATATAAGAGCTAGTTAGCAATACACTTAAGCTATTGGTGAAGCAGTATTTTAACTAATATAGTTTCTATGTAATTATTTCAGGCCTGAGCAGAGGGGAACAAATGAGCAGCCTCCAACTAGAAACTGGCGCCCAACATGGGACCAACTAAACCCACTTAAAACCTGAGAGAGCTTGGAAAGAACTTCTAGACACAAAAGAACAGAGTTAAGCATTTTTCTTTTTTGGATGGGCTCTGTTTACTTGCAGCAGGAGCACCATGGCTCCTTTAAGAGGTGCAATAAAAAAAAAAAAGCCTGAAGCTTCTTTTAAAATGGTGACTTCCTGGTTCATGTTGCCAGCACAAACTCTGGCCCTTTCAGGAGGCCCAGCACTTGAATGGGGTTCGTGAGCAGAGTGCTACAACTTTCTTAATGAAAATATTGACCCACTGTGTGCCTGAAAATGGAGCAATGTGCATGGCTCTCAGAAGCAGCAACCAGCCTCCACCATGTTTTGAAACAGACCTTGTTTCAAAACAAAAACATAGAGCAAGTAATGCTCAAAACTAGAATTCAGGAAGTTTCTTTTATTGTTTTCTGAATTTTTGGAAAAGTGTTGGATCATTTAATTTTTCACTCAAGCCAATTTGAATTGACTATGACTCCTAAGTGAAATCTTTGAACATTGTCTACAGTCATAATTGTGTATTAGATGCACATTGCTTAAACAGGCCTCCTTGGCACCAAGAACATGCAGGGATATGGCTGTGCACCTGTTTCATTATTTCCAATTTATCCATGACATTCAAGGGTTGGTCTTCTGAGAGCATCACTTCTTTGGAGAGACCACACAGACTATCTCAATGGGTACCAATAAGTGCAACTGGCTGTCAGTAATCCAGTTATCAATTGCTCTCTAGAAAAGCTCACAAGCACACAGATTGCTTCTTAGACATATTCTGTATATACACACAATCTATGGGTTCCCCTTTCATGGGCATGATTGTCAAATGTCAGGCCACCATGTTTCCCATGTGGAAACCAGTTAATAGTCAGGGCTACAGGGTCCTAAGCTCACCATTCAAGGACTAGGATCCTGAAGTCAGGCATTTAGGCATCTGGCAGATGGTCATAGGGGGAAAAAAATGAGAAAAGCAAGAGTCCTGTAGATTTTCTGTGAGATGCTAAGGGATCCATACTCAGTCACGCTAGAGCCAAAAAGAGCCGCTGAGAAGATTAAGTCCCATGCTGGCAGGCTCTGCAGGCCTCTGCATGGCTAGCAGTAAGGACAAAGAACTCTCTGAGAAATTTAAAAATAGGTGGGGCTCCTGACCCTACCTCAAGCTCCGCAACTATGAAATGTGTTCAGTCAACTCATTAGACCTGCATCAAGAATCCTTTTCTTGGGCTGGAGAGATGGCTCAGAGGTTAAGAGCATTGCCTACTCTTCCAAAGGTCCTGAGTTCAATTCCCAGCAACCACATGGTAGCTCACAACCATCTGTAATGGGGTCTGATGCCCTCTTCTGGCCTGCAGGCATACAGACAGAACATTGTATACATAATAAATAAATAAATATTAAAAAAAAGAATCCTTTTCTTCTTCCCTTCTCTATCTAGAGACCCAGAGCAGGAGAAGGATGATGTACCTGTTCTTGGAACTGCATCATCTTTTCATGGAGGAAAGTCAGTTGATGGCGTAGCTGGTGCTAACAGTGGTCATATTAGTACAGAATTAAGTCAAGTCACAGTAGAACTTCCAAGACCAGTGTTTAGGGCCATAACAATCCATGACCCACTTTTAACAATAGAAAGTATAGACGTTTCTAGAAAGAATCAGATGCTAGTCTTTATTTAAGCAACAGTGAAAGACAAATACAGAGTCAACAGGACTTTCTGCTGTGTCCAGCACAGGTGTGTTCCATACATGCCCACGTTTTACAGAATGCATATTATTGCCGCTTTATTAATTTAAACAGTTTATTTTGTTTATAAAGGAACCTAATATCAGATTTAAAAGTCTTAGTCATTGATTAAACATAGAAGAGGCTACTTAAAGCGACCTCGCACCACAAGAGGTACTGAAGAGCTCCTAGCAGGAGAGATGCTAGCTGACTAAACTTTAGACACCCATGGTAAAGGCTGGCTGCTCCCATTGAGCCATTGCACAGGCTATGCGAGTCCCCTGGTCTTTGACTATGTGATTCCCTCTTCTGTTTGTCGCTGTGTCCTTCACTCTCTCTGGTACCCATTCATCGGCTCTCCCAGCTCTCCATACTTTTTAACTCTCTGTCCTTCCCCATTCTCCCGTCCCCCCACCCTCCTGACCCTTTATCTCTGTACGCCCCTTTTCTGTACTTGCCAGTCTACTGTTTTTAACCATCTGGGCAGACTCCTCTGCCCCTCTGCTTTTCCCAGTAGAAGCCCCCTTTTGTTTCTTCATGCTAGCGTTGGTTCTCAAGAGAGGACTTTGTACCCGCCCCTTCCCAAAGCTGCCTTTCACTGAAAACAGCCTCTCCTTGGAGGGTCTCTTTTCATCTGAACGTTGAATATTGATGGTGACATCTTTCACCTGGATACCTTGTGTAAGGTTCTTTATTTTAGATTCATAGAGAGAGAATTCCAGATCCCATGACCTGTTGTACTTTATGGCTTCTATTTTTTCTTTAAAATACTCCAGATCCTGCCTTACAGAGGGAGCAATTCTGAGGTAGAACTTCAGCCCCAGGCTCAAAGTGCCGTCTGTTTTCAACATGTCAGACAAGAACTGCAGGCTGAGGGTCATCTCCTCAGAGCTCTCCTGCTCCACCAGCTTCGCCACCTCTCTGCGTGTTGCCTTCCCCAGTTGACTCTGGTCCTCCTTCACGAGGAAGGACATGGCATAGAAAAATTCCTGGAAGCTGACGTGGCGAAAGCTGTAGAGCTTCTTGATGCCGAGCCCCTCGCGGTAGTCGATGCTGTTCAGGAAGGCGGTAAGGCTGGCGCCATCTAAGCTGTGCTTCCTTAGGACGTCTTCTTCGAATAGCAGCCTCTGGTGCTGGATCCCCTCAGCTGCCAAGCTGCACAGACTCCTCAGGACCCTGTGCCGGATGAGCTCAGAGCTGTCCCCATTGCCATCAGTGGGCAGGAAGGCAGACACATAAGCAGTGAAGATATCTGTACTATTGTTAGGTGTCTCTGAGACTTCCTGGCCTCCTGCCATCTTCCTCTTCAGCCAGGAGCAGACCACCCAGCAAATGCCCGGAACCTGGCATGCTTTGTAAAGTACATCATTGTTTTGCACAAACTCAAGGGCATTTCTCGCTTGCTCCTTATCCATAAAATAGGAGTTGAAATAATTCTTCCTCTCCTCCTCAGAGAAGCCTAAGACATGGACATGTCGCCTTTCACCTAGCATGGGTTCCAGACTCTGCAAAGCCGGCGGCCGAGTGGTAACGAGGAGGGAGCATGGTACCTCCCTTCTCCTAATGAGAATGTGTAGTACACGCTCCGCACGACTGGACTTCTGTAACTCGTCATAGCCATCGAGGACGAACAGGAGCCGCTCAGGCTGCTTCAGAATCTCCGTGACTGGGGCTTGGTCATCTCCGCAGCACCAGCAGATGAGGTTGGACAGATCACACTCGGGCAGCAGGACCACTTCTCTGCAGCTCACATAGAAAACATAATCGAAACGGCCTGGATACAGGGTCCCTTTGGCCCAATCCTGCACCAGTTTTTTGACCAGTGTCGTCTTCCCGGTGCCTGCAGATCCTTGCATCACGACTATGGGAGGGGCTGAGTAGGACTCCGCCTCTGGAGCAAATAAAGCCTCTATCCTGATTGGACCCAACTCCTGTTGCAGGTCCGAACGGGAAGGTGATCCAGAACTCCCTGGACCGGACCTGGAAACCAGGAGCAGCTCGTTGTTGCTGCTGCTGTTAACACCCCAATCTGGCCTCTCCTCCAAGCAGCGCACGTGCTCTCTGTAGATTTTCCTGTAATCTGAGTAACACAAATGGGGTTTTGGGTGTCGGAACGGGAACAACAAAAGGCAAACTGGCCCTTCAAACCCTGAGTTTGCTTTTTTGTTGTTGTTGTTGTTGTTGTTTGTTTATTTTTGATTGATTTTTTCTCTTTTTCATTTTTAAAAATTTATTTATTTTACATACCAACCGTAGTTTCCCTCCCTCCTCTCCTCCCTTCCCCTAGCCTCACCTCCCTTCCACATCTCCCCCCATCCACTCCTCCTCCTGAGTTTGCTCTTTAGTCTCATCTCCTGCCCTCTCTAACTTGTGTTGCTTTGAAGTTTATAGCTGTGACTTTATGAAGTGAAACTACTGTGTGTGTGGTGTGTGTGTGTGTGTGATGCGTATGTGGTGTGTGTGGTGCATGTGTGGTGTGTGCGGTGTGTGTGTGGTGCGTGTGTGTGGTGTGATGTGTGTGATGTGTGTGTGGTGTGATGTGTGTGGTGTGATGTGTGTGATGTGTGTGTGATGTGATGTGTGTGATGTGTGTGCGGTGTGTGACGTGTGTGTGGTGTGATGTGTGTGTGGTGTGATGTGTGTGTGGTGTGATGTATGTGTGGTGTGATGTGTGTTTGTGTGGTGTGATGTGTGTGATGTGTGTTTGTGTGGTGTGATGTGTGTGATGTGTGTTTGTGTGGTGTGATGTGTGTTTGTGTGGTGTGATGTGTGTTTGTGTGGTGTGATGTGTGCAGGCATGTTTTGAAAGTGAGTACATTAGTATGTACACATGCTCATGAGACTGTGCTGACAGAGTGTGTGCGTTCTGGGGGGAAGGGGTGTGTACACCTCAATGTGTGTGTGCAATGTGCAAGTTCCTGAGAAATCCTGTGAAATTTCCTCCTGGGGCCAGGTGAGGACAGAGAGGGGAGCAAAGAGAAGCTGAAAGCTGGTGCAGGAGCCGAGTTTGTTCATGGTAAGGGGTGGGTCAGAGCTTAATCCACAGCTGAACAAAAGCAAACAAGCAAACAAAAGCATGGATTCTGCTACTGAACTACTGTGTCTGTGTTACAAGCTCCTTACTGGCTGATCTATCGTCCCAGCTTGCCCACTCCCATGTCTGCAGCGCAGAAGGTCTCAGGAATGAAAGGAACCTGGGAAAGATCACAGGTGCCAATACAACCCCTGCACCCCAGCCGCCCCACCTCGAAAATAGACCAGGTAGCCATTTAGGCCCCATCACTTTCTAGGTTCACACGAGCCCACTGACTTCTCCATGAACAGCAGTCTAGCTGTTTATGAATTTGGGGAGGTGTGACCTCACACACGCTGAGGCTGTTGTTTCTGGTTAATGGAAGTCACTCCACCAATACTGTTCTCCATCCCCTCCCCTTCTCTAGAAACAGCAACTATAATTAGGAGGTGAGGTACTTTAGCCGTAAGACATCATAAAGCCCTGCCTTCAGCTCAAGGACTGCACCCAACATTCTTCAGACCCCTTGTCTGGAGACCCTGGGACTCTGCAGATCCCCAAATAAGGAGAGGACAGGATAATGAAAGGTATAGATTACAGGCTCTTAGCATCTGTGGGGCCTGGGGGTGTCTTTGGTGCCACCTCACTTCCCTCCCTCGGGCTGCACTCACCATTCAGACAAACCTGGCCGAGGTAGTCCACAAGTTCCATCAAGTTCATGGCCTGCAAGCTCCTGCTCACAACTCTCACAGCTTCCTGGGCTCCATACATCGAAATCAGTTTTGATGCGAGCTCCACCCGACTCAGACCCTCCAGTTCCCCTCGGGCCAGATGAAACTGGGTCATATCCCGTAAGTGGAACTTCAGCGTCTTGAAACTGTTCTCCTCAAGATCATTCAAGGCCCAGAGCAACGCCTCCCGGGGGCTGCTGGCTTGTGCCAAGGCCATGGTGGTCAGAGTTCAGCCAGCCACCTGGAAGTGAGAAGTAGTGAGACAAGGCTGAGTGGAAAGCAGCCTGGAGACTCCTCCTCCACCCTGCCTGCTCCATGCTTCGCAGTCTGTGGACCAGAGGCCTAGCAGAGACCAGGTAGACAAAGCTCTGAGAAAGGCAAGTGGGTGATTGTCTGACTTCACAGGGGAAATTATCTAATCATCCCTGTTCTATCAGATAGTAAGTATGACTGTGTGGGTAATTGTCAAGAAGGTCCTCCTTCCTTCCGCCCTTCCTTCCTCTTCTTCCTCCCTTCCTTTCTTCCTCCCTTTCTTCCTACTTATAGACATGTTTGTGTGTGACAGGGTCTCATGTTTTCTAGGTCAGCCTCAAACTCTTTTTGTACCTGAAAATGACCTTAAACTTCTGATCCTCCTGGCTCTGCCTCCTAAGTACTGTGATTACTGCCATGCAGTACTATGCCTGGCTTTGTGGGATGCCGGGGACTGAGCCTAGGGGTTCATGTGTATTAGGCAAGCATTCTCCCAGCTAAGCAATATCCCCAGGCGCCCATCGGCACTCAGTGCCTCCTTAAATTATCATTAAGAAAAAAGTGTTAGAGTTTTTAATTTCACAAGTCTTTGATTGTGACTGTTTCCAGAACATGTGCGTTATCTGCTGAGACCACAGAGACAGAAAACAGGAAGTCTCCATCCTCAGTCCACTGCTTCATACACCAACATCACAAGCACAGCCACGCACGGCATCCAAAATTGGTCTCCCCGTAAGGAGACAAGTTCAGATAAGGCTAAAGGAATGGACACTATTAGTGCTAGACTTGAACTCAGCATCTGCTAAGGGAAGGAGAGCAACAGTGACTAAGAGGGGACTTCCGAATCCAGGAGACACCTGTCGTCCAGCGTCATGAGGAAGCCATTGTGGAAGTGTGACGAGGTGCTCAGAAAAGCCTTTTGTAGTGGGCTTGCTGCAACTCGAGTATCAGTATTTTGACTGAAAACCAGGGAAAGGAATAGACCTCTCAGAAACACATTAGGACGCAGGAACACTGGGGATTCCCTACAAAGCTCCGATTCTGGAGAAACACATTCCAGAACAAGAAGACAACAACAGAGCCCTGGACTAGTCGAGCTCAGGCTTGAGGAGCTGGAGGTGAGAGAATGACTCAGCTCCCTGGGGCAAGAGGACAAAAAGCTAGCTGTCCAGGAGAGCTACAACAGGTCCATTTTCAGCTTTGCAGGCCAAGCCTGGGTCCTCTTACCCTAAACCCACCAGTTAATGATTATCTGGTAAGGTCAGAATTCCAAGTAAAGGTGTGAATTCTCCAACATGTACTATCTGTCTATGGGCACAGTAGGGGGGGAGGGGACTGGAACCCATGAAGGACCTCAGTGAACAGGGAAGCAGAGATCTGATGCCTCCACATCAGACCTGTCAGCTGGCACGAGCAATTGTTCACCAGAAGAGAACTTGACCCCTTAAGAGGCAGAGGCAGGCGGACCTCTGAGTTCGAGGCCAGGCTGGTATGCAGAGTGAGTTCCAGGACAGCCAGGACTGCACAGAAAAACCCTACTGAAAAGAAAGAAAGAAAGAAAGAAAGAAAGAAAGAAAGAAAGAAAGAAAGAAAGAAAGAAAGAAAGGAAGGAAGGAAGGAAGGAAGGAAGAAAGAAAGAAAGAAAAGAGAGAGAGAGAGAGAGAAAAGAAATAGAAACTTGACCTCATTTGCAAACATTAAACTTGGGAAACAAGGGAGGGAGCAAAGGCATGACCAAAAGAAAGAACCCAAGATGGTTCACATCCCTCCTTGAAAGCGTTTGTCCTTTCGGCAACTTGACTGGGGTGGTTGACAAAGAAGTGGAGCACTGTCCCCACATTCTCTGCCACTGTACCATTTCTCCAGACTGGTGAAGCCACTGCAGGGTGGGCTCTGGAAGAGTGAAAAAGGAAGAAAACAGGAACTGTGAAGCAGAGGTACAAACACATTCCTAAATGCGCCTAAAAGGCAGCTGGCCAGTTGGTCTAGAGAGTAGGGACACCATCCTCTCCCTAAATGTGGACCGTTTCTCTGAAAAGATTGTCTTCAAGATGAAAAGAACAACAGATTGGTAGTTTAACTGATGCCTTTGTCTTCCTGAAAAAGCTATGGAGAGACAACCAAAGGTACAGACAACAGTAAAGTTGCCAGAAAGCTAGAAAAGAAAGTAAAATAAATATTTTAGGAGCAACAAAAGAATAAGACATAAAACACAGCAAGCTAAAGCACTCAGGCGAACAATGTTTGCATACAAACAATAGAACAGCCACTGGATGACTACGATCTCTATTATAACCTCAATGAGAGGACAACAGCCGAGAGGCTGGAAAGATGACTCCAGGGCCAGGAGCTCTGGCTGCTCCTCCAGAGGACCTAGGTTTGATTCCCGGCACTACACGGCAACTCACAACCATCTACAACTCCAGTCTCGGGGGATCAAATATCCTTTTCTGGGCTCTGAGGGCACTGAGCATGCACCTGGTGCATAGATATGCATGCAGGCAAAACACCCATATGCATAAAATCATGTTTTTAACATTAGAGAGGATGGTAATGGAATGATTAGGGTAAAAGGCCAATGGGTGACACCTAAAACCTTGAGTCAAAAAGCAGCTGTGTGTGTACTGTTTAGAAGTACAAAGACGCAGCAGGGTTAGAGAGATGGTTCTGTGTATAAGAACACTGTCTATGTAAGCATGGCACCTGAGAAGCAAGCATGAGGACTTGAATTCATATTCCAGCACCCATGTAAAACCACTGAGGGTGGGTGCATGAGAATGACTGAGGTTTGTTGCCCCCTAACCTAGATCCAATCTCAATGAAAGTTCGCAGTGGGTTTTTGATCCTACTGCACGTACTGGCTTTGGGGGAGCCTAGGCAGTTTAGATGCTCACCTTAGGAGACCTGGATAGAGGTGGGCGGTCCTTGGGCTTCCCACAGGTCAGGGAACCCTGATTGCTCTTCGAGCAGATGAGGGAGGGTGACTTGATCGGGGGAGGGGGAGGGAAATGGGAGGCGGTTGCGGGGAGGAGGCAGAAATCCTTAATAAATAAATAAATTTAAAAAAAAAAAGAAAGTTCCTGTCTCAAAGGAACAAGATAGAGAGTTGTAGTCCAGAATACCTGACGTCCTCTGGCCTGTGCACACACAAAGTACCTACACTCACACACATATGCATATGCAACAAACACATAATACATCTGTCTGCCTCTCTCTCTCTCTCTCTCTCTCTCTCTCTCTCTCTCTCTCTCTCGTGTGTGTGTCTGTCTGTGTGTGTGTGTGCATGTGTACAAAGACATAAGATAGTTAAAAATTTAAAGTAGTTGCCTTGGGGAAGAAGGATGGTGATGGTGAGAAAAATGAAAACTGAAGGCACAGACTTTGTAATAAATTGAATTTCTGATACATACACATGTATCACTGAGATGAAACAATAGGTCATAGATCATCTTGGGGAAAAGATAGGTGGCAAAGAAATGGAGGTAACATGTGTAGTCTTTCAGGAAGCTTCTCCATGAAGGGACTCTGCGAAGTGATGGGGAAATGCTAGGCCAAGGAAAGGTCTTTGTTCTCACACGGAAAAGGGATATTTTTAAATGCCAACAAAAAGCATCCAAAAGAGAGATCAGGCTAGACATCTCAAATGGGCGGGAGGGGGAATTGAGACTGGAACTGGATTAGGACCCTAAACAGAGGGAAAGCCGGAGGGTGGTTTCAGTGAGAAAGGCTCTGGGAAGGAGAGACAACTGTGTGGGTCTCTTGGTCAGAAGATGGATGTAAGCATGTCTAACAGAAGCTATATTCTTTACGATGTACGGCTTATAGGATCTCCAAAGAGCTTGAAGGCAGCGGTGGTAGGGGATGGGAAAGCCAGGGGGTGAACGAAGCCAGCCCTCTCACCTGTGCACCTTGATCCCTTCTCCAAATCCCAACTGCGGTGCTCTGTGAGCACTCCCTGAAGTTCAGAGGAAACGGCAGGAATGGGAACTGACTTGCCCAAAGCCTTAGCCAAGATCAGGCTAGAAACAGAAACCAGAGCACCAGAGATTAAGCAAGAAGCCAAGATGAGAAAACAAAAGAACGAGACATGACGGCATACGTAGGGTGCCAGAGAGCAGAGGACTTACTGCACCAACGCCAGCTCTCAAGGTCTAAGTCACTGGGCCAGACTCTCAGCAACACCTCAGTATTTATAGAAACAGGAACTGAGTTTATTGGAGGGGCGGAGGCAAGAGATGAAATGGTGTTAACCCTGTCCTGGCTAGAGGCAGAGATGACGACTAGAGAAACTGAGTCCCCAAAAAAGAGAAGATTAAAATGGGGAAAGCAGGACCAAGAGTAGAAGCAGATAGAAAAAGTGGGAAAGAAGAGATATAGGAAAGACATACAACACATAAACTGAGCAGGAAAAAACAGAGAGGAGAGAGACAAGAGCAGGGAGCTGCCTAGAACACACGTGCACGTGTGTGTGTGTGTGTGTGTGTGTGTGTGTGTGTGTGTGTTGTAATGTTCCTTCCAATCCCTGAAACAGGCTAGGTAAACAACCTATAGGCCTACCTTCATATGATTCCCTGGTAGAGATAATCCTGTTTGTTTCGCTTTGTTTTGTTTTGTTTTTTTCAGGCATGACTTCTCAGACACTTTCCCCCCAGGAACTAGAAAGTGACATGCGGTGGTTAATTTTGTGTGCTCCAACCTTTGGGCAATACATCAGAGAGAGTTTCTATGATGCTGTATTTAGGATGTGACTGACATTTGAATCGGTAACTGACTAAAGCCAGCTGTGCTCCCCATTGTGGGTGCCACTCATCCCATCAAATGAAGCCTGGACAGAAGGAAAGGCTGATCAGCTCATGAATAAGAGGGGTCTCCTCTTACTGTGTGTGTGGACCATGTTTCCCTCACTGTTGGTCCTAGAGTTTTATTTTTATATGTGACATAATTTTATATACATATATAATTACCATGTATCACAGCACTTTCTAACACAATATAGGATTTACTCAGTACTTAGTGCTTCTTTTTCCCCCAGTGAAGTGGAAACCAGGGCTGTTTGGTTCACTGGTATACTCAAGCAGCTAAAGAGTGTCTGGTATATATTAAGCATTTAAATTGTTGAATGAACATACTTCCCTAGTGACACCTTATGAAGCCATCATAAATAAAGCACTGTTAGCCAGACATGATGGTTCGTGCCTTTAATCCAGGAAGCTGAGGCAGGGAGGTTGAAGTGAATTTTAGGCCAACCTGACCTATATAGTGAACTCCAGCCAGCATGAACTGCAGAGTAGATCCTGACTTCAAAAATAGCAAAGAAAAGAGAGAGGGAGGGACAGAGGGAGGAACAGAGGGAGGGACATAGGGAAGGAGGGACAGAGGGAAGGAGGGAATTAAAGAAGAAAGAAACAGAGCGAGAAAGAAAGAAAAAGAGAGAGCCAGAGAGAAAGAAAGAAAAAAGAGAGAGAAAGGAAGAAGGGAGGGAGGGAGAGAAAAGGGAAACTGTGTGTGTGTGTGAGAGAGAGAGAGACAGAGAGAAAGGCCCCTTTAAAGATCACTTTGACTTTTTTTTTTTTTTGATTTTTCGAGACAGGGTTTCTCTGTGGTTTTGGAGCCTGTCCTGGAACTAGCTCTTGTAGACCAGGCTGGTCTCGAACTCACAGAGATCCGCCTGCCTCTGCCTCCCAAGTGCTGGGATTAAAGGCGTGCGCCACCACCGCCCGGCTCCACTTTGACTTTTAATATCCAATTTAAGTCCAAAAGAATTGCGGCCTTTACGCTAATCTGTACCGCCATCTGGTGGCAACTCTGTAGATTGCTAGTTGTTTCTCTCCACCCACCCCACAACACACACGCCTCAGTCGCTCCCAAAGTTACTAGGAACTACTTTGGTCTGCTCCTCACTGAGTGTGCATCGGACGAAAATTAGATGCGCACAGAGCTCACTAACATTTACAACCAGCCGGAAATTTCAGTGCCCAATAGTCATCCAGAGCGGATTCACGTGGTACAAATTCAACCAACCAGGTTCCCAATACTGTCCGGCTCACGCCCTTCCGTTCTGGGCTCCTTCTTTCTCCGCAAGATGGCATCCCCGACCGTACCGGCGAGTGTTCCTGCTGCCACTGCGGCCGCAACCCCTGCGCCGGCTGCCACCGCAGCCCCGGCTGCCGCCCCGACAGCGCCCACGCCGGCTCCGGCGCCGGCTGCGACTCCCGCTGCCGCCCCGGCTCCTGCCTCGTCCTCCGACTCTACGGCCGCTACGCCTGCCGCTCCGGGCCAAACCCCGGCCTCCACGCCAGCCCCTGCGCAGACGCCGGCGCCTTCACAGCCCGGGCCCGCCCTCCCGGGGCCTTTCCCCGGCGGCCGCGTGGTCAGACTGCACCCGGTCATTTTGGCCTCCATCGTGGACAGCTACGAGAGACGCAACGAGGGAGCTGCCCGGGTTATCGGCACCCTACTGGGTGAGTGCTGAAGAAAGGGATATTTTTCTTCCCGTTCATCTCTCTCGTCCCATCGCTATTGAACTCTTAACCTGCTTCTCTTTTTCACCTTCTTGATGGCACTTTCCTTCCCAAGTGACTTGAATCCTGCCGAATCGCTGTTGTGTTGAGCGACAGAAGTGTGCAAGCTATTGAGTAGTGTGTAATTTTATATTCCTATCGGCTAAGGACGGAGAGTGCTTGTTGCCAACAAGAAGTTAAAAGCTCTTGACTCTTTTAAGCACAGTACACACATTTTCCCTCTTATCCGCTGACCAACCAACACACACACACACGTACCCACCACTCATGTCTGAGAAGAGGATGTGTCAAAAGCTTCCCCCAATTCAACACGTAAACCAGGTATGTTCAGAACTGATTCCGGATATATAATATTTTGCTTTCCTGAACTTTTAGACAGCCACTCAGTCCCAAGGACCTCCCTCATACTAGTTTCCCGTGGATTAAAAGCTGTATCTGCTCAGGCCCAAGTTCCTGCCCCCACCTCACGCTCCTCTGATTTTCCATGTGGACGCAAACAGTAGTATGACCTGTTTACAAGCAACCTGAAAATGAAGAGTGATCCTGTCTTTGCCTGTGTTACAGATTTGGGGACGTAGATAGTTTATGTTAAAGTGGTTTGTAAATGGAAAAGCACTGAAGATTGCTGAGTACATTTCTCTCTTTCTCTCTCTCTCTCTCAACTTGCTTGCACTCTGCCTTAGTAACAGCTTTTAAACACTGGCCTTCCACTCTAGTTACGTCCATCATTTATTTCTTAGTGATCTCGTAGCAGTTCCTGTACTGTGGAAGACCATTCAATTCCTTCAAAGTGGACAAATCAGACTCCAGCAATTATTAGTTTTCTGTCATGGGACAAATCACCAAATATCTGGTTCTTTCGTGGATTCGTGGGGGGTGGGGGGCTGGTCAAAACGGTTTCTCTGTAGCTTTGGGGCTTGTCCTGGAACTCACTCTGTAGACCAGGTTGGCCTCAGACTCAGAGATCCGTCTGCCTCTGCCTCCCAAGTGCTGGGATTAAAGGCCTGTGCTATCACCGCCTGGCCTGTCAGGGACTTTTTTAGCAGACTGTTTTCATGAGAATGAAATTATTACAGAAAGCAAGTGATGATTGGCACACCTCAGGTACAGCAGCTGTTGGTCGCCCTCTACTACACAGGAGGCCAGACTAGCACACCATACATTTCTTTGACAGTGTAGCCCTTTACAGAAACTTAAGAGTTGATACATTGTCTCTCATCAAAACACACTTGCATTTTCTTCTTCACAAGTATCTTCTGTGCTCTCCATCGTTTCAGTTCAGTTCCTAACTTCCCTCTATTTTTAACCTCTCGCAGTGTGTTAGTTTTCTGGAACTGCCATATTGTGAGCGTCTATAACCAATATGCTTGCATCAATGACTTGCCACTTGACAGATAGAATATGCAATCTAATTTTCAGTCTGTGGAGCTGTTTACATGGAGGAACCAATGTCTACTAAAGCTTAGCAAGGCAGCTGTAGTCTCTGAATTCTCCATCAGATTGAATCCTGCTCGGTGCTTCCACCGCTACAAAACAGTTGAGTTATTGATGGAAAAACAAATGAAGCGATATGTGCTTGGTAGGAACTGAGACTTTGGGGTTGCATTAATTTGTAAAAGACTTTGTTTGGCTAAGTGAAATCATTGGTGACTCATGTACCATAAAACTGCTAGGTACTTAGAATTCAAAGTCAATCAAAGGAACACTGTTGTAGCCTTAAACTCAAGGCAGAAACAGTCCCTATACCATAGAAGTGATGACTCTCTGCTAGTGTGATGTCCTGTGGAAACACTGAGACATAACTGTTTTAAAAGGTTGTGAAGGACAGACAGAGAAGATGTGAAAGTTCCTGGCAAGGCGTGACACATTTTCAGGGTAAAGTCAGTCCTTCAGTGGATGGTGCCCACGTGTGTTTCCCAAGGAAGCAAGACCTGACTAAATTATTTTCAGTGAATATACCCATAGGGTATAGTTCTTTGTAAGCACTACTAAGTTCAGTGTTCTTTATCCTTTAAACAAAAAGTTTAACTATTCAAATTATAGAGCATAAATATTATGTTTTAAATACCATAATTTTAAAAGTTTTGAGAATACTAACTTTTTGATCCCTGAATCTCAAAAAATAAATAACATGCCTGGAATTTGGAAACTGAGAACTTGTTTTCACCTTATGTAGTGGTTCTAAAATGTATCACTGTTGAGAAACAAACATTTTTAATTTAAAAATGAAACAAAATTTTAAAAAGACAGCTCTTGGTAGTCCGCTGCTTGAAGAGGTCAGCATTCCCCTCTCATGAGAGGGTGGCAGGAGGGGGCGCCCTCGGTGGTTCTGGTTCTGGACACCTGCCTCTGCTGCAGGAGGGGGCGCCCTCGTTGGTTCTGGTTCTGGTTCTGGACACCTGCATCTGTGGCAGGAGGCTCTTGAGCAGCACTCACTCCAAAACTGGAAGACAGGAGAAATGAGAGTATGGTTGCTTTGTGGAGAGGAGTAGACCTGAGCTGGGCCTGATGACAGATTGAGAGCGGTGCAGTAAAGAGACAGCACATGAGAAGTGGGGCTACAGAGGGACGAAGAATTGAGAGCTAGGAAATAGAGACGGCAGGCCGTAGCATGACCAGAAGTGCAGCTTCAGAGGGTGATTTCTAGGCCTTCAGCTGTGCACAGAAGAAAGGAAATAGCGTTTTACTTGGGCTTGGTGTGTATTCCTTCTGAGATATCATTGAGTGTGGCAGTGGGTTTGTTAAGTTGAAAATGAGTGAGAAAGGCTGCCAAGATGGTTCACAAGCCTGACCTTCTTTTAATTCATGGAACCCATGTGGAAGGAGGAAACGAACTCCTGCAGATTGTCCTCTGAGCTCCACAGGCGAGCAGTTGCCCGTGCACACCCACAATCAATCGAGGTAAAAGAAAGGATTTAACAGTAAACGGAGAGAATGTCAAGAGATGTGGGCAAGCATGTGTTGGCCACCAGGAGCCAAGAAGTAACTGAAGTCATAAAGGCGGATGGAATCACCTCACAGGGATTGGTGGCAGTGTTTAAAAAAAAAAAAAAAAAGTTGGGAAATACTTTTAGCTTTGTGTGCAGTCTGTCACAGCTACTCAACTCTGCCTTTGTAGGGGGAAAAAAGGTCAAAAATAATGCATAAGAGATTGGGCAAGCAAACATTTATCAGCTGAAATGTTTCTGGATCAGGACTTGGCCTAGAAAAGGAACATAGAGCAAAAACTAGGAACACTAAGAATGCGGAGCCAACAGATTAGGAAGAGAGAAAACTAGAAGAGACTGGTGCCATGGAGAACTAAGGGACCTAAGGCTCTGGAATGGAGGAAGCAGTCGTGACGGTCAAATGCTGATGAGTGGTCCGGTGAGAGGATGTGTGCCCATAGGTGTAAGAACATACATAGTTCAGAAAGCAGAACCATGCCAGACCAAACCACTAGCAGGGACGTGTTGCAGTAGGGGTGGGGAGCTTGCAGGAAGGTGCCAGTACGTTAGAAGAAAGTGAAGTTGGAGTCCATGGCTCAGTGAGACCCAGGAACTGATGTCTGTGGTAGACTCACAGATAGAGAGGTGATAGATGGGCTGGCTTCTCTAAAGGGAGGTCCAGGTAATGCCCTGAAAGCTGTGTTTACAGTGACACTAGACGGCTCTGTTGGCAGTCAGCCTCAGCAAGCTGTGCAGGCCAACATACAGGGAGAAACCCTAGAGCAGTGAGACCCCTTTGGGGTTGAACATTGCTTTCACAGGGGTCACCGAAGGCCATCAAAAAACAGATATTTAGTTTATGTTTCATAACAGTAGCAAAATTACAGTTGTGAAGTAGCAATGAAATAATTTTATGGGTCACCACAGCATGACAGTCACAGCTCTAGGAAGTTTGAGAAGCATTGCTCTAGAGAGTGAAGAGTGAGTATTCCGGGGAATGGGAGTGGACAGTAACAGCCAAGGGAGACCTTCCTTGGTGACAGGAGGAAGAGTTTGAGTTCTCTAGAAGATTCTGTTTATGTGGAACTTGGCGCTAATGTATTAGCTTGATATTTGTTGACTTTGAGGAGAACTCCAAATGCATTTCAGAATTAGGAGCTGGAGATAGCCCTTAGTTGGTAGAGCGACAGAGCACCTGCCAGCTATGCATGAAGCACTGATTTCAGTCCTCACCACATAAACCAGGTGTGGGGGGGGGGGGCACACTTGGAATCCTAGCACTTGGATGCTGGAGCCATGAGGCTCAGGAGTTCTCCATCATTTGTGGTTACAAAGGATCCTGGCTCCCAAAACAAAACAAAAATAGGGGAAAAGTAGTTGTGCACTGTGGGACCGCAGGATTTTTTGTTTTGTTTTGTTTTTTGGGGGTTTTTGTTTTGTTTTGTTTTTAAATATTTATTTATTTATTATGTATACAATATTCTGTCTGTGTGTATGCCTGCAGGCCAGAAGAGGGCACCAGACCCCATTACAGATGGCTGTGAGCCACCATGTGGTTGCTGGGAATTGAACTCAGGACGTTTGGAAGAGCAGGCAATGCTCTTAACCTCTGAGCCATCTCTTCAGCCTGGGACCGCAGGATTTTGTAACACCTGGCCATTCTCTCTTTTCCAGGAACTGTTGACAAGCACTCAGTGGAAGTCACCAACTGCTTTTCAGTGCCGCACAACGAGTCAGAAGATGAAGTGAGTTGTAGATTTCAGCAGCCCCTGTGCAGTTTCTAGTATTCATCTTCTGGCTGCCCTCAAGGCCCCACTGTGCTGTGTCTGTAACCCGAGCTGCAGGCAGAGCACAGCTTCCCCTGTCCACACCCTGGGCTTCTTCATCAGCTGGGTGATCATTCTTCCTATTCAGTTTTGGTGTGCACTAGCTTTTTAATGTCCTCTCCTGCCCTCTCTCTTAGGTGGCTGTTGACATGGAGTTTGCTAAGAATATGTATGAATTGCACAAAAAAGTTTCCCCAAATGAGCTCATCCTAGGCTGGTAAGTTGAGGGGGGTAGGTGGATGGAAAAGTCTTTATTGAAGGGCAGTCTTGTTTGTCATCAGATTAGATCTTGTCTCACCTTTCAGAGATACAGTATTCAAAACATATAACCTTGAGCCTATAAATTCAGTATTTTGGTGATAAATCTGATCCTATAAAGTCAAGAATATTTATTTTCAGTTATAGTTTTGCTATTGCAAAGTTTGTTGACATTGTTAATTACTGCTGACATAGTGTCAGGACCCCAGAGACGCCCCCGCCACTATTGTATTCTGTATTGGCATCAGGTGCCATGCATCTATAACTGCTGTTTTCCAGGTATGCGACAGGCCATGACATCACAGAACATTCTGTGCTGATCCATGAATACTACAGCCGGGAGGCCCCAAACCCCATTCACCTCACTGTGGACACAGGTCTGCAGAATGGGCGCATGAGCATCAAGGCTTATGTCAGGTGAGTCCTGGGCAGTAGGGGCATTCCCGCTGTGCCTGGATGACCTCCCACTCCTGCCCCACTCGGGTCTCACTCTGTAGCTCGTTGTCTCTTCAAGAACTTCAGTTCCTTTGACAGCTGTGATTAGAGAAGGTTCTGAAGCAGAGTCTGACCCCATAATTTGTACTCGCTGATCCTACGTAAACTGGAGCACTTGTCGTCTGTGACCACTCCTCATGGTAGTGCCTTTAGTTTTCATTGTCTTAGTGCTTTCTGTGGCTGTAATAAACACTGACCACAGCCAACTTGGGAAGGAAGGGGCTTATTTCACCCTATAGGTGACATCTGTCATCGAGGGAAGACAGGGCAGGCACCTGAAGCAGAACCACAGAGTAATGCTGCCTGCTCCCTGTTCCCCTGGCTTGTTCAGGCTGCTTTCTCCTACCACCCAGGACCACCACCCCCTACATCAATCCTCCATCCAGAAAATGCCCCACAGACTGGCCTAAGGCTGCTCTAGTGGGAAAAAAAAAATGAGGTTCTTTCCAGATGACCTAGTTTATGTCAAACAGATAAAATAATAGTAATAATTTTTAAATTTTATATTAAAAAGCCCTAACCAGTACATTCATTATTCCTAGAATCTAGCATAGTATTTATAAGCTAGAGAATGCTGGCCTTGTGTAAGCACATCTTTTGAGCTGGGATTCAGTATACTTTTAGACGATAACATTGCAGTGTTGACACAGAACTTGCTGGCAACTACAATGCCATTTGTCAGGATTTGCTGGGAAGGCTTTAGCAGTGAGGAAGGAAGAGTTATCACTACAGCTTAAGCCTGTTGATAGGCATTGAGCCCTCGCCTTCACCCCCTTTTTAGTCTCTACAAATTCAGCCTCTCAAAATCCATATGAAAATACAGAGTTGAAATAGTAAACACAACTTTAGTGAAGTTACTTCTAGCGCCCAGTCCAGTGGTTTGGGGCATAAGTCAGTTGGTCTTGTAGTGATAATGAGAGGTTCAGCCCCAGGAAAAGATTACTCCAGTGTGTCTGTTTTCCCTGAAAATGGGTGTCGAGGCAGCCAGGAACATCCAGAGTCCTATCCTCATTACTGGCAATATGAAGTCATCCTCTAAGAGGCAAGGCTGAAGAGGATAAGAAAAGTTTATTCTCAAGATGTTTCTGGGACAGTCCTGGCCTTCTCAACTGGATGGTGTTGCCCTTGTGACTGTGATGCTTTCTAGCCTAGTCTGGACACGGAAACTACTCCCAAGGGCATCTGGTTACCCTTTCTTCTCTTTCCCCAGCACATTAATGGGTGTCCCTGGGAGGACCATGGGAGTGATGTTCACACCTCTCACAGTGAAGTATGCATACTATGACACCGAACGCATTGGCGGTGAGTTTCCTTCCCCCACTCTGCACACCTAGAGACCCCAGGCTGATCAAGGGAGGGAGCTGTTTCTCTGTGGCAGAGGTGGAGGGAGGGCTTGGGTAGCTTACAGAACACTGTTCAAGGTTCATGCTGACAGAAGTTGAAGATTGTTCAGGGTAGGACATTGTCAGTACCACAGGCCACATAATCTCCATAAGAGGCCAGCATCAGTAGTTAACAACCCAGGTGGAGGAGCTGAGCTCTCCAAAGAAAGAAAAGTCAGTGCGTGGAAACCCAGGATTTTGGAGAGCTGACTGTGTCCAGAGTGGGTGGAGAGAGTTAGTAGGTGGTTAACGACCTTTCCTCTTGCCATGACTAAGTTTTCTCTGCACTCCCACAGTCGATCTCATCATGAAGACATGTTTTAGCCCCAACCGGGTGATTGGACTCTCAAGTGACCTACAGCAAGTGGGAGGGGCCTCAGCTCGCATCCAGGATGCTCTGAGCACTGTGCTGCAGTATGCTGAGGATGTGCTGGTAAGATGGGGTCAGGGGGCAAGGGAGGCTGACAGCCTGTGGGCCTGCCAGCGACATGGCAGTCCCTAACAGTGCCTCACCGAGTCTCTGTTTTGTGCTCAGTCTGGAAAAGTGTCTGCTGACAACACTGTGGGCCGCTTCTTGATGAGCCTGGTTAATCAAGTACCCAAGATCGTTCCTGATGACTTTGAGACCATGCTCAACAGCAACATCAATGTGAGTCATGGCTGGACCATGGAAGTTGTGTAGACGGAAGGCTGCGGTGCAGTCCAGGGTGGAGGCAGTCCAGCATGTCCAGAGGGTCTCCTCCCCTAAGTAACTAGACTCAGGTAGAGGACTTGCTAAAGTCCAAGGTAACAGAGACAATTCTAGTTTCCTCACCCATACTTCAAAAGCCTCCACTCCATCCCCGATTCTATAAGCATCGGTAGAGAGGATGGTGTTCGTGCACATCCCCTCCTGGCTTCCACCTTCAGCCCCTGCCCAGTCTGCCCCAGCTGTCCACAGTGGAGCAGCCAGCACCAGACTTCTGTCGCCGCTCCATTCGCTGTTTTCATTTGTCTTTCAGGACCTGCTGATGGTGACCTACCTGGCCAACCTCACCCAGTCACAGATTGCCCTCAACGAGAAACTTGTAAACCTGTGAAGGAGCCCCAAGAGGCTTTTGTGCTGGTCCTGGTTTCCACCACAGGACTAGGCTGAAGTGGAGGCAAAGGGTGTCTGTGTCTTGAGTCACAATGACTCAGTCAGCTGCTTGGGACTCCTAATAAACATAGCCTACCTTTTGTAAATGAACTTTATCTGATGTGACTTTATTGTTGGCTGGGAGAAAGAAAAGTGTTGTTGAGCTCATACAGAAGACAGGGAGTGGGCATTGGAGGAGACGCTGGTTAAGTGTTGGCATGACTCATCAGCAGTAGTGCACCCACAGCCCAGGCTCTGGTAGCTTCACCTGCGCCACACAGACGGCCTTCTTGGCACAATGGCTTTATAGTCATACTGTTTTACTCTCAGGATCATAGCAAATGGAATCTCCAAAATTGGTATGTGTGTGTGTGTTTCTTCATTTTTTTTTTGTCCTCCTTAGCATCTTACCGGATGGCAGTCCAGGGGTTGTCTTGTGTACAATCTGGAGGAACTTGGAGATGTGCTAATGAGCCTGAACAGAAGGAAAAAAGGGTGGGCGCACGCCTCAGCCCTGGGACCCATGAGCCCATCTTCACGGTGAGAAATATCTGCTTTAGTGGACTATTTGATCTGGAAAGGTGTGCTCATACAGACACATGTATATGGCATGCATGTGCCTAACCAAACCAAAAGCCAAAGAATGCTGAACTTAAAAGGCAGTAGTGGTTGGTCACCTTAGAGGTGGAGGGAAGCGGGCAAGTAGAAGCAAGCGCAGGGTAGTGACTGGTCTAGTGTGTGACAGCGGCAGGTTAATGCGTCTAAATAGAGCCAGGTATGACTTGATGGTGTGCTTTTCATTATCACCCAGTTTGTTCTAGACGGCAGACATTGTGTTTAAATGAAAGAAAATACATTGAAAACAATGTGGAAAAGAGGGTTTTTGTTTTTTTAATGTTGTCTAGTTGATACAGTGGAAGAAAATGAAAATGCTAATGAGAAGCTCAGGACTGTGGCTTGGTAGAATGCCTAAGGTGCATGAAACTCTGGGGGGGGGCTCCCCATAAAATCGGGTGTGATGGTACACTTGTAATCCCAGCCAGGGAAGAAGGGGGCAGGAAAATCAAAAATTGAAGCTTACCTTCAGCTGTGTATGAGTGTGACAGCAAATAGAACACAGGAGAAACACAGGCAATTACACAAAGACAGCGTATTCTCGATGAAAATGTAAATTGCGTATCTGTCACAATTAACAGTAAAATGCGAAGATAATTAGATCTGGACAAGCTGTTTCTAAACGTTTATGTGAAAAAATAAAAATGTCTTCCAAAACCCTGTCTCAGAGCTGTGTGCCCACAAACTGTGTGACTCAACACCAATCAGACATTCCAGTAGAAGGTTCTTAATGATCCATGAAGAACTTCCTAAGTACTGAGAGTCCACAAGCTAGTCTTTAAAGATTGATATCCGATAACCCCTTAAAACTTTTGACTGGTAAAATACATATACAAATAATGCAACTATAAAGCTGGAGAAATATTTGAGATTCCTGTCAAAAATGTAATATTCTTGCCACAGAATGCTCAACCACTTTTTGTTTTGATTTCAGGTTTTTTTGTTGTTAATGGTTTTTTGAGACAAGGTTTTCTGTAGCTTTTGATCCTGTTCTGGAAATAGCTCTTGCAGACGAGGCTGTCCTCAAACTCACAGAGGCTTACCTCTGCCTCCTGAGTGCTGGGATTAAAGCGTGCACCACCATTGCCCAGCCTTGTTTTCAGTTTTTGAGAGGGGAACTCACTATTTGCTCTAGCTATTCTGGAACTCATTGTGTAGACCAGGCTAGCCTCAAACTCACAGAGACCCACCTGCCTTCATCTCCCAAGTGCTGGGATCAAAGGTGTGCACCATCACACCTGGTCCCACAGCCAGTCTTTCAAAGGCCACTTATCTGCTGGGTGTCAAGATACAAACAGTTTACACTCCTACATACATACACACACACACAACACAAAAAAGCAAAGATGCTTGATGTCACTTATAAATAATATACAATGCCATCTTATCATGTTTTCTGCTCTATGAATGGCTAGCAGTGATGGCCAGAGAAAGGGAAGCATGACAGAGATGCATCTCTGGCAGGGATAGCCTGTGTTGCAGAATTTTAAATTTGTATTTATCAAATTAATCTTGGGATTCATGTATGTGCATGTAATATAGTACATAAATAATTATATCTGGCTCTGTTAGCATAAAGATTTTCATCAACACAAGTGAGTGATTTTATGAGTCATTACTCAGCAGATGAGTAATTTTATGACATAAAATTCAATATTGTGTAGTTAAGAATGAGACAGTGCCTTACATATTGATCATAGCAGGTCTAAAAGAATGTAAAAAGGAAAGTGGTATCTGTAGTGATTGTCGTGGCGTGCATTAAAATGATAGTAATGCCTGGACTAGCAGTGGACGTCTGTGCAGGCGCTGCTCTTGGTGGCTGTCTTGTATTGGACGGGCATGCTCAGTAATGCAAGCTCTGGCCCTTAGTGTTATCTCCCAGGAGGGAAAGCAGTTGGCTATGGTAGTGTCTAGGCTATGAATTATTATATCTACTTGTCCATGGTTAATATGGTTCATCTTGGTCCCTCTTCTGTCTTGTTGGCCTCTGCTAGCTCTGCACTTAGGTTCTGTCCCCTGGTGGTGGTTGTCAACTCTATCCTGGGCTCAGTCCACCATCACTAGGTCTGCCTATGACTAGTTCTGCCATTGTCTTAAAGTGTTCAATGGACTTTCATGGTCGTGACCACTAGAGGGCACATTTGCATAATTCAGAAGCCTATGGCTACAAGTTGTCAGTGCCTAAGCAGTTCACTAAGGTTGCCCAGGAAAAGTGCTTTATGTGGAGATGCTTAAACAGTGAGAAATGAGTGGCCAGGCTCCAGGAAAAACCCTTTAGCTACCTGGGAGACCCAGAATGATGACACCAAAGTATGTGCTGTCTTCACCCCCAAAATATTCAGTAATCTACTTCAAAACTTGAAGGGGAAACAAAGTAAATCTAGGGTCCAATGCCCCTCCAACCAGACCACAAGCATATTACAACCTAGGCCCCACTGTATAGAAATCCTAAGACTGATATGCCTCGGAGCAGCTCCAGCGCAGCCTTGACTACTCCGGTGAGAACGTCTGGGCAGGAGTGCAGAGCTAGTATATGTGTGGGACCCTTACTAAGGAACCTGGCCCTTGTATATGGCACTAGAGTTTAGGGCAGTAAATAGGCTTTTGCCACATTCTGGATTTTGGAGGTATGGAGGAGGGCTATGTGTAGAGATCTTGGTAAAATTGCTTTATTGAGAGTCTGAGGGATAGGTTGAGGTTAGAGTTAGCTGAAAACATAAGCCATCACTTAGATATAAAAACTCATCTGGTGGGGAACATACTTTGGGACCACTGAAAGCACACGGCAACATTTGAGCAAAGTTGTGTGTCCAAAGACATCTGCAGGGTTGCCACGACAAACTTGCATCTGTTTTTCATGTAGATGGCACCACTCCCATTCACTTTCCCCAGACTTCTGTATCCTAGCCTTGCTGCCCGCAGCCCTCTCCTCACCCAGCCAAATCATTCTTCATTGCCCAGTGGAACACAGGGCTTCTTAGCGCAGATCATCTCCCTACCTGTAAAATTGATAACCAAGTGTACTACCCTCCCCCTGGGGGTGGGGGTGTCCCTGTCTATTTACCTAAGAACTTATTATAGAACCAATTGCAATTGAGAGTTTGGTTTTGGTTCATTCCACTATATCCAGACAAAACACCATTATACCTGAGTCAGATATGTTTTCTTCCTATAGCAACTGTGGTGGAAAACACCCCACATATATAAAGTCTGAGGTGAGGAAGCAGGATACATGCCATGGAGCCTCAATTGCCTGTTTATATAGTTTACCTGTGACCATTGTCATGCAGTGAATTAGTGGTCTGTGGCTGACGAAACCAGGTTTATGGCTGCCGTGAGTATTTGAGAGATACTTGGGTTTTGATAGCCCAGTGTCATGCTGTCCTGGGCCCAGTGACTCACACATGAATTCCGTTACCAAACTTGAATACGTCTCTACTACAGAAGGTAAGGCCTGCCCTCCAAAGCTCAGGTCCACACAGCTTTCCAGATACTTCATGCTGCTTTGGAATATCGATCCCTCAGGGACTATTTGCCACGGACCGGCTTAGGGGAGCCACTCTGACCGTGGAGGAGCAGGGTCTTGGTAACAGGAAGGCATAAGTTTGGCGAATGACAGACAGACACAACACATAAGAGAGTGGTTAGAATCTGCTGCAATTTTACTGAATTCATGTTTTCATTATATAGTAAACAAAGAACAAATCAGAAGGTCATGTATCATTGGTTGGCACAGTATGAAAGCTTCTTTTAGTCACATCAGCAATATTTAAGAAAAGTATATTATCAGGAACAGGTGTTAGACATAAAGCATCCTTAGAAGAGGAAATCTTGTCCTTGGGAATGTAAACCTCAGACATTGCTCCTGTCCAGCATTAATGACATATGTCATGTCACACAGACGACACTGGAGTTGGTGTGGCAATGAAGGACTGTTAACTTAGAGTTGGGGAAGCTGGCACCTTAGCTGGAACTTACTGAAGGTAATTTTCTTGCTTAAGTCTACATTTAGAAGTCAAATAGAAGCTGGGGGTGTAGCTCCTGTTCCTAACATGCACAAAGCCATGGCTCAGTCTCCAGTAACCCAGCTCCCAAATGTTAGATGTTAAATAGGTTGTAGTTTCTCAGCGATCATCAGCCAAATTTATTCCAACCTCTGTCCTAGAGGTTTCCCCTTGGCCTCCTATTTAAGGAAGTCTAGTCCTTCAGTACATCCAAGGACTTCCAGGAAGTGACACTCTCTCCTGAACTTCTTTGCCATTGTGGTCTTGTTCCTAGCTTAATTCTCAGACTCCACCAGCTTGCTGGGGTTGCCACAGTCCTCCCACCCCATCTTGTCTCATAAAGCCAGAGTCCTACCTTCCAAACTGCCTGCAGCACCATCATAGACTGTGTCTACATAGCAGATTGTTGATGAAGGTTTCAAGATAACAGGGTAGCAACAAGGAGTAGGACCAACTTAAACTACAATGATGGACAATTTCATTCTTCAGGGTCCTTGGGCACCCCCACCCAAGGCCGCACCAGCTACTTTCCATCTTTGGGTGGAACCTACTACTGTTTCATCTCTTCTGCGTTCACTCTGCTCCAGCTTTAGCCTTGCCACTCACCATTCAGCTACCAGAGAGCAACTCCTGACTTCCTAATGCCTTACTAAGACAAAGCAGTCTATTTTCCACGGCCGTTCTTCTATACACACTATGCCATAGCCAGTATGCCCATCAGTTCCCCTGAGGTGGATTGTTAACTAAGCTGTCTATTGCATAAAACCACCACCATTTCATAAAACTCACCTTGTTTGGTCAAGGCAAGGCGAGATGTCATGAAGCAAGGATGACTTTGCTCTCTTTTGTATATGTAGTGCTCACCTGGGAAGAGTGACAACTGGGATGATTTAAAGGCTAGGGCCTGTCATCATATGAAAACCTCTTCACTCTGTCTAGTGCTTCACTGTCTTGGGTCAAAGGCCAGGCTCAGCTAGAACTGGCAAGTGAAGCGTGTGTATTTTCCCTCTCCTTGTCCTTGCAGGTTTAGGCTTCCTCTCAGCAGAGAGGTCTCAGTGGTTAGACTTCTAACATGGTGGCTCAGGGCTCCAGTGAACAAGCGAAAACTAGGAATAACCAAGAGCATTTTATTCCTTGACCTTAAAAGTCATGTAGTCTGCAAGTTCAAGGGGAGTTCACATAGATCTTCCTTCTCAACTTCAGAAATAGCCAAGGGTTTGCAACCATGCTTCAGAACCGCCCCCTTCCCTTCCTGCAGATTGGTGGCACTGATATTCTTTCTCCAGGGCCTGCCTAGGCTTCCACCAGCCTAGTCTAGACCATCCTTAGTGGTGTCTCAGACAGAGCCTCCCCCACAGCTTTCAGCTCTGGGTCAGAACACCTGACCTGGAGCTTGGTTCTGTTTCTTGGAGTGTCAGGAGCGGGGGCTCAATACACCTGTTGTAGCCCCTACAGCTACAGAACTCAAACTGTGCCAACTAGCTGGTTTCCTGAGAAAGTAACTGCAGTGGTCTTACCAAGGCAGGCTGAAGGGGCCTGGCAGAGAGTGACCAGGGTCAGTTTCAGGAAGCCTCTTTGTCTGCTGGTTCTCACCAGTCTGGTTTCCAGTGGGGTGATGCTGCCATATGCCACAGGACCCTTCCCTTGAGGGGATCCCTTTGAGTCCTGTAACCATCCCATCATACTATATGGATAAAGCCTTTCTTTGGGGCTTGTCTTACCACACTTCTGCCCAAACAATGAACCCAGACCTCACGTGGGGTAATGAATTCGTTTAGATTCTTAACCCACTGTTGTGAGGTCATGGGCTTGTCAAGTGTCTCACCATCAAGATGTGGTTCAGAAGAGGGATCCTGTATAGGACTCAGTGTGTGAACTCCACAGGGAACAGTAACAGTGTCTGCTTGAGACACTAAGTTGCAGCACGTTGCTTAGTGCCTACCTCTTGGAAAACCCTGGTTCTATCAGCTCTGATAGCCAGCTGGGAAACTTAGTGGTTAGAGACATGACTGGGCAGGGGTGGCAAACTCAAAAGCAACAAGGACCGGGTAAGGTGGTAGTGTGGTAAGCTGGTTGAGTGTGGTCTGAGGTCTGGAGGGGAATGTGTGAGGAGCAAGCACTTCTCGGCTCTTCCTGTGATCCTGAAACAGCCCCAGATTGCTTGCATTCCCTGAGGACTCAAGAGAGGATGGGCAGATAAATAAATCATGGTCGTGTCTCCCAGTTGTGAGAATGTGTTTGTGTTCATGCTTGTGTATGTGTGCATGTAACGTCAAGTGTGCATCCTTGTGAACCATCCCCCTTGGTTTTTGAGACAGGATCTCTCCCTGTCTCTTCCTCCTCAGAACTGGAATTACAAGTGAGTGCCAACAGGCTTGGTTTTTGTTTTGTTTTGTTTTAATGTGGGATCTGCCAAAGAAACTTGGGACAAATGGATAACTGTGGGGCTTATTAGCATACCAAAGCCCACACTGGCCTCTAGGTGCACTCAGTGCTTGAGGCTCCTCTCTGCTCTTCTTACCCCGCCCCCACCCTAAGCCTCTCCAGGCAGGGCTTCCCTTCCCTTTGCCCTGCTTCTGGTTCCTACATAATCCTACACTCTTGCTCTTTCCTCTCTCTTTTGCCCTCTTTGCTCTTTGGGTCCTCTGCACGTGGCTCTTGGTCCCCCCCACACACACTCCCCTCCTCTCTCTGGTTCAGTCTGGACTCTTCTAGATGCCTCTAGCCACACTCTCCCTCATATCTACAATAAAAACCTCCTCAACCATACCTTGCAGTGGCCATGTCCTCATTTCATTCACATTGGAACTCAAGTCTCTGCCCTTGCACTGCGAGCTCTTGACTGACAGCATTCTCTCCCCACCCCTGGCCAGTGTTGTCAATTTATTCGATGTAAAACCCTGTTCAGGAAAAGCACGAATGCAGGCTGGATGCAACAGGTACACTGCCAGCTGCCACTCCTGTAAGGCACGGGGTTAATTAAGTCTCTAAGCATTAGCAGAGCTCAAATCTTGCCTTCCAGCACTCTGCCTGCAGAGAATAAATATGGGCCACTCCATGACCCTGACCTGGATGGGAAGTTAGCTCAGACTTCCCACAACAGCTGCACTGACAAGTCCTTCTTAGGCCTCTATGATCTCCGCAAGAAGATTATACCTGTAAACCCCAGAAACCCAAGGTGGGGGAAGGGGAAGAGTAGCCTGGAAGACAGGCAGGCCCTAGTCACCTCTGTTCCACCTGCTCTATCTTGGTGCTTCGTCCACTTAGCCTTCTCTAGGTTGCACCAGGTACATTTTGGAAACAACTTTAAAGCCGAAAGTTCTGACCCAGAGCTGAAAACTGGGGAGGCTATACCCTAAACATCACCACGGAGTCCTCGGTTAGGCAGGTGGAATTGCCTAGCAAGGCCCCAGAGAAAAGGTCCTTGCCTCTTACTAGTGTCAGCATCCAGCAGGAGGAGGAATCTGGCACTTTTGAAGCACAGTTGCAAAATCTCAGGTATTCCTCTTATTGAGAAGGGAAGATCTGTATGAACTCTGCTTGAACCTGTCCCACAGAACAAGACAGCTGGATACTTTCCAAAGGATTTGTGGTAGTAATGAAGAAAGCACAAAGGGACGTAAACAGGACAAACTGGCCCAGGAATGGGAGGTTTACAGAGCTTGGTTCTCTGACTCTGAGAACCACAAAAGTCACAATATGCTAATTGTTGGCCCGGGGAATATGGTGAAGGAAGAGAGTAGAAGGAATGGATTTCTGTTCCCTGTAAGCAAAAAAAGAAACATTGTGAATTGGAGAGTAATGTTCCTGCAAGAATGAGTTCTCTGCTGGGAAGAGGAGGATCGAGAGAACTCAGAATATAGGGAAATCAGAGGGATGGGTATTCCCTTTCCCTGCGGAGGGTGGAAGACATCTCAGCAGAAGGGTCCTGAATAAGAAGAGAGCATCCGGGATTCCCCCATGCAAACGGAAAGCGCAACCTCTTAGCCGGCTCGGTCCCAGCAAGGTTTGAAAGCAGCGGTGCTCTACTGACGCCGGAAAAGATGGGGCGGTTGCCACGGCAACGTGGAGCGCACATTGGAAATAAATAAATAAGCAGTAGAGTTGCCGCAGCCGCGCCCCCGCGGGACAGGCACGCAGGGGAGGGGACCCCTCGGGTCCGGGTCCCTGCAGCCCGCACGCCCTCGTCATTGGTGGAGACAGAGGGGGGGTCACCCCCGGGGGGCGAATGGTACAGTCCTCCGCCCGCGCCCTAGCCCGGCCCAACGCGAGTGAGCGAGCCCCCGCGCAGCCGCCGCTGACCGTGGAGCCCCAAGCCCAGTCCAGGACGGCGATGGAGGGAGTGAGCAGCCACCGTACCCTGTCCTACAGCCGCTGGAGCTACGATAGGTAGGGCGCGCGCGGGGAAAATGAGCTCCTCCCGGTCCTCCGGGTGGCCACGCGTGGGCGCCGCCGCTGACGCGCGTGCTCAAGGCTAATGCGGGCGTCAGCGCCCGGGGCTACGCATAGATTCCGGCACCTGCATCCGCATGCATCCGAGACCCGGGTTACCCATGGCCTGGGATATATCCAGAGTCGGAGCTTAGGCGCGGGCATCCTGACACCTGCGGGTCAGAGCAATAGGAGGAGCATGCGCGGGCACCAAGGTCCTCAGGCTGTCATCCTGCGGTGCGGGTGGGCGCTGGAACCCCAGAAAGGCCGAGCTGCCGCGGTGCGCCCAACCGACCCTCAGTGAGGGACCTGATTTATCCCTGAGAAGACTGGCAGACTTGCCTCTGGGAGTTGTTGCCTGATTCACCTGGTTGGCGGGTCGCAGCCCTGGGCTGGGTGTTGGGGCATAGGAACCGCACTAGACTCCAATGGGGGTGTCAGGCTCCGCGTTCACCCCGCGGTGATGGCAAGCGGCTGCCAGCGTGGGCGGCTTGGAGCTGCGCTCCCCACGCACTGGTCCTGGAGGAAGGAATCATCCTTCCGGGCAAAATGAGAAAAATGAGGACAGCAAAATGAGTTAGTGATAAAGCAGAGTAGATTATTCAGAGACTATATCCGTTCTACCATTTTTTACCCTTTTTTGCGTGTTAAATGACCTCCATCCCCAATTTAAAAAGGAAAACATGCGAATAATAGTTTCGTTGATGCTGTCTTCGTTTTTTAAGTTCCCAGCCGTGTGTGGATCTCCAGAATCCTGGAGTGAATTTTCTGATCCCTGGCTTTCAACAGTAAAAGCTGGAAGAAACTTCATTAACAGATCTCCCCGCCCCTTTGCTCTTCCCTTGGCCTGCTTTCCTCTGAGAAACCCTGGCTGCATCTCTGACCGTGTTTGTTTTTCTACGATTCAGAGGAACAGGTGTTCCTCCTTCCTGAGACTAATTCCCGCGAGGCCCCACCTCTCTCGCCCGGGGTCTCCCCTCTGCAGAAACCCTATCTGTCTCCTCTTAGCCAGCAAACGTGCAGGTTTGTCCACTCTCCTTCCTCTTGTGGTTGCATCCGATGCATCCCTTTCTTTGCATTTAAGGCCGATTCTGGGGCTATACTCTTTGAAGCAGCTGATCCCCCCCCCCTTCAGCACAGCCCTAGCAGCAATCTGCTGACCCACCCCCCCACCCCGCCCCATGGCCAACTCTCAATTCTAGTGAAACTGCCCTTTTGAACAGCAGTGTTCTGTCTAGAGAAAACTCAAAAATGGCTGGTATATGCAACTCAGAAGAAGAAAACCTACCAGCTTGTGTTGCGATCCCAAATCACACATTTATATATTTAACGAACAAACATACATGGAGTACAAACTATAGGCTGAGCCCTGGGGATATGGAAATACGTACTCCGCAGGCTCCACTGTCTACAGTCGGGTAGAGACGAGTCATAGCATATACCAAATGCCTAATGAAAATAAAGGAGGAAAGTTTAAAGTCACGGTAATTTTTAGTAGTAACTAGTGCTTGGTTTTTGCTTGTTTTGTGTTTTGGTTTTGGTTTTTTGCCCCTGTACAAACAAACCAGAGGCTCTGCACTTAGACAACATAGATTCAAATCGTGACTCCAGCTAGCTGACCTCAAAGAACTTCCCCTTTTCTGGGCCTCAGTTTCTCCATTTGTAAGATGGAGTCATGTTGGCAATCTTACATGAGGTGCTAGATGTCAAGGCAGAGCTAACCATTGGGCCACAGTGATCATTGCTGTCGCTCTGTCATTAGTCAAAACTGTAGCAGTCTTTGGGAACCCTGGTTTTCGGGACCTGGGTACTGGTCTCCTTTTTAGGCCATGACATGAAAATATTTCTGGGGTCCTGTCTCCAGGAGTCTTTTCTTGTCATCATGACATCCTCAATATCTTGGGACTTTTATAAAGAAAATGGAATCTGCAGGCCGGTGGTGGCACATGCCTTTAATTCCAGCACTTGGGAGGCAGAGGCAGGGGGATTTCTGTGAGTTCTAGGCCAGCCTGGTCTACAAGAGCTAGTTCCAGGACAACCAGGGCTGTTACACAGAGAAACCCTGTCTTGAGCCTCCCCCGAAAACAAAGGAAAGAAAGAGAAAACAGAATCCCTGGATCACGTCCAAATGAACTAAACAAGGATATTAGGACACTAGACTCCACCAGTGCAGAAGTTCCCAGGTGTGAAAATCCTGTTTGGACTGCTCTCTGGAGCCACAGGTCGGATAGCAACCATCTCTGTTTTGGCTTTCAATACATAAATATTGCAAAAGAATCACACAACCTCAAAAGACTGTTAAAAATACTACATGACACAGGTACAAGGATATTAAAAGTTAAACTCTGGGCTCAGGATGTTGCTCGGTTGTTATGTGTTTACCAAGAATGCAGGAGGTCCTGGGTTCAATCCCCAGCTTTGCATAAACCATGGTAGCACATGCCTGAAGTCCCGGCGCTCAGGAGGTGGAGGCAGGATAATTAAGAGTTCATGGTCATACAGAAAAAGTTTTAGGCTAGCCTGTGTTACATATGACCCTCAGGAAAAAAGGCGGGTGGGAATTTTGTCTTTCAGCTGCCTCACCCTGACCTCACAAGTAAGCTGTACTTCCTGGACAGATCTTATGGTCTGGCTCAGCTCAGCTTTCCTGGGTCAGGCTTGTTTCTCAACTGGTACCAGGGCTGAGAGAGCCAGAACAGCTGTGTGTGTCTCTCTCTCCACATGCTTTTTTGGGCTTGTTCATAGCGTGGCAGAAAGGTTTCAGGTGAGGCCCCTTATGTCTTCTGTCCATCTCTTTCTTCTCCATGGTTAGCATCACTTCCCTTGGCCGTCATATCTCTCCACACTTCATCACGCGCAGGACCATCTCATGTATTTGTGATGTGGAAAAACCCAGGGCCCCACATGTGCCAGGCAAGTGCTGAGCCTAAGCTACGAGACTCCTGAGCCCGAGTCTCGCTTGAACTTACTGTGTAGTCCACTACGCTGGCCTCACGTTCTTCAGTTCTCCTGCCTCGGCCTCCTGAATAGCTCCGATTGCTGTCACTTGTCACCAGACCATACTGGGACCCACTTACTAGGTGACTCTGATCTCTACCCCAAGACTCTAAGCAAATGGCCTTGTCTTTTCCTGTTTCTAAAAAGCTGATCACACGAGGCATGACCTCCTGTCACTCTCCGATGTCACACCATTTCCAACCCATTCCAGGCACTCCATTTTGGGGACTTTTGTTCTTGTTTGTTTGTTTGTTATTTTTGCTATTATAAACAATTCTATTATAAACATCCATGTTTGTGTAGAACTTTCCCTCATGTCTCATGTCTTATTGTGTGATTAGTACAAACACCTTGAGGAAGGGCTGCTAGTTTTAGACTCTGGCTATTGCCAAGTTGTTCACAGAGAAAAGAATTGTTTTCTGTTCTTGCAGATAGCTTTGATTGCTTTCTTTGACAGTAATGTATTCACCAGTTTGGCCTCTTAGACTGAGTAAAAGTGACATTAACTGCATAGAACTTTCTGGTTTTCTGTAGTCAACATGATCTGACTTAAAAGCCCAGTTCTACCAGTTACTGGTCATGTGACAAGTTGTGTAACCCCTATTGACAAAAATAAGATAGTCATATCAGTCTCTTCAAACAGTCCGTTCATTAAATAATTTTAGCACTGATGGTGGCAGTGTCTAGAGACGGGAAATGGGGCAGTGAACAAACCAGCCCAGTCTCAGTTCTGCCGACTAGTGGACGTGGGATAGACGTGGACACTCGAAATGGATAATGCCAAGCAACTTGTGGAAGTGCAGAGAAGGAAGGTAAAGAGGACAGAGGTCAACTGCCAGGACAAGTGCGGGATGGAAAGGCTACTTCTTGCAGTGTGGATAAAAAGAGCAAGAGAATGAGGAGTGCGGAAGAGCGCCCCCTAGCGGGAGCAGCACCAAATAATCAGAATGGGCTAGAGCGCTGCAGAGCAAGGTTGTAACAGTTCTTTCCTATTCCTCCTCCAACTTCTGTATCTCGTGCGCCGTCCTCAGAGAACCATTTCAGTTTGTATGTCTTAGAACTTTAAACAAATGACATCACTCAGTATATGCCCTCAAGGCTGCCATTTTCCCACAGGGCCATCTGACATTCTTCCTTGTTGCCCAAGTCAGTAGATCACGTCTCTTTACTGCTGAGAAAGTTCACATTATAAGAATATTCTGCAGTATCTAGTCATCCTCTGGCAGACAAGTGGGTTGCCATTAATATGGGGCTATTACAAATACAAATGTGTTACTATCAAGTACAAGTCTGTGTATAAGTGTGTGTTTATGTTGGTAGGCAGACATTTAGCAGAGGAATGTCTGGGTTATATGGTCATTGTATGTTTAACATTTTCAGAAACTTTTCCAAAGTTGGTGAACCATTGGACATTCTCGTGAGCACTGGTTGGAGTCCCATCTCCTCCACATGCTGGGGACAAGCCTGTATTGGCAAACTTTTAACTTGAAGCATTCCAATATGTATGCAGTGGTATGTCCCTGTGGTTTTATTTTGCATTTCCCTGGTAACTATTGATGTTAAGCAACTTTTCATGTGCAGCTTTTCAATTGCCATCTACCTGTCTTTGGGAGGAAGCATATGTTTAAGTGTTTTCCCTATCCTCAAACCAGGTGTTACCTTATTGGTAGAATTTATGAGACCTTTTGATATTTTTGGCTCTCTCGCTCTCTCTCCCTCTCTCCCTCTCTCCCTCTCTCCCCACCGTGTGTGTTCAGACAGGAGCTCATGTAACCTCAAACTCTGCATAGCTGAGGCTGGCCTCCACCTCCTGATCTTCCTGCCTCCACCTCCCACAAACGTGTAACACCATGCCTGCTGGACTGTTGTGTCCTTTGTTGGTTGTCTAGCTGTCCTCTCGCTGTCTTTCTATCCCCTTCTGTGTTTTCTAAAGCAGAAATCTTTGCTTGTGATGAGGTTCAGTTTATCAATTTTTTTCTGTTATGTGTTATCCCTAAATATTAAGGACTCATTGCCTAACAAAAAGTGAGAAAAGCCAGACCCATCCCCCAGTCCTTGACTGTGTCGTCCTTTGCCTGTTTGGATCACAGTGCAGAGACCAGCAGGCCTCCAAGGAGCTAAGGCTACCAAAACCACAGTAAAGTGTTTCCATGACTTAAATGCATAAGACAAAAGTTTTCCTAGAAATACCTCCCTTTTGTGTTAAATTTAGCTCTGTTTTACTTTTATGTGTGCAGTGCTGTTTTCTGTTGGTTTTGTTTCATTTTGTTTAAAATAGGCCATCTTTGTGTCTAGCTGGTCTAGAACTCCTGGCGTAGACTAGGGTGGCCTTGAATTTGGCAGTCTTCCTGCCCTCACCTCCTGTGTGCAGGGATGATGGATGCGTGCCACCATGCTTGGCTGTGTGGCTATGTAGGTTTAAGACAAAGATGCAGCTGGAGAGATTACAGTGGTTGAGAGCACTTGCTACTTTTCTGAAAACCCAAGTGTGGTTCCCAGCACCCACCTCAGAGAGGTCAAACCACCTATAACTACAGCTACAGTGGATCAGACACCTTCAGTAGGCCCCTCAGTACCCGTGCACATCCTGTATGCATACAGAAGTACACATATGTACCCTTGCACGTACTGTATACATACAGATGCACACATACACACCCGTGCACGTACTGTATACATACAGATGCACACATACACACCCGTGCACGTACTGTATACATACAGATGCACACATACACACCCTTGCACGTACTGTATACATACAGATGCACACATACACACCCGTGCACGTACTGTATACATACAGATGCATACATACACACCCATGCACGTACTGTATACATACAGATGCACACATACACACCCTTGCATGTACTGTATACATACAGATGCACACATACGTACCCGTGCACGTACTGTATACACACAGATGCATACATACACACCCTTGCATGTACTGTATACATACAGATGTACACATACGCACCCTTGCACATACTGTATACATACAGATGCACACATACGCACCCTTGCATGTACTGTATACATACAGATGCACACATACGCACCCTTGCATGTACTGTATACATACAGATGCACACATACACACCTGTGCATGTACTGTATACATACAGATGCACACATACACACCTGTGCATGTACTGTATACATACAGATGCACACATACACACCCGTGCACGTACTGTATACATACAGATGCACACATACGCACCCATGCATGTACTGTATACATACAGATGCACACATACACACCCGTGCATGTACTGTATACATACAGATGCACACATACACACCCGTGCACGTACTGTATACATACAGATGCACACATACACACCCGTGCACGTACTGTATACATACAGATGCACACATACACACCCGTGCATGTACTGTATACATACAGATGCACACATACACACCCGTGCATGTACTGTATACACACAGATGCACACATACACACCCGTGCATGTACTGTATACATACAGATGCACACATACACACCCGTGCACGTACTGTATACATACAGATGCACACATACGCACCCATGCATGTACTGTATACATACAGATGCACACATACACACTCTTGCACGTATTGTATACATACAGATGCACACATACGCACCCGTGCACATTCTGTACACATACAGATGCACACATACACACCCTTGCATGTACTGTATACATACAGATGCACACATACGTGCCCTTGCACGTACTGTATACATACAGATGCACACATATGTACCCTTGCACGTACTGTATACATACAGATGCACACATATGTGCCCTTGCATGTACTGTATACATACAGATGCACACATACACACCCTTGCATGTACTGTATACATACAGATGCACACATACACACCCATGCATGTACTGTATACATACAGATGCACACATACGCACCCGTGCACGTACTGTATACATACAGATGCACACATACGTACCCTTGCATGTACTGTATACATACAGATGCACACATACGTACCCTTGCATGTACTGTATACATACAGATGCACACATACACACCCATGCATGTACTGTATACATACAGATGCACACATATGTACCCTTGCACATACTGTATACATACAGATGCACACATACGCACCCGTGCATGTACTGTATACATACAGATGCACACATACGTACCCTTGCATGTACTGTATACATACAGATGCACACATACGCACCCGTGCATGTACTGTATACATACAGATGCACACATATGTACCCTTGCATGTACTGTATAAATACAGATGCACACATATGTACCCTTGCATGTACTGTATACACACAGATGCACACATACACACCTGTGCACGTACTGTATACATACAGATGCACACATACATATATAAGTAACAAAGTTAAAAAATTTAAAAAGATACTCAGTTGTTCCAGTTCCACATTTTAAATTTTATGTGCATCAGTGTTTTCCCAGCACACATGTTTATGTACCACACAGGTGCCTAGTACCACCAAGACCAGAAGAGCCTATCAGATTCTCTGTGACTGGAATTACAAATGGTTATGAGCCATCATATGGGTGCTGGGAATTAGACTTGGGTCCTCTGAAAAAGCAGGCAGTGCTTTTAACTACTGAACCATCTCTCTAGCCCTCGCATCACTTCTGGAAAAGGCTTTCTCTGTTTCTGCTTTGAGCCTGCATTGAACAACCAAGGTGAGCATAGTGGTGTGCGCCAGCAACTCAGAGACCTGGAAAGGAGGTCATTTCAGCCCAGACATTCAAGGACAGCCTAGACCATACAAACAGAGCTAGTCTCAAAGCGAGAGAAGGAATTGGGAGATCAGGGTCAGCCAGTCTCAAAGTCGGATGTCCTTATTTTAAGTTACGTCTAATCTGGTCCAGTGATCCTACTGTCTTGATGCTGAAAGCATACTCTCTTGATTTCTGTAACCTTATTCGTCTTTAAATCAGGCAGTTCATGGAACTTCAACTTGGTTTTTTATCAAAGTCATTTTGAGTGTAATAGGTACTTTTTCATTTCATGTTAATTTGAGGACTTTTAAAATTCAACACAAACAACAACAGTACGAGCAGTTTAGATTTGAGTTGGGGGTCATTGAGTTGGGGGTCAAGTTGGAGAGGTGACAACCCAGTACTCGTAGACTGTGTGACCCGGGAGGATGGATCTCTGTTCATTCACAGCATCGTCTTTTCTCAGGCACGTTCTATAGTTTTCAATGCAGGGGCCTTAACTTTTGTAAGATATTCCTTAAGTGTTGTATATTTCCAGTCAATTTTGTAAATCATCTTTTTAAAAACTCCCAACTCCCCAGCTTCTGAGATGGCTGCAGTCTTGTGGTGCAAGTTTGATGGCCCGAGTTCCATTGCTGGAACCCATGAAAGGTGGAAGAGAGAGCTGACTGCAAAATTGTCCTTTCCCCTCCACAAGTACACATAGCACATGCACACAGAGTAAATACACGTTAAACCTCCAGTTTCCAGTTGTTCGTTGCTTTGTCCACCAACACAGCTGGAGGATTTTAGCGGTGGTGAGATGCATAGATCATACGGTGAGTGGTTTCTAAATTCAGTTCAGAGCCACCCATCGGTTCCATCCATCAGTAACCATTATCCTTTTTCCTAAAGCACACCATCCTGAACAGACACTCTGTCCATTGAGCAATAAGTCGCCTTCCCTTCAGTTCTTGGCACCTCTAATCTACTTTGTATTGCTATGAATTTGCCTATACTAAACAATTCATAAAACTGGATAGCATGATATTTTTCCTCGTGTCTGACTTCTTTCCTTTAGTTTGTGAGATTCATCCATATTGTGGAAAGTACAACAACCTCATTCCTATTTTTGGCAGAACAATATGCCACATCTTGTTTATCCATTCCTCTGTTTCTGGAGCTTGGGTTGTTCTGGTCTTTTGATTGCTATGGATCACAGCTCTGAAAATTGCTCTGCCAATGCCCAAGTCTCTGTTATTTAGAGCAGACTTGCTATTTGTTCATTCTTAGCTTTTTTCTTTCTTTTCTCTTTTTATTTTTTGAACCAGAACTGTCTCCTACTGAAGCTGTAGCATTTTCTATTTCCATCAGAAATGTATAAGAAGTGTTCCTACTTCACATTTTCTCAAACACCTGTTCACTTCTGCATTATTAGAACCATCTCAGTTGCACAAAATGGTACCCTATTCTGGCTTCAATTTATGTTTTCAAAAGACAAATGAAAGTGGGCATTAATATCATTCAGGCACCCTTTGGCCATTCTTATATCTTGGAAAAGAGTCTATCTTTTGACCATTTTTTTTTTCAAGACAGGGTTTCTATTTATAACAGCTCTGGTTGTTCTTAAACTTGCTTTGTAGACCAGGCTGGTCCTGAACTCACGGAGATGCACCTGCCTGCCTCCCGAGTGCTGGGACTAAAGGCATGCACTACCCCACACAGCTCTTTTGCCCATTTTTAAAAATAAATTCTTTAAATTGTTCAGTCGTAGAGGTTATTTATTTGTTCTGGCCATTGAACTCTTTCAGATTCGTATTTTACAGATATTTCCCATTCCGGAGCTTGTCTGCCCACTTCCTTTACAGAGCCATTCAAATCACAAAAGTGTTCAAATTAATAAAGTTTAATTTATCTGGTTTTTGTTTGTTTGTTGTTGTTCCTTATACCTTTAGTGACTAGGTTAATTCCTGAACTCTCAGTTGGTTCCACCTGTCTTCCTGTCCTTATGCAGATACCTCACTGCTTTGGTTATTATAACTTTGTGGCAAATTTTGAATACAGGATCAGAGACCAGGAACATAGCAGGCAGCATTTCAAGGGACAGCTCCCGAAGGCTCAATGCCTGAGATGCCACAGATGGGCATGAAGCTGCAATCTAGACTTTATATCTGGTTCGTGTCTCAGCTGCCTCTCACGATGTAAACGCAACCCAGTAAAGGGACTTCCTTTCCACTTTGCTGATTTAACAATCACATGTATGCATAAAAAAGAAACAAGGAAGCTACAGAGATGGCTCAGTGGTGAGGAGTACTGGATGCTCTTTCAGGATGAGTTCAGTTCCCTGCACCCATGTCAGGAGGCTCACAACCACATGTTATTCTAATGCCAGAGGACCCAGCTTCCTTTTCTGGCCTCCCCTGGCGCGGCACTTAGACTCATGTGCAGTACACACACACACACATACTTTAAAATAAACATTTAAGAAACAAAGGTAAAGCAACTTAGAAATGTATTAAGTGAGTAGATCATCCTCTTCAGCCTCAGTTTCCCCATCTGTAAGCTGGGAGTGGTGACTTTACTGACATGCATAGGCCGCTGTGGAACTCTAGTGAGGTGCTGTTTACCCAGGCAGGTAGGATGTGGATTAACAGACAGATCATGTCTGTCCTCTCTGTAGGATTAGGCCAAATAAAGCTTGTGGCTTAGCTGACCTGAAGCTCATGAGGACAAGGGAACCAGATTGACCTCCTCTACCTTGTGTATTCTAGACACGTTCTCTACCAACCAAGCCATAAGCCCAGGAAGTAGTTAAATTCTTCTTGTGGGAGTTTTCTGTCTCTACTAAGGCTCGCTTTATCGTTCCAGAAGAACTGGGCACTAACAAGATGTGTGTTCTGTTTTCAGAAATGCGGTGTTTGGGGCTACTGAGATGGCTCTGTAGTTAAGGGCACTTGCTGCTCTTCCGAAGACCCCAGTTCGCTTCTCAGCACCCGTATGATGGCTCACAACCTTCTGTGATATGGCCTCCGCTGTAACCTACACTCATGTATATGTAACCACCCCACACATCCATATTTGAAAGTAATATTTAAGTTTTTAATTGAGCTCTTGAGCCTGACTCTCCACTAGACTGGGGTGGGTGTGAGGAGGGAAGGGAAGCCAGGGTTTAGGGATGCTTCAGCAACAGTTCTGGCTTCTGCTTTCTGAAGTCCCAGAAAATGTCCCTTCATGGTATTCAGAGCTCTAGCACAGAGCAGATGACCTTGGGGGACTATTAAACTGCCTGGAGCTTCTGCTGCTCCCCTGTACAAAGGCCATCACTACCTGCCGTCAAGGGTGGTTGTGTGCATTAGATGAGTTACTGTGCACACGGCTTGATAATTAAATCAGAGTGCCGAGGCCAACACCTAGCCCTGACTGCAGTTCGATTGTTTGCTGTTGTGATTGTTCCTGGTACACGGCAAGACCACATTCACGTCTCTGTCCAGTTGAATCTGAAAGGCAGGCAGTTCCCAGATACACAGATAGTTATGTTAACTCAATAAGACCCCACCCCAGGTGTCCAGTGGCTGTTGGAAAGGCAGGCAGGAAAGGAAGGGCCTGAGAAGGCTGAGAACTGTAGAAGGAGGCAGTCCAGGACTTGAAGCTTCACCAGCTGGGACCAGTTGGGACCAGCTGGGAAAGGAGGGCACAGCTGTAGGTCCTTGTGGGCAGAGAGGAACAAAATCGTGTGGAGACTCAGGGTCTCAGGACCTTCCAGTGCCTGAGGTTCAGCTCCTTGAAGGATGGGGGGGAAATCACAAGTCCACTAAACAGTGAAGCAGGGTCCCACCCCTAAAGCTGAGACATATTCATGGCTCTGAGAGTTCACTACAGGGGACCCATAGGGTGAGCCCAGCTAACCCACGCCATTCATCATCACTAGTGGGTCAGACTCCTCTGAGAAGCAGGAAGGAACAGAAGCAGCTGCCTGGGGCAGCCAGACCGAGCCCTGAGGCATGTGAGCTCGCTGTCTGTACTTGGGTGTATAAAGTAGGCAGGTGTGTTGAAAGATGGAGAAGAGTCAGCAGTCCCTGGTTTGTTTATGCCCCACCCTTAGAGCTCCCCCTTCTGGCAATGGGCAAGTCACTAGCTCCATGGACCTATTCCCCTGAAGCTGAAGAAACTGGGCTGGTTAGGCAGGCACCATGCCTCTTGTTAAAGGTGGATGTAGGAGCCCAGAGGGTACTCGGCGCAATTGCGGGTTTGTATGTTCTGAACACAGATTTGGACAGGGGCCAACAGAAATAATAACAGAAGAAAGAGTTTATGGAGGAACAAAGGCACTTCTGAGGGTGGAAGTGAGCCAGATCTTGAGAAAGACAAAAGCCATAATGGGCCCTGGCTCCAGTCTTGTAACCTTTCCATGTGTCGTTTATATACCACCTTCTACACAGAGATATTTAGTTACAGGCAGCCCTTGGTAGGCAGGGGTCCAGTCTTTTCCCTGTCATTGGTCTCTTTCCTATTCTGTTTTCTCTTCCTTCCTCCCTCCCTTCCTTCTTTCCTTCCTCCCTCCCTTCTTTCTTTCTTTTCTTTTTCTTCCTTCCTTTTTTCTTTTCCTTCCTTCCTTCCTTTCTTTCTTTCTTTCTTTCTTTCTTTCTTATAATTTTCACATTTTATTATTTTTTTCCAAAAGCACAAGTTCGGTGATTTTGATTCTCTTGGGAGTTAGGGCAGGGACCCAGGTCTTACATGGAAGGCCCTGAGGAGTGAGCAAAAAGTTAAAATGACTCTATCAGCATGCTAACCTGGAACAACAGCATTAAGAGGTTTACTTTCTGTACGTGCCTAGTGACATCGAGGACAGTGTTAACAGGGTGATAGTGTAGGACATTAGAACCCTCCAACTGTCTCATCAGTCAGCACAAAGTGGACTCAGATCCCCTTCCGGAACATTCCCCTGCACCCTGCTATCCTGTTGTGTGTGTTCCGTGATTGGAAAGGCCAGGTAGAGGGACGATGTCAGGGAAGGCAGGACTGAGATCCCACCTGTGACAGGTGACAGGAGACTCTGCTGTGTTCCAAAGCTTCTCTTCTCATGGATGTTTAGCGGGACAGGGCCAGATCTGCTGGATCTGATGAGACAAACGGGATTCATTGCATAGGGAGTCTGTGAGGATCTATCTTAAAAGGCAGTGAGTCAGCCGGGCGGTGGTGGCGCATGCCTTTAATCCCAGCACTCGGGAGGCAGAGGCAGGAGGATCTCTGTGAGTTCGAGACCAGCCTGGTCTACAAGAGCTAGTTCCAGGACAGACTCCAAAACCACAGAGAAACCCTGTCTCAAAAAACAAAAACAAAAACAAAAGGCCGTGAGTCGGGGGGCAGGGCTTCTTTCTCTCTGCCCTTGCTGGTCAGGATTCTCTTCAAGTCACGGTACCCAAGTTGGGGTTCAGGGACTTGTTCCCAGTCCTCCTCCTCTGCACCATCAGGTGGGAATCTGGTGCCTGAAATGGAGATGAACAAAGAAAATTCAAGGGGTGTGTGTGTGTGTGTGTGTGTGTGTGTGTGTATCCATCTGTCTGTCTTGAGGCTGTCAGGGTTTTTGTCGCAGAGGCATTTTTCAGAGATGAATCCTGCTAAAAAATTATGCTAGCAGACTGGAACCAATGTACGAATAATGGGCCCAGAGCTCGGGTCAAATGATGAAGTCACAGCGCCTGGGGCATCTTTGTAGTTAGGGAAGTCAGGGTCATGGGGTCCCAGGATTGATTCTTTACAAGGTTCTATTCGGCAGCAAAGACTGGATCCCACCTGGCTCTGCCTCCATCCACACTCCTCTGACACATCAGTGCAGCACCATGCAGGAAGACCAGTGGGGTTCTGTCCCTGTCTCCACAGGCTGACATCCTGAGTAGTGTCTGCATAGCCATCACCAGCCGTCGCAGAACAGAAGCTGTTAGGGTTGGGCTCCTCCGGAATAAAGGTTCTGTGAGTGTGTGTGCATGTGTGTGTGTGAGCATATGTGCGTGTGTGCATGCCCTGAGCCAACACCAATAACACATCTGAGGTTGGGGCACGTGATACAGATGGATACGTTTGTGCATCCTTGGAGACAGGTGTGTGTGTGCGCACGCGCGAGCATGCCACCAAGGTGGTCAGTATCCGAGTGTTGTATATCTGAGTGGAAGTACATGTACCAGAAAATAGAACAGGGAGGGAGAGTGACCAGTCCTTTTTTCCCTCTTCATTGGGTAGGAGAAGGGATAACACTGGGGGGGGGGGGGAGCAGTGTGAATACAGTTCCCTTCCCCTGAGCCCATTACTGGGTGTGATGAGGGCCTGCTGAAAAGCTGGCTTTTCCTGGAAGATTCTGTCAACCAGTAATGTCTGAAAAACAGTGGCCTAGTAAGCCAGGGCTTGCACTGCCAGGAGCACTCACCAGAGGGGTCTGGTTCAATAAGAGAGCCAGAAAGAATCCCCATGTGACCCTGGGCAGTGATGCCCAGAAGGGCAGAGGACCCTTCCCTGTCCGGCAGCCCATCCCCAAACCCTGAAACCTGGGATACTCACTCCGTCTTCTCAGAGGGGCTCTGGGGCAATCCAGGGCCCGCATCAATGTTGGATGAGCCCGTGCTGTGTCTGCAGGGCCTCGATACCATCTTCCTCAGTCTCAGTTTTAGTGTAACTTGAGCGCAAGCGTACCCGCCCCATCCAGGGACTTGTGATCTTATTGCCCAGTGTCACCTACGAGGGAGCAGGGGCTGGGGTGGGGAGGCTGGACAGGCCTCCCGGTAGCTATGTGTGTCCCTGGTGGCCGTGGGAGTCCAGTGGGACCCAGCCTCACCAGGCTAGTAGCGCCAGCCTGGCCTCTTCTTGGCCCCTGGCTCTCGGTGCTGGGTTACACTTCCTCCTCCAGCCTCAGGCCACCTCACCTTCCCCGGGTGTCATCTGTCTGCTGATTTGTCCCTGGGGTGGTTCAGCCCCATTCACCCCATCCCCATCCCTTGCTCCGGGGGATTCCCTGCTAGAGAAGGGGTTGGAGGAGCATCAGCCAGACCAAGAGAGACCCCCCTAGAGGAAGAAAGGGGAATAACAACAGCATCCGAGCCTTCCCTGCAGGTAAGTGTCCCCTGTCTTGAGTGCTGCGGGCCAAGAGGAGGAGCACAGCTCCTGACTCCGGACCGCTCTGTCCTAACCCTGACCATACCATGCCCTAGGAGATCTCCGTGAGTGTGCTGGTAGTCTGTGAGCAACCTCTGTGCTTTGGCAGTGTGTAAGAAGAGGTTATGTCTTCAGGATGTACTGAATCAGGGCATTATGGCCAGCGGACAAGTGCCTGCTTTTGTAAAGAGTTTACTGGGGGCACTGCTAAACCTATTTGTTTAAATACTATGTAGCACTTTCTGCAATCTGGAGCTAATCTGGCTCACTAGTCTAAAATATTTATTCCCTGGCCCTTTAAGAAAAAGCTTGTAACCCCGTTAGCTATTCCCCAGGCTGCTCTGCTCTGCCCCATAGTGGCCATTCGCTTCCGTCCTCCCACAGCTGCCACTCTACTCCCTGAGCAACCCTCGCCCCATCCACACAATGGATATACCCTCTGCTGAGTGCTCACCACCCCTGGGAACATGACCTCAGGGACCAGCCAGCTGTGGTGAAGAAGTGAAATAAGGCGGTGAGCACCCCAGAACTTAGCACGTTCAGGGCTGAGGCCTCAGAAATCAGATAATTTGACAATGCCAAGTATAGCTTCCCTGGACCCCCAAGTCAATGTAGGTACTTGAAAGGCTAGGGAGACCAGCTGAGCATGGGCTCTGGTCACTCCCTGCAGGCCCGACCAGGACCTGGTGACAGCTAGGGTCTTGCTGAAGGAACAGAAGACACTGTGGAATAGAGAAGTGTTAAGAAGGCTGCAGAATGTCCTGAAAGGGGACCTGGGGCCCAGCCTCTCCCTACCTGCTGCCCTGCTGTTCCCATACCCTGGACCCCATGCTGGACCCTGCTCTCAAAGCCCCAAGCCTTTGTGAACAAAACAAAAACCCATTTCCTAGGCTTTCTCTTCTCCTTTGAGTTCGGGGATGGGGACAGGTAGGGAGGAAAACGGCACTTGGCCTGAAGCTGCATTTCTGGGTGACACCACTAGGTGGCACTCGAGGTTCCAGCTCCTCACGGTTTCTGTCGCTTGCCACCATTCACACAGATCCAGTTACAGCCTGAAAGGCTGTGGTCACACTGTGAACCCACTGGCCTGACCAGCTCTGTCTCTCCTGAGGCTTCTCCCAAACACTTCCAGAGTTGTGTCTCAGAGTGTTTCCTTGAGTAAAAACCATCAAGGCCCACCTGTAGTTTAATTTTCTGCCTACTTATCCATCTTCCCTTAGGAACTCCCAAAGACATTCTGAGTAGGCCTCAGCCAGGCACAGTGTAGACAGTGGAGGTGTTCGGTGTGTCCGGTGTGTGAACCACCAATCACTTCATCTTAGCGTCTAGCCTGTGCTTCCTTAGTGTCCAGCAGCCCTGTGAGAAGCGAGGCAGAGAACACAAGACACAGGACACTAGATGTCCGGTGGTCCTAGACATCACCTTGGAAGATTGTACTTTTGCTGTGTATGGGGTGGGGGAGGCACCACTTTTGACATGGAGGAATCATGTCAGCAGAGACCCTAGATCAAGCAGCGAGGGAAGGGACACTGGGAGTGAGACCAGAGGTAGGACTCTGCTCAGACACTGGGAACAACGGTGAGTCCCTCAGGAAGAAAAGTGGGTATCCTCTCCACTGTGTCCTATCTCACTGGCAAAGTCCGGGCCAGCTTGCTCTCTTGAGCACAGCCCTAGGAAAGAACCCGTAGTTGGCATGCGGGTGCCATGTGTCTGTCTAGACCCGGGCTCCAGAAGACTGGCATCGCTCCCCGGGGTAATTACTGGTTTGGGTTCGATTTCCATTCAAAACAGTCATCCCAGCCTGAGCTGGTGTCAGATCTGAAGAGTGATTATTAGAACACTTATCAACAGCTTCTCAGCTCCGAGCAATTACAGCCAACCTGCTGTTCCGGGGAAGTCATGCAAGACTGCAGCCTCCCCTGCGCACTCCCTTACTCCCCCTCTTGTTTCCCCTCCCTCCTCTTAGCAGCCAACCTGAGGGAGGGCAGGAAGGGGGAGCCAGGCACCTGTGCTTCCCAGAAGCCCTCTTCTCCCACAGAGTCATGTGATCCCGCATCCAGTACACTCAGAACTGAGACGAATCTGTGCACTTGGCAGATGGTGGCTCATGGACTGCCGCGTTGTCGTGTGGTGTGTTTTCAGCAGTCAGAGTCCCCTGAGGAGACTCGGACTATCCCATTCCTTCAAGGCCAGGCAGAGATGACGTAAGAGAGGCATTTATCTCTCATGCATAATTGAAGGGATCTCTAGAAAGCCCATTAACCAAGCCAGATATGGTAGCTCGAATGTCTGTAATCGCAGCACCCCGGGGGCTGAGGCAGGAGCACTGCCACAAGTTCAAGGCCAGCTTGGTACTTAGAGTGAGTTACAGGCTAGGCCAGACTAGATAGGAAGACTATGTCTAAAAAGAAAAAAAAAGCCTCATAAATCAAAATAAATAATATTTTTATGTAATCTATGAAAAATAATCACGAGCCAGGGAGAAGGCTGCCAAGCTTGATAAATGTCCAGGATGCGCATGCTGGGACTAGAAAGCTGGCTCCCCCAAGTTCTCTTCTGGTTTTCACGGCATGCTGCAACACAAGTGTACCCACATATTACGTAATTGTTTTAAAGTAGCAAAACAAAATGAATGCACGAACATCCCAAGCGAGGGAAGCCTAGATTTGGCCTTGCTTACCCAGCTCCACGATTTTTAGCCAGTGGTTTTGATTTAAGCAAATACACATCTTTAGCATGTGTTTATATTCTGCATGTGTCTTTCAGCCCAGCCGACCTGGGCCTTGCCACTCTCACTTCCCTCTGGGAACTCACCCCTGTCCCTTCAGCACTCCTGCCCCACCCCCATAACTGTGTACCCATCCCCCATCCAGCCAGCTGGGTCTGCAGGTTGCCATGGTAACTGGAGGACAGCTCCTGCTGGTGGTTCGCCCCTCCTATAAGCATGTCCAGCCAGGGCATCACAGGCAAGCGTATAGCAAGCATCCCTAACACAGGTATATAAAGTGTCGCTGGGTGTGTGCAGGAGTGGAGAAAATTACACCCGCCTGAATTCTTCCAGGAAGAGGACAGCATGTGGCTGAAGGAAGACAGTGAGGAGCGCATTGTGACTAGGAGGTGAACCACTGAAACAGACATGGATGTGTGCTAAGCAGCCTTCCTCAGAGGGTAGGTCTTGTTTGTTAAAGGGCTCCCATTGTGCTAAAGAGTCTGTGTCAGGGGAGAACCCCTGTCGCCGGCCGCCAGAGAGCACCCTCGCTCTGGCACCCCCAGGCTGTACTCACCTTATCGGAGGACTGAGCAGAATTGACTGAAAGATCAATGTCAATGTGTTGCGGAGATGCCAAGACTTGAGGCCTTGTTATGGGGAGACCCGGGCCTGGGTCATTTGACCACTCAATGTCAGATGCCTGTCTTGGTGAGGCAGAGGAGCAACAGTCTCAGGTGACATGCAGAGAAACCTCTCTGTCTTCCCGCAAATCCCATGATCTCCCTTTTGAGCTGGCTCTTGGCGGTAGGAGGTCACCGTGTCCCTCACAGGTAGGAACGAGCATTGTGTTCTGCCCGCCCACTCTGCCACTGTAGAATGAGTTCCTGAGCCTTGGCTCGGCTGTGAAATATTACTAATGCCCTCCTTAGATGGTTGTGCTCCCCACTAAGGAAGGGAACGCAGAATACTGTGGTAGCTCAGACTCAGGTTCTGTGCGGCCCTGGAGGACAGATCTAGAACAAAAGGGAGGTCTTTCTGGGCTTGAAGAAGATCTTGCTGAGTACAGACCTAGATGCTGACGGGTACAGATGAGGTTTCAGAACCACTGTCCATCTCCTCAGGGTCAGGGGGACTGCCTGCTCCTGGGAGGTGTGATCTTGGGGGTGTGCAGTTTACCTAGCTGCTGGGAGGCCTGAACTGGAGGTATGGGCTTATCCAGCCCCAAGCTTCCTTGTGATGTCCTTCCCTAATCCTCCCCAGGGTGTCATGGGAAGAAGCCTCGGTAGCAACTGAACCCGAGGCAGCCCCAAGGTGAAAAGGATGGGTTCCCCACCACCACCCCAGAAACTGGCTCTTTTATGTGGTCCACTTCTCCCGGCTTAGCCCTTTGGACTGGGCAGGAAGGGACCAGGGAGGACTTGAGAAAATGCCGGTCTGAGTATCAGTTCTAACTGGAAGTTTCTGTTCTGCTGAAATAGGACAGAAAACATCTGGGATTGGGGGAAGCTTATGAAAGATGAAATCTCTCCTTCCCAGTTCAAGCACACGCAGCAGACTGTTCCGTGGAGGAGAGGAAGGTGGGAAAAGCAAGAAGCTAGGAGGGGGTGCCTTGGCAGGCTGTGGCATTCCCACTCCCCCCTGGAAAGGGCCCGTACTCAGGGCAGTATCCGGAGGAATGCTTGGGGCGGGTGAGGACTCATCTCAGTTACACTCTATGATGCTCTTGTGTTCTGGAGTGGAGGAGAGCTCGTAGAACGGGCTCGCTGTTTGCGCTCCTCCCCTGGCCATTTGTTTCTCTAAAAGACTTTAATCCGTCTTCTAGAGACCCAGGTCTCAGGAGTCCCATTGGGGTGGGGTCAGCACCATATCTGGGAATCATTTTTCCACTTCAAAATTTGCAGTTATATCCCAAAGATATGTTTTAGATACTTTCATTGGAAATTCTATTTTTATTAGAATTAGAATTTTTATTAGCAATTCTAATGAAATCTGCAGTTCGTTAGAAACGTTATTGTTGCTAATCCTTGCTGGAATTCAGGATATAATATTTACAGGAGGAAGGGTGGGGAAGAATAATGAGAGAGGAAATGGGTTGGAAGAAGGCAGGGGACAGTGTCCCTGGGAGGAGGCTGGAGATTGACAGGGGCATCTGAGGAGTTAGCACCAAGTCTGTCCTGAGGCAGCGGGTGCTTCTGAGGAGTTCAGGAGGACCAGAAGGGGACATGGACAGATTGATGTCAGACAACTTCCCCTGGTAGCGCTGGAGGATGAAGTGGAGGGGAGGATTATCCTGATGCCCAGCGGCTGGAGAGGAGATCCTAAGCCAGACTTAGTCTGGGGGAGGAAGAGATGGAGTTCAGAGATGCTAACTAGGTGGAGAACATCAGAATGTTCCATGGTAGACGAAGGTGGACAGGGCAAAGCGGGAAGCGAAGATGGTGCCACAGTGGCCTGACTGGGGTCATTGGCAGAGGCATAAGTTGTAGGATGGATGGTTAGGCACCCTACAGTGGGAAGTAGGGTGACATGCAGCGTGCTGGGTCTACAGAGCGGCTAGGGAAAGGGTTTAGAGACAGGGAGAGGCTGTGCAGCCTCCAGGTTCATGTGCTCCCAGGGTGGGGGTTGTGAGAATGGAGCTGTGAGGACATGAGGTCAGCCGGGTCTATCTCCAGTAGAGTCAAGAGACGACAGGCCGAGGACTCAATGGCTTCTGAAGGACACGTTGAAGAACGTTGCGTGTTCTCCACCCCAGATCCTGCCCTCTGACACAGATATGGCCATAGAGAGGGCAGCAGCGACCGGGCCCTCTCTCAGTGGACCTTCCAAATGAGATCTTTCACTTCAGTGCACTGTGCGCCGCCCAGTTTACCATAGTAACCTATAGAGACGTGATACACGGTCTCTCTGTTGCCATGGAAATCAACACTTGGCTGTCCCTGTGTGGCATGGCCACTGAGACCTTGAGAATTTAGTCTGGTCTTAAAGAGCTTAGAAGGGATACCAGATCAGAAGGGTAGCCGGGCGGTGGTGGCACACACCTTTAATCCCAGCACTCGGGCGGCAGAGGCAGGCGGATCTCTGTGAGTTCGAGACCAGCCTGGTCTACAGAGCTAGTTCCAGGACAGGCTCCAAAGCCACAGAGAAACCCTGTCTCAAAAATCAAAAAAAAAAAAAAAAAAAAAAAGGAAAAGAAAAACAAACAAACAGATCAGAAGGGTTTCTGTGTCCCAGTTAAACAGTGTTGGTGGTTGTTAGTCTAACTGTTGCCATGATGGTGAAGGAAGACACCACTGTCAACAGTCTCCAGGGCTTTGTGTACAGTCTGATGCAGGACCAGCCCCCAACCTCACTCCAGTCTCTGGCCATCATGGGACCAGGACCTCTTTTCTTTCACTCTGGGTTTGCCCTCCTTCACCCAGACAAGAATTTTGTTCCCAGGAGGCACTCCCCGACCCATGGGATCTCGGCATTCAAAGCAGAACAGGAAGCCTGGGCCCCTGAAACGGGGCCACCGAAGGTAAGCAAGCACTTGAACTCTCTGCCTTTGGCCCATGGATCCGCCCTTGTATCTGCTCCGCCCACCACTCACTGGTCTCACCATCTAGGGCTCTGAGTTCTCCGCCTCTCCCCAGACTCACACCACAAAGTCCCCTGGGCTCTAAACATGTGTCCAAGGAGGTCTGCACCCTAGGATCTAAATAGCACCTCAGGGATCCTCTACCACTCGGATGAGGACCTCCCACCACCAGGCCTCAACTCTTCTGGTCACCCCATGTTCTACCTTCTGCCTCTTCCGCCTGCCCTCCATCACCCCAGCCCAGCTTCACCCCACAGCCAGTCACTGCTGTCCTTGATCTGGTCTGCCTACCTTCTAAGTAGACCCAGAGAGTGAACAGCCCTGCAGAAATCCTCCACACTGGTCTATTTTCTGATGCTGAGACCGGGATACTAAAGGAGGCTGAGTGACCACGGTGTGGCTGGCAACAAGTGGGGACAAGGCGATGAGCCAGCGAGAGCGTGGACAGTCACGTGTTCTTTTCCTCCTCAGGAGAACATCCCGGAGGAAGTACTGGAAGGAAGGAAGGGAAATCGCTGGGTGAGCAGGCCGGGGAGGAGGGAGAGCTGGCCCTGGAGAAGTCCTCTGTGGGAGAGGTTGTGTGGGGAGGTGGGACGGTGTAGGTGGTTCTGTGGTCATGCCGTGGTGTGTGTGAGAAGCGGGGTTTAGGGAAGGGTGTAAGTCTGTATTACTTTGGCTACTGTGGGCTTGATTTGCTCCTGTCAGATCCTCTGTGGTCCTTTTGTCTCCTCTCCTTCCAGATGGCACTGTTGAAAGTCCCAGAGGCCCAGCTCTGTTTACCGGCCTTCCCTGGGGCTCTCAGCTAGACCTCCCTAGGGATGAGTTCTCATCAGCTTGTAGTTAGTCTGTGGCCTAGGGGCACTACTGACTGATCTTGATGCTAAACATCCCCATCTTCTTTATCAATGTATGCAGTCTCTGGCCCCAGGCTGGCCTCTCTACACCTACCTTTTGCAAACAACAGATGAGTCTTACCCAGGACTCCCGATCAGCACGCCATTGTAGCTTACTGGTATTGGGATCCCCAAGATTCATTTCTTAGCCAGAATGGTGGCAAAAATTACTACCTGCAAAAGAAGTAGCTGAGCAAAAGGATGGGATCCCCTCCCCAGCTGAGGAGAGCCTTCCGGGAGTGCCAAGCACCTGGGGAATCTACCTGCTCTCCCAAGGAAAAGGACTAGAGAAATCGGGACATCTGGGGCCCTCTTTCCCACCTCCCAATCTCCGTGGATGTTGCCCATAGACCATTGATGGGCTGTGTGGTGATGATACCGTAAAGAGACTTTCTGTACAGAATTGGGGGTCTCAGGCATGGCCCTGTGCAGAGGCTCCCATGCTCTCCTCTTCTGCACACAGCTTCAGAACAGGTTAACTCGGTGACCTAGAGAATCTCATGAAGAGAGGTATCCCCTGAGCCTTGCTCACAGGTTCCTGGGAAGGAGAGGAGGACAGGGGTGCAGCAGAGAGCCCCAAAGGGCTGCTTCTGCTGTCATGACCAATGTAGCCTGTAGGACTCCTCCACCCATTGGTTGGCTGCAGCTCCTGTGTTTGCAGTGATGCAAGCTCATGCTCAGTCTTCTGCCTACATCCAACACCATAGATCATCAGGTCTGCCAGTGTCTTTGAGATCCTGCATCCAACCCCTTGTTTAACAGGCAAAACCAGGGCTTTGGAGCCAGGTCACACTGCAAGTTCTGGGAGAGTCGGAACTGGAGCCCAGGCTATCTCCTTGGGGCTCTTTTTATGCACTGAAGATGAGGGAACAAAACTTACTGTGTAGGAGACGTGGAGCTTTTTGGGAGTGGCATTGGCCTTGTGACTGTGCTCTTGCCTTAGCTAAAGAAAGACCCTAAGTGATATGTGGACCTCTACAGCTGGTGGCTGGGCTCTCAAGGATTCGTGGACATAATATGTTTCTAGACTGACTTGGTTCTGGAATTTTCTACATCTTTATTTTGTTAATGTCCTATAATACCACCCTGGCTCTTTTAATATCTCTTAAGGTCAAGCCAAATTTCATAATTCAAAATGGTTTCCACATTTCACCAGGCAGGGACTGAGCTATAGGAGCACATATAGGCTAGGAACAGTCAGCAAAGGGTGTTCAACCTTTAGGCTTCTCTTGGCAACACTGGACAAGAAAGAATCATCTTAGGCCACACAGGGGTGTTTAACCCATGGACTACAAGATGCAAGAGCAATTTCTATGTGTATCTTGCATGACCTTGTGACAGCACTAGCTATCCTGGGCCTCATGCAGCCTGCAGGCCATAGGCCAGACATCTCTAGAGCCAGTTAGGGATATAGGAAAACAATAGAAGTCTGGCTCTTGGCCTGTCATGTTTCATTCTAGGCCTTACCACTGTACAAGAGGTTTCTGAGGCCATGATTATAACTCATTTGGATCATGATCTTTAAGTTTTTATCTTCAACTCCTTGACTATCATGTCCATTGGCATCTCATCATCATTTGATGAAAAGTGCCTAAGATCTACACACAATAATAAGAATTAATAATAATTGCAACAGCAACAGTAATTTTAAAGGAATAGAATGAACTGAGTATTAATAAGAGGGTAGATTGAACTCAATGATATTAAAAACTGTTGTTATTATTAATAACAACAGTAAATGGAAATGGTCTAAAAACTCCCAATTAATGACCAGATTTACTAGATTGACTAAAATATGTGCTGCCTAAAAGAAACCATTTCAGATATATAGTTGAAAGTGAAGGTATGGAAAAAGATGCCGCCTCTGAATATTTTGGGGTCTAGAGAGCTGGCTTAGTGGTTAAGAACATTTACCACTCTTCCCGAGGACTGGCACATGGTGACTTACAGCCAAATGTGACTCCAGTTCCCGACGGTCCCTCTTCTGTCCTTTGCAGGCACACATGTGGTGCATATACACACACGCAGACAAATCACTCATAAATGAAATAAATACATCTTTAATTTTCATTTTATTCATATATTACCTGAGAGTTTCATATGTGTCTGCAATGCAATTTGATTGCATCCCTCCTCACTTCCAACTTCTCATATGCCCCCTTCCCAGCTCCATACCCTCTTCTTATTTGGTATACCTCTGAGCCCTTAATTTCTTTGCACCCCTATGCATGCTTTCTTCCTCACTGAAGCTGTGTTGGTTCATTGAGACCTTCAGCCTTCCTGTGCTGTGGTTGCTGCTGTTGCTGTTGTTTTTATGTGTATGGGTGTTTGGCATACATGTGTATCTGTGGACCACTTCAGGCGTGGTGCCCATGGAGGCCCAAAGAGGACATCAGATCCTTAGGAACTGGGGTTACAGGTCGGGTCCTCCGTAACTAGAGTTACAAGTAGCTGTGAGCAGCCATGTGTGTGTTGGGAATTAAACTCAGGTCCTCGGGAAGAGCAGTCAGTTCTAACCACCTAGCTAGTTCTAACCTCCCTAGCTCCCCAAATTCCCAATTTTAGTCCTCACTCTGAGTCAGCTCTTGTTCTTCTTTTATGTGGATACTCCAGATTAATGTTAGAGCAACTCCCCATCCTTAGAGGGTAGCTGCCTGCCTTTGTAGTCCGAGTTCCCAGGAGTCACCAGCTGTGCCCCGCAGCTCTCCAGTCCTCCACAGCTCTTCCGAAGTTCTCACAGAACACCGCTTTCATTGTCTACACTCCCCACTCCTCCTCAGCTCCAGCAGACTCGGACTTTGCAGAGGGAAGGATGCTCATCAGGAGGAAACTTCTCTCCACTCTTCCCTGAGCCTTAACTTCCCCACACCCATGGCAACCTATGCCTAAGCTGCTGACACACTGAGGGATAGATGTCACTCTCCCTTTTAGCCCGGCCACCAGCGACCTGATAACCCTTTCCACGTCCTCTGATATCCCAGCCTGTTCCATTTCCTATCCACACTTTCAGAGTGTGCTCATGCTCCGTTTTCCTGGCACCTTCCTCAGCAACACAGTTAAAAACAGTCCCCAGTACCTCAGTTTTATGAAGTCCCATCTCTCCTCTCTCTATTGACGTCAAAGTCAGGGCCTGTCGCCTCACTTCCTGTCTGCTGAGCCCTCCATCAGCTCCAGCCTGGCTTCTGCTCCCACTCCTCCACCCGTGATTCTGTTGTGGGCAATTGCTGCTTCCTGCTTTGCCTGCTGGCAGTCCTGGACATAACGCAGCACACCCCATCTCTGGGGACCCCTTCCTCTGCTGTCGGTGACCCTGTACTGCCCTTGTTTGCTGCCCACCTCTCTGGTGATCACCTCTTCAGCTCTGATGTGAGAACTTATGTCTTGGTTTCCCTTCTCCCCTCCACTTGTTTCTGGTGATCTTGTAGGGAAAATAACTTCAGCTCTGGTTTTGGGCTGCGCACTGCACCATGCCCGAGAACCTTTCCCTTCGCTGGCATTGCCGGGTGGATCAATTCTTGCTTCCTGTGTATTGAAGTTCCCTTCTTAGGTATATAAACATTTGGAGTTGTTGTGAGCATCAAGAAGTTCACCTTGTATCAATATGGACACCCTTCTTGATTCCAGAGTGGATTGCTTTGAAGCCTACTTAGCCTGTTATTAATATAATCTTCACTCCAGCTTTGACTTCATTGGTATTAGCCCAGGCATCTTTCTCCACGCTTTTTACTTTTAACCTCACCAATTTTATACCTGAAGTGTTTTTTTTTTTCTTTTTGTGGAATTGGTCATTCCTTCCACCTTATCTGGGCTCTAGGATTCAAACCGAGGATTCCAAGTTTGTACAACAAGTGCCTTTACCTGTTGAGCCATCTTGCTAGATCTAGCCTATTTTTGGTTCCTTTGCTTTTTCTGGCATCAGTTTTTCTTTGTTTTTGTTTTTGTTTTGTTTTGTTTTTTGTTTTGAGACAGAGTCTCGCTATATAGCCTTGGCTGCCGTGGAACTTGCTATGAAGACCACACTGGCTTGGAACTCAGAGTCACCTGTCTCTAAAGGTGTCTGCTACCACACCTAGCTGGCTTCCAATTTTTAATTTCTTCCACCAAGTTACTTCAGTTATTATTATTGTATATGTTTGGGGGTTGCATTTGTGACACAGAGCAAAGGAAGCAGGTGGTGTCTGCTGACGGTTACTGCACTGAGTCTGTAGATCAATTTAGGGAGCCTTCTAATATCATTTAGTCACCTGACTCTAAGTACAGGATGATCTCCTATGTATCTAGGACTTAATTTCTCTCCAGAACTTTGGGGTTTTCTTCTGATGTGTGTGTGTGTGCGTGTGTGTGCGTGTGTGTGTGCGCGTGTGCGCGTGCGTGTGTGCGTGTGCGTGTTATGAATGCTCATGTGTGAACAGCTGCACACACCCAGAGGAGAATGTTGGATGTCCTGCTATACTGTTCTCTTATTCTCTTTGAGACAGAGTCTCTCTCACTGAACCTGCAGCCAACAAACCACTCCCTCCAGTCTTCACCTTTCACAGCCCCGAAGCTACAGGCACGTGCATGGCCACATCCAGCCGTTTATGTGGTTCTGGGATTTGAACTCAGGTCCCCATGGTTGCACAGCAAACTCTGTTGCTGACTAAGCTGTCTCCCTAGCCCAAGCTTGAAGCTTCCAATGTATAGTTTTGAAATTCTTTTTAAAAATCATTCCACAGCATTTTATTTTTTGATGCTGATAAATTGAATTGTTTAATTTTTGGCTGCTTGTTGAATATGTATAAGAACGTAACTGATTTTCTGTGTTGGTCCTGTGTTCTGAACAGTGTTTGCATTTGTGTATTAATTCTAGAGTATTTTAGTGGACAGAGTCAACTTTCTTAAAACAGAATCATGTCATCTACACATAGAAGACAGTGTCCTTCTTCCTTTCTAAAATGGGTACTTTCTCTTTCACTTTTTTCCATACCATCTTGGGTAGATCCTCAAATGGGTAAGTAGATTTGTCTTAATCTCTGAGCAGATTCATTTGGTTTTTCACCTTTGGTGTCTTGTTAGATGTGGATTTTTCATAGATTTGCCTTATAAATTAGGAGTCCCCTTCTATTCCTGCTCTGGTGAGTGGCCTTTTATCATGAGATGGTATTAAGTTTGGTGGAGTGCTTTTATTTTGCATCTACTGAAGTGATAATATAGGCTTTACTCTTCATTATATTTATATTGTGTTTTCTGTTAATTGGTTTTTGCATGATAAGTCAATTTTGCATTTCTGGGATGTATAATCTTGATGTTGCTAGTTTCAATTTGTTAGCTAATTTTTTTAATGAGGAAAAAATTTGCATGTGCCTTTCTATTTCCCATTCCCAGTATTCTTCTTATACTTAGACATATATTCAAGTTATATATTTTACATATTCAAATTACCACTCTATTATCATTTGTTCTGTCCCTGGAGGTCTTAGGTTAAGACTTCCTCTAGTACTGATTTAATCTCTTTGTTTCTATGAAAAGAACATTATTTTGCCTTCATCTTTGAAAGATACTTGGGCCATCAGTAGAGTTGAAATTGACAGGCGTTTGCATTTTTCTCTCAGTGCTTGTTCTAAATGTAGTGTTTTGAATGGGAAGTTTCTGCCATTCATTCTCTTTGCAATGTAATCCCTGCCCCTGTTTTTCTGGATGCTTTTAAGGTTTTGTCTTTATTCTTGTTTTCAACAGTTTGGTTATGAGGGTCTTGGTGTGCTTTTTGCATGTTTCTTTGGTTGAAGTCTTTAGAGATTGTCAGATCTGTAGGTTGGAGAGATTGAAGCTATTATTGCTTCAGATTTTTTCTGCACCTCTCCCAACTTTAATGGGGGCCTTTATACAACCTGTGTATATTGTGCCTGTGTAGATTGCACCTGTGTACATTGCAGCTGTGTACATTACACCTGTGTACATTGCAGCTGTGTAGATTGTACCTGTGTACATTGCAGCTGTGTAGATTGTACCTGTGTACATTGCAGCTGTGTACATTACACCTGTGTACATTGCAGCTGTGTACATTGCAGCTGTGTACATTACACCTGTGTACATTGCAGCTGTGTAGATTGTACCTGTGTACATTGCAGCTGTGTAGATTGTACCTGTGTACATTGCAGCTGTGTAGATTGTACCTGTGTACATTGCAGCTGTGTATATTGTGCCTGTGTAGATTGCACCTGTGTACATTGCAGCTGTGTACATTACACCTGTGTACATTGCAGCTGTGTAGATTGTACCTGTGTAGATTGCACCTGTGTACATTGCAGCTGTGTACATTACACCTGTGTACATTGCAGCTGTGTAGATTGCACCTGTGTACATTGCAGCTGTGTACATTACACCTGTGTACATTGCAGCTGTGTAGATTGTACCTCTGTGCACTGCACCTGTGTGTGCTGTACCTGTAAACATTTGCAGGTGTGTACATTGCACCTGTGTTCATTGCATCTGTGTGCATTGCAGCTGTGTGCACTGCACCTGTGTACATTGCACCTGTGTAGGTTGTTTGACACTGTTTCTCAGTTCACTGATTTTTTTCCATATTTTTTCTGTTTTATTTTCACATACATATATTTTTGAGATAAGGTGTCCATGTATCTCAGGCTGGTCTCAAACTTGAAGTCTTCCTGTCCCCATCTCCCTAGAACTGGGACTGAAGGTGCAAGACTAACTTTGCTTTGGAATATGTCTGTCTATGGCTTGGAATTCAGTGATCTTTTCTACCTAGTAGCTAATACTAGTGGCACATCGTAGGCATTGACTGTAACTGTTGTTCCTCCTGTCATAGTTATAGCTTCTTTTACTTTCTTTACATGGAGTGAATTTGCAGAATTGCTTTAGCATCTGTTCTAGACTTGACATCTGTCTCACCTGTGTGCTTCACCTGCACTGCGTTTACCCTCAACACTCAAATGTCTAGGGTTTTTGTTTTGTTTTTTGCTTGTTTATTGGTTAGACTTTTTATTGTTTGTTTTCCTATACCAACAACCCCTTTGACAACTTTCTGGATGTCAGCCAGGTGTCTTACAGTTCAGTTCTGTTGCCACCTGCAGTCAGTGGGTTTCCCATGTTAAGAACTCAGTCCTACACCACCACCCCTGTGTCAGAAGCTAACAAGTCTCCAGTTGCCTCCTGTACTTCTAGCCAGCCAGCTAGAATTTGGGCAGCTCCGTGCTCCTCTGGTAATTTGCCAGAATGGAGGGTGGAACCCAGGAAAGCTGCTTTATTGACTATTACCAGTTTATTATAAAGGTGAAAACTCAGGAGCAGAAATAGAAAAGACGCATAGGACAGGTGTGGAGGGAGCCTCTGTGGCTTCTCTACAGCACCATACTCCAGATGTTCACCAGCATGGCAGCTCTCCAGCCCCTGTTGTTTAGGGCTCTGTGAGGTTCTGTTACACAGCGCCTTTAGAGACTGGTAGCTGAACTCTAGCTCCCTTCCTCTCCCCCATCTGCGTGTGACCGAAAGCTGTAACCCTCCAGTCACATGGTTGGTCCCGTTGGCAACCAGTCTATAATGGAGCCTGAAGTGATCTGGAAGCCCACCAACCCGCGCTGGCATAGCCCAGGCTGGTTAGAACAAGCTTCTGAAAAGGATACTCCTATCACTGGGGAAATTCCAAGGATTTTTAAAGTTCTGTGGCAGGAACTGGGGGTGAGGGGAGTCCAAATATACATTTCTTCCCACACTACACAGTGATTGACTTATTCTGGTTCTGGATCCTGTTTTCTTCCTTTATTTTTCATGTCTAGAACTTTCTGTGAACTTAATGTTGAGGTGATGGACTTCATGATATTCCTTTTAGTGATGTTGTGTTATATTTAATGTTGTGACATACAATGTAATGCTCTAGACTTAGACAAACCCGAGGCTTCCCTCTCTGCACTGTGCAGGCAGAACCAAGGCAGCCTACTGGGACTGACTTGGCTCCACTCAGAAAGCAGTGCTCATCTGAGGACCGGGTTTGTATCCCGGGTGGGAGGAGGCCTTTCTACACCTAGAGGAACAAACTGCTCCCAGCTCTCTGAGCTTCTGAAATGTCTGCTCTCTGGCGAGTCATTTCCTTTTCTCAGTAGTTTTCTCGCGTGTGCACAGATTCGCGCTCAGCCAGGCCTGACAGAGCTGTCTATCTGAAGCGCTTGGTGTGTCTGTCTTTTGTCTTCTCTCGCCTATATAGCTCCCCTCTTTCAGATATACTCATTACCAAATTCTAGTTGTCTTGGTCTCCTTGAACGCTGGCCTCCATCTTTTCCACTCGGGAAGACCGCTAGACTCTGTTAAACTTTTCTGCCCCAAAGCTGTGGCCTGGAAACTTCTGCCATCAGTTTGGGTCACGTGTGCCCACCTCGTGTGTTGTCTTCTTCCATAACCACTGTCCTCCCCTGGTGTTTTTCCTAAGGTCTGGAAACGGTTGTTAAATTTACTCCACCTGGTTTTTCCTTCCTTCTCTCCCCTCCCATCCCCAGGCACCGGATCAGTGCAGAGTGTCCCCATCCCCAGTCTAAGTAGATTCCAGCCTGGGCCGCCTGTTGCCTCCAGCCCTGCCCTATTCCCGTCCATTAGCCACACTGAAGTCCAGATTTCTTTTCTGTAGGACAGATGTCCCATCTCCCATTTAATGATTTTGGTCGCACCTCTACCACCTCAGTGGCACAGAGATCAGCACTGTGGAGACCAGAGAGAGGCTCTTTAGAACTTGCCCCAGCGTGTCTCACCCTCTCCTGTCTTGCCACCACTGGTCTCCCCAGCTCCTGTCCTCATTTCCACTCCAGTGGCTCCTTCTATGTAAATCCTGCCTCTGTTTTTACCTATGGACAGTTCTTTGTCCATCAGGATTTGCTGTCTCCTCCCCCAGGAAAACTCCTTGGATACTCTCAATCACAATGGTAAACTCCACTGTGGTTCTCGGTGTGTTTACTGTAACCGTGGATGATACCTGGGTTCTACTAAGCTGTGAACTCTCTGAGACCAGGATAATATCTTGTTTCACTCTGTACGTTTAGTGGAGGGCCATGCACTGAGGAGGCACTCAGCAAAGGGGCATGTCTTTTGGAAAACCAAAACCAAGACCAGTTGCTCTCAGTGGCCTGGGTTTCCCTTTGCTGTCAGATCAAGCTCAGGTGTTTTAGGTAGCTTACCCTACTTAATATTCACAACACTGTGAAATAGTTGTTAGGCTCCCTGTGGATTCTGTGGTGCAGCTGAGGCTCGAGATTTCAACCTTGAAGTCACAGATCTGAGCACAGAGCCAGATTGAGCCAATCTTACGTTCCTTTCTGCCCGCCATCTCCAGTGCTCCAGCTGAACGTGGCCTGTCCTGGGTCTCTCCTACGCTTGCTCTCCTATGCAAACCCCGGAATGTTTCCCATTCCACAGCTCCACCAGGCAGGTTTTCCCATCCCTTGTCCAGAAGGGAAAGCTGGAGCTTTCATAGTTCAGACCCCGTACTGGTGTTCTCAACCTCAAGGGTGTCATATTGGAACCCATCCTAGACCAACTAAATCAGTCACTCGGGGGCGGGGCAAGAACCTGCACTTTATACAACTAGATAGACTCTGGGACCACTGCCGCAAGCCTGGGAAGAGACAATAAATACCTGTTAGGAAAAGAAATGGTGACCTATTGCTGCTTACACCACTCTCACAATTCCTTTTAGAACCATGGTGGCCTCAGATAGTATATGTGAATGTGTGTTTATGTACATTGCATATATGCATATACACATATATAAAACAGTATTTTAAAAACCACATGTTCATGTTAGTTCAAATATAGATTACCATAAACAGTGTAAAGAAAAACAAAACTACCTATAGATTTCAGTGGTTAAGAGTATATAATGTTTTTACAGAAGACCCAAGTTCATTACTCAGCATCCACTTTGGGTTGCTCACAGCTGCCTGTAAGTCCAGCACCAGAGGGGTCTGACACCCCTGAGCTCTGTGTTCTCCTGCACACATGTGTGCATGCACACACACACACACACAATACATGTAATTAAAAATAAAATAAAAAACTAAAAACTCCCTGTGCTCCCAGCCCTCAGAGGGGAAGCCTGTTATGGGTGATTAATTTCTGTTTTCAACTGTTCACTGGTATGTTCACGCTGTCCATCAGCATACACAAATTCCAAGCTTCACAGCTTCTACTGAGTGTCTGCACATGTACACAGTCAGGTAGACTCCGCCTGTGCCGAGAGGAAGAGCGCTGACACCCAGGAGCCCCCGAGGAGATCCGTTCTGGAAATGGCATCCAGTAATTATCCTAACTTCTACCATGACATTAATTTCACCCTCTGTTTGATATTCATGCAAATGGGATGATTTAGTGTCGTCACTTTTTTTTTTTTTTTTGGTTTTTCGAGACAGGGTTTCTCTGTGGCTTTGGAGCTGTCCTGGAACTAGCTCTGTAGACCAGGCTGGTCTCGAACTCACAGAGATCCGCCTGCCTCTGCCTCCCGAGTGCTGGGATTAAAGGCGTGCGCCACCACCGCCCGGCCTAGTGTCGTCACTTTTGAACTGACTCACTGTGCTCAGTAGCGAGACTCATCTGTGAGGCTTGTAGTTCTATACGGTATTCAGGCAGGCGACTGGCACAGCGTATTCCTCCATTCTGCTGATGGGTATTTGTCATGCTTGACGGTTATTAGCAGTGCCACTGTGGACATCCTTGTATGTATCTCTTGGTTCTCACACGTGCTCACATATGTCCACGGGATGTGTTCTAGGGGCAGAATTGCAGAGCTTTAGGTTCACCGCTAGTGGCTGCTGCCACAGTTCTCCAGAAGGTTCCTGCCAGTGTTCCCAGGTATGAGTCTGGGTGGCTGCAAGCCCTGCTAGTGCTTTGTCTTGGTGTCCACTTTGGCTATTTTAGTAAAGTGTGCAAAGCATAGAGTTGTGGTCTCGCTTTGCCTTCCTCTGGTGGTGATGAAATCGAGTATTACTCCAACGATGCATTCCTAACAAATATGTTGCTTACGTGGCCAGTTCTGATAACCTTAATTCACTGCAAAGACAGGGAAGTAAATCCAAAGGCTGTTACCATGAAGCCATAACATTTTTGTTTAAAAACAATCATTCTATTTTTTTCCTCTTTGGTGAAGTCTGACCTCTTAAAATAGGTTGTGCGGAATTGGAGAACTTAAGGAGAAGATATTTTGCTGTTGGGCTTTATGCTTCCCGGTTGTTTCAACAACACTGCTTATGTCTTGTTGGAGTGTAGTTTTGTGAGACCCTGCAGGTCTACTTCCGAAGAGGTCATTATGACAAATGCAAGCTTGAATTTAGAGAGGACAGAAGCCTTTTCTGGCAGATTCTTACCTCTGAGGGCTCGTACTGGTGTGGTCCTGCTGGGAACTGTCTCGGGGAAGCGAGTGAGGGGTGGGCACTGCAGATCGAATCCTACAGTAATGTCGTTTGTTTTGTGTTGTTCTTCATCACTGATGAAAACTTAACTTTTTAATGGGTCTAAATTCCTATTAAGCACTGTTTGAAAAACTATTTTGGATATGATAAGAACGTGCAGTCTGAGTTGCTTGTAACTAGACATTTTCTGCTTGTGTGTGCATGCATTCTGGTGAAGTCACGTAAAAGGTTTTGTTATGTAAAGTTATCATGTAATGTATTTTTTAGGAGCTGAATATAGCAAGTATTTTTTATGGTTGTGTGACGGTTTTGTGGATTTACTGAAATCTAAGCATCTCTTTATTTTGGTTATTTTCATAATTCCTAAATTCGTGATGAACATAGTGCATAAATGTCCAGGCTCTTACAGTTATTTTCTTAGAATGGCTTCAGGGAAAAAATTAATGGTTCACAAAGAATGAATGTCTTTGAAAGTCTTTGATAATGTTCATGTTCTCGTGTTGGTTTCCGGAGAGCGATATGTAGGCTCTCCCTGAAGAACAGGAAATGGCTCCCTCATGGCATAGCTACCAAATTTGCATGCCTTCAGTTGGAGTGGCAGTGGCCTAAAAGATGGGATTTTAAATTTTTTAACTTAATAAAAATCTGTGTTTTTTTTTACATGATAAAACATGGCCTCTGGATTTAGGGACAGGGCTCAGTGAGATGAGATGTCCAGTTCCCTGCAGATGACGGAAAGATGTCTGCTGATGCTGTTGCCTTCCTGCTTGTTTCCTTTTGTAAATGACACTTTAACCCACCTGTTACTTGGATCTGTGTGTAATAGGAAGTAGGGGTAGACTTTTGTTCTTCTGAACGGGGCAAGTGGATCACTAAACCATTCGCTAAATACCCGACATCCCTTGGGTGTGTTTGAAAGACCATCTATGTCACACCTCTGCTGCAGTTGGTCATTCTCATGTTCGTGGTCCCATGTGGGGTACAGGTTTGTACTGTGCAAGAAGATGCTGAAAAATGCATAGAGCATTTTGGTGGCTGGCCTGTCAAGTGCCTTCACGCTGTACCTTCACAGAACTCCTGTGGTTGTCTCGGAAAACTTCTTACTCTTCCTGAGGAAGTTTGAAGTAAATTCATCTGGTTGTGAGAGAAGCCCCACTGCAGCTGTGATTAGAACAGGTGGTTCTAACGCCAGGCAAGAACAAAGTGGGCGATTGCGTCAGCTGGGCTGCAGGTGACACGGGGAGGTCTTTAGACTTTTTATTGTTTTCACACACAGTGATATCTCTTGTGAAGTTTCATAGGTATTCTTTACGTAAAGATTATTTGAATACAGTGCTTTTTGTTTTATTTTAACTAGATGCTTCAGCTATGTGGGAAAAACAATAATTTATGAACAATTCTTCTATGGTTATCAGTTTTGCTGAACTATTTGTCAGTTCCAATAGTTTTCAGAGACTTACTAGATATATAAATAATAATCAGCTTATATTGGTTCTAGTGATTATATGAAAATATCCCAAAATTGTTGCATTGGCTAGAACTAACATGACGATGTTTAGTTGTATCCAATACACTTTGTGTTGTCAGGTGAACATAATGCTGTTTTTTCTTTTACAAGGTATTCTCTCTCTCTGTTTCTCTCTCCCTCTCTCTGTTCCTTCTCTGTCCCTTCCCTTTCTTTTCCTCTTCCCTCTTCTCTTCCTCCTCTTCTCTGTCTCTCTCTCCTTCACTTTCTCTCTTTCTCTGTATCTGTCTCTCTGTTTTCTGTCTCTCTCCGTCCCTCCCTTCTCCTCTCTTCTCATCTTCTTCCTATTCTTCTTTCCCCTCCTCCTTCTTCTCCCCTCCCCCTCAGGCCTCACAGTATAGCCTAGGCTGGCCTACTTCACTATGCAGCATGCTAAGTTTAGAGATTTGCCTATTTTTCTTTGTGAAAAAAAAAACAGATCTTATAGTGACCCTATAGTGTATCCTATAGTGATCACTGTGGTGATGACCATAGCCATCATAAAGACTTAGATTTTTATGGGAAGTTCATTTCATTGAGATGCCAGACTGAATGCCTAGTAGATGTTAAGATATGTTCAGTCTCTTCTGTGTCTCTTCTGAGCTTGCAAAATCCTTTCCAGGGGCTTCAAGTTCTTTAATGGCATTCCACATGCCCCCTCTTGGGTCTGAACAGAGACAGGGCCAGGGTGTGTGTGTGTGTTTCCGCATGTGAAGCAGGGAGTAGCTACGAAGATGAGCCCATCTGTAATCCACACACTGGGATGCGTATATTGTTCTGTAGCCATGTGCTTTCCTGTCATATGCGTGTGTCCCAGCATGTTCATCTGGCATTGCATGTGTATGCATGCATGTACGTCCCTCGGTAGTCGGTAGCTGTGCCAGCATGTGTAGACGGATAATATCTAGAGCTATTTCTGCTTTGTGTGTAGATTGCATACATGTTCTTTGGTGATTGTGCCCATGCTTGGGCACACGTGTGTGTGTGTGTGTGTGTGTGTGTGTGTGTGTGTGTGTGTGTGTAAACATCACAGGAAAGCACATTTACCTGACTAAGGGAATGGCAGTTTTCAGCAGAGCCTTGGTGCTCGTGTGACTTGCTTTTTGTCATTACAATCAAGCTGCCAAAGGCTCAGAGTATGAAGTGGAAGCCCCACAGGCAAGGTGGAGTGTGGAGAGGGGAGGAAAATCCTCTTGCTAATTGTGGTTCCATTTTAGAAACCCTCTGAAGAGGGGTGACCCTGACCTAGAATCCTCGTATGGGAGCTTCAGGCTCAAGGAGTAGCTTCGTCCTCACTGGGCGTTCACTGAGGCCAAGGAGTTGGAGCTGTTCTCTGTGCCCTAAGCTGTGTCATGACCACTCCGAGCCTGGGGTGCAGGCCCAGATGCTAAGCTTACATCTACTGAAAAGACCCTAGGCTAGATTCAGGGAAGCTGACTGTTGTTGCTATGGCAATCTGAAATAAGTATGTTTTGGAAGCAGCAGGATGTAGAGTACATAGATACCAGGCAGGGCTATTGTCTGTCTCTGTCTCTCTGCCCCTCTCTCTGTGTCTCTGTCTCTCTCGTGTGTGTGCATACATTGTGTGTGTGTGTGCTTGTGTGCATGCATGTGGGATGGCCAAAGACTAGAATAAGAGAAAGAAAACAGGACTTTGCAAAGGGAAGTCTGTGTCTCAGTGTTTCCATCTAAGCCTCAGCCATGACTCTGGATTATTGCTGTCGGCACTGAAGGAAGGGATGGTGTGCTGTGGGGAGGGTGTCCCTGTGTTCACCATGACCTAATTGGAGGCTACTGTTAGAGTAGCTTGGGACCAGCTCAGTAAATATGCTGGCATCTCTCCATCGTGGCTCCAGAATGCAGCCAGTATCTACTGTGAACTGTCTCTTTCTGTGCTAGCTGATGGGTGGCCCAGCAGGGACACGCCTATCCAGACCAGATACTCGGCTATGGGAACAGAGAGACACTTCCCACTACAGAACTCATTTCCCTGGATGGCTTAGGGCACTGGGGCAGGTAAGGACAAGACAAGAGTACAGGATGATGGTCCTAGGGCCCTAATAGGGCCTGACCTTAAGTAGAGCAGAGGATTGGGGCCCAGAAGGAGACAGGATGTGCCTTACTTTGGTGAGCTGAAGGATAAGGCCATCCACGAGGTTTGTGAGAACACCAGTGACCTCTCTCTCCTCCCTACAGGATTTTCAGCTTCCAGTAAGTAGGAAGGGTTAGCTCAGTATTCACTGCAGCCTGGGCAAGGCCCTCACACCCCACCAAGGCTTTCTTGTGGGAAAAGCTTCAGGATACAGATAGCTTCTTTCCTCAAGGAGAGGGTGCTGGAGAAGGGAAGAAGAGGGCTGTTGAGGCCACCTGTGGTGTCTGGGTTTGGATCTGAAGCAAATGAAGGTGTTTGATTAGCCAGTAGTCCTTATTCCGTCTGTTTCCAAATACCCTGAGTCACCTTGTGTCTTAGGCCAAGGCCTGACCTCTGGGGAAATGGTTCCCACCTTGCCTACCATCTGTTACAAGGATCACCCCCCCCCCCCATCTCCCTCCTTTGCACTGTTCTTTGATACAGCATGTAGTCTCAGAGGGCTGGCAGAGGGAAATCCCATCCTGGAACATGGGGATCATATAGGATGACCTGAAGAATGAACTCAGAGTAAGGGTGACCTACATGGATGCCTGGGACATGTGTGTAGGTGGAGAAACACGGGTAGGTGGTGAGCATGTATGAGTGGTGTGTGTATGCTGGGAATTAGAAGATTGTGGGCATGTATACAGAATACTTGGGAAGGTGAAATTATTATTTGATGGGGGTGTGTGTATGATAAGCATGTGAATTCCAGGTACTTGGCATGTATACATGTGGTATATAATGTTATGTATGGTGATTAGGGAGAATTGGAATGATGGCAGCGACATGTTGGGTAAATGAAGCGTGGCATGGTACTGTGTGTGACGTAGTTTGAGAGCATCAGGGATGTACATGTACCCAAAATACATGCATGGCATATCTCAAGTAGTGTGGTAGGTTTGGGGGAAGAGGGCTGAGGCACAGGCAGTAAAACGAGAGAGACAGAGACAGAGACACAGAGACAGAGACATAGAGAGAGAGGATGTATGAGGGAGGTGCATAGATTTTTCTCTCAAGGGTGAGGAGCCTGAGCCTTGCTTGGATGACATAGAAGGGTCTGTTTGACTTTTTTTTAAATAACACAAATTAACAGTACATATTAGCAGAGCTCCATGTGGTAGTCCCTTGCGCGAATACAGTGCACACAGTAGCAGCTCGTACCCTGGTGCTGCAGGGTGAGCAGGGAGGGCTGCCCTTATGGGTGGGTAATAAATCACATTCACTTCTGCAGGGTTACCGTGCTACAGTCGATGCATGTTGACTGGTGCTATCCATTTGCACAGCAGAGGGAATGTTCTTGTCGTTTTGTTTTGTGACAGGTCTCGCTATGCAGGCCTAGCTGGCCTGAGGCTCACTATGCAGACAAGCACCTGCCTCTACCTCTCAGGTGCTGGGATTTATTAAAGGTGTGTGTCACCTCACCTAGCCTTGTTTTTTTTTTTTTATTTTATTTTTAAAAGGTTTTTGTACACAATGAGGAAAATGTAAAGTAGTCCTTTAAGCCTGGATGTTGCTATGATTTTAAAACTGTATAAAGTTTAAAATAAAATTATAATTAAAAATTAAAACAAATAACACACACACACTCAGCTTCCTCATTGTTTTAGCTTTTCCTACATCTGCACTCTCAAAGCCATGTCCTCTGTGTTTGTGTGATGACGGTGCCACTGGGATGCCGTGCTCAGCACGCTGCAAAATCAGCCCAGGAGAGAGGGCCTTCAGAGCAGGGACTCAGCAGGCTCTGCACCCAGAAGGCACGTGTTCTTTTACTGCAGATCTAGACTTAAGCAAGTGATGGGGACGTGTAGATTAAATTCTAAAATGCTTTCGTGTTTGTAATAGCCATGTTGCAAACAACATAGATCACGGAGAAATACCTCTCCAGGACTGGGAACTGTCAGCCAGCTCAGCAGATAAGTCACTCAGGTCTCTGGGGAATGGGTGTTCTTTGTGGGTTCGCTTTCCTCTTATGTGCTAAATTAAGTGAAAATATCAAGCAGCATTTGAATTGGAACTAAACCCATTTATCGTTGCAGTACACGTAAAAAATGAGGCACAATCAACAAATGCATTGATTTATGGGATAATTCATTGTCTGGCCATATGGCAAATCAGTAAAGAGTATTGGGATTTTCCCTCTTATATCCATTTATTTATTTACTTGCTTCTTTATTGTGTGTGTGTGTTATGTATCTAGAGGTCAGAGAACAGCTGTTCACTCTCCATTTATGTCAATATAACTTATAATAACTTATGTATTATTCACGTGGACACTTTCTGGAGAGCTGGATATTAAGCGTCACTATTGAAGCTGTTCTGTGGCACTTTGTAGACCTGGCATTGTCCTCACCTTATGATATGCCTCCTTTATGATAGAGGGGATAGAGTGATGGGGATTAGGGGACAGCTACCAGTGACAAGCAGCCAGCGGTGGGAAAGGATTCTGATTCTCACAAGCTGTGGTCTGTCAGCTGTGACTACCACCACCCCCAGTCACGAGTGGAGGGGCTCACATGGAGATCCCAAGTCATTTAACACTCATCACTAAGTCCCTTCTCTGTGCCAGGCACCAGGAGGGAGTTGCATGTAGGAGAAGCCAGGCTCACTGTGTGAAGGGAGCTCACAGCCCAGAGGGAGATACCAAGTCACAGCCTGTTTCTCCCTTCAGAGTGTGCAGGCAGAAGGCCCAGCTGATGCAGGGGGGTGGTGGGACCAGAGTCTCCGGCCTGATGGAGCCAGTGTGTATTTCACATTAAGAGGGAAGTACCCCAGGGATCTGAACTGAAAATGCATCGATCCTCTTTCCAGGGTCCAGGCAGCGCAGTACCCGGGATCATGAATATAGACTAAGGGATGGAGAAAGAGGGGGGCACTCTTGGAGAAACAGTGCTGGAGAGAGATGAGAGGGTGTGTGCGAGGCAGGGAGGGAGAGAGCAGAGATCTGCGTGGGGCATTTGGAAAGCTGGACCACAGCTGGGGTGGGACAATGTGGAGGAGAAAGAGCAGCAGAAGTGGAGATGGGATGGATCCAAGGCCTTGCGGAGGGGTAGGGAGAGGGGCAGGGTTTCGGATCCATGGCCGAGGGAGGAGCCTAGCTAACTAGTGATGTGTTAAGACTGATTTTTCAAAGCTGATATTCCTGAGGCAGGGAAGCTGGAAAGAGGCTAGGCATATGAGCGCTATGCCCAATCAGCAACTCTCAGATAGAGGAGTGGGGACACGCAGGAAGAATCTCAGGCAAGCATGGAGCTAGCTGGAGAGGGGATTGGGTTGCCTATCAATATTACTGGAGTGATGAGGGACTGGATAACAGAGAGCAAGAGAAAGAGCAGGCCTGGGGTAACCTAAGTTTAGTTTGGGGCCTTGAGATTCAGAGTGTTTCTGAAGGAATTGAGAGGAGGTATCTTGGAGTTAAGACGGCAGCTGGAAAGTAGACCAGACCCTCTGTAAGTAGGTGGGAGAGCCATGGAGTAGACTAAAAGCTCTGTGGGTAAGTGGGACACCCATGGAGTAGACCAGGGCCTCTGTGGGTAGATGGGAGAGCCATGAAGTAGACCAGGGCCTCTGTGGGTAGATGGGAGAGCCATGGAGTAGACCAGGGCCTCTGTGGGTAGATGGGACACCCATGGAGTAGACCAGGGCCTCTGTGGGTAGATGGGACACCCATGGAGTAGACCAGGGCCTCTGTGGGTAGATGGGACACCCATGGAGTAGACCAGGGCCTCTGTGGGTAGATGGGACACCCATGGAATAGACCAGGGCCTCTGTGGGTAGGTGGGAGAGTCTTGGAGTTCCAAGATCGCCAGGGAGATCACAGAATGGGAAGAGCTGCAGAAGAAGCTTCAAGACCTAATATTGAGTTCAGGAGCCCCATGGACCTCATTTCTGGGAGTAGGTGCCATAGATGGTAGGCCCCTCCATGCAGTAGAACTAGAGAATGGGTAAGAAGAGAAGGCTATGGGGAGTTCAGAGCCATCAGGGAGGCTTCTGGCTGCTTTAGAGCAGGACCTGGAGACCACATGGTTAGGCCAGTCCTAGCTCTGCTACCAACTTGCTGTGTGACCTTCGGCCAATAACTCCCTACTCTGAGCCTCAGCTTCTTCATATGAAAATAAGGTTGGATTGAACCAGTGATTTTCAAATGACATTTGGAGCCCCCAGTGTCCTCCAGAAGCATCTCTAAAGAAGTGCTGCGTGGGGGAAGGGAAGATAAAGAACACCCACTGCTGCCCCACCCCCAGCTGCATGCAGAGCTGTTTGGTTAAGTTTCCTGTTGTCCTGCCTATGAAAGGGAATACACCAGCTGAAAACCACGGGGCCAGAGAACTCCAGACATTGTGGCACATAGTGAGGATCTGTGAGTCCTTGATGGAGATGGAAAAGGAAACCTAAAAAGCACAAAAAGAAAGCCAGCTAGCCTTGCTGGGCTTCAGATACCATGCGAGTCTCCAGACCCATTGCCATCATGACAGTCACAGCAATATCCGCTCTGTGTAGTATATAGGAATTTGTCTCCCCGCTTGGCTGGTAGGTCACAGTGTGTGTATATCAGTGAAGTGACCCCCGCCCCAGTGAGGCCCCACTCCCGCGCTCATGACCAACTGCAGCATGATGCCAGAAAGCAGCCCATCTGACCCCCTTGCTTTGACATTTCCATCCCGTCCCTACAGACACAGAGCTGAGATTTCTGGAACAGGAAGCCAGAACTTAGCTCTTAGGCCTGGCCCGTGTGTGGGACTCCACAGAGGGCGTCCTGTTCCCCTTTGGAAACTTTCCTTGAGCCTTGCTGATCGCTAGGTACCAGCTGGGGCCTGGCACACCGGTGTGTGATGACTGTGTTGTGGGGAGGGAAGTTGATGGAGGAGCCCCCGAGATGAATCAGAGAAGCCAATACCTGACTCTCAGTCCTCGGGTGTGGCCTCAGAATTTGGAATGGACTGAAGACCCGACCCTTGCCCTGGGGTCCTGTGAGGGAGGAGGAGGAGGACAGAGGTCAGCTTGAGGGACAAGGGATCATGTTGCTTGCCTTCCAGTCCAGGTCATGTCCTGTTTCCTGGAAGGCAATTCCATCTTAGTCCTGCTATCTAGGGGATCTAAATGTCTGGGCCTGACCACTCCAGGCTTCAAAATCCCAGGCTCCAAGACAGTACTTAGTGGGAGCTCCAGGTCCTCGTAGCTTTCTTGTTCCCTAGGAACAGCCTAGAGGGAGATCACAGAACCAAGTGCCCTTCTTCCTGTTCCCTCAACAGCACCTCACATAGGGCTCAGAAAGTCTCTCTAGGAACCCTGGGAAGACCCTGTCCCCTCAGTTCTCTTCTGTCCTCTTTTGTTCTTTATATCCCAGGACCACAAGGAGGCTGCCACTGGCTCTCACTTGGCAGGGAGGTTGGATGGGGACAGGGTGGCGACTCATGGTGTTTCCTGACAACAGGCCGGGGGACGCAAGCACCAATGTGAAGCTGAAGAGAGTCCTGGAGACAGGGGTCGGTGAGACCGAGTCTGCCCAGGCCACACCAGTGGGCGGGTTGTGGCCCTGGGCCTGGGGAGGGTCGCTGTTTGAGAGGCGCACGCAACTTTATAAAATGACTCCGTAAGTATGGCCGGGGTGAGTGGGGTCACAGGCCCCCACTCTCAACCTGGGACAAGGGCATGGACTAAGAGACCCTGCATTAGGCTCAGGTTCTGGCAGAGGCACAAGCTGGACCCTTTCTGTTCTTTGGGCCTGTGGAGGGGCTCTCTGAGGGCATCTTTCGGGTTACTAGCTGAGACATCCCTTGAATGGTGTTTGTGTTACCTGTGTGGGTGGGGTCTCACTGTTAAAATTGCCAGCTGCAAGTTAGCTCTCTCCAAAGCTAAGAGCCTTAGAAAAGGCTCATACCCTTGTTCAGAAACCAGGCTCTCCCGTGATGGTTTGCACCATGGAAAACCCACTGGGAGAGTTTAAACAATGCACATGCCAGCCTCACTCCCGGAGAGTCCAGGGTGGAGCCCATGATTCCCTAGATCCCTCGAGGAGGCCACCTGCCCTGAGGCATGTTTGGGGTATTCCTATCCTGCTTCTGGAAGACATTCTGGTCACTTGGACTTTTGCATAAGAGAGAGATCCAGAGATCCAAATAACCTCCTCCTGTTGCCCAGGAGAAAAAGAAAGGTGTGGTGGTTGAAGGAGGAAGGCTGGTGGGAAGTCTGGACACCACAGACAAGGGGTTGCTGCAGTAGGCACGGGGGCTGGGTCCACAGACATGTCACTCAAGGCTTTCCCAAGACCCTGAGGTCCACACGAATTCCCATGCTGCCCTTGTCATGGGTGAGCCTGGAACCTCTTGCAGAAACACGAAGAAGAAGATTGGAGTTCAAACTCCCGGAGTAGAGTCTACTGGGGGTTACTGGGAAATCTTGGTGGATTCCTTTCCAGCATTTTAAGCAACTTTTTTAAAAAAAAATGTACATAATTAATTTAAAATGACCTTTACAAAAGAAAATAAATGACCTTTAAAACTCTCACAATTGATATGCAGGCTACTGCTTGAGTGAATCAGCCTGAAGGCAGCACGGATTTGCTGTACATTTCCCGTGGTGGAAGCCAAAGGCAGAGGCAGGCTGGGTTGGCTTACGTCCCATCTCAGCCCAGGGTCAAGTATGGGTTCCTCCTGAGACCGCACATGCCCACACCTCCTGGCTGGAGAGCATCTGAAATGTTCACCTGACCCACTTTGCTTAGTCAGTCCCTGAGGGCTGAGCCTTTGGGTTCCTTCCAACCTCTCGCTATTATAAATACCACAGCTATGAATATCTCTGTACAAATTACTTTCTTGGTGTTTTACTGGGAAGCATTCCCCTAAGTGGCTTTGCTAGGTCAAAGGGCATGAACAGTTTTATAGTTCTTGCCACACATTACTAGATAGTTACTCAGATATATTGAAGCCATTTGCCATAGTACTAGTTATACACGAGTATCCCTACGGCACTCCAATAGATGGAGCTTCATGTTTTTATGTATTGGCAGCTGTTCTGTTTATGGGTTTCCCCTGTTTTGCCATACTCGTTATGAGTGGTGCTGTAAAGTTCTTATGTGTGATGATGACGTAAGGATACATACAGTTCGACATTATTGGGACTCTTGAGAGCTGATGGGGATTATTCGTCTCATAACAATGATGACAGTGACTTGACAGAAATCTGTTCTGAGTCAACGAGCTGAATCAGGACCAACTGGGCATGGTGGTGGATCTCTGTAGTCTCAGCTCCTCAAGATGCTAAGGCTGGGGAATCAGACTCACTTGGACAATACATGGAGAGACCCCGGTTCAATAAAGCAAAGCCTGCTGTCCTTGGCTAGACATACTCCGCTTCAGTCTTCTCATGATAGGCCGGGATGCACTCCAAGATTACCGCTTCAAATGCGTGGAGAATGAGTTATGACTGTAGTTTCCAAACAGCATCACTTGCTCCTGGTAGAGGACTAATACGGAGGAGAGGATGGAGAGTCCTGTTCTTCTGCCTGTCCTCAGCTTGGTGGGCTGTGCCTGAGTTCTACTGAGACCTGTAGAATCACTCACACAACTGTGGCCTTCTGGGTAGAAGCTGTGTTTACAGCTGTGTCTGTGGAGATCTAGAGTATGCTTGTCTATCCATCCAGTGACCATCGTGTGTCAATACCAAGACTTTACCAGTGCTTGTCAAGCCAGGGCTCTGATGGTGAGCAGAGAAACCAGCTTGTGTCAGGCTATAGCGCTGGTTGGGGGCTGAACACTGGTGCTGTGGCTGAGGTCTAAGATTGAGAATTGTGGACAAGAAGACTAGGACATGCTGATTTAATTAAGAAACCCAGCCTACCCTCAGGCAATGACAGGGAAGGCTGTCAGAACACGTTGGCTCAAAACAATGAAGCTGAAGGACAGGCAGAGTAAGTGGGGATGGATGAGTGGCGTGATGTTGCAGGCAGTGGGGCCTCCTGGAATCTCAGGACAGACAGACCGGGTGATGGAGGAATGCGGTCAGGACAGACAAAGTCAGGGCAGCAGGAGGACGTAGCAGAGCTTGAGAGACGAGGATCTTAAATCGGGGCTCCATAAGACTCATCAGGCTTGAGAACAGACAGATGAGGATCCTCAGGGGTATTTGAGGCAGAGAGGAGCAGCAGGATGACGTATGTAACCAAGGGATCGTATAGGCCCAGTGCCAGGGGCCTAAGCTGAAGCAGGATCCTGGGCAAGAGTCAGCATGTGTGTACAGTGGGGCCCAGCTGCTCAGAGAAGCGGTAGAAGTTGGTCGCCCACAACATTCCCACCCACCACCTGGACAGGGGCAGAGTTGTCTGCAGAGGACAGGCCAGGATCATGGCCGTCAGGCTAAGGGGAATAATTGTGCACACTGCTTTGGTGACAGGTGTCTCGGGTGTCCTGTATGTCAGGCCTTGCTCTGAGCAACGAAAAATCTTCATATCCCCCCCCCCTCCTGGCCTGTTTTTCATAGAACCTGGGCTTGGGTGAGGCTGGGCTAGACAGCTGTGGGCAGAAGTGGCAGGGAGCCGAGAATGGTACCGAGACAGCTGAGAAGTAGTTTGATGCAGGAGTGTAGCTCATGGGTTCTGATCCTGACGCTGCGCTTTGTCATTTGGCTTCTGGTACGTGTTTCTGAGCCTGGCATCCTTGTTTGGAAAGCAGGGACATTCATGGCTGTCTTATGGGGGAGCTGAGAAGAATAAACGAGATGAATGCATGAAAATACTCTGTGGATATTTTGATTTTTTTTTGAAGCAGGGTCTTGAGGCTCAGCATGGCTTCAAATTTGCTGTCCTCCTGCCTCAGCCTTTTTGAATGCTGAGATTATAGGCATGCACTACCATGTCTGGTTTTCTTGATCAGGTAATACCACTTTTCTTCCTTTTACCTCTTCCAATACCTAAAGCAGATATGAAAGCCCAGGTCAGTATCCATCTTGGGCAAAAGAAAATAAAAACAAACCCAACCCTGTGAACACAAAGTGGGGAAGTGGAGACCAAGTGCGCCAACCAGCATGGTCTGTGGTTGGACCAGAATTAAGCCCAGAACAGAAAACTTCTGGGTTGGTCTAGCCTGGAGTATTGGTGAATTTAGCGGGGCAGATATACAGCATAGGCAAGAGCAAATGCCTGTCACAACACTGAGTATTGGTTTCATTCTCTGAAAAGTAGGTGCATTAACACCTCACCCCCAGAGCTGTGTGTGACCCCGCAATAGTGACGGAAAACACCTAACACTATGCAGGCACCCAGTAGGCAGTTTCTGTGGCTGTGGATACCTTCACTGCCCTCGAAATCATAGACTTCAGAGTGTCTGAGTTGGAGTCTGATAGATGAGGAAGTCTGATCTAGTGGCTTTCATTAATTAAATCCCATGACCCCTTGATATGCCCTTAGAAATAATTCCGGTTGTCTGCAGATGAGAAATGATCTAAGGTGACAGACCGAGTCGGTGCTAGAGTCACGGTTAGGAGACCAGGAAGCCTGGCTGCAGCCGCCGCCTCCAAAGGATGTGCCTTTCCTGCCTTGAGTCCTGGGCACCTCCAGTGTTTCTCCTCCCTCACAGCCCACAGCTCAAACGGTTTCCTGTGATCTCCCTTCAAATCACAGCGTTTCTCTCCTCCTTTTGTTTTTTTATCATGTCACATTAATAACCATTCGTTTTGTGTTATGGCAGTTTAATTTATTCTTTGACAGCTCCATGCATGAATATAATAAATTCTGGTCACGCTGATACCTCCTCTCTCATCCACCAGCCTCCATCTCCACCGAGTCGCCACCCCACTTTCGTGTCTTTTTGCTTTTGTTGTTTCGCTGTGACCCACCGGTCTAACCAGGGCCACTGCAAGAGCGTGGGTGTTGTGCTAACCACTACCAGGGATGCATCTGCAGACAGTGACTTCTCCACCACAAGCATCCCTCAATTGCATTAGCTCCCCTGGGGTGGGGAACAGGGCTATCTGAGCCCCTCCCCCATCTGTGACTGACTATTTACTACTTCCGTTTCTGATGGGCTCTCTGATGTGCGCTCACTAGTGTCTCAGCTCTGTCGTGCCGATCAGACCGCATTTCACAGATCTCATTTTCTGTCATTCAGTTCTTCCTGCTCCCTCTTTCCACAATCTTCCCCGAGCCTTGGAAGAGGGTGGCATGGGTGGGGTCCTGTTTAATGCTGAGCGTTCAACAGTTATTTGTTTTCAACACTTAGATCAGCGTGACGCTCTGCCGTAACCGCTATTTGCTACAAACAGAAGTCTCTTTGTTCGAGGCTGAGGATAACACTAGTCTAGGTATAAACATGAATATTTAGGAGTCGGGTTGACGTGTTCAGTTAACAACACAAAAGTAGTAGTGTTTTCCTCAGCAGCGGGCCTTTGCATGAGCTCCCACCTACGGAGCGCGCCTCAGGTTTAATCAGCAAGCTGGTTCCCTCTCCTTCAGTCCTCACTCATAAAGTCTTATGTCCATAAAGCACCTCACATATGACAAGGAGGTGTTGTGGCGTACACGTTCTAAAGCCGGGGAAGGCCATTACTGACTTTTGTCTTCAACCATCTCTGTAGCAACTGCTGGCAACAAAGGCTAGCCCGCAGGGAGGAAGCTCTCAGCTCAGTTATGACACTGTTTTTCCGTGTTCTGTAACCAAAGTGTGTCTTTAGCAACAGAGTTCTGTTCATTTCCTTTCTTCTTTTGCTTATTTGAGACATGTCCTGTTATTCAGGCCAGGATGACCTCAGACTCACAACAATCCTACTTCCTCAGGCTCTTGAGTGCTGGGATTTCAGACATGCACCACCATGTCTAGCCTCAGACCATACCATTTCCCAATCACTAGCAAACTCCGGCATTTCCCATTATTAAGAGATTCAAAGGTTGGAGAGGTGGCTCAGTGGGTAAAGCACTTGCCACGAAAGTGTAAAGACCTGAGTTCAAATCCCCAAGTCCCATGTAAAGCCAGATCCATTTGGCACATCTTCTAATCCAGGCACATTCATAGCAAGATGGGAGGCAGAGATAAAATTCCCAGAAGCTCATGAGGCAGTTTCCTTGGTGCACACCGCAACAAACAACCAAAGAGAGCCGCTGCGTCGAACAAACAAGGCAGAGAGCAAAGTTGTTCTCTGACTTCCACACACAGGTGTCAGGACGTGAGTCATCCACGTTCACACATTTGCACCCACACTCACACATACACACATCATGCATGCATACATGTGTCCACACACACATACACACACACACACACACTAGTCAGATTTCCCTGGCCCTAAATACTTCTCTAAGTCCTCTTCCTTCTATGCATCTGCTATTCACAAAGGCCAGCCCCGCCACCCATCCCAGTCTCCTCCCCTTCCTGGAGCTCCCTTGCCATGTGTACATTCACCGAACACTATAACCTTGGATGCCTGGCCCGTAGATTCCAACCTGGTGCCCCTCTTCCTCCCACCATACCTTCAGGTCTGCTAGGCTGAGCCTGTCATTTGTTATGTCTGCCATCGGTGTCCTTCTCTGACCTTTGTCTTCACAGGCCAGGCCTGTGCCATGCCCCATTCATCTCTAAATCCCCACGACAACAGGGCTAAGTACACAGTGAGCCTCGCCGCCAAACAGATCTGGCCTTTGAGGCCCCTTGATGATTCAGGGGAGGAAACATCCAAACATCATCCTGTGCTACTTTCTAAATCTGCTGTGGAAACTGCATCCCAGACAGCTGAGCTAGAAGGGCCACCAGAGGTCACCTGCTTTATTCCTGTATCTTTGAGATGTTGGACTGAGGCCCAGAAAAGGGGAAGGCCTAGCCCAAGATTGCTCAGCAGGGAGAAGTTGTGGCTGGGATTCAGACCCCTGGCTCATAGCCCAGGGTTCTTCCTGCTCTAACTATTCTATCTTGTCTTCTTTCTTTGCATAAATCTCTTACCACAACAGCAACAGTTATTTGAGCTGAAAAATTAGCCCCTGGCCTCATAACTCTAAATCTCTTTTTGTCCCCCTGCGGATAACAACCATAAATTAATTAAGCTTTTGACATTGCTTTCTTTAGCATTCTTAGTGTTGTGTGTGTGTATGTGTGTGGGGGTGCTGATTTAATTCTTATAGAGAATGAATATTAAGAGCATAGCTGTTGTAGGAGAGCCACTTGTTCTTTTCCCGGCCACCCAGACCCCCGAAATAATCACACAGAAACTGTATTATTTAAATCACTGTTTGGCCCATTAGCTCTAGCTTCTTATTGGCTAACTCTTACATCTTAATTTAACCCATCTCCATTAACCTGTGCATTACCACGAGGTCGTGGCCTAGCAGCATGTGCATGTCTGTCTCTGTCAGCGGCTCCAAGACTTCTCCCTGACTCTGCCTCCTTTCTCCCAGCATTCAGTTTAGTTTTTCCCGCGTATCTAAGTTCTGCCCTTTCAACAGGCCAAGGCAGTTTCTTTATTCACCAATGGTATTCACAGCATACAGAGGGGAATCCCACATCACGTAGCTTTCTAGGGGTTTTGTTATTTATTTATCCTTTGCTTTGTTTTTATGTGTATGGGTGTTCTGCCTGCATGTGTACCTGTGTACCATGTACATGTATACTTGATACATGGAGACCAGAAGAGGGCATCAGATCCTCTGGGACTACAGTTACAGATTATTCAAGTTGCCATGTGGATATACGGAATTAAACCTGGGTCTTCCAGAAGAGCAGCCAGGGCTCTTAACCAGTGTGCCATTGCTCCAGGCCCCAGTTTTCTTGTTTTTATCTGTTTGACGATCCATGTGACACTTACGTCCATGATCAAAGCCCTATGCTTTGATAGCTGTTAGGACTGATGTTCCTCTCATTAATCATTATCAGAATTTTTTTTCTTCACCTATGTCCTTTTGTTTGGGCTCACTTTTTTTTTCTTTTGAGATAATCTTATTTTGAATTATCCAGGGGGAAGACTCTATCCCAGACTGCTGTAACTTAGGTCAGTTAAACCCGGCTCTCAATATGACAAAAAGCCCCAGTGATTGGGTGAAATGGGGCTGGGGGTAGCGTGGGGGGATTAAAACACAGACGGACGGGGGATTAGTTAATTTTCTTATTATCCAACAAAAGCAACTTAAGGAAGAATTTAACTTGGGTCACAATTTAAAAAGGCATACAGTGCACAGTGACAGGGACAGCATGGTGGCCAGAGCATGAGGTGGCCGGTCTCTAGTCAGGAAGCAGAGAGAGATGACTGTGTTAGTTAGTTAGGGGTCAAGCCCTTGGAATGCTGCTGCCCCCACTCAGGGTGGCTCTGCCCTCTTCAGTTAAATCTCTCTGGAAAGGTACCCAGCACTGACCTCTGGCATCCATATGAACCAGCACAAACATGTATACACAGTTGAACATGTATTTGCGTATAACACACACACACACACACACACACAATCATTACCAAAACGGGGCTCAAGAAATCTGTGAACATTACAGAGCTTCAGAATCCTCCTTGGAACTGTTCTTTGAGTAAACAGTCTCATTAGGAAGAATTGTTGTCTTTAAAACAATGTTCTTAGGAATCTCTCTGAGTTGTTCGCATAAATCTCAATTACAGCTTACTGTTTTCTTCCTAAGGGTCACAAAGAGCCTCATTTATAAATGTTTCCTTCATGGTCCTGCCATTATAAATGAATCTTTTTTTCTTTTTCATTTTGTAATATTTCTCTATATCAAAATAATATAGACTTTTTTTTAAAATCTGATATCTTTGATGAACTTCAATTTTTGTGGTGTTCTTCTTGATTTCTTCAGGTCTTCCTGGGACCCCAATTTACATTTGTGTCTTGTAAATAATCTGCCTTTCTAACGCAGTAGGCTCGTGAGGGCTCATCAGTGCCCTCTCAGGAACTTTAGAGAAATGCAGGTAGTCTGGCCTTGTGGCCTATATGGGTAGTGGGCTATTTCCACTCAACCTCAACTTGGAGCAAAAGCCTGGGTCTGGAAGGGTGGGGTTGGCAGTTGGACTCCAGACTCATCAGAAAACAGTAACAAATGTAGACAGACAGAACCTAGCACGTGTGAAGACCAGTGTGGCTGGGGAGCAGAAACCACCAGCTTTGCAGGCATTAAAAAAAATTTTGGCCTTGGAGCAAGGAAGTCGGCAAAGGATTTTAAGCAGCAGGTGCAAGGATAGATTTGCATTCTGCAAAGATCACTCTCTGCCATGTGAGAACAGACTGCAGGGGGGCCAGAGGGAAAGGGGGTGCAGCTCCTTACGTAACAACTCTGTATATTAACTACTCCGCTCCGAGGACACATGGGAGCTCATGGCAGAGTCTGCTTTAAAACCAGCACAGATTATCGTGGGCAAAGGAAATGGCGTTGGGCATGGTGAGCCAGAGCAAATATAACAGGACCTGATGACAGATCCTGTTATTAACAGAAGATGGCAGACAGGAGGATCTAGGGGGTTTTCTACATATCCACTGACCACTGAACTTTTCATAACTATGTTGTCCATGGCGTTTATCCCCTCTGTTCTTCCCATGGGGAGGCAGAAAACGGAGGCTTGTTGTCAGGATGGTTTCTGTCCTTTCTGCCTACCTGTTTTCTGGGTATGGCGTGGGAGCATCTTGCTGGGTCTGAGCTTCCTGCTCTGCCCTCCCAGAGCCGTTGAAGGCTGAAGGGAGAAACGTTTGTCCTAAACTTCCAGATGGGAACTCATACAACTCTGGAGGCTTAGAGATCTGATCCCCTCCTCTCACAGATCTATACACTGAGGCCGAGGAATGAGGGAAAGGCTCTCCCCTATGGGCACAGAGGAAGCCAGGAAATTAGGCCTAGAACTTACGTTTCCTGATAAGTGAGACACTGGTCTTGTTTTTAAAGCATGCGAATATATCAGACATTGACATTAGCAAATGTCTAGTCACCTACAGGGACCGAAGGAGGATCCTCAAGCCTGCTAGAGTGAAATGGATGGGGTGAAACATTGGTAAACGAGGGGCAATAGTTCATAGAAGCTGCTGGGCTGAAACACAGGCATGGGAGCTAGGACACAGTGCAGAGCCTAGGGAGTCGTCAGGTGGCAGAGCAAGTGTGACCTGAGCAGGAGGAATTTCATGCCTCTCAGGGCTCTGTCCACAGGGAGGAGTTTGAAACCTCTGTAGTTCTTCCTGAGTGTGTTCCAGCTCATCTGTCTCCACAGGAGGATTGGGCTACAGCCAGCTAGCCTGCCATATCCAGCTCAGAATCAGGGGCTTGGTCCTGCTGAGTGTACAGCCCTCGTGCCTATGTCCCCACACCCTGCTGGACTCCGGGCAGCGAGACCGGGAAGGGGAAGGCTCTGTGCTGGAAGGGATTGTAGACTAAACACAGACATGGAGAGAAGAGAGACCATGATGAGGACCAGGACTCGGAAGAGATCGAGGCAGGCAGGCAAGTCTCAGAAGGTGCTTCCCTATCTGGCCCCACCACTCTGGGCATGATCTCACCCGAGGGAAGTCTGGAAACCGGCTGCACATTGCCTCATCTTAGTGCCACAGCTCAGACAAACTGAAGGGAAAGGAGGCTGCTCCACTCCCTGCTAGCACCAGGCAGGGCATTACAATCACCTCTGGTCATCTCTACCTCCTTTGTGGGCAGAGGCCCCAGGGCCCAGACCTTGGCTGAGGCTGAGTAAATCCCTGCATTCTGCCCACCCACAGCGCATCAGCTTCTTCCTGTTAAGCTCCTCTGGTTGCTGTGAGCCATCAGTGAGGTCTACTACGGCTGGTACTTTGCTCCCTTCCCGGAGGGCTCAGCAAATGATGTCACCTTACTCTGGAGCTTGGCTTTTAGTATTCACAGGTTCCCCTTCGTCCCCTCTCAATTCATCCTCACTTACTGTACAGGAAACAAGGCCACACTATCTCCATTTAACAGATGAGGGAACCGAGGTGACCCCAAGAGAGTGGTTCTTGGCGCCTCTGAGACAGCAGTACCAAGAGGACTACAATTAAACTCCCTCACTAAATCTCCTTTGTATTTACTACCAGTGTCTCTTCTGAAGAACAGGAGGATTCTATCCTCACTGCAGAGTTGAGTAAACTACAGCCATCTTTCATCTCCCAATGGTTCTACTGTAAAATATCAAAACATCTGAGAAAGCTGGTTCTAGATAGAACCTTTAGAATCATCTTCCTTTTCGTGAGGCAGAGGAGGCACCTCAAGGCCATAGCATAGTCATGACAGAGCCTAGGACTGTGCTCTCTCCCCTGCATGCTTGGTATCTATAGGACCTTTATAGAATCTTTAATCGCATTCCATAGATGGGAAGACAGGGCCCGGAAGGGGACACAGCTTAACTCCACTCCCACGGTGCTACCCTATGAGACTCAGTGACCTGGGGCTTCGAATCTGATATTTATGAATCATCAGTAGCCATGAAAAGGGCTATGGACTCCCCCCACCTCAAAAAACAAAAGCATATCAGGGCATTTGGAATAATAAATTTTGCAAATAGTTGACATTATATTTCAGAGACTGATTTCTCTAGTTAGCTTGTGAATTCAGGAGAGGACTGTTTAAAAATGCATTTCAACCTTTAAATAACCTTGGTTTTCTTAGATAAGGGAAAAAAACAGGTCAAAAATACACACTCATGGGCTTTGCAGCAGAAAGGTTACGGAATAAAACGTCCTTTGCTGCAGGATACAATGGAAAGGGCTCTCTGTTGACAAAGGAGAGAGCTCCTCCAGATAAATCCTGCCTTATGAACCAATAAAGGCTCCCTCCCTCCCTTCCTGACCAGCTTAATTCCCTGTTGCTTATCTGTAAATCCAATAATGCCAGTAAAACAAGCGCTCCTGGAGTCTGGGCATGGGGGCCTGGCCTCTTATCTTCTATTTTGAACCCTAGTCTCAGTTCCTGGGAGAGCTGGGGCCGTCTGCTTGTGGGGAAAGCAAGCAGAAAAACTTGACTAGGTACACAAGCTGCCTCAGGTCAGTGCCTCAAGATGGAGCAAGTGTGTGCTAGATGAAGGGCAGGTGCAATGATCTAGCATCCTTCCTGCACCTCCTGGCTTCCAGTAAAATAGTCACAGGCTGCACAGGTAAGAAGCCCTGAACTCCATCCCCAGTACCCATGTCAAAAGTGAAATATAGTAGCCTGTACTTGTAATCCCTATGCTTGAGAGATAGAGCTAGTAGGATCCTTGGGGCTTGCTCCAGCCAGTCTAGCCTAAAAACAGAGAACCCCAGATCCCATCAATAGTCTGACTCAAAAAATAAAATACATGGCGTCTGGGAAACAACTAGAGGTTGACCTCTGGCCTCCACATGTGAACATGTGCACACACCCATGCACACACAATAAATAAAAATCAAACTAAGGGCTGTGGACCCTTCTTGCTCTGCTTACATTAGTAACTAGTCACCTGTGATGCCGTCCAGGTGCTGTGTCACATCTCCCAAGGTGACTCAGGGCACACCAGCCGACGTGGTTTTAGATTGTTTCGTTTATCGAATGCATTGTGCACAGATGGTGTTTGTCGGTCTCCCTAACTCTGGGAGGTGGGATGTTGTCTCCGCTTAAGAGGCACCAGGAGCATCTGGAAGGAGGAACCAAAGGTAATGGAGGATGTGGCCCCTCATGTGGCCCTAGACTCTGCCTTTCTCACCCTGGGCAATCTTATTTTTAATGAGACCATTCATATATTGCCAGTATCCTAGCACATTAATCTGTTCCTCTGTCTTTAAAATTTTTCCCATAAAAGACACTTTATGATCTGTCCAGTGAACTCAGAATTATTTATTTAACTGAGTCCCAATCAATAGACATTCCTCCCCACCCCTGCTGATTTCCTCTAATCTGAATAAAATGTTAATGACTACATCTGTGCATCAATAGGCCTGTTTCCTTTAGCTAGAATTCTGGTACAAGAATGAGTCAAAAGCTCAGCCTCCTATTGGTTTGTCTAGCGCATGACAGTTAGACCTATGGGATCTGGAACTCTCTGCTACCTAAATTTGAATTTGGACTCTATTGTTTGTTGTGTACATGACCTTGAGCAAATTTTGTACCCTTTTATTTCTTTGTCTGTGAAATGGGGGTCACGGTAGTAGCTATCACAAGCGGTGATCAGAGGAGCCATGCATAACTAAGTTGAATGGGCATGACTCATGAGACATCATAAAGCAAATTTATTTTTGTCTCCTATGATCTCTTTACATCTATCTATGCAACCTCTTTTTCCCTAGAATTAGATGAAATTTATTCCCAAAACAAAATCTTTGGACTTTTATGGCCATTTTCAGGTAACCCAAAGTTGTCTTATCTGTCATCTGTCCATTACACTAAAAATAACTTGTGTGTGTGTGTGTGTGTGTGTGTGTGTGTGTGTGTGTGTGTGTGTGTGTTGCAATGCTGATGATCAAACTTAGGACCTTGGGCCTGGTAGTAGAAGTTTCTACCATTGAACTGCGTCCCCAGTCCCCAAAAGATCCTTGGAACTTCGGTTGCTTTAACAACTGTTTCCCAGTACAGTGTAACATAGAACAGCTTCCTCCAGGGAGCAGATGAACTTGCGAAGAACTATCTGAGCCCTTTCCTGGCTTCTTAGAGATGGGAGGAGAGGGGGTCAGGGTTCTTCCATGACTATACTGAGGAGCTGCTGCTATTTTTCTGGCCATCTCTCTTTGGAGTGTTATTGTGGGATCCTGGAGACCATGCTATCACTGGGGGTCCTTCTATCGGAGTCCTTGATGTCCTTGAGTCCCTCCCTAAAGCTCCTTCTCAAGTTCCATTCTCAGGTCCTAGAAAACTCATGCTTGCTCCTTCCCTGGTATCGTCACCTCCCACTCTGGGGGACCATTTGGCCTGCATCTAAGCCAAAGCTATCCTGCTGGGGTCAGGGTCAACCTACAAGAACCACTCCTGTGCCCTTTGTCCTGCAAACTTGGGGCACAAGCCTATACTGAGTTCTCAGCAGCCTCTTTGCTATCAGAGAAGAGGCAAGTCATTACTGTGTATTTGTCAGGCATAGATCCATTGTCTGTCCGCTGTGCCCCAAGACCATTGTGGCCACACACTAAATTCCACTACCGGTCTCGGAAAAGTCTCATCTACTTGATTTGAGATGAAAGCAAAGCTTCCTCCATACTTTCCAATTAATTAGGAGTCACAAGGCCCCAAGGCTTTCTCTAAGATTCCTTCTAAACCTCCCCAGACCTTCTTTGTAGCCTCTCTCGGATGTGCCAAGATGGGTGTTAGCACAGACCCAGGCTCTTCCTAGTCCCACTTAGTGTGTTGCCCTTCTCTCTTGAATGAGCAATCTATTAATTCATACCTTTGACCCGAACCTAGGGCAGAATTCTCTTTCATCACCATTCACCCAGATTTGTTTTTATGAACTACACAGAGGACTGCCTGGCATAGACACACACTCAGCAAATGACAGCCCTGCATGTTCAAGCCCAGCGGTTTTCTATTTATCATGCATTGACTTCATAACTGTTACATTTGGTCTTTGCTTTATGCCTTCAGAGCTGAGAGCCCTGAACACTATGCTTGCGTCTATGGGATTATCTGCTATTGTGTTCAGCAGCACTTTGGAAAATAGATAGGTTGTTTCTCTAGTAGCTGTTACCCGCGTGTGATCAAGACAGCTGCGCACCTGTTTCCTTCTCTATTGTCAGCCGCGATGGAGCTCTTTAAATAGGACTTACACAGGAAACTGTCTGGCCACTGCCACGCTACCATCTACGCCACAGCTTTGAAAAGCACTGGAATGTTTGAGCATGCTGGGGTGCTCAAAAGGACACCCCGTCTTGTTAGCCAGTTCTTCACATTGTAAGCTCATCAAAGATTCTTAATCTTGTAAGCAGAATTGTGTTCCTATTGATACACATTTTGTCTTCACCCGACTCATTTCAGTCTGTATTCCCTGCTAGCCATCTAGCAGTTTTCTATACCATTTATGAGCCTTATCTCCTTTTGGTTATCTTGTCCCCAATTATAATTGTTTAAAGGTTACTCCTGGGCCATTTATCCTCAGCTCAAAGCCCTTTAGTGACTCCCCATTGGTTACAGGATAAAACCCAAACATCCTAGCAAATGATCTAGCTTCATTCAACTGTCTAGGCCCATCTGCTGCCACCAAAAAGCATTCAGCACAGACCAGCACACTGGAGAACATAGTCCTCTGTGTCGGTGATGTTGCTCATGACACCTAGTCTGCAGAAAGCATAGTATCTGATATCCATAGACTCTTGGTAACTAGAAATTAGCATAAACTATTCATTTCCCCCTTTCCTTCCTTACTGTCTATAATTTTTTTTTCTCATTCTTCAAGGCCCAAATCAATCATTCCCCTTTTCTGTTCACCGCAAGTCTTTCTGTGCTCTTCCTCCTTCCTGTATCATTGGCTGTTCCTTCTCTGGTCTCCCCTCCCTCAGCACTTGGTTACTGATATAGTCATCATCTCTCCCTATTTCCTCTGCAAGAGTGACAATTCCCTGAAAGCAGCCTTGCTCCTTATCCCTGCCAAAGCCACCAAACCCTGCTTCAGCCTTAGACCCGGTAAGGTCTAATAGACGGCTGATTGATTTGGATTGCTTTTGTCAGACTTCAGGGTCTAAATGCCAAGCCACCAGGCAGAGCCCATTCTGCGTACATATTCATTTATTATTCATGTCCCTTTGCTTCCAAAATGGAGAGCAGTGGCCTCATTCAATAAACGTGTGCTCAGCATTGAAGACGTAAGACTCTCCATGGCAGTAACAAAGGGCCAGAATGCAAACCTTCTTCTCTAGGTGAACTTCTCTGTGGAGAAGAGCTGGCGCGAGGGTGCTCCAGCTTCGATGGCATGTCCCTCACGCACTGTCTCTACATTAAAAATGCCTAAGGTGTGATGAGGAGAGTTTAAACCTAGCAGATATTCCACGCCTACAGTGTTTAGGCCAGTGGTGAGGAAGGGTGCTGGATTTGCTGTGTAGAGTGTTTCAGTAGAGATGTCCTTCTCCAAAGTCACTTATGTAGCGCAACTGTAAAAAGGTACAATGTTTAGTTGTGGCCTGGTATAAAATTCTGCATGTGGCTTTCTAGAGCGGCTTTTCGGTGGAAGTACCAGGGTTAACTTAGTGAGCCAGGGATGCCACTCAGTTGGGAAAATCCGCCATGAGTTGGAAGTTGAGTGTGAACATTACAAACCCTGCAGAACCCCCACATCCTCCTCTCCCACCACTTATAAAAACAGACCTGCTTTGTCTGTAAAGGGGCTGACAGGACTCAGGACTGACTCTCTCTCTCTCTCCACACACACACACAGACACACACACACTGACACAGTCTCCAGTGGCTTCTCACAAACTTACTTATGTAGCAGCACATGGTTCCCTTTCTCTTGAACATCACACACACACACAAACACACATGCACGCACACACACTGTCACACAGATCTTTGGCTTCCTCATATATGGTGTGCCACATACTTAGACACATACATGTTCACACACTGTTCACACACATGTACACACACATCCTCATACATGCACACAAGCTCTTGATCATTCCACATCTCATATCCATACATATCCTTAGGTACACATACATGCATACACGCACTGGCACAGTCTTCCTGGTTCTTCCAAATCCCATGTGTGCACACGGTTCCTGCCGAAAGAGAAGGCACAGAAACTGTCTTATTTCTGCATCTCACTCTACCTCCAGATTTTGCTCCCTTAGGACAGAGCCTGAAGTCTGTTTAATAGATTCAATTACTCCAGGCTCCTGAGACCTTCTAACTTAATTCTGATTGCATTAAGGTGTCAGATAATTTGGGAAGAAAGGGGAAAACGCAGCCTCAAAGTCGTGATGGGAGAGTCTCCCAGATGCTTGTCATCCTGAAGAGGTAGACAGCAAATAACTATAACTCCGGCAGAGGTGGCATGGGCAACAGGGAGTTCAGGGGTCAAAGCTTCTTGCACACGAAGGGCAGATGCCTCTGGGGGGGGGTAGCTTTGCTATGACCTGCTAGGGAAAGGGGGCACCAGCCAGCCCCTCTCTGCTGCCCTTCCTGGGAGGCGATGTGGAAACCAGGAACGAGACCTAAAAGCAAGGAAGCACTTTGCACTGCACGCTACTCTCGGGTTGTTTTTGTTTTTCTAGAGGTTCATGGTGACAGTAGTAGCCCTTAAGAGGCTGCAAATATTCAAAGATAACAGTGTTCAGAGAGCTAAGATTCCTACCTAGACAGAGAGGGACTTGGGGGTGTACGCGCGTGCACTGCATGTCCTACTAAGAAACAGAGGGTGAGGAATGTGGGCTGACAGTTGTGAATGACCACCTATGTGACCTTGAGCATGACGCTTGTCTTCTCTGTACCTCGGTTTCCTCTGCTGAAAAATATGTATAATATTAATACACCTCCTAGAGTGGTGGTAAGGATTAATGAGGTTATACAGATCTCATCCAACAAAGTCCCAGCAAACAACCCACTGATCATCATTATTGTGTTTGTAGTTTATGGGGGAGGCAATGCTGAGAAGCTGGAAGAAGCCCCGGGTGGGGATCCTGGCTCCGCCCCAGGGCAGTAAGATGGGACCCCACCCTAAACATGAGCATCATTCCTACACTCTTTCCAGCCCTGCCAGAGCTTCTCCCCATGGATGCTTTTCTGGCTCTCTGGTGCTGCTGAGCCCAATGTCCACTTGAGGACACCCAGGAACTGTGTAGGGTCTGTGCTCATCAGTAACTCCTTCCCTGATCTGTACTACAGGGTTCAGGCCGGCCTTTGAGCCTGCTGTGTCGCTGAGCGCCTGGCCTCTCCCTGCTTCCAGCTAGCCCTGCTATGGATCTTCCATCCTGCCTTCCCCTGGCCTGTTATTAACCATGGGTCCTGGTCACAGCTGGGACCTCATCAGCATTCAAGGTTAAGAGGATCCTTCTTGAGGTCTTGCTGTCCTCTAAAAGAACTTTGAAGGAGATCCTGGTTCACTTTCAGCGCCAGTCCTTGCTCTTTGCCCTTAGGTCTGTTAGCATTTCTCAGACTTCATTCTTTGGGACATGGGATAACATATTTGCTTCTCAAAGCTATCGTGCCCACTAATGCTCTAACTTTCTAAGGAGCTCGAGTGTAAAAGTTAACATAACCTTCCTCTTGGTTGTGGAAGCGATGAGGGGAAGTGTCAGTTCCAAAAGAAGGACCCTGGCTGAGAAAACACTTTTACTAAAACTAAAGATCAGAAGGTTCTGGAGGCAGGCACTTGAAGTGTGAAATGGAAAGTTGAGAAGGAAGCAGTCCTCACTACTCATACCAAGGCTTTCAGACATCTCTAACTGGAGTCCCCCTACTCTGCCCTGTCCCCAGTAAATCTGAGACAGCTGAGGTCCTAAAGGGAGAAACTGGGCTGGATGACAGCGTCCTTCCCGGAGGAGGGTGGGCGCTGCGCGATCTGCATCCACGGGCCGGGGTGGGGTCTCCGCTGGGGCGGGACCAGGGGCGGGGCGGCGGCTGCCACTCAGAGCTCAGCCCTGGGCGCGAGACCTGGTGCCTGCGGTGCAGACTACCTCTCCCGCCTCGGGCACGCTCCAGCCCGCGCGCTCCCGCGGTCCCGCGCACTCCCGCAGCTTCTTGCTCTGCGCCGTACAGCACAGGCACCCGCTCTGGGAGCTCGCGGCCGGGGCCCTGGCGTGCAGAGAGGGCCTCGGCGGGGCCCAGCGGCGGGGCCCGGGAGGATGCGGTCCGGGGCGGCCCGAGAGCTGAGCAGGGTCCCCGCGCCAGCCCCGAGCGGTCCCGGCCTTGGAAGCCGCAGCCGCCGCCCCGCCCCCGGGAGACATGACTTCCAAGCCGCATTCCGACTGGATTCCCTACAGGTACGATGGCCCGGCTTCCCTGGCCCCGGGGCGCGTGCGGAACCCCCACTACAACGCTGAGGGTTGGGGGAGGGCGGTAGCTCGCTGCCAGGGCACACACCTTTCCCCCGGATCGGGATGCAACGTCGGTCGGGCCATCTGGCCTAGAAGCAGGGCACTAATGCCTTCCGCATCCTTTCCAACACCGAGGGCACAGGTTGGAGATGCCGAGGTTTATCATCCCAACTTTGAGGTTCTTGAAGCCTCCTGCCGTGCTCCACCTTCCTCGGGGTTCTGAAAGGATCTCTGGCCTTGTTGAGTCTGGTGGCATATGGAGAAAGGAACTGCTGTAAGCCGCCTCCTAGGCCCAGCACCCAGGACATGCGCCTGGATAGCTTGTGCGCACACACCCCTGCATCTTCACGCTTGCACACACAAGGCATCTGCGCGCTGGGCCAAAGATGCTCATGCAGCTTTGTGAGACAGAATCCAGACCACAAGGCAGCTTACATATACATGTACCCATATTTCTCCGTAGACCTTAATCCTTGGGTCACACGGGTGCACACTTACAAATCTGTGCATATTCACATCCGTACAGGACTATGGCATACTACCTATTCACAAGTACTATTCAGTACCTTTCAGAGATTCAGTAGTAGTAACCTGCTTGTTAAAGGGACTACTAGCTCATAATACAGAAAATTGCCCTCACACGCTCACGCGCACTCACGAGCCCTGGTCCACCTTCTGTTCCTGAATACTTGGTTGGTCAGACAGACCTATGTCAGGCCCAAGGTTTTGTGGGGGAGGTGGGGGAGGGGTGGTCTCCAGCTCACACAGGTGCAGGCCTTTCTCCATCCACTCTACTCAATTCTATTACCAGGGAAAAGAGCTCATTGCCATAGCAGCACCACATCCGTGGCCACTCATTGGCTCTCTAGTTGCCATGGGCTACCGGCCTTTCTAAGCCTCCTGGAGAGGCAAGTGTGTAAAGAGGCTCCTGGACTGCCAAGACCCACTTTTTTTTTTCTGACCCAGGTGCTTATTCAGTGAGTTGCAGAATCAGACACTCAGGACCCACATGCCCTAGGCAAGGATGCTGAGCCCAGTCACTGATAGAAAGTGGTTCTGACAGAGCCCTTCCAGGAGTCAGTCCAGATAGAATCCCAAATAGAAACCAGCTAGAACTGGCTGTAGCTTGTTAAAAGCAGGACTTTCTGCCAACAAGCACCTGTCATAGGCCTGGGAATTCAGGGATTTTTTTTTTTTTAAATGGTGACTGCCTCTGAGCTCAGCTTCTGTGGGAGCTTCTTGAGTTATTTTCTGTCTTCACAGGAACACACACACAGATACGTGTGCACAGAGAGTCATACTCAAGATCTCCTGCAGACATGTGAGCCCATACCTCAGTGTCACATGGATAAGGGAGAATACTTACTGGGAACTGGGGACTGGGTTCTACTAACTCAAAAGACCGTCTGCCTTTGACATATATCCAGGCTGGGGATGCAGATAATGCTGGGACCATTCTGCTCTCTCCTTGGCTCATGTGCACTGAGGACCTCCTTGAAGTTGGTGCAACCCTATAGAGTACCAGTGGCCATTTGTCTACCAGCAGCAGTGGTGCCTGTGGGCAGAACAGACACAGTGCTGTGGAAGCCGCTTCAAGGGGGTCCAGCCATAGGGGGGTGGCCAGCCACAGGCTACACTGTGGGATAATGCCATGCTTAGGTATTGACAATTGAAAGGTTAGGCTGGCCGTGGTCCAGGGTTGATTCTGCCAGGAAACCAAGGACTAAAGCAACTTGCAAAGCTTGTAGAGAAAAAAAAATCTACCTCAAGTTAGAGAGGATTCAGCCTGCTCCCGAGAAAAGAGACCTCTAAGAGGTAGATTGTCTCTGAGAACTCTGTCGCAAGTGCCCAAGGCATTGGTATCCTGAAATGGGTGATTGGCATTCAACCCAGCCCAAGCCTAACCACCCCCCATTCTCCCTCCCACACTCAGCTGAAAGCACAGCTTGGCACCCTGGAATCCTAGCCCTGAAAGCAGCTTGGCACCCTGGCGGTCCACCCTGCTTCTTTTCTCCCTTCCTGTCACCCGCCTTCTTGTTCTGTAGTGTTGGGAGGGTAGGTATTCAGCTGGGGGGTGGGCTGTCATCAGAAGGCTCGTCCCCTGCTCTGTCCAGTTTTCCTGGGCAGGTACAGAGTCTGGAGAAGCACTGGACTTGAGTGGACTTCCCAATGGGGAGACCCATATTGAGAGGAGATCCAAATGGCCCTTTGCATTACTAGGCTGCTGATGGCAGGCAAAGCCACAGGTCTGTCTGGTGGCAGAAAACTGAGACAGAAGACAAGGCATTTCTTGGCAGCTGGGCAGGGGGCAGCGTGTGCACATGTGCTCTGACTAGCGTGAGGTTTCCCTAATGCCGCAGCATGTAGGACTGGAATGTGGCGTATGGGGGAGAGAGACCGAGAGAGAGTGACTAGTTAGCTCTTCTGATAGGGTTCTCTCTCCCGCTGATGATTGCATCCTGCATTCCCTGGGCTCGGCTCATTTTCTTCAAAGCAGTGATAGTTGGTGCTAATCTTCTTAGGGGTAATTTTGGTTCAGTGTCTAATAATGATCATGGATTAAGCTCACATTCTGACTTAGAAAGGAGCCATTTCATTTATAAAGATCAACAGCTAGAATCGTGTTTTGCCTTTTGTTTCCCATTACGAGTCGTTTCCAATTCTGCCCATTTCTCTTTAACAGTATTTCTGACGAGTATTCGATGCCTATAGTGTATGGCCCTGCAGCCTTTTGTAAGTTATAGGTGGCTAGAACCCCGAGGAAGGACTGCGGCTTCAGGCATATTGTCTTCAGTGCTTTTGTATTTGTTTATTTTTATGTGAGTGTTTGTGTGTGCCTGTAGAGTTTATGTGCTCCATGGGCATTCAGGAGCTGGTGGAAGCTGGTAGAGGCATCACATTCCAAGGAGCTGGAGTTACAGGGAGTTGTAAACTGCCACATGGGTGCTGGGAACTGAACTCAGGTCTTCTGCAAGATCAGCGCCATCCGTTCAGATGCATCTTCAGTGTTCTTGCCTGTAGTGCTCAGGACTTCCTTCACCAAAGCATGAACTCTTTGAGAGCAAGGGACCTTGTGTGATGTCTGGCTGAGCCTTCAGCACTTCCCAGCATAGAGAAAATGCTGCCTCTAAGCCGAAGGGATGTCACACTTCAGACAACATTTAGGGCTTCCTCTAACTTCCTGGTCCCATTCCTGGCTTCTCAGCACACCTAAGTGCTCTCTCATCACAGCAAAGCTTCCAGAACCCCTGCAAGGTGCAGCTCCAGAGAATGTCAGGCTGCAAGGGTCCACATAGACCCTTCCAGAACCCCTGCAAGGTGCAGCTCCAGAGAATGTCAGGCTGCAAGGGTCCACATAGACCCTTCCAGAACCCCTGCAAGGTGTAGCTCCAGAGGATACCATACTGCAAGGGTCCACATAGGCCCTTCCAGAACCCCTGCAAGGTGCAGCTCCAGGCCCCAGAGGATATCAGGTTGCAAGGGCCCACATAGACCCCTCTTACTGTTTCCTTGCCCCATTATGTTGCGTTTCTGTCGGACATTTTCCACCAGCCAGTTGTGCCTGGAAAACTCTTCTTTGGGTTGAGTCTAAGTGAGACTCTGGTTTTCCTATCCTTTTTGCGCTTGTTAGACACTCTCCCCCTCCCCCCTCACACACACCTTATAGTTCTACTGCCAGGATAGCCTCAGGTGCCTTGTTTTGACAACCTCAGGCAATTCCTTCTGGAAACTCCAGTGTCTTATTCTTTGAAAATCACTGGCTGTGGTCACAAGAATCATTTGCATGGCCAATTATTAGAGAACCCTGTGGTACTTGCTTAAAACAATAAAATTGATTCTGGAGCGTGTTCCCCACTAGTTCTGAGTTACCAAGCCAAAGCCAAAACCAATGCCACGAGTTTTAATTCACCTAGTGTTTTTGGGAACCCCTAGCCAGAAGGCGATGGCTCATCCTCAGAGAGCTCCTTTTACCTACGGAACTGCCCCCATTTCCAACTGTGTGCCAAGCAGCTGCTAGGCAGTGGGAGCCATGGCTATAGACTTCCCTCATTTTGGTGCTTGGCCCCGGGGGTGCAGCCAGTCTGGCTGGCCTGTCCTCATAGCCTATTGCTCTGGTTTTTAGGTTCAGAACAGCTTCTGCTATGGCTGAGGGAAGGAATAAGTAGGAGAAAAGGGGCAGGCTGCAAAATGGGCTTGGATGGAGCATCCAGATGGCTGAGTCTGTCTCTGTGTTGTCCTGGCCTGGGCCTCTGGTACTGATGGTGAATTAGAGTTTACAAAGTGGGATGGAGGAAGAGAAGGATGGAAACAGGTTTCCTAATAATACTGGCCATATTGTACTTTTCCAGCCCACAGCACAAGTCCCTAGAAACCTGTCTGGTCCCTCCAGGGGAGTGAGTGGCTGTAGATAGCCTGTCTCCATGGGAGTTGAAGTTGCCACCCTTTTAACCCTGGATAGAGCAGCCAAATTGGGGAATACTGCAGACTGGAGCCAGTGACTAGAACATTCCTTGGCCTTCTAGGTCTGGCTTCCAGTAGGAGGTGACCATAATGAAGGAGCCGCCAGGGTCAGCTGGAAGACCCATCCATCAGTGCCCTGTCTCTGTCTGAGCCTCCTGGCGGGGCTGCAGCTGGCAGCCTGGGCTTGGCAGTGATTCCGTATTTGGAACCAAAGTCATTAAAAAGCCATTAATGTCTCCTTGCATGGTTATCATTCAGTGCAGCCTAGAACGGTGCCCGTCGAAGTAGCAGGCCTGGGAGGTGTTGTATGAAGGACAGACACCCTAGGAATGATGCTGCAAGGGGAGCTCAAGAGGCAGGGCTAGCCGGGTGGGGGCAGGGAGGGAGCTTTGGTTCTGCTTCCCCTAGAGACAGCCATCATTATTGTCAGTGTTCCTCAAGCTGCTGTGCTGGGGATTCTTTTGTTATTCACCAGGGAGCTTGTCTTTGCCCAGATGCATTGTCCTTACCTTCCAGGGCAAGCTTGTCACTGCCCCATTGTCATCTCCCAGTATTCTTGCAGCTCTCCTAGAAACCCGGCTTTCTCTCTGTTACACGGGTGGGCGGGTATTACAGGGCCTCCCGCGGTCAGCTTGCTGGGCCTAGAAGGGGGTCATTTCTAACAGCGCCCGCCCGTTAGGCTGCAAGCACCCTTCCCTTTGAGCATAGCTGATGCTGAGTGAGTGGGTGGGTGGTCTCTGGACTCTGCTGAGAGGTCTTTGACGTCAAGAATCGCTGAGACTGTGCTCTTGGTTTGTACTTCTCTGAAAGCCACAGTTAAGCTCCTTCTACTGTGAATCCCACAGATTTGAGGAGAAAGACCACCGACTCAAATCATGGCCAAATTAGTTAAAGCAGGCTTTATTCATATTCATCTGCTGTCTCTCCCTAAGGTGGGGCTCAAGAGATCAGCATTGGATGTGGAGAAGACAAGGTTTTTGTAGCTTAGGAGTCAGGGGTTTGCAAATGGGCGTATTTGGCAGGCAACTAAGTTTGGGGAGCACCGAAGCAGAACACCAGCATGACAAGTTGGTCTTAACAACCTCCCGAAACAAAGGCATGGTTGCCATTTCCTGGAACAGGCAGCACAGAACCATTTGTAGTTAAGGTTACAGGTGGGGCATAGCCCAATCCTTGAGAAACAGATTGAATTATAAATAGGAATGAACCTAGTCTGTCTTTATTATAAGACGGCCTACAAGCCCAAGATGGAGGCCGGCTGGTTTATCACTACCTGTACTGTATCTTATCTGGTAATGAACGGTGCTACAACCTGTGGCTCTTTGTCCGTCTTCCCAAACAGGAAATGTGGGGATGGTGGGAGAGGAAGTACTGCGTTCATGGAAAATAGCATTCAACCCCAGATACGACTGCACGGAAGGTCCAGGGAGAGTGACAGCTCCTGTGGTAGGAAAGCTCCTTCCTGTGGCACAGGGTGGTGAGGTCACCACTTCCACACTGCCTTGGAGCCTCTCTGCAGATGACTCTGCTGATGCTCACCTTACCTTTTCTAGATGTCTCTAGAAATTTCACTGGCACTGAGGACATAGTCTTTGTTCTGCTTAGCCAAGACCAGTCCCTGGGATGACCCAGGGAGCTGCCTCTGTCCCCGGCACTGTCCTCTGCAGAGGTAAATGACCTCACCCACTGGTACAGAGAAGCCAATACTGACCTCTGGAGATCACACAGGGACTTCTGAGACCAGGCCACTAGCACAGAACTGCCAGGATCAGAGGCCACTGGGCCCAACCAGATCTAGTCTGGATGTCAGACCTTTCTGCTTCTGCCAGCAGCTGTCATGGAGAGAGCCCTTACTGCATTCACCCATATTCTAGAAGCAGTGAGTTGCACCGCTGTAGACCTTGGTGGGCCAGAGACTTGGACATGAGCTGCGGGGAGCGCTCTGCCCTTGTGTGTGTCACTGCTGTGAGTAGGGAAGCCATTCAAGGCCCTTGGTGTCTTGATGGCCTGACGTCTCTCTAAAGAGCCAACCCACAGGGTCAGTGTGCTTTTCCTGGAAAGATGTTCACCAGTTCAACCAGACTCAGGTTTTAGTCCGGTTGTTGAAGCATTGGGTCCTGGTTTTGTGTCTGGGAGCCCCAGATGCAGGTGTTCTTGGAAAGGTGGGCTGTCATGGGAAGACTTATACTTAAAGGCTTGTCTTTGTGTTTTCTCCTGTGTTCCAGCAGCCAAGGGTTTGGTAAATGAGATCATTTTCAACACAGCCCTACAGACAGTTGGGGCTCCTCCAATGTGCAGATCAATCCAGGGGTACCAGAAGAAGGCCTGCTATCAGTTAAATGGTGCATGGTAGCTAAAGGTGGCCAGGGAGGGGAGCGGCGATGGGTGGCTAGCTCTACAAGTACTTTAAGGGACATGTAGTTGAGCTGAAAGAGGATAAGCATGACTGCGCCTCATTTTTGGAGTGATTTTGACCTTTTCCTGTCTATATGCACTATGCTCACCTTCACACAAGCAAGCCTACCTCTTAGCACAGACGTCTGCATGCATACATTTGAGATCCACTCATCCACTTCCTTACAGTCCCCACAAACCAATGTCCCTACCCATGGTCTGGTTCAGCTAGTCTCTAGCATAACTAGGAGAAGCAGCCTAGAACTTCCAGAATTCCCGGCCTCGGGTTCCACCTCATTCCCTGGCAGCATCATAGAATTTGGGCCTGAGGTGTCTTGATCTAGCAAGAAAGCTAAGTGGTTTAAATTACTAATTCTCTGTAGGTGGAATTTTCTGTTCTGCCAGCCAGCTCCCAAATAATCACACAGAGACTTATTATTCATTATAAGTGGTCAGCTGGTAGCTTAGGCTTGTTACTAACTAGCTCTTACAACTTAAATTAACCCATATTTCTTATCTACATTCTACCACTTGGGTCAGCATGTTCATCTTACTTTTCCCTGTGTCTCCTGGTGACTCCAACCTTCTTTATCCCAGGACTCTCTCCCTGTCTGCAAGTCCTGCCTAACCTCTTCCTGCCTAGCTATTGGCCATTTAGCTCTTTATTAAGCCAGTGAGAACAACATATCTTCACAGTGTACACAAACACCATTCCACAACAGTTCTCTCTTCCTACTCTGCCTTCCTAGAGGGCAGGAGCAGTCTGTGTAAGAAGAAACTGACTGACCTAAGATTCACCAGTGGGACTCATGGATCTGATGCCCTTGGCACTACCTGGTCCTGTGTCCATAGCCATTTTCTGGGCTATGCCTTAGTTAGTTGTGTCTACCCTACAGTTATTCTTACTTAGCCCTGGCCTTGTCCTGTTGAAACTGGCCAGGATTTTAGCCTCTCCCAAATGAGGACACTGCCCTCTTTAAGGGGAGCAGGGCTGTGTTAGTACATCCCCTATTCCTTCCTGGGAGGCAGGAACTTTGGATAGGGCGATGGTCTGTCCCAGGGGACCCAACTTTTTCCAGAAAGGATGGAAAGAAGCAGATGAGCAGATGGTAAGGAACTGTAGAAGCAAGTCCTGGCATGAGGCCAGCATTCTTGGGATTGGCTAATGACTGATGCCTCTGTTTGAGTACCTCTGGTTTTCTGTCAGGCTTGGCTCTGCTTAGGTATCGGAAGGGTCTTCATCCTGTTCTTACCAGGGCCAGGCTAGCTCAGAAGTCCCCAAGGCAATGAAGGAGGAGATGCTACCAACAAGGCAGAAATGTGGCTTGGGGGCTTTGTTTTCTAATTTTTAAGATTGGGTCTCCAGGCTGACCCTGAGTCTCCAGCTCCTGTCTTCCCGTCTCAATCTCCCTAGAGCTGGGATTACAGGCACGATCCACCACATCCAGTCTTGAAGGCAAGATGCAGGGCCTTAGGCAAGCGCTCTACTACCTCAGGGCACCCCTTCCCTTCTGGTCTTGAATTAGCTCCTAGACAGCAACCTCCCTTCTTTCTCCCTCCACCACGTGGACTCAGTGGGAACCATGAAAGGAGGTTAAAGGATGGGGGTGGGACCTCGTGGAACCTCACTGGGCGGCCCTGAATACCTTTCTCTCCCTCTGCAGTGTCCTAGATGATGAGGGCAGCAACCTGAGGCAGCAGAAGCTTGACCGGCAGGTGAGTAAGGCTGGGGCTGGTGGGCAGGCAGAATCTCAGCAGGGGTCCAGGAGCAATGAGTCTCTCTTCTTTGGATGACCCTGTCAGATGGTTAGAGAAGTAAACTCTCTCTGTTTTATCAGCCCTGTATTAATATATTAACCCTATTCTAGTCCTCACCTCTTCTGCAGAGCTGGCAGTCTCCAGATGCCAGCAGCATGAGTCCTTACCCCGAGAAGGCTAGAGACCCCAGTCCAACTTCTGGAACCTAGTCCAGAGATCAGGGTACTCCTTTCAGCTCCACTGTGGGAACCCCTTCCACCTGGAGGAGGTGGAGGGCCAGTCCACCTCTGTGCCTGCCCTGTGCCTCTGTAGCGGGCCCTGTTGGAGCAGAAGCAGAAGAAGAAGCGCCAGGAGCCCCTGATGGTGCAGGCCAATGCAGACGGGCGACCCCGGAGCAGGCGGGCGCGGCAATCAGAGGAGCAAGCGCCCCTGGTGGAGTCCTACCTCAGCAGCAGTGGCAGCACCAGCTACCAAGGTACACCGTGCCTCTGCCTCGGGATAGCTAGTCTAGGGGATCCCCTGTGCCACAGTACTGCACCCTGGAGATCAGTGGTACAGGGGACTTGGGGGAACCGCAGGACTCACCCTGGAGGGTTTTCCTAGGCTGAATCTGTCTGGCTCAGCTGGACAGCTGGGTGAAAAAGGCAGAGAGATATCCTTAGCCTTGGGCTCCTGTTTATGTCCAGTTGTGTCAGGTTCTGAGGCCAAAAGGCTAGCTTGATGGATTTGGGAGTTCCAAGGTCCAGGTTTCGGATCTGTCCCTGAGCTCCTACGCCTGCCAGCATTCTCTCCTGTGAGGAATCCCTGTCCCGGCTTCCTGTCTTACTCAGACTAGGCGTTCCCTGTCCTTTGCCTCTTCCTCTCTGAGCTCTTGCCTCCTCAGTGTGCCTGGCTTCTGACCTGGAGGTCGCTGCTCCTGGCTGAGGCCTGAATCCCTCAGGGCTGCCTTCCTTACACCTGGCATTCAGCAGAGCCCAGTCTGGAATTATCTCAGAGCCCGTTCTGCCCATCTGGGTGTCCAGGGTTTCCCCCAGCTTTCTCCAGGGTTCAGAGCCACAGGGTTTGTGAGGGAGAAGGCAGGGGACAGGAGCTAGACGGACTCGGTCTTTACTGCCCTCTGCTGGGAGGTGACAGCCATGCAGGTGGCTGATTCCTGCACAGATCTAATTGGGAGTTAGGCCATGGGCACCTTCCTGGCTTTTGTGGGTAGCTTAGGAAGTACTTTCTTCTGGGGTTCTTTTCTGCCTGGAGCCTCCAGTACCGTTCAGCTGCAGGTACTGTTTGCAGTTCAGGGAGGACTTTCTTCCTCTGACCAGAGACCTTGTCCCCCTACCCTACAGTGTCTCAGGTTCTTCCCATTCTGCTAGCTCAGCTGTTAGTTCACCCCACAGCGTCGTGATGTTTTAAAGGGAAGGAATTAGGTGTCATTCACCAATTGCGTAGGTCGCGGCTGGCACATGCGCACACATCTTCTGAGGAAACACACTTTATTCCTGATAATGAGAGCTGTGCCTGGACATTTGTCAGGGCTGAGGATCGCATGAAGTACCTTGTTTGCTATGTTATGATTTCATTCAGGGAAGATAGCCACTGGCTTTGGTCCTGTGCAACCTGGCTTGCTTTGCCACTGCCTCTTACCATGGCAAGACTTGCTCATGGATGTGGCAAGTTGCTTATCCTCTCTCATACTTTTTGCTTCACTTATGAAAAGGGGAAGTCAGCCTTAGCACTCTGAAAATGGAAGAAACCACAGTGATTACTGGTCCCAAATTCAGATCCTTGCTGTTCCCCACTGAGGTCAGAATAGGTGAGGCCTTTAGAGGTCTTCCCCATAGGATACACTGGACATGTGTGAAGTTCCTGCTGTTTCTCTGGGGCCTTCTCTCTTTGTCCAGCTTTGAGTGATGGACAAAGCCGAGAGAGGCTGCTGCACAACTGCTGTTTGAGCAAGACCCATGCTTCTGCTTACTGCATCCCTAGCTCTAACTACCTCGCGCCCTGCCGCCTGCTGGCTGGTGGTGTTAATGCAGGCACTCACTGCCAGAGGTGGCTAAGGGAGTGACTGGAACTGACACTCCCAGTGTTTGACCTGTGGCCAAGCTCATTCATGGTACATGCCCATGAATCTGCTGAGTATTCAGTGAAGGGATGCGGACTAGTGGCTGCGGGTACGTAGAGAGCAGACAAATGTGGTCTCTGGCCATGGAGCTTCCGGTCTAGGTGGGAGAGTTCAGCAGGTGGTTGCAGTGTGTTTTGTGGGAAGAGGCCAGGCTGTGCGAGGAGGTGCCAAGGGACTGGCTCTCATTGGGCAGTGGGGGACAGCTTCTCTGGAGCTCCCAGGAAGTCAGAAGTAGGAATTACTCAGATGGAAAGGACAGTCGGGCAGTGACACGCTAACATAAAAGGTGTGTGGTTCGTGCACGGCACTAAAGCTGCCTGGTGGAGCTGGATGCACGCTGGGTAGCAGAGTGTGTGGTGAGGTTGAGGAAGGAGCGGGGGAGCCTGTTAGGCTGGAGGCTGTTGGTGGTCATCTTCTGAGCATTCAGAACTGTCATAGATTTTGAGCAGATTAGGGCCCTCCTATATGGAGATCGTGGAGGACACTGGCTGTGCCTTTCCCAGTAGTTCCCTGTTAGTGTGCCTAGCTCTTCGTTCCATACAGCCCCTCCTCCCTTACACTGGATCCCACGGGCCCTGCAGGCTTTTTGGAGGAGTCCTGTCTGCGGTCTCTTTCAGAAGACACAGCCTTTATGTCCTTCCCGTCCTCCATGGCACATTCTCATGACACCCCCACCCCAGCACCTGCCCAGGCACAGAACTTTGGTTCCTAGCTGTCGACGACACTGTAGAAGGCTGAGGTCCTGCCCTTGACCCGTGGCTGGTTAAGATGAGTGGGTTGATGATGCAGGTGAAGAGCTGCACCAGGGCTGGGTGGGACCTGTGGGCAAGTGGCAGCGCTAATCTCACCCAATGCCCATTTTTGTCTTGGGTTCTCTCCTGAGCAGTTCAAGAGGCCGACTCGCTTGCCAGTGTGCAACTGGGAGCCACCCGTCCACCAGCACCAGCCTCAGCCTCAGCCAAGAAAACTAAGGCAGCAGCTGCATCGGGGGGCCAGAGTGGGGCCCCTAGGAAGGAGAAGAAGGGAAAGCATAAAGGTTAGCCTGACTTCTCCTCAGACTTCCTAGAGGCCTGGCTTCTGTGGGGGCAGAGCTTATCCTCCAGACTCCAGGTGGTGCAGATGAGCATGCTCAGTGAGCGGGAGCTCAGGTGTGCCCAGGGTGCCCATCAGTAGGCTTTGCCTAGCTCCTGAGTACCTTGGCTAGTTTGCGGTATGCAAGGCTTTGTCAGACTGCCAGGAAGTGAAGAACTGCTTAGCTGTGGCCCAGGACCACCCCTTTCCTCCCAGTTTACCTCAGCCCAAGCTCCCTCATCCAGTCCCAAGCCAGGATGCTCCCTTCAGCTGAAGCTCTCTGCTCCCACAGCAGTTGCCAGCTCTCCCTTCTTATGTGGATTTCTCCCAACTTCCTGCCCTATCCTTAGAACTCTCTGACCCATGTACCGGTGCGTTCCCTCTGCCCCATCAGTCTAACAGATTCCTAGAGATCAATGACATGATGGTGGCCACTTCCCTGAGTCCTGTTTCCTAGCTACTGTTTCTTCCAGCCTTGTTCAAGGCCATTGATATCCAGCCATTGCGTCATAGTTGAACAGTGGAGTGTCAGGATCCTTGAGTTTTTAGAGCTGACAAGCTCACCCAGGCAGAGAAGCTGCTCCCCATGGGCCAGATCTTTTTCTGTAACTCAAGCTGCAGCCCCTCGGGCAGGGAATGTAAAGAAGGCAGGCTCTGCAAGCAGATGATAGGGCACGTGGGACAGGAGGCCCTGTGCTCGGGAAGGCAACTAGGCCAGCCATCATGTTTGAGGAGGGCCCTATTTTTGATGACGTACGCGAGTGTATTGTACGTGTGGAGTGTGCGAAGAGAGGACACCAACATGTGTAGCTTGTAGATGTCTGTGTCCGGGAAGCACTACTGCCCGCAACTGTGCTTTGGATTGATCTTTGTTTCCTGTCTTGTTCTTTCCACTGTGCAGTTGGTTTTGTAGATGGTTATTGTCTGTCTTAAGGATGTGGAGTATTTTGAACCAACCCTTGGCAGGTATCTTGGGGTAAAGAAGAGAAGAAATGAAGCCCATGCCCCTTTACAATTTCCCAAGTATTAACAGGCTGACAGTAGTTGTTAGTTTGTTTGTTTTTAAAGCCAATTTTGCAAACAAGGTTTTGCAGAGGGCCCTGTCATCCGCCCCCACCCTTCTGGACACCTGAGAATCCAGGCTTTCCGCTCCTCTGGATGTAACTCAGGAGTATCTGGCCTGCAGGCACCAGCGGGCCAACAACTCTGGCAGAAGACAAGTCTGAGGCCCAAGGCCCAGTGCAGATCCTGACTGTGGGACAGTCAGACCACGCCAAGGATGCAGGGGAGACAGCAGCCGGTGGGGGCACACGGCCCAGCGGGCAGGACCTCCGTGCCACGATGCAGAGGAAGGGTGAGCCCCATGGGGGCCCAGCTGGGACCAAAGCTCAGTCCCAGGTTCTTAGCTACACTCTCCTCCAAGAAAATAGCCTCCTTATGTTTGGTCCAGTCCGTCCCGTCCCTGGATGTCATAGAGGGGCATTATTGGAGTCAGATGAGAAGTTTCGGGCCAGGCCTCCTGATAAGGCTGAGTTAAGAAAAAGAAGTACGAACTGGGGTAGCCAGCCAGCAGCCTAACCCTGTCTGTAGCTCCCATGAAGCCCCAGTTCGTGTGCAGAATTTTCCCCCTTTTGTTTGGACAACAAGAAGTTGTCCATTTGTCTGCTGAGCTGCTGGGAGTCCGGGAAGGTCCTCCTTGGAAACTCACTACCCAGTTTCTCTAGCATGAGACCTAACTCCAGGGAGTTCTGGGTGCAGCCGGCAGATACAGACACACTATGAGGAACCTACTGAAAGACTACTTCACGAGGAAAGAACTTTTAAGGCCACCCAGAGTAGCATTCTGGGTCAGGGAGAAGGTCAGGGAGAACTGAGACTGGCTCAGGCCAAGCTGGGAAAGCAGAGTCAGTGCCACCCACAGACCAAGCGAGGACCTAAGCCAGAGTCCATGTCGGGGTCTGTGGCCTATGCCACCCATGTGCCCCCTAGAAGAGGCGGTTCCCTGTGCAGGGTCTGCCACCCATGTGCCCCCTAGAAGAGGCGGTTCCCTGTGCAGGGACTGCCACCCGTGGCCCTTAGAGGAGGAGGTTCCCTGTGCAGGGTCGGCTCGGCTCAGGCTTTGCTACACAAGCCATAGAGATGATGTACCTGAGAGTGAACAGGGGTGCAATGTAGGGACTGAGCTAAAATCGGGTGGTGGGAATGCACCCCAAAGAGAATCGTGACAAGCCCCAGTTCATGTGTGTGTCCCTGTATGTGTCTGGATGAGTGGGAGGACATACAGCAATGTGAGGGTGTGTGCAGATGGCTGTATGAGCGCCTGGGCGTAGGTGAGTCATGCGTCTGAACGCACACTGACATGTGACTGCCTAAATTCTCACTAGAAAATCTGTCTGCTTGCTCATCCCTCCATGGTCTCTGCTCACCATAGGCATCTCCAGCAGCATGAGCTTTGATGAGGAAGAGGAGGAGGATGAAAACAGCTCTAGCTCCTCCCAGCTAAACAGCAACACCCGCCCTAGCTCTGCCACCAGCAGAAAGTCCGTCAAGGTGAGTGAAGAGGAGGAGCCCTTATCTCCTGTAGGAGGCTGGCATCAGTGGTCAGGTCTGCCGGTGGCTGGTGTTCTAATTTGTTCCCTGTTGGAATAGAAACACTGACCAGAAGCATCTTGGTGAGGAAAGGGTTTATCCGGCCTATGCTGTCACATCCATCATCGAGGGTACTCAAGCAGAACCATTGGAGGAGCGCAGCTTGCTGGCGCACTCACTTCAGGTTCACGCTCAGTTAGCTTTATACAGCCCGAGCCCACCTGCTCAAGGATGGTGGCACTCACAGGGGGCCAGGCCCTCTCACATCAAGACCACCATAGACATGGCCACAGATGAGTTTGGTCTGGGCAAGCACAAGCCTCTTCACCCCTTGACTATGCTACGTCAAGTTGATAGACTAGAATATGAGGTGGTAGTTTGTGTGTGTGTCAACATTATGAGCTGCTGGCTTCCCTTAAGTGAGGTGTCCAGATGAAGGCTCTAAAGCTGGGCTCTTCTGCTTCTCCGCTGTGCTCCCTGTCTCTTCAGCAAGATCAAAGGGCCAGGATGCAGGGAGAGCTGGACTTGGACAGGATGCCCTCCTGAGAGACTGCTCTTATCCCTGCCTCCACCTCCAGCAACTGCTGAGGAAACGAAGAAGCTAGAGGACAGCTCCTCACTCTGGGTCACGGCAGCCACATCCACATTTCGAGATCCTGGCCTCCCTCTCCTTCCCCACACTGAATTAGGAGGCACACTCTTCTCCTAGACCACCAGTCTGGAATGGAGAGCCTTTTGAGTTCATTTTTTACTCTCCCTCTCCATAGGAGGCAGCCTCAGCCCCCAGCCCAGCAGCCCCAGAGCCACCAGTGGAGATTGAGGTCCAGGATCTAGAGGAGTTTGCTCTGAGGCCAGCCCCACAGGGGATCACTGTCAAATGCCGCATCACTCGGGACAAGAAGGGGATGGACCGGGGCATGTACCCCACCTACTTTCTGCATTTAGACCGTGAGGACGGCAAGAAGGTGAGTTCCTCTGGGCATGTGTTTTCAGTTGAAGGCCGGGAGGCTAGAATATGAGGGAAACTTAGTTCTGACTCCGGCCTCAGTTCTCCAGGGAAAATAGTATTTCGTGTGGACTCGGGTTTGTCAGTCCTTGTACTTGTGTGCACGCATAGCTATGTTGGGGGAGAGGAAGCAAGGTGACCATTTGTGTGTGAGCCCAGATGTGTGGGTGACCACCATAATTATGGGCTAGAGGCTAGATCTGGAATGTGAATTGCTTTACTCTTTAAGGTATTCCTCCTGGCGGGAAGGAAGAGAAAGAAGAGCAAAACTTCTAATTACCTCATCTCTGTGGACCCGACAGACTTGTCTCGGGGAGGCGACAGCTATATTGGGAAATTGCGGTACCAGTGCTCTTCCAGGAAGGCGAGGGAGGGAGGGGCCAGAAAGTCTTCCGAAATCTCTGAGTATCTTCTCCATCAAGTCCATCAGCAGGCTAGTCTATGCCTTGAATCAGACAGGACTAAGCTGTCCCAAGGTATTGAGCACAGGCCCAGCATGAGTGACGGGTCAAACCAGGATGCTGATGCTGATGCAGGCATCGTGGAAAAGTTGCTTTGGCCCACTGGTCATAGCCAAGGGACAGGGCTGCAAAGAAGCCCTGAAGAAGTGAGGTCTCATTGAGGACGAGTAAGTGGAGACGTGAGTGACCAAAGCTGAACATAGCCCTGGAAAGGACAGAGACAGCCTTTCTCTGTGAGGTGCAGAACCTTCTCTGGCCTCCTAGATGCCACTCTGCTTCCTTTCCAGAAAAATCAGTGCCCTTCTCCCCTCGTATGGTTCATAGAAACCCAAGGAGTTTCCTTCACCGAAACGAGACGCCCCTTGAGTTTAGTTGACTTAGAGTTGACTGCTTGTGGGGTAACTCCACAGTGTCCCAGGTCTGCCCCTGGTCCATCCCATAATGCTCTGTAGGCTTCTTGTACGAGAACAGGCTGTGCCACGGCATGGGGAGAGGTATACGAGCCTGTTGATTGTGCCTTTCTTCAGGTCCAACCTGATGGGCACCAAATTCACTGTTTATGACAATGGCATCAACCCTCAGAAGGCATCGTCTTCTACACTGGAAAGTGGAACTTTGCGCCAGGAGCTGGCAGCTGTGTGCTATGTGAGTCCTTGGTTTCTAGGCAGACATGAAACTCAGGCCACGGTGCCTGACTGGGGTGGGGACCACCCATTTATCTTGACGGATAGTCAAGGCTATGTCTAAAAGGGCTGTCCTCTATAGAGTGACCCTACCTGTCTTCAGAGTGCTGACAGCAGCAGGCTAACTACCTAGGGATCTCGGGGAACCACCCCTGGCTCTGCAGCCTGACCCAGGATGCTCTTCGCCAGGAGGAAGTAGATGCCTAAGTTCCTTTCTGGACTTTACTCACAGCTCCGAGCTACAGTTGCAGTGCCAGGCACTGCATGGACCAGGGCCCTTTCAGAATCAGTTCGGAACAGAGATGCTGTTCCCTCTGGGGTCTGGAAACTGAAGCTTAGAGGTGGGGCATCTGCTAACATTATACCAACCAGGACGGGACTGGAACATAAATATAAGTGCATGCTCTGTTACAAACTTGGTTTCTTCATTTACCAAAGTGAAGGATGGGTGTCCTGGGAATCTGGGCAGGGATACTTAGAGACTATTAGGACTCCATAGCCATTTCAGATGATCCCATAGTGCCACCTGCTGGCCAAATTTAGAGAAGCAGCCTGAGCCCATCTACATTCCAGGTACTGCTGAAAAGACTTAGGACGTTGGAAATAGAAACAAACCCTTATGGCATTTAAATCCTTACTGAGAGACAAGCCATAAGACAGATGTAACTGAAATAAGTACGTTCTTGATCAATGCTTAGAGCTAAAAATCAAGTTAGAGATATGGAGATATGAAATGCCAAGGTGTGTGTGGACCATTAGGAGGGACAGCAGGGACGGCAAGATCAGACGTGAAAACCAGCTGTGTGTATGTCTCAGGAGGGCAGGGTGATTTCAGAAGAGACTTAAGCCAGCAAGGAAACTAAGAACAAGGGCCGAATCAGTAAGCCCTGGAGATAGAGCAAGAGTTTCAGCGGGGAAGAAAACATACCCTTTACTAGGACTGTCAACCAGGGTGCTGTGCTGAGACCAGATGGTGGGGAGGAGAGCCTTGGGGGCCCAGGGCAGGAGCAAGGAGTCGCGTTAGTGGCTGTCTCGTGACCTTAGATTCTGGTGTTATCTGGAAACCGTGGATAGGTTAGGAATGGGTGTGAGAGTGAAGTATTAAGACCCCAGTTAGCGTGAACGGATCTAAGTGCTGAGCCGCCACGGACTGAAGCAAGCTGGGCTGTAAATGAGAGTTCAGGCTGTGCTACCTTTAGAGGTGACCACTAGACTATCAAGTATAGATGTTGCAGACATTTTATTCCTCTTGACCTCCTTGGCTGTTTCCCCAGGGATAAGCAATTTGAGGTAGCCAGTACTAAATTCTCTTGTTTTCCCAGGAGACAAATGTCCTAGGCTTCAAGGGACCTCGGAAGATGAGTGTGATTGTCCCAGGCATGAACATGGTTCATGAGAGAGTCTGTATCCGTCCCCGCAATGTGAGTCTCTAACACTTCCCCGGACCCCAGCCTCTGAATGAGCTTCTAAGGGCAGAATTCCCCCAAGGTTTTTGTGTAGGGGATACAATTTAAGAAACCCTGGATGTTTAGGGAACTGGGTAAGATCTCCCTTTGGGTGGATGTGATGCCAAGGCTGGGGTCTGGCTCAAGTAAGGCTGTCCCCACTTCCCTGCCACCAGGAGCACGAGACACTGCTAGCACGCTGGCAGAACAAGAACACAGAGACCATCATTGAGCTGCAGAACAAGACCCCAGTCTGGAATGATGACACACAGTCCTATGTACTTAACTTCCACGGGCGCGTCACACAGGCTTCTGTGAAGAACTTCCAGATCATCCACGGCAATGACCGTGAGTATCGCTGCCCCCCCCCCCCCCCCGTACTGGCACTGTACTTGTGATGCCTAGCCCTCACTCCTCGGTCCATACCAGCCAGAGTAACGGGATGTGGGTATATGGCTTTTATTAGAAAGAACTTTCTAGCTGTAGTGATCAGAGCCCCAGCCCCAGATTCTGGGGCTTGGAAACACCTTTTAAATGGATGTCCTTTTCCCCTACCCCTTGCTGTGTGCATCTCCCCTCTTTACCCTCTTGTGTTTTATCTGTTCTTCCTGTCTTCATTATCCGTGCTTGTGCATGGCCACAGCGGACTACATCGTCATGCAGTTTGGCCGGGTAGCAGAAGATGTATTCACCATGGATTACAACTACCCACTGTGTGCACTGCAGGCCTTTGCCATTGCATTGTCCAGCTTTGACAGCAAGCTGGCCTGCGAGTAGAGACCTCTTCTGCCTTTAGGGTGGCCCGGTCTCAAGTGGAGCTTGCCTGCCCGCCGAGACAGCTCTGCCTCCCTGTTAATAGGCCCTCAGCGGGCTTTCTGGCCTTACCAACCAGAAACTGGCGCTCTGCCTCTGCTGCTGAAGCAGGGGGATAGCAAATGGGTATGAAGGGAAAAGAGTATTTCTGTGCCCCAAGGTCAACACACATAACCAATCTTGGGTCAGTCCCCTGCCACAGTTGTGTTTACCACACGGGGCAGCCTCTTCAGCTGGAGGTACAGTGGAAGGGGAAGCACAGGCAGGGCTGCTGTGGCCCAGCCATCCACTTCAGCCTACAAGTCAGAGGACAACGGGTATCCCAGGAGTGCATGCGTATATATAGGGCACGTAGCTTTATGTGGCGAAGGGCCTGGTGGTCAGCAGAAAGTACTCCCACCTCAGAAGGGATCATCAGGCCTAAGGGAAGTTGGGAGTGGGGCTAGGTGAGTGGCAGGACCCTGCTAGGCTTTCAGGGGCCTGGCTGTGCGAATTAGCTGGCGGCTTAGAGTGGTAGCTCATTGGTTGCTTCCAGAAGCAAGAACCCAGCTCTCAAGGCCAAATATCTGAGTGGATGGGGGTTACAGGAGTCGTCCAGTAGGCTCCCCTACAGTAGGGCTCTCCGATGTTGAACAGCCCCAGCACAACTCCTAGGACACACGTGTAGGGTAGAGGTTACCGTGCTTCAGGAAGAATGTCCTCTCCGGAAGACCCAGCTCCCATTGTGACCAGCATGCCCAGAGCACTGAGGGCAATCTTAGGGGGAATGGAACGTGGTATTTTAGGGCCACCAGCGCTCAGAGGTGGTATGGCTCATCAAAAGCAATGCTCATCCCTGAGAACATGGGACTTGTCTCTTGGTTACCTAACTGGTTAACGACAGAGTTCAGAACCTCAAGTTCCTTTGTTCCTACTGTTACCCAGAAATTAGACCCTGGCCTTCTGTGGTCCATTCTGCATACTCTTTCCCTTCCCATTTCCAGAGACTTAGGACCTTGGAGTCAATATCTAAGATTGAAAACCTTTCAGTAGGGCATCAGGCAGTTTCCTGTTGAAAGCTGTCTGTTTGGATCTGACCTGTGCCTGGCCCTCTCTGAGGGCTTCAAGCTGTGCACAGACCTCAGCAGGGCCACTGCACACTTTCTGTGTAGATGTGGTTGGCAGCCTGGGTTCATTCCCTCCATTGCCACTCTTCCTTGGATGGCACCACTCATCTGGTGGGCTTGGGAGAGCCCAAGCCTTGACTGTCATTTGCAAGCTTCTTGCCTAGATGGTAAGAAACCAGTGGGAAGCAAAAGAACTTTTAGACATTGCTTTAAAACAGATATGCTCAGAACGGCTAAGTAGAAATTAAAAAGTAAAGTCATACTTTGAATATGTAAATGAGGCTCTACAGGCAAGGAAGCTGGATTGAAGTCAATGGAAACATTACTTATGAAAAAAACCCCTGGATTTTCCTATTTCCTTCTAAGCAAGGTACAACTGCTATAGCAGGACCTGACACACCTGAGCCATACATTTCCATGAGAGGACCTTCCAGTAAGTTAGCCTTTTGTTTACAGTCTAGTGTCTTGAGCGCACCAGGACTTCTGTGCTGGGGCTGGCCTAGCTCCTGAAAGATTACAGTGCCATCTGTCTCCTTCCCATAGTCCTGTGTTTCCTCTCCCTCCCTTTCGTGATAAGGAGAAATCTGATGTTAGAGTGGTAGGAACCAGATCTTCATTCTAGTCAAGCTCTTTCTCTGGGATGACAGTTTTAAGGTTGAACAGGCTGATTCTGGAGTCTAGTGGGTGGAAGAGACCCTGGTGGTAGCGGTGGAACTGGAAGCACAATGGAAAACTCTTTGCCTCCGCTCTCTGCTTTAGCACACAAAAGAGGGTGTTGGCTACCTGAATATAAATTGGTTGCACCAGGAAATAGGCCCACTATGGAGAAAGGTAGCCTCAGCACAAGACCCGTTGTTGGGCACTGGAGTGACAAGAGCAGTTGAGTCACCTGCTTCAGACCAGCCTTGGGACTCGGCTCCTGGTGACATTGCCTTTTCTTGAGCACAGGCCCATGGACCTCAACTACCAGGGCCCCGGGGTCCCCTGGGTTCAGCCTCTCCCATAGTAACATTTTCTTACCTTTCACACCCTCTCCTCCTAGCTGGTCCTTGGCTAGGCAGTACATTGATGGTGGGATGAGGGAACAGTCTGTAAGTGTGGGGCAGCTGGAACCTTAGGCAGCTCCTCTGTATGCTACTGGCTCTCTACCCTAAAACCCTCCACCCTCTGCTCCAAAACACTTCCTCTGCAGAGTGGTGATGTTAGCTTCCCCAAGTCCGAGTCTCGCTTTTTCTGTCCTTCTGGCTCCAAGGTGCTCTGTGTCTGTGTGTGTGTGTGTGCGTGTGTGTGTGTGTGCGTGTGCACGTGTCTAGAGGAAAGGGCAATCTGCAATCAACCAACAGAAGTTTAAGATTATGTTTGAGTAGGAAAAAAAGGAGGCAGTTGTGACCACTGTGGATTCTGTCCCTTCTTTCCGTGCTTTCTTCCATGGTCCCAAGCAGGAGACTATCAAGGAAATGTAGTGTCGGTCTCACTGGAGGAGGAGCTGAGATGGTGTAGTGATGGTGCCTTAACAATCTTGACACTAAGAGGAAGCAGGTCAGGTTCATGCCTATGGGAAGACAGGTGTTGGGAGCCAAGATGTGTGATGACAGGCTGGAAGAGAACTTCTGGTAAACCTCCCTTCTTCATTGATGAGCAACAACATTGTAGAAGTGGTTTATTTTTTCCTTCTTTTTGGAAATGGCAAGGTATTTGCCTCCAAACTTTATTTAGAAGTAGAGCAGTTCTAAGTGTGGGCATAGGGATGACTACTCTGATGGGGTCTGCAGGGAGGAGCGACGTCCACAGCTCTGCTCTGCAAGCACAACACCCATCTCCTTGGTGGACAGCCTGCCTTCCCCTCAGTAACAGCCCTGGCCTTCCCTTCTCTGTACTCCTTGCCCCAGCTGTGATACCCTCATGGGACTGCAGGATGCCAGGTGCCATCAAAACATGCTTTCTGTGGTGCCTAGCACTGTGACTGGGGCCCAACTGCCCTGCAGAGTTGGGACCTTACACTGCCCTAGGCTCTGGCTAGTAGACCCGCTCTAGTCTCCAGAACAGGCTATGGGATGGATTCTTACTTTAGTTTTTGGCCACCTGCCCTTATTCACTTCCAGCTTGCAATTTTCTGTCATTTCAAGATCTTAAGTACTGGGATGCGTTTGGGTTTTCAGCACAGAGGTAACTTGGTCCAGGAGTATACAACTGCATTTATAGCAGCTAGCACATTTGAGCAAACTACATATTCTTGTGTCTGTCTCTTTACCTGCAAGATAAAGATGCAGGCCTGTCAAAGCTTGGTTAGTGAAGGTTACCCCTTGATCTCATCACTACCTTTCCTAGCTCATCACTGTGCCTTCTTTCTTCCCGAAGAAAGATACTGCACCCCTCTCCTCTGTTCTCCTCCCCGTCCTCCCCCACTAAGGTCCAGGTAGAGCTGGAGATGAGGCTAAAATTTAGGGTCTTCTATAGAGCACCTCAGAGTAGCATACAAGGGGAAGCCCAGCTCCAGCTTGGTGAGGACAGGCAGCATTTCTCTTGCTGGGAGCACACTTAGCCAGTTTTCACAACGCCTAGAACATGTATGTCGATTTGTCAATTTGCACATGATTGTCTTTTCCTATTTTGGAGTTGTCAGACATTTTATTTTTGTTTAAAATTATCTGGAGTTTTAGACAAACTTGCAAAACTGTGCTTTTATTAAGTGACTTTTTGAATAAACTTTTTGGTATTCTGAAGCAAATGTATTTATTTATTGTATGTGCAATGACAAACTTGGTATTTTCCCATAATGGCATTATGTATGTTGTAGAATGTAGTGTTTGTCTAAATACAGACATGTATCAACACATTAAACTTGAACTGTTTGATTGCTGTGTCCTTGTTTTTCACAGAGGGAGAAAATTTGTCTCTTTTAAAAATGTTCTCCATTCCTTTCATTCCTAGGAGCTTCAAAGGGTCAGGTGGGTGATAGCAACAAAAAGATGCAGTGTGTGTTTAAAACCAGTGACATCCAGATCAACACTGTCTTCTCCCTCGTATCACATCCACAGTGTGCAAAAAATGATACTTCAATGTCATCTGGATCACCCTAAAGGAACTGGCCAACAGTTCCTAAGTGTACCTGGTGGGCATGGTCCTTGTGGACAGAACTGGAATATAGAAGTCAAGGGTGGGAAAGGCCCAGCCACGTCACTCTAGGCCATGGTCAGAGCTGGAACCATTTAAACAGGAAAACAAGCATCAGGCATCAAAGCTAATATCTACTCTTGAAGGAAGTCATCCTAAAGCCACCCCCCCCACCAATAGAGTGACCTGCACCAATTCTGGCATCCAGAGTGGCCTCAGAGAGAGTGTCAAGTGGGGCAGCCGAGCAGCAAGAGATTCAAGGCAGTGATGGTGCTGAGCACCCACTGCATATCTCACTGTGGGATAGACACTCCACAAACAGTCCTAGGAGGCAGACATGCTGCCCAGTTCATCCACAAGGGAACTGGTGCCCTATGAAGTGAAGGAATGGCCTGTTACCTTGCTACTAGAAGGTATGTTTTAGACATGCTGAAGGTTAAGGCTGCAGGATAGTTGGTTCATGGTCTTCCTGATCACTGCTCAACAGGTAGCACACAAAATATTCTTTGTGGATACAAACTGTCTAGATAAAGGGAAAGTGGAGAGCAGATAGATTAGGGTTCACTTATTCACTCATGTAGATTAAAAGCAGTCCCTGCCTGAACCATGGTCTGGCTCCTTTAGCCCTTTAGCTTCTGCCTTTGTGAGGAAGACCAAATACAGGATGTTCTAAAAGGAGAAAGGGTCTTGTTCACTTATCAGGTTGATAAAAAATCCTAAAGTTGTAGAACACATGTCCAGGAAGATCTTGCCTTAAACCTGTTGCCACGATGGTTAATCTCAATTGCTAATTTGATGGGATTTAGAATACCACGGAAACACACCTGTCTATGACAGTTTACAAGACGGTTCAGTCGGGAGGAAGACCCACCTTCATTGTGGGCAGCAGCGTCCCATTGGCTGGGGTCCCAGACTGAATAAAGGGGGAAACAAACCGAGTGCTGGTGTCCATCTCTCTCTGCTCCCTGACTGAACCAGTCCTCACGGCCCTCTTCCAGGAAGGACTGTCCACACACTATACGCCCTTCCTGCATTAAGTTGCCTTCGCTGAGTATTTGGTCACAGAGATAAGAAAATATTATGCCATGTGTATATAAGTTACTTTTTTCAAAGTGTCTGAGTGTAGACCATGAATGATTTTATCACCTAAGACTAAGGTACAAAGAACTTTAGAGGTTACATCCATCTCCACTCAGCACACCTCTGGACCTAGTCCCTGAGCACTACATGAGGCACTGTCCTGTTTCCTACCATGACATTGTGAAGGGATCTTCTGGCTGATCACCCACTTTATTTACCAAGCATGGCCCTAGGTGATGCAGTGGCTTTTTAGGCCAGCTGCTGCTACAGTGCCCCAGGGGTCACTGCAAACCTAATAGCAAGGCCTTGATGAAGTCTGCAGCCTTTAATACTGAGACATGAATAACACAATAAAAATCAATCCCTTGATGCTGGTCCCCATGGGTTGGGTTTACATGTAAAATCATCATATCCAAAGGATACAATTCTGGAAAATTAAAAAAAAAAACAACCCTACATTCTAAATTACTGAAAGGTACACTGAAGTTTCTGGTATATACAGACAAATATATTCCTATATGCAAACTAATACCTACAGTGGCAAAAACCTTAATTGGTCCTTTTGGCAGAAACTGTTTCCATAGCTCACCCCAATAATAACAGAGTTGACTCTGTAACACTTTTTAGCTGAATATCCATTTACACACCCCACTGTTCTTGCTAACCCACTCTTTCTGCCAAAATGTCCTTTCTCTTCCTTGCCCATGTTCTTAGTGTGACATAAAGTCTCTTTGGAAATTTATTGCTACTTTGGGAAAAGCATTCCTGTTCTTGCATGGTCCTGTAGTTTTGGGCCCACACTGTAATAAAATAGCTGCCACGTGATATTCTATCATGCCTGAGCCTGTTAGGCTGCCCTGTGCACACCGCAGGCTGCCCTGGGCACACCGACTAGCTCATTTACAGCTTAAGACCCTGAGAGACCTGCGTTTTACAACCCTCACTTTACAGATGCCCACACCAGGCTCAGATCGCCTAAGGAGCCAATCCAGAACTCTACAGGCAGAGTCGCAGGGAAGCATCAGGACCCAGTTTTCTGTGCCCAAAGAATCCACAATCTCGAGCCTTCCTATAGTCTTCAGTGCATCTGTCAAACTCCCATAGTAAACTGGAACTCTTTAAGATACAAACTCAACCTTTTTGTGCTCGGCATGAGGCAACTGTCGGATGAGTGAATGAGAGAAACAAGTTGTGATAAGGAGATCGTATCCTATGGACAAAAGTGAGAACAAGGGGCTATCCTAAATCAACTTCACACAGTGGATGAGGGACCCACACAGAAAACAGTTTGCAAAACAAGAGTACCTACATTACTTTTTACACTTCATTACACCAAGACTCTTTAGTCCACGCTAACTGCATTCTTCACCATTTCAATCAGTGTTCTATACAGGAATCAGTACAGTGCAGTCCATTTCTAGACTCAATATCCAGGGCCTTTTCTAGTTCACCAAACACGTAAAGCTTTGTAGTAGTGATTATCTTGGTGTGGCCCCATACCTTCTGATGGCAGCCAGTGTGTTCCTAAGTGGTCCACACTGTTTTCTGTCATCATATTCAGACCAGGCACAGTAGAGCTCTAAAGACTGTATCCAACTTCACAGAATTCCTTAACTTTTGGGCTTCCCATTTCATGGCTGGGCATGTCCTTGGAGACACACCTTCTTTCAACTTGCAGGTCTTGCATGGAACTGAATTGACTCGCCCTTGTCAGGATTCATAGGTTTCATCCTGCCTCACAAAGACATGGAGCCTTGGCCCCCTGAACTCCTCATGGAAGGACCACTATACTTAGGCTATCCTGGAGCTCCAACAGCCTCAAACTTCAGCTTTGTAGGATTCAGACTTAAGCCTCAAATTTCCCCTAGCCGCAGACCGGACATATAAAGGTGCTTCTGAATTGGCAATTCTGTTCAACAGAGTAAGGACATGGTAAGCTAGAGATCAAGGTGATATACAAGCAAAAAGGTCTCCAAATAGTCGTGTGTACTCCAGAGGAGCCGGGATATCTTAACCTAGAAGGTTCTGAGGGGAGGCTACAGCTCAGTCAGCTGTCTTGCTGTGCGCTCTGGGCCCCTCATCCTCACAATTGAGCATGCTCTTCTTGGGGGACTACTAACAAGTTCAAAAGAATAAGGCATTTGGGAGTCTATAATCTTCATTTTCAAAACCTTAAGTCCCCAACATCTGCTAATCAATGCTCATTCATAGGTAAAGCTTCTGTTACCCCTATGTGAAGGGGTCAGATCTTTGCACAGGTGATACCACCTCCAGGCACAATCAAACAAGTATAATTACCTAATGAGTTAGTGTCTCTGATGCAGAAAGGCAGGAAGAGATGATGCTGTCCCTGTGTTCACGCTAATGTCTACTTTACAAGGTGACAGGTGAGCAAGCACCAGGAAGGATAAATAATATCCATGGTAGTGGCCCAAAACTATGCTATTGAATACAGATGGCACAGGGCCATGGATGAAATTAAGGAAAGATACCTTGGGAGTAGAGTAATGGATACATCATCAAACAGGCCGCTTTCACTCTAAACTCTGGAGGTTGCGCTTCCTCAACATGCCACCCATGTATGTGTTATCAGTGCTGATTCCCAACCCCTCAGTTGTGAAGTCTTGGGACCAGTCTTCCTTGGTGGCTTCCTCTTGCTCACTGTAGCCATCTGCACTGAAACCAGCATTCTCTGCCAAGACAGCAGGATCCTCTTCTTCATGAAAACAGCAGGAGCATGATTCTGGTTTAGGATCACACAGGGTAACAGAATTATCTTCCTGGGCTCCAGGGTCAGTGGGCAAATGATCCCAGCTCAAATGCTCTGACCCTTCCTCTTCCATCACCCCTATTCGTTCAGCTATTTCTTCAGCAGAGGGCTCTTTTGGATCAGGGTAATCCACCAGGATTGTTTCTTGCCTACGCTTGATACTATCGGAAAGGTCATACACTGGATAAGTCTCTTCAGGGTAACCTAGAGAGGAAAGTAGAACAAAGTCTTACAAAGAGCATCTTTGAAAATAAATAGTGTCAGGATCAGAGAGGATTCTCTGGCAGCAGCTATCCTATCCTAACAAATCCATCCAATAAATCTCTAAGATGGTTCTAATAGTTCTAAAGTTTCACTTGAACAAATTCCTAGCAGTCTGGCTGACTATCCCTATGCTCTTTGAAATACAAACCAAGGCAGAGGAAAATCCTTCTTAAGTAAGGTGCTTGGGGTAGAGGTAAGTCTCACCCCTCATGTTTCTGCAACACTGATGAAGATTAAGCAAACAGCAGGAGCCTTCAGCATAAAAAAAAAAATGCACCAATACCAGATGGAGAGGGCTTAGCTTAAGGCTAGTGTTTACACTTTCTATTTGGAACTGTTTCCAAATCTTCTGGTGGGGGTGGGGCTGGGAAAAGCAATGCTAAATCCTTTTTAAAAAAACCATGGTGCTTTCTACTTATCAAAACAACCAAAATACTGTGTATCAGAAGCAAGTTAGCAAGACATGACCAAGACCCCACAGGACAAGAGCTGTATCTCCAGAGACAGAGTCCCCATTGTTGCCATCTTCATTTCACAAAGCGGAACAAAAGGAAAACAACAAACAGGTAATGAAGTCAGTAGCACTGGCACTGAACCTCAGCTATGATAATGAGAAAGAGGAACGAAATGAAATAAATCTGTGTCAGCCAAGCCCAGCCCGAGCAGCAGATGGGCCAGGCTGGAGTTCATACGCTAGTTCTGGCAACGGCAGTGTTCACTACACAATGTGGAAAGCTGGAGAATTCAAAATTCAGTTGCATGGTGATGATAACCCCTATATTCAGCTCTGACAGACACCACTTTTTGCCCATCAATTATGAAAAATGACAATCTTTTGGTATAATGTGTGGTATCTAGAGACATTTTGACAACATTTCTGATTACAAAAGTTATTCAGACTTGCAGCATTTTCGAGGAAAGTAGCATAGCCTTTATTTAGCTATATTTTCCCTACTAATTTTAGTTACAGACAAGTTTAAAAAGAAAACATAATTCACCTAGAATCTTACCATTTATCTCTGGCTTTTAAAGTCATATATAGATAGTATTTTTCTGCCTTTTTAATAAAGATCATGTTTGATATGTACTGTTGTTCTGTATTTTTTCATTTAAAGTTTTCCATGTCATACTGACATGGTTTACTATTCTTAAAAGACATTCAACAGGGCAGTGTTGGTGCACACCTTTAATCCCAGCACTCAGGAGGCAGAGGCAGGCGGATCTCTGTGAGTTTGAGGACAGTTTGGTCTACAAAAGCTAGTTCCAGCCGGGCGGTGGTGGCGCACGCCTTTAATCCCAGCACTCGGGAGGCAGAGGCAGGCGGATCTCTGTGAGTTCGAGACCAGCCTGGTCTACAAGAGCTAGTGCCAGGACAGGCTCCAAAACCACAGAGAAACCCTGTCTCGAAAAAACCAAAAAAAAAAAAAAAAAAAAAAAAAAAGCTAGTTCCAGGACAGGCTCTAAAGCTACAGAGAAACCCTATCTCGAAAAACCAAAAAAAAAAAAAAAAAAAAGACATTCAAGCAAATTCCTTCCAACTTGTACCCATTGTAAGCTATGTGACAGCGAGAAGCTCTGAATATAAACGCAGACCTCCTACCCCAATTCCTCAAGGTGGGCATCTAGAAATATGGAGAGTAGGCCAAAGAGAACAGTCATATAGAAGACTATTTCTGCCAAATTACTTTCCAGAAGAGCCTTATAATGTTTCAATTATCCCAGAGATGTAAACACTGCCTCTTACCAACCCCCCACTAGCACTGACATCAGTACCAGAATCTTGTCCATGCAATGGTATTTTGAGGGAGATCTTTAGGGGGGATTAAATCAGGTCTGAAGGTAAGTTCCACACGATGGCATTCATGGACCTGTAAGAAGAAAAACTTCTTACATCAAGCTTGCTCTGTCTGACCATGTGATGCCCTCTGACACACAATGGCATACCAAGAAGGCTCTAACCAGATGCCAAGTGGATGCTGACACGACTAAGCCTCCGAACGTTTTTAAGTTACCTCATCTGATATTCAGTCATAGCAATAGAAAATGAGCTGCGATAGCTACCCCAGGGCTTTCACAACCTCAGGGCAGGAGTTTGTTACTTCCGTCTCAACCACTGACTTCTCACGAGCAGTACATTTGTGTACCTTCACCAAGAGCAAAGCTTACCTTTGCATTTTGATAATTACCTACTTTGGTGTAGGATGGAAGACAATTAGACTAAAACTCTAGGCCCAATCCAGCAGCCTCAGGATCCAGGTCGTCCTGGCCTCCATGGCCACAGGGAGCAGTCCTATTCTGGCACAAAGTCCAGGGCAGTCCCGTGACCCCAGTTATCGGGCTTACACCTAGCAATCTATACTCTCACAGAAACAGGGTCCAGGTCCACCCAGCAACAACCAAGCTTTGGGTTCCAGGCCAGCCCTGTCACCACTTCTAGGAATATCCAGAACCAAGTAGTAACCTCTGAAGTCAGAAATCAAGATGTTAAATGCAGGCGCTGGCTCTAGACTTATCTACTGATGGTGCAGCCTTGAAGCTAATCTCCACAGTCTAGTGCATTCAGGACCCATGCTCATTCCAGTAGATGTGAGTACTAGACCAAAACATAGCATCAAGATTCCAGATCACCTCTGGATCCCATAGTCCCAGGACCCAAAGTTAGGCCCACAAGGTTTTCTCATGCAAAATAGGCCCTTAGGCTGCCTCAGCACCAGGCCTTGTAGACTCAAGGTTCCAGGCCCATCCCAACACTTCTTTAGCCTCTCCAGACTCCAGGTCATCCATTCCAGGTTTTAAGCAAGCCACCTCAAGAAACAAACAAGACAACAAAATCTAATCACAAAGGAATACTGACAGGGAGGAAAAGTACAAAGAATCTACAAAAGAACCAGAAAACAACTTATCAAAATAATAGTCAGGGGCTAAAAAGATGGCTCAGTGGGTAAAGGTACTTACTTTACCACCAAGTCCAACAACCTGGGTTCCATCCCCAAGACCAACATAGTAGAAAGACAGAACCAACTTCAACCAGCTGTCCTCTGACCACACGCAAACTGATGCACATCCACGTGCACACGAATACACACAAATGAACACCAGAGTGAAGGAGAAAGAACAGAAAGAAGATATCCCATATAATGGAAAACTGATGTTAAACCCCAAACTATCATTAATGACCCACCCAATTGCTGATGTAGTTCATGTCAAATAACTTAATACTTTAGAACTTCATTAAAAATATATAAACAAACAACAAAGATTCACTGCTTCTATGAAAAACACAGCAGTTCAAAACATGAAATCCAAACTAAGCAAATTATATACAGCAGCCACCAATAAAATAGTCAACATAGGGAATGGATTTAACACGTCAACTTATCCCTGTGACATTCAAGAGGATACAGAGCAAACAGAAATAGAATTCCGGTAAACAAAAAGGCATGATCACAAGATGAAAAATTTATACCCAGGAATAAAGGTTACAAGATTAAGATGGACATGGCTGAAAAACAAATCCATGTATTAAAAGTTCACACTAAAGAATTCTCCTATAACAAATACAAATGACAAAGAAATGGCAATTCAGAGAAATTGTAGAGGTTCATCATTGTACCCCATTTTGAATTACTAGACTGTGAAAGCAAAGTAAAATAGATCAAAGTATTAATAAAAACGATGAGAGAAAACATCTGTTCACTGATGGAAGCCTCACTAACTGCTGGGCAAAAGTAGTATAAAAACACATTCATGTATGCACAGACAGAACCAATGACTGTGACCAAATTCAGATTTTCAAATATAAAATGAAAATGAATTCCCAGACAGAAAACAAACAGCTAACTAAAAACAGACTACCTACTGAGAAGGGATCAGACCAGAACACGACTTCTTGGTTTGAGTCAAGTGAAAGCACAGAATGAACAAGGATTCCAACTTCTAAGGGCAATGGCAGGCCATGAATCTTCTAGCAGCAAGATAAAACTCCATAGAGCTATCTAAGTGTTCTAACCCATGGTGCTTTACAGAGAGAAGGTGTGGTTCATATGTCAGGTCTACACCTGCAATGAAATACCTCAGATAATGAGTTCATAAAGAGAAAGGTTTATTGTGGCTGAAGGTTCTGGAGATTCCAACCCAAGATTGGGAAGCCCATTGCTTTAGGCCTCTGGCAGGGGCAGCACATTATAACAGAAGCAAGAGGCAAACTGCTTAGAGCCAGAAAGGAAGAAGTGACTGGGGTACCACAGTCCCCCTTGAAGGCATCCATACAATGAACTAAGGACTTTTCCCGAGGCCCACATTTCCAAAAGGTCCACATCCCAATAATATCAGTTTAGGGACCAATCCTTAACATGTAAACATCAAAAATAAGGCAGGACATTGTCTTGGGAAATATAAAAATTCATCAAAAGTTAAATTCAGTAATTGTGAAGCTGGATATAAGAAAGTAGATATAAGGCAGGCTTGCTGCTCAAGCCTGAGGTCATAGCTACCTATGATACAAGACACAAGGCAACTTCAAGGCCAGACTGGGCAACTCAGCAAGAAGACCCATTACATCTTTTAAATGGTTTGCAGATGGAGCTCAGTGGTAAAGCTCTTGCCTAACACGCAAGTTATGTTCAAAGGCTGTAAGTTCAATTCCTAGTAGAGAAGGGGAAAGTAGCTGAGTCATATACAGCTGTGTATGCCTAAAATCCCAGCACTCAAGAGGCAGAGGCAAGAGGGCTAGGAGTTCAAGGTCAGTCTGGGTTATGTGGTGACAGCCTATCTCAGCAAAAGGACGGACTGACTTGTATTCAGACTTGGCTTTGCAGAAGATCTGGCGCCATCTGTTTCCTGTGCTGCATTGAAGTTGCTGTTGCTGGAGATGATGAATTGAGAACTTTGGCGAGCTGAGAAACAACAACATGGTCCTTGGAGCCCAGCAAGAGGCCCTGCTCCTGTACTGAGGAGATCCATCCGGAGTGGTGAATGAGTGGCCACCCGGCCAGACGGTCCCAGGAAACGGAGTCCAGGCCCCCTTCAATTCCCTAAACATTTCTGGCCATCCAGCAGGCTGTCTCCCCGGCTACCGGCTTTCTTTATTTACCCCATCCCATCTTGCCCCCAAGCACTCCTTTTCATCTGCAGGGTCCTTAGGTCCACTAGCACAGCCGGCTTCAGGGCGGAGGGGATCTGAAAGCCAGCTCCAGTGCTAAGGGGACCTAAGAGAGGGCAGACCAAGAAAAACCCCCAAGTACACAGGCAGCCACAGCAAAGATTAGACCAAGATGCCAAGACTCTCCTGGCTGCATTTGAAGGAAGAGATGGGCAAGCGCCAATGCAAGGATTCCTCCAACAACCTGAAAAGCAACATGATAACACCAGAATCCAGCGAACATGCAACAGGAAGACTTGAACACCCTAACCCAGAAGTAGAAGAAATCGACTTTAAACGTAACATTATGAAAATGATGGAGACCCTTAAACAGGAAGTGAAAAAGTCCCTTAAAGAAATGGAAGAGAAGACAAACAAAAAGTTAGAAGAAATAAATAAATCCTTCAAAGATACCCAAGAAAACCAAGATAAAGCAATCAAACAGGTAAAGGAAACAGCTTAAGACTTGAAGACCAAAATGGAGGTAATAAAGAAAACACAAACCAAGGGATGGCTGGATATGGAAAATCTGGGTAAACAAACAGAAACTGCAGAGACAAGTAAAACCAACAGAATACAAGAGATAGAAGAATCTCAGGCGCTGAAGATACTGTAGAGGAAATAGATGCATTGATCAAAGAAAAAGAAAGGATGGAGGGAGAAGGGTAGGGAAGGAGGGGGTAAGAGAGGAATAGAAAAATGGAAAAGGTAACTATCAATGTAAAATAATCAATCATTGGTAATGTAGCAGGGAATATAATAACATGGTTAAATGATATTTAAAGCCGAAAAGGCACGTGTCTTTAAAAGTTAGTACCACAGCTAAAATTCTATGTGATCTCAACACAGCCTACAAGGTTGTGTTCCCCTACAAGAAAATGATAGGGAGAGGAGTAATACTAGGGAACAAAATTGTATAATACAGATTTACAAGCTGAAAGAAAAAAATTTCTTTTATTGCTGACTGGTGAGGTTGACAGTTTCACAGGTTTTACAGGTGGTGGCATCGTTTTCTTCTGTGAACTATTTATTTGAATTTTAATGACTTCTGTATTAGCCATAGAACTTTTTATATATAAGCCCATCAATTTGTTTTATGCATATTTGCTGTAGATATTTTTCCAGTCCAGCATGAGCTTTTAAACTCTTATACCATTTTAACTACATAGGGAGGAAGTTTTATGTATAGAAAGCTTTACTATTAACCTCTGTGTTACAACTTCTTGTGTTACTTTCAGTAATTAACTTCTTTTTTTAATCTTGAGATAAGTATAAATTGACATAAGCACAGAAATCCCTTGTTATCCCAGTTTATTCCATTGATGGCATGAAGAAAAAATATAGCATAATCATAACCAAGATATCTTAGTTAGGGTTTTTATTTCTGAAAAGAGATACTATGACCACAGCAACTATTATAAGGAAAACATTCAACTGGAGTGGCTGGCTTACTGCTTCAGAGGTTCAGTCCATTATCATCGTGGTGGGGAGCATGGTGGCATGAAGGTAGAAATGATGCTGGAGGAACAGCTGAGAGTCCTACATCTTGCAGGCAACCAGAAGTTGACTGACAGACTGGGCTACCATGAGCATAGGACACCTCAAAGTCCGCCCCTACAGTAACACGCTTCCTCCAAGAAGACCATATGCACTCCAACAAAGCCACACCTCCTAATAGTGCCACCCCTTTGGGAGCTATTTTCTTTCAAACCACCATACAAGGTATCTACATTAGCAGAACAGGAGTAGGGAGATAGTTCAACGGAAAGGGCCTTGTCCTGCAAGCACAAGGCCTGGCAGTTAATCCCCAACACCACATACACAGCAGGTGTGCATGGACAACCTGCTTGTAATCTTAGCGTTTAGAGGCTGAGACAGGACCCTCAAGACAAGCTTGAAATTGGAAAGCTCCGGATTTAAACAAGAGTTCCTGCCTAAATATATAAGGTGGAAAGAAATTAAGAAAGACAGCTGAAAATAAAAATAAAAAAGATATCTGACCTCAACCTTTTGTCTGAAAACACGCATGAATATGCATACACGCATACACACTCCATACAAATACATGCATTCAACATACACAAAAAGAAAAACATACAGTAGAGAATATATTCATCCACAAGGCTGCCTTATGTTGTTGCCCTTCATGGCCACAACCTCTCCTTCCTACCAGCATGTTGCTACTCAACTCCTAACAATTACTAGTATGTTATCTATTCCCAAACTTTGCCATTTGAAGAGTATTATACATATAGAATCATAGCTTTTTGAATAAGCTTCTACCCTTCACCCTGCATAATTCTCTCCATGTATCAATAATTCATTCCTTCTTATTGCTTTGTGGTATACTATGTAATACATGTACCACCATTTAACTATTCACCTGCTAAAGGATAATCAAATTGATTCTTGTTTTTACCTATTAGATAAAGCTGCTATGAATATTCATGTACAAGTCCTGCATGTCCCTGTCCTCATTTCTTGGGTATAAATATCAAGGCTGCAACTGCTATATTACATAGTATTTACATGCTTAGATTTTTTTTTTTTTAACAAACTACTACTTTGTTTTCCAAAACATCCTGTTGTGGACTGAACACAAAATGTCCCTTACAGACTCATATTCTTAATGCCTGGCTCCCAGCTGGGGGTTCTAGTTTTGGAGGCTGTGGAGGAGGCAAAGCCTCGCTGGAAGATATAGATTGCTGAGGATAGATCCCTGGCCACCTCTCTGCTTTCTGAACCCTACCTGTTGTGAAATGGGATGTTCCATTAAGTCTTCCTGCCACTGGCAAGGGAAGTCATTTGGTCACTGAGACAGAAAAGTAACTAATAATAACACATGCATTCCCTTCCATATCTCACTACCAATGCAAACATAATACTTTCTTTGTAGTCCAATCTTGTGCAATTTCTTATTTCAGTCATTCTGAAAGGTATGGAGAAGCATCCTTTTTTGAGACAGTGTCTCACTATATAGCCCTTTTGCCCGAATTTACTATATAGACCAGGCTGGCCCCAAACTCACAGAGATCCACCTGCCTCTGCTTCTACTTCTGCTGGGGATAAAGTTGTGCACTACTTGTATACTACTATCTTATTCTAATTTTAATTTGCATTTTGTAAGAGGAAAATTATGTTGAATATGCTTTATTGTGTGTAGTTGCGATCTGTATCCTCGCTGCTGAAACGTCTGTTTATACCTTTTGCACATCTTCAAATACTACAAAACAAGTGGGCCACAATAATCCCGAGAAGGGAAAAGGGGGCCCATGGAATTCCCTGAGTTCAGAAAAACAGACACGAGAGTTCAGAGAAGAAAGGGAAGTCAGAATTTGCTGAGAACTACAGAGCTTCTTAATTAAATACTTCAGACATGCAGAGGGAACCTCACGTTTGTAGCTGAGTACGGACATGGGAAGGAACAAGATGCCACCAGGTGTCAGCAGTAAGGACATCCTAAACTTACACGTAGGTAAGAAGAGCTTGTTCTACTATCCAGAGGAGAAGACTTGTCAGAAACTGGGTTCAAGCAAGGCTCACTAAGGCTAAACCAGCCCTCAAGTATATTCCAGAGCCAACCTCACAATGAGAACAAAACACAGGCCTTTGAAAAGATCAAAAGTTATAAGTCTGTGCAGTTGATCAGAAAAAGAAGTGAGAGGAAGAAAAGATTATTAGTATCAGTACAGTGAAGTACACATTCCCGCCGGGTGGTGGTGGTGCATGCCTTTAATTCCAGCACTTGTGAGGCAGAGACAGGCAGATCTCTGTGAGTTTAAGGCCAGTCTACAAGAGCTAGTTCCAGGACAGGCTCTAAAGCTACAGAGAAACCCTATCTCGAAAAACCAAAAAAAAAAAAAAAAGTATACATTCCCCTGGTGTCACAGACAGTAAGTAGGTAGGAAAGATTATGAACAATATTTTTTTAACAAGACATTTGTATGAAGTATGCAAAACTTATAAAACTACTTTCAAAGCTTACTTAAAGTATTAAAGAAATTCAATTTATTCTTGCAAGTCTACACATGCACCTGCACACACATTCCAAAACACAAAAATCCCCCACGCAGGCCCAGATAAACTCCACTAATGATTATGGATTAACAGCACTTCAACACAAACTTCCAGAAAAGACTGCAACCCCAGTGCATGGCATTACTCTGAAATCAAGTCCAAAGACAGTATAGGATAAAAGAAAATCACTAGTAAGTAGTAGCCTTTATAAACACCAGCATTAAAAAATAATCTTTGCAAACAAATACAGAGACACACGGCCAGACATTATACGGAGAGGGAGTCCTTGGAACACACAGCTCTAAATGGGATGTCTCCATTCAATTCGTCCCCTCAGAGCTCAGGGAACCCCAAGGAGTTTGTGAACTAGTGGGTCTTATGCCTTCCTTAGGGCTCTTTTCCTTCTGTTGCTTTGCCTTGTGCAACTCTGATGGGATGGTTTTTGTTTTATCTTATTATATTTTATTTTGTTATGTTTTATTGTTATCTCTTAGAACCTTGTTGTTTTTAATGGGAGACAAAAAGGTAGTGGATCAGGAGGAGCAAGGAGGTGGGGGAAGGAAATGGAAGGAGTAGAGGGAGGGGAAACTGTAATCAGAATATATTGTATGAGAAAAGAATCTATTTTTAATAAAAGGGTGAAAGACTTTGAAAACTGAGTCTAGCCATATATTATCATGACAAAAATAGGTTTTAACACACATCATAATTATTCTAGAACTAAAAAACCAACGCAGGGCTCTTTTCTTTAATTGTTGTGACATGTGTATGTATGTATGTGATGTGCATTCCTAAACATATAAACACAACCTTCTCAATCTGTATGTTACCTGTATGTATGTATGTTTTCAGGGCGGACATTTGATATTGGACTAGCAATGAAGCGCAGTGGCAGAGCATGTGCCCACACGTGCAAAGCTCTAGGTTTCACACCTAGGAAAACACACACACACAGAGTCAAATGATTTTCAACCAGTGTGCTAAATCAAATTAAAGGAGACTGATATAATACTGAGATATGAAAAAGCAAATTTAAGTTCTGATGCCTACCATCTATAAAGATAAACTCAAGGGAGAGGTTGGAGGGAGGAAAGGAAAGGGAGAAAATGATATAATTATACTTTAATTTCAAAAATATTAATTAAAAAATGATTCTCAAATAAGCCTAAATGCAAGCATTAAAGTCATATAATTTCTAGAGGAAAACATTTTGAATAAAGTAAAGATGTCTTAAACAGGACATATAAAAAGAGTTAAAAGAAAAATGAAAAATATAACTTCATAAAAATTTAAGGCTTCTATTTGAAAGATGCTATTAAGGAAATAAAAAGGTGAGTTACAGTTTATGAGAAAATACATGTAAAATACCTAACTGGTAAAGTACTTGCATCCAAGATACATAAAAGCTCTTAGAGCTGGGAATGGTGATGCACATATATAATCCCAGTACTAGGGATGCTGAGGCACAAGGATAATGCATTCATGAATAACTAGCCTGGGTGCTATACAGTGACTATAGCCCAGCCAGGGCTACTGTATCACAAAACTTTGTCTCAAAAAAAGACAGTAAATAAATTATGTTGCAACTTAAGAAAAACACATTCAAACAAATAATCAAAAATAATAATTAGAACAAGCTCTTCAACAAAGATATGCAGTTTGGAAATAAGCACATGAAAAAATGTTCAACATCATAAGTCACAGGGAAAATGTAAATTTGACTTATGACTGCAATACCACTGTAATCTCACAGAATGGCTAACATTTACAGAGACATTGTATTAGCAAGGATATGGGATAACTGACTCACAAGCTACTGGTGAAAATGTACAGCCACTTTAAAGCTAACTTACAGTGTCTGTAAATTTAAACATATACGGACTATAAACCCTGACATCCCAGTCCTATATTGAAAGAGAAGCACAGTATGTCCAAAAGAAGCCATGAGCAGCCTTGCATGCAAACCTCACAGCAGCTCAGACCCCACAGTCCAAAGCCAGAAGAGCCTGGTGTTAATCAGCTAGTGAGTGGATGAACAAGCTGTGGTATATTTATACAACACTCCAGTAACTTCAGAAAGAATGTGTGACTCAACAACACACATGACTCTCAAAAGCATTACTCTAAACAGAAGACGCCCACCACAGCGCATCTGCACTATAATCCATTGATACAGGAAAAGCCCAATTATTGGGGTGGAAAGCAGCTCAGGGGCTGCCAGAGGCAGGAGGGCAGGACTTTCTAGCACCATGAAACTGTTCTGAGTGTGATTACAACTGTAGATGTTTGCCAAACTTTCCAACTGCACATTTATAAAAGGTAAACATTATAAAGTGAGAACAGAGATTTGTCATGCCTCAGTACCAGCTTATTTTTAAGGAAACTGGTAAGAAGTCTTTTCTGGGTGACAGCTAAAAATGAAGTAAGGGGTCCTTTTACCTTCCCAGTCCTCCATGTAAGGGGCTTCCTCAGCTTCCTTCTCTGGAGTAGATGTGTCAATGAACTTGCCTTCTTTCATGACCCTCGTGATTTCTCGGAGCTGATGCAGTAATCGTTTCTCTTGGTCAGATGTCACAGTCTGTGCTCTGCTGAGAAACAGACAATCCAGCCATTTGGTGGTCAGCACTCCTAAGCAATGAGGGAAACTTCGCCATGATCTGTTTGGATCCTCACAGCGGAGGTCTAACAGCAGGTGATTTTCTAGGATTGACTCTGGAATGTCATGGTTGGTGCCTGAGATGTTAGTTCCATGTTGTGATCTTACACATGGAGTGTACTCTCCAGAGCACTTCAGTGACTGCTTGAGTCCATGATTACTGAGATGGAAACAAGACCCCAGTGGTCTCAGCCGTACATCTCACAAGGCTGAGCCCCCAGACTCTCAATTTCCCTCAAACTCATACCTTATTCCCTTTACTATGAGACACTTCTCTGAAGCAAGGATGTCAAAGAAAAATATTCTAGACCATTAGTCTCAACCACAGAAAAACACTGGACTGGAATCCGAAAGGCTTTCTTAGAGAGAGAAACTGACAACCTGAGATCCACAAACTGAAATTTACACATGGTGATTACAGTTCGTGCCTTTTCTTTTTCCATCTCTCCTTTCCTACTCCTTCTCCGCCCCTTTCTTTTAGAACTCCGATAAGCAAACACTCTACCAATGAGCCAATACCCCACCACAGAACTCAATTTCTACAGTTTAGAAAACTGCACCTGACTGCCAACTTAGCTGTGGTTCTGGGCAAATACCTGCAAGAACAGCACCAGACCTGAGGGAAACAAGGCCCCGGAGAGGAAAACGCTGCATCATACAGAAAGGCAGGGTCTTGGACAGCAAACAGAAACCTGTTTTAAGGCCAGTTCATCTAGTGGAGGAATTGAGAGAACCGCTCATTCTCTCCTTAAAGCCCCAAGCACCCAAGTCAGAGCCGCAGGAGAAAACCACGCACCAGTTATGGAGGCGCCCATTCCTCTCTTCTGCTCAGTGAGATCTACACTGGGCTCCTCTCCTAGCTCACCTGACAGGAAAAACAGGCTTCTCCTTCAAACTCTGAGCGTGTAACTGAGGAAAAGGGTGTGTCACTTCCACCCCCCTCACTGGGAAGAAAACAAAATCAGCTCTGTTCTCCAACTTCCTCTAATGAGAACGACCCATTTTGTGGGAGAGTTCAGGGGTAGAATAGGACAACCTGCCTGCGTTCACAAAGCTCTGGCTAGCAGGTTTACAGACCGTTTCTCTAACTGTACATGGAATAGTCTGACACTAACTGAAACAAAACTGAGCCTCTGTTCCTAACTTATGGAAAATGGAAACCTTTAAAGTACAACAGATAAAATGACAAACTAAAACATCCTTTTTAACTTTGAAAACATATGTCTGCCTGCCCATTAAACAGAGTCCAGGATACACATGTCACCTCTTCAGGATTTACTACAGAGAACGGTTTTATGGAATTCTTGCTATCTCAGCCTGCCTTGAAGCCCCCGCAGGGCAGTCAGTGCTGTGGCAGAACACACAGCATGCCTACATATGGGTCTGGCTGGTCTCACATTTGTTTTCCTCTACCTCTGAAATGTGGTCTTCACTCTGTCATTTACCAAATCTTACAGAAATCATCAGTGACTGTTTTACTCCTGAGTCCAGGGGTCTTTATCTTCCAGTTTGTTCTTTCCGATTCTTACCATAGAGCATCCTTCCGAAACTTCCTGCTTTACAGGAGCACACCTGCATCCCTCCCACTTCTCTAGGCATTTTAGTTCTGACCTTGGCCTACTCTCTCCATTTACTAAAGCCAGTCATGATCCAGCATCACAGATTAAGTCATTACCTAAAGAGAAGATATCCGAACCCTATCTTTAGTCTTTACTTTTTACCCAGATGTCCCTGTTGTCTAGTTATTTCCTCAGCATCTCTACTTGGGGACTTGTCATCACACTAAATTTCAAATTAACCCTAAATTCAGTCCCTCAAAACCAAGGCCCACAAGAAGCTACATGAACAAGTAGAACAGAATAGCAGGTTATCTATGGCAGATTCCAAAATGTTAGAAAAATATAAGGTCACAGGTGGTTAAATAACGTCACTTGACTTTTAATCAAAGAAATCATCAAGTCCAAATCTAAGAATTAAATATGGATAGAACAAAGCAGAAAGGAAAGACCAAGGCTAACACCAGAATATGATGGTCTCAAAGATTTGGTGATCTCATCTTTCACCATGACCTTGATCGTATCCCCAATAGCACATAGTCCTATAGCTATTATATATTATATGTGGCTATTCTGACAGCATCTCAACCATATTCAAAGTTCAGTTCATGTTCATTATCTCAAAATCCTCATCTTCTTTCGTGTTTAATCTTATTAATTAATAATGCCAGAATCTCCCAAGAAGTACTATAAATCTTCAGGGATCTTTGTATCTTTCCATTCCTTCCACGTTATTACCTAGTTGGTTTCCTATGGGGGCACAGTCTCTCTTTTGCTCACACTATAGGTTAGGGTACAGCCATTCATCCCTTTACCTTCCTTTGACAGTGGTCAAGTGGCAGTCTTCCTATTCCATCTTCCTGTCTGTCGTGATTGGTTCATTAAATGTTGCTTGACCTAGATTGAACCAACTGAGTGGAGGTCAATGCCTCAGCAAAGGAAAATAGATTTGCAAGGTCCTAGATGCAAAGATGTTTTGGGGGGTGGGGGAAGGAGTAGTTACATGTGTTGGGGTGAGGATGGGGCATGTACAAGAGAGCATGTGAGGGAGGTTGGCAAGGCCAGGGCACTCAGGAGTAGGCTCTTTCTAACCAGTGCTTTCTCAGGCTACACCATGTTTCTAGAATATAAGCCATTTCTGACCAGACACTCTACTCTTGGAAGGAAACCTTGCTAATTCTAAAGGCGAAATAAGAACATCTCACCTTGCTTCCTTAACTGTGTCTCTGAGTTTGATACTATGTTTAAAATCAGACATAACATAGAGATCACTGCACATGTACAGACCTATACCCCTGAGGTGAAAGGTGCCTCAAAAATTTATGAGCCACATCAGGAACCCTTTTCATGCTTCTAGTCATACATAGATATATGAAGGTACTATTTCTCAGTTTCAGGACAACATCTTGCAGTCAGGAACACTATGGAAAGTATGCAGTATATGGATACCATACAAAAGGTTAGAGCTGTAAGCAAGCTTGTGCTCCTTGTCTTAAATCCTTTCCTTGCCCCAGAAGTCAAGATGTCATCAATATCATCTAACAGAAAACACTGGAGCATCCACAGTTCTTCTGAGAATCACGACTGCTAGAACTACAGGCACAGAAGGAAACCTGGTGCACAACTCACCCTGCACAGGAACCTAGTCAAATGGATCAAAGGAGAGGATGAAAACAGAGGCCCACCCAGGACTAGGTAGGTCATGCTAAGTTCTGCAACTCTTAGCTTGCTAGAGGAAAGCAGGTGAAACACTTCAAGATCTAGGCACAGGATTTTTATTTCAGGGATCCAAATAGCACAGGAAACTCCATAAGAACTGAAATAGGACTATGTGAAATTAAAAAGCTACTGCACTGCAAAGGAAACGATCACCAGAGTGAAGGATGCCTGCAGAAACGGTACAGGATCCTACTGGCTACACATCAGACAGGGGACTAAGATCATAGAATAGATAAAGAACAGAAAATTAAAAAATCTAATCATACTAACAATAAAAAGCCTACTGAACTGAACGTACAGTTCTCAAAAGAAGAAACACAGATGTCAATAAGTGCATAAGAGCCTATAGAAGTCAGGGTAGTTCTCCACCCAGACAGGAAAGTCACATACATTTGTACATTAGATAATGTCTACAAAAGCAGTTAGCTCAGAACAGTCTTTAGCAAGTTTAGTGAACCTTTATATACACACACAAGTACAGTCATGTACATATGTGACTTCAGAAAACATTTTAGGTTTTAAGCCTACTTTCTGAACTGCGAAGAGGTCAAAGTTCCTGATATAGACAGGCAATGTTCCAGTGTTCATCCTCATGAATAGCATTTCAATAGCACAGGAGATAATATAAAGAAATGTCAAGCCATGAAGCTGCAGTGTGAGGATGCCTACTCCTCTTTCTTCTCTTTCTCTCTCTCTCTCTCTCTCTCTCTCTCTCTCTCTCTCTCTCTCTCTCTCTCCTTCTCTCTTTCTTTTTTGAGACAGAATTTCACTGTTAGCCCTGGAACTTGTAGACCTGGCTGGCCTTGAACTCAGAGACCCACCTGCCTCCGTCTCCCAAGTGCTAGGATTAAAGGCATGCCACCGTTCAGTTGTTTACTCTTCTAATATGCAACCAGGGATGGGCAAACTAGATGTCGGGGAGCAGAGGAGGAGACAGAGAAGAAGTACTTGAAAGATGGCAAATATAAGAGGTCAATGCCTGTTCCTTGCATCAAAGACTCCATAACTGTAGACCACTGTGGGAGAGACTGTTCACTATCCCGCATGAGATTGTTATGGCCCACCGTGAAGTTCTCCCTTCTTTCCTGTTAGAAAGTTCAGCTGAGACTCTCTGTCTTGGTACATAGTATCCACAGTATCACATTCTGGCTTTTCCTTCCTGGTTTTGTTTTTTAAGTTGTTCCCATTTTCATAAACCTCTTGCCCCTTCTTTTTCAGATCCTTGGCCAGTGTGGCAGAGCAGAATGTTCCTTCCTAAGTGTTTGCCTGAATATATGTCTGTGCACTACATGTGTGCAGTGTCCAGGGAGGCAAGAGGAGAGCAATGGATCCCCTCCCCTGGAACTGGAGCTACAGACAGTGTGAGCCACCATGTGGGTGCTGGGAACTGAACCCAGGTCTCTGGAAGAGCAGCTGTGCTCTTAACTACTGCATCATCTCTCCAGCCCCTTGTTTGTTGGTTTTTTGTTTTTCAATTTGGTCTCAGAAAATATAACATACAATAACCAGATTTTACTTAATATTTTACATTAGACAGCTAGGAAAAGATACTTCTTAAAACTAGGTTATTTGATCCTACATGATTTACAAATTTCAAACTCTCACAATAATTCATACTACATTTAATGCTTGAAAATAGGTTTCTCAATAATATGAAACTGGATTTCAACTGAGAAAGAATACATATATTACACCTAACCTGACAATTACATAAGACAAAACCATGTAAGACTTACATGTCTATACATCAAAAGCAAAAAGATACGCATGAAATTATCTGAGTCCTATTTGATGAAAACTTACCTCTTGAGCCAGGTATGGTAGCGCATGCCTTTAATCCCAGCACTCGGAAGGCAGAAGCAGACAGATTTCTGTGAGTTTGAGGCCAGCCTGGTCTACAGAGCGAGTTCCAGGACACTCAAAAGTACATAGTGAGACCCTGTCTCATAAAGAATAAAAAAAAGTTTTGGATGTGGAATCACATGTCTTTAATTACAGAACCTGGGAGGCAGAAGCAAGAGATCTCTGAGTTTGAGGCCAGCGTGGTCTGCTGAGTGAGTTTCAGGACAGCCAGGGCTACACAGAGAAACACAGTCTCAAAAACCAAAAACAAACAAAGAAAAAGAGAACCTTTACCTGGAGCCATCACACTGCCCCATTTGTTTCGCCCAGGAGGTAAAGGCAGTGAATTTGAGGCCAGCCTAGTCTAGTCCTAGGACAGCCAAGGCAACACAAAGAAATCCTGTCTCAAAAGTGAGCAAGTAAACAAACAAAAAAGAAAACTTACCTCTCACCATTAGGTCCCACTCTATTGATTAATTTTTCCATGGCTTCTTCTGTCTCTTTTAGTTTTTCTTGCAGTTGAACAAGCTCATAATTGGCTGAAAAACAAACATCAATCTAAGAACTATCATATCCCATTCCCTAAACCCTTTCAAGAAACGGCTAGCTGGGATGATCTGTGATAATCCAGGCTTCTTCAGAGACTCAGGAGAATAGACACGAGCTTCTCTAACTAAAACAACCAGCACAGAAAAGGCTTGGAAGTCTGGCCACGAGGATCAACAGGATACTCACTTAGGGAATGATAAATAAATCACTCCTTCTTCCACACAGAATTCAACAGAGCCAACTAAAGAAAACATCTAACACTGAAAACATACCCTGCAAAGTCGCCCCGGCATAAATGCAGAGGGTGGATGACAGCTTGTGATCCACACAGTGACCCTGGGTAAGGTGCCAAGCCTAGAGAGTACTAGAAAAAAGGATCAGGACTCTGAAGTGAGCTCTGTTTGCCTGTATTTATGGTTTGGAATTAATAGTTTCATTGCTATATTTCTTCAGTAGGAAATCCTGAATTATGGTTGAGACCTCCTTGCTCAAAGTTTTCTGACCCTAATTGTCTAGAATAAAAATTAGACCATGCTAGGGTATCCAGAATTGCAGTTTTCTCAGACAGGGTCAGTAGAATGTAGACAATACAACATACACACACACACACACACACACACACACACACACACACACACAGAGAGCAACAGCACAACAGCAAAAAAAAAAATACTCAAAACCATGAAGTACACTTTCAGGCAGTAAGAAAACTAAATGTACCTCAGCATATGAACACCTAGACTTCTATTTCACACCTTTCCTGTGTAGACCTGCTGGCTTCAAACTTACTCTATAGAGCAGCCTTGCTTCAAACTCAGATCCAGCTGCCTCTGTCTCTTGAGTGCTAGGATTAAAGGTGTGCACCACCACTGCCTGAATCTAAAAGGCCTTTTCTTTCTTTCCTTTCCTATTTTTTTTTTTTGAGACAGGGTCTCTGTGTAGCCCTGGCTGTCCTGGAACTAGCTCTTGTAGACCAGGCTGGCCTCAAACTTACAGTGATCCACCTGCTTCTGCCTCTGCCTCCTAAGTGCATGCCCGACTCTAAAAAGTCTTTTAAGGCAGTTAATTCCTGTGAAGTGGGTGCAAACCGCACTATGTGATGCTGAAGTTATTGTTAATAATTTTATTCTGAATTAAAAGATAAAGCTGACTCACCGCGATTGCCATTGTTATGAAAAGCAGTCTTGGGAGTCCATTTTACCATTTGATGCACTTCTTTCTGTCTTTGACAAAAGACGGTCTCAATAATCTGTTTTTTATTTTATTCATTATTAGAGTGTGTATTTTGTTTTGTTTTTTTTTACTAATTTTATGCTTTGTGTATGCATTCAGTGTGTGAAGTATCTGTGTGAGTGAGATCCATGCAAGTTAGTGTGCAGGTGTACAAGAAGATGGCACACAGTGTCCTCCTCTGTCACTCTCTCCCTTATTCCTTTGCAATAGGGTGTCACAATAAAGCAGGAGCTCATTGTGCTGGCTAGGCTGGCTGGCCAGGGAAACCTAAGGCTCCTGTGTTGGAGTCACAGGCATGCACAGCCGCACCTGGCTTTGTACACAGGTGCTGGAGATTCCATCTCAGTTCCTGCCTGTGCAGCAAGTGCTTTAGCCCACAGATCCTATTTCCTGGAATCATTCTAACCTATAAATTCTTAGAGAGAAGGACAGACTACTCAGTTGGGAACTATCTGATAGCACATTTCAAGATTCCAAAGTGTCAAGAGCTAACTATGGACTGTAACAGTGATGCAGTTTCTCCCTCGGCTTTCCTCTGAGAAACAAACACATTTGCTACAAACATCCTGAAGACTGTAGGTGAAAAGTAACTAAGTCAAATGTTGACTGTTAATTTGCTAATGTATACCAAAGATCTAGCAGCCTTGTGCCCTTTGCAGCATTAGCCCTTTAAGACCCAATATCCATACACTTTTGAGAAATGTCTGTCCACCTGGCTGTACTCCACTCCAACTCAGTAAAACTGAATATGTGGGAAGAAGCACTTACTGATCTTCCTATGGGCGTTCCCAGGTGGGGCAGTGGAGCAGTTCCGATCTTCCGCAGTTTTCCCCTTCGAAAGCTGAGGATGAAGGAGGTACAGCACATCAGCAGCAGCTCAGAGCCTCAAAGGCACGGAACACCGCATGTTAAATGGAAAGAAAAAAAAAGCTGGGAGACAAAAATTAAGTCAGAAATCAAACCGAATATCAGCATTAGAGAAATGTCTTTTTAAAAGCCACTGAAAGAGACAAGAAGGCAAAAATTGTCAAAGCAAAAATCAAAGCACAAAGCAAACAAAATCTTATTGTTGTCTGCGTACCCATGCTTATCGAAGGACAGGTGATGTAAAGGACCACCCTGGGGACATTCTCATGCTCAGCTCAGGCTGCCTGCAGAATTCCTGGATGAGAAGAAACTAAAATCTCCTCACTTTACTCTAAGCATGAGCTTAAGACAAAGATTCTACACCTCTTCACAGAGCTCAAGTCTGTAGCCTATAAAAACCTACTTGAAGGTAGAACTAAATTGGGGGTCTGCCTTAAAAGACCCAGTAGGACACCCAGAACCAGGAACTATTGGGCTGCGTATGTAGATACGACAGTTTGTTGGGAGAATTACAGAGATGACACTAGACAGTATCTTATACCCTGGCACCATTAAATGGACCTTACAGTGGCTATTGGAAGCCTGGCTTTCATCCTATGAACAAGCCTTTTCCTAGAGCATCTCTATGGTCTATCAGCTTGCAAAAATGCCTAGTTTTTTGTTCTTTTCCTTTGATAATTATAGTGCTGATTGGATTATCAACTAGAAGATCCAGGTTTAAACCCTGGCCTTACATTTTAGTTGTAAATCTATGCTAAGATTTCTCAGCTGTAAAACTGAGATGATAGCTATCCTAACTGTTCAAAGAGATGAGTTTTTTTTTTTTAAAGAGATGATGAATTTGAAAGAGCTGTGTGACCTTTATAGGGTTTTACTGGAGATGATTTTTATTATAACGACATTAAATTTTCACTGGCATATGTCTAAGATAATTCCACTTACCTTAAACAGAATGTACAGTATGTACAAAAAAATTCCAAAGCCGTAGATTGGAATGATCTGGCCCATCAGTCCTCTTCCACCGCCCCCTCCTCCAGCACCTCCGCCTGCTCCCTTGGCCTTTGCGAAGGCCTCTGCAAGGTGGGACCTCTGGAAACGAGCTCCAGGCATCTGCCCATCTGAGGGCACTGAGTGGTGATGCATCATAGGTGGAAATCGGCCCAGTTTTCCTGAGAAAAGTAATTACTCAGCTTTATCTCTTCTATTTTAAAATGGATGTGGCAAAAACATCTTATGCATTGAAGTTAAAATAACAGAAGCATCTCAAACATGTTTAAGAAAAATTGAAATATGATTAGAAAGATAGAAGTATCATACAGATACAAACATGTTGTAGTAATCTCAACTTATTCACTAAACACATTTCCTCGTCCTTCTTGGTCCGTAGCTAAACTACATTTCCTCCTCCTGTAGAGTTAAATGTGACAGAGTTCTAGTTGAAGAAACTTGGTCAATAAAGCTTCCCATAGGTTCAATTATATGACCATTTCTTTCTGTAGGATGGATGCTAAAGGCCAGGGAGACTTGACAGTCATATGTAGGAAATGGCAGAGCCTCCATCAACCTTGGTTCCTAAATAATTGTCACCCTGCTAACTTAGAGTCACCTGGTCCTGTTTGTGTAAGTGAGAAGCGAGCATTTACTGTGTGAGGGCCATTATATACTTTGGAGTCTGTTACAGTGGCTAGCCACCTCTATCTAATGCAAAAGGAAATGTAATGTATTCTCAGGAGAGAACAGAACCAGAATCTGGAAAGCCATCAGGAGGATCCAGGCCGGCTACTTTCACATTCCAGCTCCAACTCTCTCCTCTTTATGGGACTACAGCTTTTCCCTTTGTTTCTTTGCTCATAACTTCAATCTTTTTCTTCAGATAACTCCTCTAGTTCTTTGTGCCCACAGTAGAAGACAGTCATTCCAAACCTCTTAATTTGCAACTCCTTCAAGAAACTAGCTAAGACAGGCCCTAATTCCAAATTCCTTGGAGGAAGGCTGAGTGAGTGCTCAGCTTAGGGAGGCAAGCACTGCTTTGGATCAGCTATAGCTGAGCAGACAGGATTCAAACAGGAAAAATAGGGTCAAAGGCCCAATCCTGGAAGAGCTTAGAGAAGGGGGGGGGGGTTATAATCCATTTTCTTTCATTTTTTAAAAACTCCATTAAGAGCAGCCAAAAGATAACACCACCAACCCAACTGGAGACAAAGAAAGGAAAAAGTAAGTCTTCAAAAAGCCACAAGTACAAGTGTTTGAAAAACAGTGTTGGGATAACATTCTAAAGTATAGGACACTAGAGAACAGAAGAACCTCCAAGAAACTCTTAAACAAACAAATTTTTTGACTTCAACAAAATTAAGGATTTCTGTACATACAGAAGACCATGAACAGAATTAGGAGGAATGAAATCATGAAAAAGTCTAACATTTCAAATGGAAAAGGACTAGATATCTATAATACAGAAGAGCATGTCACTTAACGACATCACAAGAAATTCACAGCAAAAGGGACCAAAGATATGAATAAGGAACTTACAAAAAGGGACACCTAAGTGGCTGCTAACAGACAAATGAAACTTAAAAGTATGACAGTGGCTGGTCAGTGCTGAGTTATCAATACTAACAGGGTATGTGACCAATGTGCATAGTTACTGAGAAAGGACTTTCTACCAAGCAGGATGGTGGGAATTAGCAAAAGGTGGCCAAGATATGGGAAGGCAAGAACTGTGCACTGAGGTAAAAGGACACACACACAGTCACCCTGCTAACTGTACCTGTGCTTTGTGATACTATTCATAGGCTGGATGACCTAGTGGTCCCTCCGTGGTGGGTAAATCTGGGAGAAGTGCTCAAATACAGTTATGGATAGGCAGGCTGAATTACTCACTACAGATCTGTGATGGAAAGCTCACTATGACAATGTATCAAAGAGCTTCAAGTAACTAACCTTCCTAACTGGAAATAAAAAACTGAAATGGAATTGACACAAATAACAGAATTTTATGTTTTTTGAAACTATATTATAAGTGTCTATAGACAGACATAGTGACACACACCTATAAACCCAGAACTTGGAATATGAGGCAGGAAGATTGTGGGTAAAACTGGCCTGGGCAACATAGCAAAATCCTGCCTCGAAAGTAGAAAAGGGAACTGAGGATGTATAATACCTCGTAGGTAAACAGCTGGCCTGCCATACCCAAAGCTCTAAATTGAATCCCCAGCATTGAAACAAGCAAACAAAGGCAGGATAGAAAGAGCAAAGAAAAAAGACAAAAAGGCAAAGGATGCCTCACCACCTCCCAGTCTGCTTTGCCTTTCTTGCTGGCTGAGAGTCAAGAATTTTGACTGCACTAGCAAAACCACTATGAAGATGGCCTCTCCTGAGATTTCTTAAATAAGAGTGCTAAATCAGCTAATGAGTTAGACATGGTCACACATCCCTGTAATTCCAAGGGAAGTGGAGGCAAGGGATCAGGAAATCAAAACCATCCTTGGGTAAATATTCAGGTGGTTACAAGAGACACTGTCTCAAGAACATACTGTGGTCAGGGGAGGGACACAAAGAGAGATGGATGATAGATAAACTAATGACCATGCTTAGGCCCCAAATTAAGTTTAATTTTTATCACCAGTCATTTCTCATCTTTGAACTGTATTTTTCTGAGAAAATCTTACAAGTGTGGTTTGTGAACCACATTTATAATCAAAATCCATGCCTGGACCTACCTCTTACTGTACAGTAAGAGCTACATTGACTTTTTTGACTTCTGTTTTTATCCGAAGTCCTTTCTTATCTTTAAATACGTACCACTTACCTCAGAAGACACCTTTGGATAAAAATCCTTTAAACAAAAAGTCAGGGCTAGGGATGTGGCTCATTTGGCAAAGCAGCCGCCTAGCATGTGCAAGGCTCCAAGGTAAATCCCCAGCACTTTCCCCCAAAAGTATACCAAAATATTTGCACTTAACCTTTTAAACTTAGATAGCAATAAACTTAGACTTCAAAAGTCACAAAATCACACCAGAGACAGAGAGAGAGAGAGAGAGAGAGAGAGAGAGAGAGAGCACGCTAAGGTACTGAAATATGACTCTCGTAAGCCCACACCTACACATTGGTTTTATAGTATCTTTTTCTTAGTAAACTCAATTTTGCTTTATAACAACTCCTGAATTCTTTCCTATGACTTAAGTAGGATTCCTGGCTGCACCCAATGTGACAGTATCTCTGAGGAACACGTCAGGCTAAACAACAACACAGGAATGCTGCATTGCATTTCTTGCTGTGAATGATACTATGTCAGTTGAACACATAATTTCTTCACATCCCTTTTTAAGCAAACACAAACACGAAGATATAAAGGTTTAAAATAAAGACATTAGAGAAGACACATATGACCTGGCTTGGGACCCGGCAGGTAAAGTGCCTGCTTTGCAAACATGAGGACTGGAGTTTGAGTCCCAGAACCTATATTTAAAAGCCAAGCATGGTGCTGGGCATTTGTAATCGTAGTGTGGGGAAGTGGAGACAGGAGGATCCCTGTGACTTCATGGCCAGCCAGCTAAGCCTACTTGGCATGTTCTAGGCCAGTAAAGTACTCAGATAGACAGAGATAGACAGACAGACAGACAACCCAAGAAAAAATACCTGAGTTTTCCAATGGCCTCCAAATTTATCTACATATATGTGCATTCACACTCAAACACATAAATGGGCCTAAAGAGAAAAGAACTTCTGTACTTGTAAAACAGATTTCAAAGTTCTGTGAAGAGAGCTATCTACGTTTAAGTGAACTCTGCCCTTAGGTAGGTAGAAGGGAGGCAAGGAGGTTAACTCATTAGCTACAGGGCATGGAAGCTGCCTTCTGCTTTATATCCTTCCTTACCCATGCTCCCCTCCAGTAATTTTCCTTTCCCTCTCAGTACTGGCTTTGGATGCCATGGAAGCTATGGAGGAAACCCTTTGTTTCAGAGCGGGCCAACCCAAGAATGGTGCCTCACATCTATAATCCTAACAATGGGGAGGCCAAGGCAGAAAAATTGCCATATGTTTGAAGGTAGCCTGGATACCAGAGTGAGCTCCAGGCCAACCTGAGCTATAAAGTGAGACTGTCTCAAAACAATGAGAAAAAAAAACAATGATAAAAATAAGAGTGGGTCGATGTAGTAGTTTGAGTAGGAATGCCCCGCCACTCCCATGAGCTCATATAAATGAATCCTAGTCAAGAGGGAATGGAACTCTCTGATAGGATTAGAGGAATTAGGAGGTGTGACCAGGCTGAAGGAAGTGGGTCACCCAGGATGGGCTTGAAAAGCCCCTGCCAGACTCAGTCTCACTTTCTGCTATCTGCAGGTCTGGCTGAAGAACCTCGGCTACTCTCCAGCACCGTGTTTGCTAGCATGCCACCATGCTTTCTCTCTGTCGAGATGACAACGGACTAAACATCTGAAATTGTAAGGATCCCCAGTTAAATAAGCATTGCATTGCCATGGTCACAGTGTCAAGTGACTAAGACAGTAAACAAGAGAAGCACAAGTTGGGGCAAGAAACCACCAAGTCACCACCAGCTCTTGTTCTGGGTGCCAGTGACTATGTCTCTTTTAAACTGTCAAGAATCACATTCAGTGTTGAATGTTGGCTTTAAGATTATTATGCAACTTTTTTTCCCCCAAGACAGGGTGTAATCCTGGATGTTCTGGAACTCACTGTAGACCAGGGTGGCCTTAAACTCAGAGATCTGCCTGCCTCTGCCTCCAGAGTGCTGGGATTAAAGGTGTGCACCACCACCACCCAACTATACAATTTTTTAAAAAGTCTAACCACTGAAATTAACCCCTAGAACCCACATATAGATGTAATGGAGATTACTGACCCCATACACTTTTCCTCTGGCCTTTCACACACACTATGGCATGGGAACCACCCCCATAGCTCACTCACTTGTGTGCGCTCTCTCTCTCTCTCTCTCTCTCTCTCTCTCTCTCTCTCTCTCTCTCTCTCTCTCTCTCTCTCTCACACACACACACACACACACACACACACACACACATACACACACCTCTAAACTTAAAATGATACTTAAATGTTTCCATTTGTTTGTTATTTCAATAATTTTATGAACTATGTCTGGTCCTTAAAGGTTTGAAAAATATTTTGTTTCTTTAGGTCCTAACACTTTTAATTAAATTATGGATTTTGGCTAATTATAATTTTTTATAATTTAATAATATAAAAATACATTAGTTTTATAAATGTATTCTTCCTTAGAACATTATATACATCTCATCAAAACGTATAAAGTAGCGCAAAGGTATACGCAATTTTTCTCTATATTTTCAAATTCTTTTTTTTTTCTTTTGGTTTTTCGAGACAGGGTTTCTCTGTGTAGCTTTGGAGCCTTTCCTGGCACTTGCTCTGTAGACCAGGCTGACCTCAAACTCACTGAGATCCACATGTCTTGTCCTCTCGCATACTGGAATTAAAGGTGTGTGCCACCACTGCCTAGCAATCAAATTATTTCATTACAAATTTTGGATATTTACATTGTTTCTAGCTTCCCCAGGGCTCTTGTATAAATCTGCTAAATCATTAACTCTTATTTTTAATTTCCAGTATTTTTTGCCTTACTTAGAACTAGTGTGTATATAATTTCTACCAATGAATATTTTATTTGCTTATTTTTATTCATTCTAGTACAGCATAACAGTCAAGGATTTGAACTGTTGTGTTAATAGATCTTTCGCTATTTACCAAAATGAAATTTTGTTTCTTACTCTAAATTTGAATATATTATTTTATTGCTTTTTATCCATTATAAAATTTCAAGAAATATAGGCATATGTAATCTCTTATCAACCATATTTCTAGCCAATTCTACAGTGTTGCCATTAGTAACAGCCTATTCTTTCAAATATTTTTACATACATCAATACACATTACATTTTTCTGAAGGCTGAAAACGTCCTTCTTTTATGCTCACATCGTTGTTTATATGGATCTACGAGAGATTCCAGGGAGTGGTTTTTCTGGGCTAAGGGGTACACATATGTTTAAGAAGTATTTTCAAATTGTACTCCATGACACACACAGCAGTATGTATCCATATATATTTTCCTACATCCTGGTTGACCTTGATAAATAATCGATATTTTAACTTATAGTTCGATCTCTGTAATATTTAAGCAGACCAGCTTTCATTTCTAAAGAACTTTTTTTTCTGTTGCTGTTTTAGTTAGGGTTTCTATTGCTGTAAAGAGCCACTATGACCACAGCTACTCTTACCAAGGAAAACATTTAACTGAGGTGGTGGCTTACAGCTCAGAGGTCCAGTCCATTTTCAGCATGGCAGGGAGCATGGTAGTGTGCAGGAGGACAAGGCGCTGGCTACGTCTTGATCAGAAAGTAACAGAAAACAGTCTGTGACACTGGGCAGGAACTTGAGCACAGGAAACTTCAAAGTGCACCTCCCACACAACAAGGCCACACCCACTCCAACAAAACCACACCTCCTAATAATGTCACGCCCTATGACCTTATGGGGCCAATTGCATTCAAACTACCACATTTGCCTTAGGGGTTGTTAACCTTTTTATTGTTGTTTCAAATTTTTCTTGTGCTAATTCAATACAAAATAGGATTTGTAAACATTTACTTTTCAAAATGGATTGAGATTTTCTCTCAAATTTATAGAAGTAAACCATGCCATGGAAAAGCATCTTAAAACATTTTTTTCTATTGACTACAAATGGTAATATTGTTATATATACTGTTTATTATTATATTATAGTATATTGATATATATGGTCTATCTAGTTATTTAAAGTTAAGAAAATTACTATGATGATTTTAATTCCCTACATTATCTATAATGGTTTTTATTTAGTTATAAAAACTCTCTTCTCAAAATTATAGAATAGAAAAAACCTAGCCAGTATATAAAAGAGCAGTCTTTCTCTCGACACAATCTGATATATCAGATGGCTACAGTTCAATAATCTAACTTACTGTATATAGCAACCATGTTCCAAATTCTTTTACTGTTCTAATAGGCCTTTAAAAGTGACACAAAAATTAAAATCAGATAATGAGACAAAAGATGTTTTACATCATTTTAAACTGTATACTGATGCTATGGGCTAATACATCTGCACATTTTGAAGATGTGTTGCTCCCATTGTTAATAAAAAACTGATTGGTCAATGGCTAAGCAGGATTTTCAGGACAGAGAATGCTGGGGAGAAGAAGGGTGGAGTTAGAGGTGACGCCAGGAGACACAGACAGAGCAGGATGGGAAGGACGAATGAGATAAACGAGCCTGGGGCAGCTCACAGACTAAGAGAAATGGGTTAGTTTAAGTTATAAGAACTGGCTAAAACAAGCCTAAGCTGTCAGCTGAGCATTTATAATTAATAATAAGTCTCAGGGTTGTTCTTTGGGGAGCAGCTGGCAGGACAGACCGAATGGTGGGTGGTCCATACAGAAAACTACACTGACTGACAGACTGATGATGCTATTAGGATCTCCTGACCATGAAAATTTATTAGACATGTACTTTGTTCAAGATTCTGCCAAGGTAAAAAGGAAAAGAATTATAAATAAAATAGAAATGAAGTTCTTTCATGGAACAATGTTGATAAAGGGGAGCATGTCCACAACAAAGAGACAACAAGCAAGGTTATCACCAAGGTTTTCATTTCTACAGATTCCACTTTTACACACTAAAAGAATGCAAACATTTTAAAAAGAAAAGAGGGCAATCAAATGGGGTCAACTGCTGAAGGAAATGAGAGACTGAGAACAAGGAAACCCTGCCAGGTGAGGCTGGCACCATTAAGGAAGTAAGAGGAGTTCGCACACTACTGAATCCGATACCTGGATCTTGGATCAGGAAACCAACTTAATGAGAAAGGTGCTTGAGGGGGATTGATCTAGCAGTTGAGTACAGGGCCTGATAAGAAAGAGTGTAGAGTCGGGGAAAAATAGCAGAAAGCTATTATAGTAAGTTAGCTGTGAGGTTCAAGTGCCCGAGGTGATGGCTAGAGCCGTTAAAAAAAGAAAAAAATAATAATAAAAAAAAAAGAAGAAGAAAGGATAGGTCCAAGGCTATCACCATGAAGTTAACAGAAACAATGTCAAACTAGCAGAGGGCTAGGAGACAGTCAAATTACTCCAAGATTTAGTTTACTAGGAGATAATAAAGGGACTGAGAAGCCTGTGGTTCGGGTAAAGCTGAACACACTTAAATCCAAGGCATCGGTGGAACACTGCAAGAAATGTTATTTGACTGCAGTCAGCTTGAGCAGCAACCCTGTTCAACCTACACGGCAAAGCTGGAAAGCTGGATCAACTCTTCCCCACACCAAAAGCCTGGAGACTCATGCACAAGAGGGGAGGGGAATGAATGATCAAAGACAAAAGCAAACTAATTTTTTTAAATATTTATTTATTATATATACAATATTCTGTTTGTGTGTATGCCTGAAGGCCAGAAGAGGGCACCAGACCTCATTACAGATGGTTGTGAGCCACCATGTGGTTACTGGGAACTGAACTCAGGACCTTTGGAAGAGCAGACAATGCTTTTAACCTCTGAGCCGTCTCTCCAGCCCACAAACAAATATCTTAAAAGTCAGAGGAAAGAAAAACCCACTGAAAAGACTAGAAAGGTGAACTGAATGAAAGCTGGGTGTGGATATACCTATAATCTCAGCATCCATGACACAGAGGCAGGAGGAGCAAGCGTCTCTGGCTGTCCTGCTACCTTGGGCTGTGCAGTGAGACTGTCTCAAAAAATCACCTGATTAAAGACTAATAGCAGGTTTGTTTTCAGAAACAACTTTTTTTTTTTTTTTAAGTTTTTCGAGACAGGGTTTCTCTGTGTAGTCCTGACTGTCTTGGAACTCACTCTGTAGACCAAGCTGGCCTCAAACTCAAGAGATCCACCGATTCACCTGCCTCTGCCTCCTAAGTAATGGGATTAAAGGTGGGCACCACCACTGCCTGGTGATTCAAGATATTCTTAGTGACAGATGGAACATCACATGATGGTCTGACAGCTGGCCGTTTTAGATAGTGACAGAAACTAAAGTATAGTAGTCTACTTTCTTTATACATGGTCGTACTTTCTGTAAGTCCAGTTACTCATAGGAAGCCATGATCTAAAAGTGTTAAGTAGAAAATTCCAGAAATAAAGTTATAAAATACACACCATTCTGAGTAGTATGATAAAGTCATACCACCTCACTCCATCCTGCCTAGAACGTAAATTTCCCTAAATCCATAGTATTCATGAGCCATAGGCTATCTGCTAGCTAATCACTTAGTACTCCTTCAGTTATCAGGGCTGACTACGGCAGCACTGCTCAAGTGACCCTTATTTTACTTAGTAATGGCCACAAAACTGACGAGTAATGATGCTACCATTGTAGCATATTGTTTCAACTGTTCTATTTTATTATTAGTGGTATGTATTATTATACCTAATCTATAAATTAAATTTCCTCACACCTATATATGTGCAGGAAAAATATACACACATATATGCATAAACATATGGGCGAGAGAGTAGGATCTAGCCTTTCAACAAATGTATAAGGACAGCCACACCATATTCCATAATCATGTGTAAAAGTAAGAAAATGGATTTATATTCACACTATACTAAAAATTAACATGAAATAGACGGAAGACTGAAGTATAACAGGTAAAAATTTTAAAAAAACAATAGATGTAAGTCTTCTTTTTTTTTTTTTTTTTTGTTTTTGTTTTTTGTTTTTTGTTTTTCAAGACAGGGTTTCTTTGTGGCTTTGGAGCCTGTCCTGGAACTAGCTCTGTAGACCAGGCTGGTCTCGAACTCACAGAGATCCGCCTGCCTCTGCCTCCATGTAAGTCTTCTTGATCCTAGGTTAGTTAGTGGTTTCTCAAATATAATACCAAAATAACAAACAAGAAGGAAACAAGCCAGGTGGTGGCGGCGCACGCCTTTGCCTTTAATCCCAGCACTCGGGAGGCAGAGGCAGGTGGACCTCTGTGAGTTCAAGCCCAGCCTGGTCTACAAGGGCTAGTTCCAGGACTGGTTCCAAAGCAACACAGAGAAACTCTGTCTCAGAAAAAAACAAAAACAAATTTGACATAATTAAAATTTAAAACTTCTGTCCTGTAAAAGACAGCATCAAGGAAATGAATACAACCCACTAAGTGGGAGAAAGACTTAAAAATCATTTTTCTGATGAGGGCTAGTATGCAAATTATTATTGAATTTTTAACACTCAATAGTAATACTCCATTGTATAACTGTATCACATTTTCTTTATCCATTCTTTGGGTGAGGGACATCTAGGTTGTTTCTAGGTTCTGGCTATTACAAATAATGCTGCTATGAATATAGTTGAGCAAATGTCCTTGTAGTATGATTGAGCATCTTTTGGGTATATGCCCAAGAGAGGTATTGCTGGGTCTTGAGGTAGACTGATTCCCAATTTTCTACAAAACCACTATACTGACTTCCACAGTTGCTGTACAAGTTTGCACTCCTATCAGCAATGGAGGAGTGTTTCCCTTACTCCACATCTTCTCCAGCATTAACTGTCATTAGTATTTTTGATCTTAGCCATTCTGACAGGTATAAAATGGTATCTCAGAGTTGTTTTGATTTGCATTTCCCTGATGACTAAGGATGTTGAGCAATTATTTAAGTGCCCTTCAGTCATTTGAGATTCCTCTGTTGAGAATTCTCTGTTTAGATATCTACCCCCATTTTTTAATTGGATTATTAGACTTTTTGATGTGGTAAAAAAAAAGACATCTTGAAATTTGCAGGCAAATAGATGGAACTAGAAAAAAAAATCCTGAGTGAGGTAATCCATGGTATGTACTCACCCATAAGTGGATATTAGACATAAAGCAAAGGATAACCAGCCTATAGGCCATGACCACAAAGAAACCAGGAAACAAGAAGGACCCTTGGAGAGACGTGCATGGATTCCCCTGAGAAGGGGAAATAGACAAGATCTCCTGAGTAAATTGGAAGCATAGGGGTAGGGTGGAGGGTAGGAGGGAGTTGGGGAGGGGAAAAGGGAAGCAGGGAGAACTGAGGGGTCAGGAAGATAGAGTTGGGGGAAGGTCAGAGAGGGAGAGCAAGGAAAGAGATAACTTGATAGAGAGAGCCATTATAGAGTTAGCAAGAAACCTGGCACTAAGGAAATTCCCAGGAATCCACAAGGATGACCCCAGCTAAGAATCTAAGCAATAGTGGAGAGGGCCTTAACTGCCCTTCCCCTATAATCAGATTGACAACCACCACAATTGTCATCATAGAACCTTCATCCAGCAACTGATGGAAGCAGATGCAGAGCCATAGCTAAACTCTGGGCCGAGCTCCTAGAGTCCAGTCATAGAGTAGGAGGAGAGATTATATGAGCAAAGGGGTCAAGACCCTGATGGAGAAATCCACAGAGACAGCTGGCCTGAGCTAGTGGGAGCTCACTGACTCTGGACTGATGCTGGAAGCAAAGACCTGTATTTTGAGATCTGCATTTTGTTTGCAGTCATCTTAAGTTCACAAGTTAAATAAATTATTAACCTCTATCTCCTCTGCAGGGCCTAGGAAATCAACCTGGTATCTTATCTCCTAGTGAAAACTGCAGGCACCAGGCTTCAGAAACAATTAGCATTTCCTTTGTTAGTCAACAATCACAGACCCTCAGTATTTACTTATCAGCTAGGGATGTCTCTGGACCTGAATTCCAAAAGACCTGAACCCTCCCCTCCCCCTTGACAGCTTCTGAGAATTAAGAAGTGCGGCTTGATCAGAAATCCCGTCTTGCCATCGTTTTCTCCTGTCTCTTGTACCCTCCATTCCTCTCCTCCTCTAGCTTCATCAAGGAGGCCCCGTTCGTATCCCACTGGCCGGGATAGACTGACAGCTGGGGAACCTGCACAGGACTAAACTAGGCCCTCTGAATGTGGGCGACAGTTGTGTGGCTTGGGCAGTTTGTGGGGCTACTGGCAGTGGAACCAGTATTTATCCCTAGTGCATGAACTGGCTTTTTGGAACCTATGGAAGGATATCTTGCTCAGCCTAGATACAGGAGGGAGGGACTTGGTCCTGCCTCAAGTGACATGACAGATTTTATTGATTCTACATGAGAGGCCCTACCCTCTCTGAGGAGTGAATGGAGGGAGGACAGAAAGGAGAGGAGAGCATGAGGAGGGGAGGGAACAAACTGGGATTGGTATGCAAAATAAAAAAGATTGTTTTAAAAAATAAAATTAAAAAATTCAATAGTAAAAGACAACCCAATTCAAAATGGGCAAAAGGTCTGAATGGAGATGTCTCTATAAAAATGTACAAGTGTCTTAACCACTGAGACATCGCCCCAGTCCCCTAGAACTTCTGTACAAGGAGTTAAGGAGTGAGTGACTCATGGGAATAAGAAAAGAATAAGAGTTTCAAAACCAACACTGAATAAATCCTGATGAGGCAGGAAGTGAATACACATCCATTTGAACTTAGCCGAGAGGTTAGCGACAAAACCTACTTTATAATGAAAAAGGTTACTCATGGTATCACAGAGCTGTTGCCAAGTCGGAAAATAATTTGGAGAGAAATGGAACATACAGGTTAGACAGTAAAAATAACTTTTATAACCTAGAGGAATTCCTCACTCTAACAGTCCAAATATCCACCACCAGCCACTTTCCAACATGTCTGGTCTGTGTCAGTCAGTCACTAAAATGGCATGAGCCTGAGCCTAAGCCCCAGCCCAGGGGTGGAGGGGGTTGCAGATGAGAGGGTATTGCAACACCTGTTCCCGCAGCCTCAACCAAGTCAGTGGCTATCAACTGTCACACATTAGTCACAGTAAAGAGTAACCTGTCAAAGTTTCCTACCTTGATCTGTATGGGATACCACGCTGTCAAGTGGCCTAGTTATTTAACTTAGCCCTTCTCAGTCTATTGAGCGGTTCTTTAATTGCCCCAAGATTCTGACTCTCTCTTTTCCTTTGGCAAATGTGTTCATTCTTAAGGAATTCGAATTCATTATAATTTCCAAAATGTATAGTCATAATTCTGACTTTTCCCCTGAGTTCCTTGTATCTCCAACACCAATTAGCTTACATCTTTTTTGTATGTTTATCACCTCAAACCTCAAAATGAAACTCATTTTCACCTCTAAACCCTGCTTTTGCAGATTCATTCTCTCAAACTTTGGCTTTGACCTAAAACTTCTATAACCAAGGATGTACTTGAACCACTAGGCTGCAGTCAGAACATCAAAGATGAAGGGATTCTTCTCTTTATAAAGAAAAACAGCCTCCATAGGGGAAGCCTCGCCTCTCAGAGCTTGGTGAGCCAAGTTTCTTACAACAGAGTAACCTCAAATGTTTTCAAAGTCGACAACAATAAGACATGTGGAAAACACACTGCACACTTTCACACCTAGTCCCAGGGCTCCTGCCGTCACTCTCCAAGTTCGGCATGCATTACAATCATTTCACTCAACGATGGGCACACACTCTGACACTGCAGTCTCAGCAGCTCTGCAGAGTGGACACCAACGTATACTCACAAAAACTAAGATGACAACGCCTCATCACACAGTGGTTCTCAACTGTGGGCCACTATCCCCAAACAACCATCTGAAAGCACAAATATTTACATTATGATCATGACAGTAGAAAATTACAGTTATGAAGTAGCAACGAAAACAATTCTATGGTTAGGGTTCACCACATGAGAAACAGTATTATTAAAGAGTCACAGCATTAGGAAGGGCAAGAGCCACTGTCTCGACATACTGGAAACAGACTGTCTATATGGGCTTTATGCAGCATCCACTGACTTAATTTCTCACATTCTCTTCCATCCAACTCATTTGCTGTCCATTATTTTTAATGTTTTCTGCTATTCAGCCATGTCTTTTCCTCCATCTTTTATTAACATCTGCATAACCAATTCACTTAACAAATTATCATGTGTCCAAGCTGCTTGGCACAGGGCCTGTCTCAGGTACTCAGTGTACAATACCAACATACAGAACTGCATTAGAGTGTGTGCTTTCACATTTCACTGAAGTAATAGTGATCTGTAATGATTAAGTAATCATAAAACATGTAATACTGGGGCTAGAGAGATGGCTCAGCAGTTAAAAGCCTCGGCTGCTCTTGCAGAGGACCTGAGATTGGTTCCCAGCACGGACATGGCAGCTTACAAATCTATAACTCCAATCCTAAGGGACCACAAGCACTGCCTACACTCGTATAAACAAAATAAGTCATAATATATACATAATATTATTGGAATGTTTTGAAACTTTATATTATGAGTGAAGGGAGGTGACAGCTGTACAACATGTACTTAAGGACACTGAACTGCTACCTAAATTTAGATTTTAAGTTTTGTTGTACACATATAGTTTATCACATTATTTTTCAGCCAAAAGATTTATGTCTTTCATTTTAATGTTTTATTATTTTGCCATAAATATATGTATAACCTTAACTGGTTGCCATGAATTTCACGTCTTCCTGCCTTAAATACTTTACATGTTTCAAAGTATGAACATTACTGTCAGACTATAGCAGCAAATGCTCTGTTTCAGGCTGGCACTACTGGCTGTCACTGGGATGGCTTCTTCCCTCTTCTGAGTTCTTCTTACTTTGGTTTCAGTCTTCAGTTTGCCTGAAATATTTTAACATTTAGTACTTGATCAAGTGCTAGCTGCCGGAGAGGAAACTGTCTGGCCTTGAGACCTCTGGCCTCTCCCTGTATCAAGCTACCAAGGCTTCTGGAAAGCAGCAGAGTTGGTATATTTACTGAGGGCTAGAAATCAAAGCTTGGAGGCTTGGTCACTGAAGATCACTACTGTATTCTGGGTCCTAAATGTCTCCCAAAGGCCAGTGTATTAAAACTTTGGTGTCCATGGTTGTACTATTGGGAAATTATGGGACCTTTAAGAGATGGGGGCCTGGTAGCAGGTCTTCAGGTCACTGGAGGTGTGCCCTTGAGGGAGACTGTGGGAATCCAGAAACCCTCCTTACTCTTTGGCTTTATTGATCCTAATGTAAGAGGTTTTGCCCTTAATATGTTTGTGCCATGATGTACTGCCTCACCATAGCCCCAAATAACAGGCCAAACCCATACAGAATCTCCAAAACTAGGAGCTAAAAACAAATCTTTTTCTTTACAAGTTGACTGTCTCAGACATTTTGTATCACATTTAAAAAAAAAAAAAACCTGACATCATGATATATGATATTCATACTACCCAACTCCCCAATTCCTTTTTTGCCTTTTTATTTGGGAATGGTTAATACAATATTTTGGCCCAGAAATGTAGCCATGCTATGTACAGCTCAGTTCACCAGTACTACTGACCAGCATTTTAAATAAACCTCCAGTTTATTTACCCATTTTCCACAAAAGAACATCTAGATTATTTCCAATCTTTTAGTATTAAAAAGTTTTATGTTATGAATAGGATTTGTAAAATTTTTAAGATTTGTTTTAATGGAGCCTGGGGATGGCTCAGCAGTATAAGTACTTACCATACAAGAGTAAGGACCTAAGTTTGGATCCCTAGAACCCACCTATACTCAATAGCCTGAGATTGTAATACCAGCACCCCCTTGATGAGATGGGAAGTGGAGAAAAAACTCTCCAGAAGCTAGCAGACTAGCTAACCTGGTGTACCCAGCTGCAAACAAAGAGCTCATGTCTCAAGCAAGGTAGAAAAAAAGGTCTGACGTCTGAGGTCCTCTGACCTCCACACATGGCACACATGATGGATGAGGGCCAGCAGTGGCTCAGTGGGCAAAGGGCCTTGCTGCCAGGCCTAATGACTTGGGTTTGAGCCGCAGGATCCACATAATAAAAGGAGAGAACTGACTCCTGTCTTGTAGCTCACACCTTCTTACCCACCCCACTAAATAAGAAATAAATAAATAGATGTAATAGAACATTTTTAAAAAGCAGATGGAAAGATCGGAATAAAAATACTAAAGCTGTCAAAATTTACAGTTTTTCTGACATTGAAAGTAGCTGTGTGACAACCTCTAAGAGTACTTAAATATTCAATAAAATGTAACTTGACTCAGTCTAAACAGTATATTGAAAGCTTTCTCATTTTTAGGTTTATTTGATCATTAAGTTTTCCTTTAGCATATCATTTAGATTTGGCTAAAAGCTTAATGGTGTTCCAGAGCTGAGTTTACTGTTGCTTGTTAAAAACACCCTATTGCTCATGAGACAAACACCAACACTCTCACACGATTAACAAAAGAGCTTTCTGAAAGTAGCATTAACCATCTGTAGCATTTCATTCTTGAGCAAATAAATCAATAAAGAACTGGATGTGTTTATATTTCTCATTAAAGCAGTTCATGAAAGGTCTTAATGGGGCAAATAAATCAATAAAGAACTGGATGTGTTTGTATCTCTGCTAACCACAATTCAAGAACAGTCTTACTGTCCAGGTCCTTAAGATGCTGAAGCTTCTCCCTGAAACACTGACCTTGTAGCAGTAATCCTGGGAAGTGGCCAGTAAGGAACCACCTTTTTTAAGTATGAGAGTGAAGAGCTAATAGGACAGTATGGCAGGCATGCTCAGATAAGAAGAATGAATGCCCTCTTAGTGGCTGTAGCAACAGAAGGAGCAGCTATGCGGTTCAAGCTTGGGATGACAGGGTTAAGAAGTTCTTAGAACAGAGAGACTCAAAGCTCTTCATGTACATTTGTGCCTGGGCATTTCAAAAAAGCTCAACAAGGAGGAAAAAAAAAGATGGAAAAGTAAATACAAATATAAAACGAAATCAAGAGATAAGTCCTTGTAAAAGGTCAGAAAGATGAACAAACACAGAAGCAATCAGCATGAATGACTCAGACTTCCAAAAGCCAGGCAAGGAGGCTATGGTCCAAAACAAGTTAAGATCTATAAAAATGTCAGCAAAATAAATGGTGTTCTTAGTGGGGTTAGAGCAAAAAGGGAGTGTGCCTGGTAATAAAAGTGATGCAGAGAAAGCAGAACCTCTTGGCTTTTAGTTTCTATGCATTCTATCAACAGAGACAACCTTCAGATTAAATGGATAATTAGCAATACTAAGGGGGAAAAGCTTCAAGGAGGGTACGATCAAGTCTATTCATCAAATAATTTCTACCAATAGAGCTGAGAAATAAAGTCATTACATTAAAGAAAATTTTATGAATTATACAAGTGGTGCAGGACAATTGTCTATATTCTGTCAATTATGTTTTAAATAAATACTGATTGGCCAGTAGTCAGGCAGAAAGTATAGGCAGGACAACCAGACAGGAAGTAGAGGTGGGCCAATAAGAACAGGAGAATTCTGGGAAGAGGGGAACTCCCTCTGCAGTCCTGTCCACACAGAAGCAAGATGTGACTATGTCGCTGAAAAGGGTACTGAGCCACGTGGCTAGCACAGATAAGAATAATGGGCTAATGGAAGTTATAAGAGTTAATAAGAAGCCTGAGCTAATGGGCCAATCAGTTTGTGATTAATGTAGACCTCTGTGTAATTTCTTTGAGACTTAACGACTGTGGGAACCGGGCAGGACAGAAACCTCAGACCACATACAAGTAAAGATAAAGTTGAAAAAAGTCAGGATAATTCGTGCTGCATTTTGCAGAACACAGAGTAGCTAGTGAACTCTACCACTATAGAGAAGCAGGCACGCTGTAGCTCTTCAATAGATTCTGAAAAAAATTCTTCCAAATTGGGGGGCTAGGGATATGGGAGAAAGAGCCATTATATATTCTTTTCTGTTCATGTAAGAAAAGCACAGAAACATGTAAAGAATAAAATCCTACAGTCCAGATATCATAACTGTTAAAATGTGGACATATCTCTAATGAACATATACTTTTATTATTTGTATCATACAACATTCTCATCTCACTTAAAGCTCTTTATGAATATAATTTACAAAATCCATAGTAGTTTAACACATGGAAGCAAGATCAATTATGTAATCATAAAGAATGACACAATTAATGGCAATGATTATAGCTCACAAACTCCAACCGTGGAAAATCTTGATACCTAGGAAGCAGCATGTACTAATTCACTCATTCATCCATGTGTACAGTGAATACTATCTATATTATGTACCCTTGATCTACAGCTGGACATGCAGCCATGAGGACACGAACATAAGTCCCTGTCCTGATGGGGCCTCCTTTCTAAGTGGGAAGAGAGACAATAAGGATAATGGTAAACACTAAGAGGAAAAATAAAGCAGGAAGAGTATAAACAGTGATTTGGGAAGCTGAGACTTGAACTGAAATAGCCAGAGGTCTACAGCCACACTTTACTCAGAATACCTCCAGAGAAGATATCAAATGTCATTTCAGTGAAATCATGAAGAAGAGGGGGAAAAATATGGGTGGACCAAAGAAGAGCCCTTCAGACAGAGGGAAACACACATAAAAAAGCCTTGAGGTGAAACCATGTCCTGAATGTTCAAGAAACAGCCAGGAGATGGCCAATGTGACCAAAACAATATGGGAGAGAGGGGAGAAGCAGAAGGGACTAGGGACAAGGCATATAAAAGGCTTTAGGCCATAAAAAGATTTTGCCCCTTTATCCCAGTGAGTGTGGAAGCTACTGTAGGGTTCTGAGGAGAAGAGAGCTGTGTGTCGACTTAGGCTAAGTGCTGCTTAAAGGGTCACATGAGTAGGAGCATGGAAGACAGTGGTGCTGAGTCGGATTTGATGAACTGTCGGGGGCTTGCTCAAGAGGTCAGAGGAGAATTTTGGTATGTTGTCTAGAGATCATTCTTGTGATATTTTATTGCAGAAAATGGCTGCTCTTGTCCAAAAAGTCTGCCTGAGGCTAAAGTGAAATGTTTAACATTAATTCTGTTGGCAAAGGAAATCACAAAACAACCTAGTATAGACTCTGTCATGTAGAATTAGTGGTTATTAGTGATGACTCTAATCAAGATTTATAATGAAAGGGAGAAAAGGAATAGAGTTAAGTGGAATGGAGCTAAGTCATATGTTTAAGAAGATAAATAGATTAAGAAATGGAGTAAAGGGAATGGTGACCTCAGGGCAAGATTTGACCCAGTTAAGTTCAACCCCGGAAAAGTAACTAAAGGAAACTTAGAGCCGGGTATGGTGGGGCATACCTTTAATCCAAGCACTCAGAAGGCAGAAGCTGATGGATCTTAGAGTTTGAGGCCAACCTGGTGTATAGAGCAAGTTCAAGGACAGGCAAGCTTAAGCAGTGAGAGACAGAAAGCTGGTGGAGATGAAATTGAATGAGGGAGCCATGTTCCAGCCCCAGCAAGTAGCAAAACTTGGCAGCTTCAGCCATGTGGTTCTGGCTTTAAAGTTAAGGACAGAAGAAAGTAGATATGGAATTCGCCCTCTCGCCTAAGGAAAGATGCTGAGGCCAGGCATTTGTCAGGGGTTTCAATGAATGAAGGCCCAGACAGGCCAATGTGTGAAACTATTGAAGATTGCCTTGGAGACCCCCAAGATGCTAGAGATGCCAAAATTGTGGGATACCTGACAAGGAGAGTTGCTAACAGGGAATGGAACCAGCCCAAGAGAAAGAAGTGTGTTGCAGTCAACAAAGCTGAACAGAGCTGGAGATCTGAAGAGCATGTTGACATCAGATATGGAGATGCAGAGTTTGGAGCTTGCCCAGATGGATTTCAGTCTTGCTTTGTTCTGGTATTTCCTTACCATGCTCCCTTCCCCATGTTTTGGAATGGTAATATATATCTTGTGCCATTATATGTTGGAAGTATGTGATCTGCTTTTTTATTTTGATTTTACAGGGATTACAGTTAAGAGATTGCATGAATCTCAAAAGAGACTTTGAAACATTGTTGAGATTGTGATAGACGACAGGGACTTTTGAAGCCGAACTCAATGCATTTCTGCATGATGATATTGTTAAAAGCCTATAAAGCCTATGGGGACCAGGATATGGAATATGATAGTTTGAATGTAATTGGTCCCCATAAGCTCATAGGGGGTGGAGGTATGGCTTTGTTGGAGTGGGTATAACCTTGTATGTCACTGTGGGGTTTTGAGGTTTTTCTATGCTCAGGATACTGCCCAGAGTCTCAGTTGAATTCCTGTTGACTGTAAGATGTAGGACTCTCAGCTACTTCTCCAGCACCATGTCTGTCTGCTCACGGCCATGCTCCCTGCCATGATAATAGACTGAACTTCTGAAACTGTAAGCGAGCCACCCCAATTAAATATTTTCCTTTATAAGATTTGCCGTGGTCATGGTGTCTCTTCTCAGCATTAGAAACACTAAGACTGGCTTGAACAAAATCATTATAGTTTCTGCATAGAGAACAAACTGAAAGGAGAGGGAGCAAGCAGGTAGAGGAGGATGAACCAAAGCAATCCAAAGACTAACAAATACACGAAATCCTTTACACAAAAATGTTTCTGTTATCTTAAGAATAATTGCTAAAAAGTGATACATTTTAAAAATAAAGGCTCCAGCACAAAGGCACACTGACCACAGCCAAGGCTGAAGCAGGGGCGGTGGGAGGGGAACAGACACTGCATATTCTGCCTTTGCTTGTTGTGCTTGAAACATTTTTAACCAAGTTTTTTTTATCAATATAATGAGATTAATGATAAAGACAAGAATTCCACAATTAATTCCTTGTAAAGAATTCCAAGAAGCTGAAGTGCCAGGACAAATTTAGACAGGAAAAATGCAACAGAGAAAACAAAAAGGCCCATATTTGGTTCCAAAATGCCACATGAACAGTACAAAATGGACAAATCTAGATAACTGTTAAAGGAAGTAAAACAGCCTGGAGTTTCATACACTGCAGCAAAGTCAGCAGAGAGACTGCCAAAAACCAACAGCAAACTCAGTTCATAATTTTAAAAAAGGAATAAAAGGATATGATTGTCTCAGGAGCAGACTGCTATTTGCAATTCTAGAAGCCTCTTCTAATGTAGCCTGTGTTCAGTCATTTCCAACTACATTATATGGAGAGTGGGTGAGGGAGCTAAGGGCCTTGGGACAGACAACCATAGCCCCTTGGGGAGACAAGCTGGGTTCTCAGGATCCCAAACCACAGCTCACCCAAGGCCCTGCCCCATGTTATTAAGGGTTCTGCCAAGCATATTCCTGGTTTAGAGAAGGAGCTATAGTTCTCTCCATACATCAGGGCCTCAGGGGAACCTCAAGTCAGATCCTAGTCCTCAACAGTTTTTCTTAAAGGAAACACACACACACACACACACACACACACACACACACACACACACTTTAGAGTTGTCTCTCCATTTCAGCCAAAGAATGCCAGGTTGGTTTAATATCTAAAAGCCAATTAATGTAAATACCATATCAATGGAATTAAAAGCAAACCACATAATCATCTTGACAGAAAAAAAGCACTTGGTAAAATCTAATATCCAACCCATGATCAAAAACATCTAACAAGCTATGAACAGAAGGAAATTTCCTCGGTCTGAAACTACATCACCCCTACCACACTATATTTAATGGTACAGAAATTTCTTCTTGAGATCAGAAACAAGACAGAATATTGGCTTTTATCACATCTATTCTACACAGTACTAGGGACTCCAGCTAGTCTAGTTAAGCAAGAAAAAGAAACAAAGGGGATATAAGATTAGAATGAAAAGTAAAACCCTCTCATTTGAAAACAACATGATTATGTTCAAAAAGCTAAGAAACAAGTTCAGCAAGTGGCAAGACACAGGCTTGATACATAAGCATCATGTATGTACCGTCTAACAAGGAACAATCTCAAAATATTCACAATATAGCATTTAAAAGAAAATAGGGGTACATTAAACAAAATAAAGGTTTAATGCTGAAAAAAAAAGTTCTTTGAAAGAAAAAGATCTGGATAGACAGAAATCCTGTGTTCACAGATGGAAAGCTTTGCATTGGAGAGAGAGCAATATTCTGAAAACTGACTCAACACAACCTAGCAAAGTCCCAGCTACTTTTTGGCTCTTTGTTGTTGTTGTTTTCTTTCAGGAATTAATGAAATGGTCATAAAATTAACACTGAAATGCTGGTCACAAGACCCAGAAAATCTTATACCTTAATCTTGCAAAAGAAAAACCTAGGGGGTTGTAACTTCATAGTTTCAAAGGGGCAATGTATAGCCTACTGAATTAAAATGTAGGTATGAACTTGTGTTTATAGCTGACTGAGTTTTACAGGGTGCCAAAAACAATTCAATGAGAAAGTGCAGTCTTTTCAATAAACGGTGCTGAAACAACTATACACCCCATATGGCGTCGAATTCTTGCCTCCTATCATACACCAAAAAAGAATTCAAAGGCGCAAAGATGTAAATGCAGGGGCATAAATAATAGAACTTGCAAACATTGGAATATATTGTCAGATAAGAAAATGATTTATTTGTCTTAGACATATCTGACACTAAAAGCAACAAAAAAACCCTGAAATTCATCAAAATTAAAGCTTTCCTTTTTTGAATAAAGTGAGCACAACACACTGGATGGGAGAAGATAATGGAATAGTAAATGGAGTACAGAGAAACATATACAACTCAACAACAGAATGACGGGCTCCCCGGCTCTTAAAAGATAAAAGACTTGGTAGCTATCTATTTACAGAAGATATGCAAAAAGCAAACACACACACATACACACACAAAGTTCCTCAATGTCATCAACCACCAGAGAGACAGAGAGATACAAATACAACCACAAGAAGATGCCACTTCCGACTCATTAGGGCAGCTGTAATCAGAAGGGCATGCAATGAATGCGACACCAGCTGCAAAGTGCCATGAGACTAAAAAAGGTAGATAGACCCAGTACCACAGTGTCCTTTATCTGGGACTTACTGACGGAAGTATAACGGTCAAGACAGCAAAAAGACTGGTGACTTTCCATTATCTGGATCAGAAGAAGGATGCTTTTGTCACCAGAGGTACACATGGTTTCTCCAAACCCAAGAACACACCATGTTTGTCTTAAGCTAAACCCAAAAATGGCAGGCACATCACAGCGCACTAGGCTCTGCTCATACAGTCTGACACACCACTCTAAAGGAAGTTCACAGGATTACTCAAGAGCAATCATGGTGGTCACAACCCAAGATGGCTACGATCATTTCAACTTTGTCCCTACAGTTTGCAAGATGCAGTGGAATCAGAACCATTGAATGCTGCTAGTAGGCCTGTAAAGTGGTAGAGCTGCTTTGTTAACTGTCTGGCAGAATCTCGAAAAGTAGAATATAACTGTAAGACTAGGAAGTCACACTCTTAATTCCAATCACCATCAGTCCACACAGAAATCTTTAAACAAATGGTAGCATTATTCCTAAGAGCTGAACGGCAACAAACAAACAAAAAGCCAAAAACCTCAAATGCTCTTAACTAACAAAGAGATCAGTAAAATGTGACCCATCAACACAACAGACTAGCATTCAGCCTTTAAAAGAAACGAAGCACCATACTAGAAGATAAATGAACCTTGAAACATTATGCTAGTTTTAAAAAGCCAGTCAGGCCAAATGACGATGGTGCACACCTTTAATCCCAGCACTCAGAGGCAAAGGCAGGCGGATCTCTGTGAGTGAGGCCAGCCTGGTCGACAGAGCATGTTCCAGGACACCCAAGGATACACAGTGAAACCCTGTCCTGAAAAACCAAACCAAACGAAACCAAACCAGAAAGCCATTTAGGAAGAGCACAGGTAATTCTTGAGAGGCAGAAAAAGATGACTGGTTGCACTTGACTACAGATGGGGAAATGAGGAGAGAATGACAAGCTAAAACAGATTACCTTGGTGGGGGCAAAGAAATGTTCTAAAACTTGTTGGGGTGATGGTTACACAACTGTGAATATGCAAAAAAAAATTGACTCATGTGCTTAAAAAGACAAATTGCATGGTACATGTATTGGATCTTGGGGCGGGGAGAAAGAAACACCTCCATAAAACCTTTGTTAAGTTCTAATAAGAGACTGTTGTCTATGCACATCTCCACTGTCCCCAGTGTAGACCGGATGAATACCAGGAACTGACACTCATCTGTCTTCGTCTACTTAGACCTACTAAACCAGGAGTTCCCTGAGCAGGGATTTCACTCGTGTTCCTTGGAATGAGGTGAACATCCGCACATTGTGTGCACAACATATGATAGGATGTATTGTTACGGGAGGTCCTCCCACTCCTCCAGCCTATTGCCGCTGAGATACCAGCCCCTTGGGGCGTGGTCTCTCTCCCTTTAAAAAAGCGGCCACTTCCCTCTCCTCTCTCTCTTCACTTCCTGCTCCGCCGGTGACTTGACTTCCTTCCTGGTTACGCAGAGGGCTGACAGTGATCTGTAAGTTTTTTCCCCTTTAAATAAATACCACCCTATTAATCATAATTCCAAACTGGTGTGGCATTGTTTGTGACTTACGCCTTCATTTGGCGCCCAACGTTTGGTTTTAGAACCTCTCCCGGCTCGCAGCCGCGAGTTCGGCTTGGCGGCCGGAAGTTCGGCTTGGCGGCCGCAAGTTCGGCTTGGCGGGTGCTTGTTCAGCTTGGCGGGAGCCTTTGCTTCCTCAGCCGCTGCCTGTGGATTTAAACTCCACAGGCCCGCGTAGTCTCTGCCCGCCTGGTTTGCTCTTTTCTGAGTCGTTTTTAAATCTCCCTTGCAAGCACAGCTCTTAAGTGGCGCGAACTAGAGCACGCGGTTGCTGAAAGCTACAACCCCTCAGGGTGACTCTGTCACGTGGAGGCATAAGCGGCTTCCAGGTTGCTCTTCTCTACCCCTGGATTCTGGTTTCTGGTTCCATCTCTGGAATTGATTTAATTACATTTACTTTGTTGAGCAACTTACATTTTCCAGTTTTTAACAAATACTAGGCGGACTCTGAAACAGGACCGTGTTTTCGTCGAGACTTGGCAACGGCGCCACCTGCTGGATAATAGGTAATATGGCAGTTCCCGTTTCCAACGCGAATTTTACTGTTCTGGTTACCAATACAATGGGTTATATCATGCAAGGTTTATATGACTATGGGGATAACTTAATTTACTGGTTACTAGGTTTCAGTATTCTTTTGCATATTCTATCATTTAGGAAGATCATGGCACTCCTAAGAACCATACAATCTTTACTAGAAACTCATGCAGGTCAGGAGATTAAGGATTCAAAAGAGACAATAATAAAAAGACTTGAAATGATTGAAGAAATGATTGGAGCTGGTGAACAGAGTAATAAGGCACAAGGACAGGATACAATGCCAACACCAGCTATTAGAACTGGCTTACCAAAGGTTTTAGCAGCATACCCTATACTTAATTCTGACAAAGCGTCAACTTCTAAAGGCTCAAAGGGAGTCAGAGAAGCTAGATGGACGCCAATAGCAATGAATGATCTAAAAGAAATTAAGCAAGCTATTGTTAATTTTGGCTTGCACTCTGCATACGTAAAGGAAATGATAAGGACTTGGGCTTCTAATGCTAGAGCTACCCCCCATGATTTCCATCAGTTAGTGTCTGCAGTTTTAGATAATGGACCTTCCTTGATGTTTGGAATTTATTTCAGAGAAGAATCCAAACATATGGAACAGCAAGGAAGAGCAAAAGGTATTGAGGTTTCCCAAGACCAAATTCTTGGTGCAGGAGAATATGCTGATCCACAGGTCCAAGCTCTTTATGATGATGAAGTACTGTGTCTATGTCACCAAGCAGCTTTAAATGCTTGGAATAGGATACAAGATCCAGCAAAAAGGGTTGAATCATATACCAGAATTAGGCAGGGACAGAGAGAACCCTTTATTGACTTTTTGCAAAGATTAATTAAGGCTCTGGACATAGGGGTAACAGACCCAGAAGCTAGACGAATACTTCTTGAATCTCTAGCTTTTGAGAATGCAAACATAGAATGCAAAAAGATAATTGGGCCTTTAAAGTCTAGATCAGCACCTATGGATGAATGGATTCAGCATACGATGAATGTTGAGACGTTTAGCTATAACGATGAATCTTGGGTAGGAGAAGCGATTTCCACAGCAATGAGGAGACATCAAACTGCCAGGTGTTTTAATTGTGGTAAATTAGGACATCTGAAAAGGGATTGCAGGCACAGAATTTCTAGGAATATTATCTCCTCTGGGAATGACAAAGATAGGAGACCTAGGCCTTCAGGTATATGTAGGAGATGCGGTAAAGGCCGACATTGGTCCAATGAATGCAGGTCAACAACAGACAAACAAGGCAACCCGATACCGTCGGGAAACTCCTTGAGGGGCCTCTCGCAGGCCCCCAAGCCAACAGTGGCCCAGTCATTCCCAGTCACAGTGGAGAACGTGCCTCACCAAGAAAATTAAAAGCTCCAATTTCTGCTGTAAAAAGTAATACTGGTCTAAATGATGAAATCCATGTGGAGGATGAGTCAAAAAACCCAGTTGGACAGAGTAAACGTATATTTTGGCAGACTTCTATTAATGATCAAAGACCAAAGCTAAGAGTCTGTATAAATGGCACTTTTATTGAAGGCTTATTAGACACAGGTGCGGATGTAAGTATCATTACCCCAGAATCTTGGCATCCGAATTGGCCTCTTCAAGAGGTAGATGTTCAGTTCCTGGGAATTGGAACCCTATCTCGTGTAAAACAAAGCACAAGATGGGTTGAATGCATAGGGCCCGAAGGGCAAATAGGAAGACTAAGGCCATATATAGCCAATATTGCCATAAATTTATGGGGCCGTGACCTGCTACAGCAATGGAATACCCAGATTAACATTCCTGTAGTTCCAGGAACTCATAATTCTGGGAAGTATATGATGAGGTATTATGGAAAAAGGTCACTAGCCATTCAGGCTGTCCAAGAACATACAGCAAATACCAAACCTTTAGAGGTACCAACAGCCCTACCTTTAAAATGGCTAACTGAGAAGCCAATATGGATCAAACAGTGGCCTCTAGCTGAAGATAAACTACAGGCATTGGAACAGCTGGTGCAGGAGCAACTAGATGCTCACCACATTGAAGAATCAACCAGCCCTTGGAATTCTCCTGTGTTTGTTGTAAAAAAGAAATCTGGTAAATGGAGAATGGTGACAGATCTAAGAGCTGTCAACAAAGTAATTCAACCTATGGGCTCACTACAATCTGGAATTCCTTTGCCTTCTCTGTTACCAAAAGGATGGCCTCTTATAGTTATTGATTTGAAAGATTGTTTTTTCACTATACCGTTACAAGAAAAGGATAGAGAAAAATTTGCCTTCACAGTGCCTACTTATAATAATTCTCAGCCCAATAGGAGATATCAATGGACTGTCCTCCCACAGGGTATGCTCAATAGTCCTACACTGTGCCAATATTTTGTAAGTAAGCCATTGGAAATAATTCGTAAACAATTCCCCAAGTCCATTATTTATCATTACATGGATGACATCTTGTTATCTGATTCAAATAAAGATACTTTAGAAAGGATGTTTGAAGAAGTAAAGAAAGTCTTGCCTAGGTGGGGATTACAAATTGCCCCTGAAAAGATTCAAAGAGGAAATTCTATTAATTACCTAGGTTACAGAATAGGGTTAGAGAAAATTAAAACGCAAAAGGCACAAATTAGGAGAGACCGGTTAAAGACTCTTAATGACTTCCAAAGATTGTTAGGAGACATTTCCAGTCTACGACCAGCTGTTGGGATAACACCTGATCTAATAGTTCATTTAAACAAAACCTTAGATGGTGATAAAGATTTGAATAGTCCAAGAAAACTGACAGCTGAAGCAGAAAAGGAACTGACAATGATTGAGGAAAAATTACAGGAGGCACATGTGGATAGGGTGAACCCAAATCTTAGCTGCATCCTAGTCATATTGCCTTCCAGAATTTCTCCTACAGGGATTCTAATGCAGAGGGAAGATATTATTTTAGAGTGGATATTTATACCTAATAAACCAAGTAAAAAATTAAAAACTTATGTGGAAAAAGTCTCTGAATTAATTATAAAAGGTAAGCTGAGACTTCGTCAACTAGCAGGTATAGACCCAGCAGAAATTATAGTGCCTTTTACTACTGAAGAAATAAGAAAGTTATGGGAAGACAATGAACCGTGGCAAAGAGCTTGTGCTAATTTTTTGGGAGAAATTAATAGCAACTATCCCAAAAGTGGTAGACTTAACCTCATAAAAAGAACTTCTTGGATTCTTCCTAGAATTGTACGTGATGCTCCAATAACTGGAGCCCGTACGTTCTATACTGATGCAAATAAATCAGGGAAAGCAGGTTACAAGTCAGATGAATTGAGTAAGGTGGAACAAAGCCCTTATAATTCTGTCCAGAAGGCAGAATTATATGCCATTCTTATGGTGCTAAGGGATTTTAAAGAACCTCTTAATATAGTTACAGATTCACAATATGCAGAAAGAGTTATCTTGCATATTGAAACCGCTGAATTTATACCAGATGACACAGAGTTGACTTCATTGTTTATCCAGGTACAAGACATAATCAGGAACAGGCTTTGTCCGATGTACATAACACACATCCGGTCCCATACAGGTCTGCCTGGTCCTCTAGCCCAAGGCAACGCTGAGATTGATCAATTATTGATTGGAAGTGTGTTGCAGGCCTCAGAATTTCATAAGAAGCATCATGTCAATAGTAAAGGCCTAAAGAAAGAATTTTCCATTACTTGGCAACAAGCTAAGGACATTATAAAGAGATGTCCTACTTGTTCTTTCTATAATCAAACACCGTTGCCTGCAGGGAGTAACCCAAAGGGCACTAAGAGAAATGAAATCTGGCAGATGGATGTGTTCCACTTTATAGAATTTGGTAAATTAAAATATGTACACCACACCATAGACACGTATTCAGGTTTTCAATGGGCTACTGCCCTGAGCTCAGAAAAGGCTGATTCAGTAATCACACATTTATTGGAAGTTATGGCCATCATGGGTATACCTGCGCAAATAAAGACAGATAATGGTCCAGCATATGTATCTAAGAAAATGAAACGCTTTTTTGATTATTATAATATAAAACACATTACAGGTATACCAAATAATCCTACAGGTCAGGCAGTTATAGAAAGATCAAATCGTACTATAAAGGATATGCTGAACAAACAGAAAGGGACCGAAAATACCCCCAGAAATAGATTACATAATGCTTTATTAACCTTGAATTTTCTTAACGCTAATGAGAAAGGAACGACAGCAGCAGAGAGACATTGGATAATGGAAAAGTCTGCTGAACTAAATCAACCGATTTATTTCAAAGATGTGCTGACCTCTCAGTGGAAGCCAGGAGATGTGCTACGTTGGGGAAGGGGTTTTGCTCTTGTTTCCACAGGAGAAGAAAAATTGTGGATACCATCAAAATTAATAAAGTTTCGATTTGAAGAAGAGAAACCTCTTGGAAAGGAGAAATGACAACTCATCCATAATGATGATATTCATACAGGTGGTAAGAAAAACATATAGAATGGGGGCAGGGTTCTGTTCTTATCTCCACAGGAAAACACTCATCTTTGAGAAATTCAAGGGACCCTGGATGTTTGGATACTGACAGATGGAAAAATACCTGCCCGATAGGAAATATCAAGAAAACTGAATGGGTTGTGTAAGTAATATTAAACCATATTTCTAAATTTATAAAGCTGGTTTTGAAGTTGGACTCTGGCTCAGTCCCTCTCCAATTCCAAGCCTGTTAGTAAGAGAAAAACCCAGAGTTTCTGGAGTTTCTGTCTCATGTCAAGAGCCATGATGTGGGACAGAAAGAAATATGAGTTTAGAAAACATCTTTGCTTTTCTTCATATCTATCATACTTTTCATTGAATATATCTATCATGTCTTTCATTGAATATATATATATATGTCTATATGATTAATGCTTAAGTTTCTCATAATGAACAATGAGTTTTTCCTGAAGTGACATTTGAAGTTTCCAGGAAGAAGATGGGGCCCCATAACAACAACTCCACCTGGTTGATATGACGTCATGATACTGATAGCGCTACAACAAGACCTGCTTTGGGTACCAGCTGCACAAGACAGTTCCAACTTGGTTAGCTGAAATGGTGCACATCTTATACAACATTTTGGCCAGACCTGCACAAAATACTCAGAGACTATTGGCAATTTTAAAAGACATTGATCTTGAAATTTAACCATCATTTTACTTTCACAGGATCCCCCAGAAAGAACGTCGCCCCCATGACAGCTGGAAGTAATTCTAGAGGACGACGTCCCCTCTCCCAGTAAAGTTTGCCCTTGGGTTTAGGGACATCATTTAGGGGTTGATTATAATTAGTATACGATTGAGGGTTGGGGGAGGAATTTTATAAGCTCAGGGATCATTTTGAAAAAAAAAAAAAAAAAAAGAGGGATGATGGGATTATAGATTTATAATTGTGAGTTACTGCTTTTAGACAAATATATTGGTATCAATTCTTGTATATTGAAACAAAGTTAAATTATATTGACTATTGTATGCATGCATGTTTCTATGTCTGTTTAAAACATTTTTATGTATTGACATATATTGTATTGATATATATATATTGTATACATTTACCATATTGCAATGTACATTTCTACCTCTGATTAAGATACTTATATAATGTTTGTGCATTGATATATATTTACCATATTGCAATGTATATTTGTACATTGTTTATATTTGGAGGTCATTGTCCTCATTTGTTTCACAGTTGTTTATTGTCTTAGTCTTTAAGTTAGATAGATATTGAGAATTATATAGATAAATAGTCATCTAAGTTTGTCATTTATAATCAGACTAATCAGGTTCTTTATATATATAGAGATTATACTCAGTATAGATAGATAATCTTCAACTTCTTCAAAGAGCTGTAGAAAATGGCCTTTAATCTAACTCAGAGTTTTGTGGTAGTGAGACACAATTGCTCCTGGCAACACCACTCTATTCCCGAGAGAATGTTGAGCGCCAAAGACACTCCACCTGGAGCCTTTCCTTTTGGCAGAACTGGCCTTGGGGCAAAGAAATGCCCATACCTCAACCACTGACAAAGATACAGAGCGTGCATCAATGGATAAAACAGGGCTGTCTTATCCTGCCAAGACAGGGTAAGATAGTTTTGAAAAGTTGCTTGCCTTTGAAAATGGTGTGTCAGTTATGTTAGGCCTTAGCCAAAGTTGGTTGCTTCAACGCTGCTAATGTGACTTTGGGTGATTGCCTAGGTAGCTAGTTGTCTCTGTGATTTGTTGCATGTTTTGGAAGTTGTTTTATTGAACTTCCTAATTAACCAAGTAACATTATTTCCCTTCTCAGATCTTTGATGGGGTTGAAGACTATATAGATGTAGTTACCTTTCTCTCATGACTTGGCCAAGTTATTTATTATACAAGACCTAAGCTAGTTAGAATAGGATATTTGTACTTATTGTATATAATTTCATAGTAGGTTTAGAACTCTCTTATTTAAACAAAAGGGGGAGGTGTTACGGGAGGTCCTCCCACTCCTCCAGCCTATTGCCGCTGAGATACCAGCCCCTTGGGGCGTGGTCTCTCTCCCTTTAAAAAAGCGGCCACTTCCCTCTCCTCTCTCTCTTCACTTCCTGCTCCGCCGGTGACTTGACTTCCTTCCTGGTTACGCAGAGGGCTGACAGTGATCTGTAAGTTTTTTCCCCTTTAAATAAATACCACCCTATTAATCATAATTCCAAACTGGTGTGGCATTGTTTGTGACTTACGCCTTCAATGTATCAAAACTGTCGGTCAAGACTGCCTTTAAAGTGGTCCTCAGGGAAGCGTTTCTTTACCTGGGGTCATCAGGCAAAGTCTACAGAGGATACATCTCAGAAGACACTTAAATGATGAGAAGGAAGCAAGAGAATAGCATTTCAGGAATGAAGAAAATAGAAAGGGCAAAAATGTCAAGATGGGAACACTGATCTCAGTACCTGGGTTTTTAAGGAAGGCAGTCACATCTACAATGAACTCTATACCCCACACACTGATAAGCAGAAGTGTCTTCCACTCACATTCCATAGTACTTCTTTAGCTAGTTCAGCTGGGGAAAGGGGGTTTTACAACTCTCCACGGTTCAGGATTATCACAGAGTTTAAAGATGATCTTGAAGATCGTCACTCTTCAAGACAAAAAAACACCAATAGGAAAAAAAATGAGCAAAACGTTTTGAATTTTGTAATGACAGAAAAGGAGGGGGAACGGCAGCTTTACAAGCACAGCTCATCAAACACATTCTGCAGGCAGAATAATGTGCTCAACCTGCCTTCAGCCCCTGGAGCATGGTGCTTTGCATTCGTAGTATTTTTAATCTCTAATGCTCCGGAGGATGGAAGGACAGCCAATAAGCACAAATTCAAAGAGGATTACGGTTCAAAGGGAGCTGTCCAGCATTCAACAAGCTGAAATCAGAGGGACCGTTCACAGACAGTTCCCAAGGCTCAAGGATGGCAGTACAGGATTATTCACAAGACAAAGTTACCAGCAGAACTTGGCCAACAATAGCGAATTGTTCCAGTCCCTTCTCCCAGCATTCAGGACCATGCATTTACAGATTCTGTAAAACTTTCAGAATGTAGTAGTCAAGGGGGCTGATTTTGAAGCATCACACTCATGCCAAAAAAAACAAAACAAAACAAAACCAAAAATCCACGAGAATTAACAGGCATGAGAAGTAGAGTAACTTGCTTATCTCTACCTCAGGAACAAAACATGGTTTAAATTATTGAACAAAATTTTTGATGTTTTTGTTGTTTTGAGACGAGGTCTTACTATGTAGCCCTGCTGGCCTGGAATTCATTAAGCAGGCTAGGCTGGCCTTGAACTTACAGTGGCCCTCTGGAAAGGCAGCATCACAGGTGCGGACCACCAACACCAGATCAGGTCGTACTATGAGAGACAGCAAACGGCTGAACCAGTGAGCACCCAAAACAAAGGTGAAACTCCACTACCGACTAAGATTCCTACTGACTCTGTTCAGGCACGGGTGACGAGACGACAGCCAGCCACTGAGGGGAATGGTGTGGGCCTGGGAGGCCGAGACCGCCCGCGAGCATCCCCGGCGCTCACCTTCGGGATCCGCCGGCGGCTCCGGGCGCTTCCCGCGGGACAAGAAGGCCTTGGGCAGCAGCAGCGATACGGCTAGGACGAGACCCGAGGCCAGCGCCACTCTCTGCACCGTGGAGTACGCCATGGCTGCGTACCGCGGGGCCCAGGAGTCAAAACCGGAACCGGAACCGCAGCACGCAAGCCGGTTCACGACCGACCCGCGGGCTGCGCAGACGGCGGCGCGCGAGGGACAAGACCCTCCGCTACGCCTACGCCGTGTACCCTAGGGCAGTGTGGTGCGTGGCAACCGTAAGCTACCCTAATGTCCTTCAGTTCGCTCTGCGTCCAGCTCTGCGTCACCAAGGCACGGCCATCCCAGAGTCTAGACCTCTAGCGATTTTGCGTTCCTTTCTATCCCTGTTCACCTCTAAACCCTTGCCTCATTTGCAGGAGGAACTCTCTTTCCCAGCTTCCATTCATGCACATCCACAACTCATCTACAACCAAAGGCAATAAAACCAAAACGGACTACTGAGCTCTCGCCATAGCTCAAAGCCTTACAGAACCTACCATGACCTTCAGAACGACAGCATATTTCTTTATCTGACCTTAAGGGCCTGCATGATCTAGTCTTACCAACACTTTGGAAACTAGAGGACACATTTGCTACCAATTTTCTTGTTTCGAGGGGACTTTTGTTCATCCTGTTTCCTATTCCTGGAAGATACCTGATGTCATCATCACCTGTCAAAAACTCATCAGAAGAAACAGCTTAGAACAACTGTCCTTATAAAACGTAGCCAGCGTCTTCATGTCACAAAACCTTGGCTCTATGCCACCTGTCTCTCTTCCTTTAGTCAATGTTCTTTTAGTTTTAAAGTATACATTAAACTCTGAAGTTAGCATCGCAGGGCGTAATGAATCAAATGGGTTCCACTGGGAAACAGGTAGGCATCTAAGCAAATTATGGACTCCATACTCAGCTCAGCTGCAAAGAGGAGCCAGGAAAGGCTCTGCTGGGGTCAAATTTGAACTCTTTATTTAATGGTCAGACAGTTGAGAGGGATTAGGAGTGCATTCCAAAAACAGCAAGCAAAGAAAATTAAGGCAGGAAGCTCCTGCCTCAAGCTTCCGGCCGTGTTCAGAGCTTATTTTAGCTGGATGTGCAGTCATAAAGTGTTGAGACTCTAGATCTCAGAAATAGGTCCTGGAAAGTACAGGGAGAGCTTCCAGTTAAACATGGAGGGTGTAACACGTGCATTTATCTTTGTTTTCCCCGAGACGCGTCCCAAAATGAAAAGGGGGATAAGCCTTCAAGACTAAAGAGAATGCTAGAAAACAGGATGAGAAGGGTCAAAACTGTGTAAGGTACACAACACCATCCAGTTGAAACACAATTCAGAATTCCTATTAGCCATATTAAATGACTTAAAATAAATATGTGAAATTAATTTAAGTAAGTCTTATTTAAACTGATATATCCAAAATATTGTTTCAGATTGAGTAGCACTAGCCAGTCACATTTTAAGGACCCACCAGCCACCTACCAACTGGATAGTGAAGGTGTACAGCACAAAAAGTTAATTGCTACAAAAGGAAAGCCTATATGAAGCAAACTAATTTGCTCCCAAGAACCTATAAATTCTAGTAATTAGAAGCACGGGTTATCTTCGAAGGCCAGGGTGTGGTGTGCAGCTGAATAAAAAAGGACTGGTTGAGGGTCTAGTTAAGAAGTAGATGTCCAAGCCAGGCATGGTAGCACACACCTTTAATCCCAGCACTTGGGAGGTAGAGCCCAGTGGAGCTCTGTGAGCTACAGCCAACCTGGTCTATACAGTGATTCTAGGAGAGCCAGTGCTATATAATAGAGAGACCCCGTCTCAAAACAAAACAAACAAAAAGTAACTATTCTTCAGATTTCTTTCCTACAGATGTTTGTCCCTGCTGGCACCCGTATTTATGTCATCCACACCGCTAAAAGCTGTGAAGTATTTACACTGTTCTCGGGGTCACACATATTGCCCAGTTACTTTCCTGTTGTTGTGGTAAACTCCATGACTAGAATCAATCAGGGCTAGGATTCAGCTTATTTGGGTTACTGTTTAGTCCATCATCAAGGGAAGTCAAGGCAGGAACTGAAGCAGAGACCATAGGAGTGCTGGCTTATTCCTATGACTCACTCAGCTACTGTTCTGAAATAATTGCCCAGGGATGGCACCACCCACAGTAGGCTGGGCCCTCTTACATCAGCCAGCAATCAAGAAAATGCCCTCACAGACATACACCCACAAGAGAATTTGATGGAGGCAATTCCTTAACTGAGGTTCCTTCCTCCCAGGTGACTCTGCTTGGTATCAAGTTGACAAAAAATCTAACCAGCAAACATAACTCAGTTGATTGTCCTAGTGGCTATAGAAGTAAGCAATATTATATGACATCTGAGAGATGAGAAAGACAAGGCACAACAAGCTTAAGAAACTTACAGACAACTACCTGCTATGGATTGGAATCTGTGATTTAACCTGGGAATACTTTCCCTAGTACTACTGGCTTTACTCTCTATAGAGGCAGGACCAGAGAAGCTCTGAACTCATGGACAACAGGTGTAGGCTAGGAAGCTATTACTGAGGGAATGTGACCACCAAGAGATAATCTGGAATAATCTCCCAAACTTTGGTTTGTATGTCTGGGTCGGCTTTGATTCTATATGACAAAAAATTCATAACAGGAATACAATAAAGTTGGTAAGAAGATCATGAATTCATGTTTTGATGTTGATGTTCCATGAAATACCCACATAGCAATATCTAGAACACATGCTCACCTTTGAAGAGATGTGTAAGTTGACATCAATTGGTAATATAATCAGTAGTAAATTAAGTCTGGGAGAAGACATTAGAAAAAGTGTTCATGGAAAGTAAAGAGGTAACAACAGAAATCTAATTAACAATGCTATGTTGACGTTCCTATGTGTGGACTGAAATGGGAAGATGAAGATAATGACCTAGATGTTAAACTCTTGAATGAGAGTTAGAAGATTGGAAGGTAATATGTATAGAGATAAAACAAACAACTATGAAAAACAAAAAACTTCATAAGTTCTTTTAAGGAGAAGTGTGTGTGTGTGTGTGTGTGTGTGTGTGTGTGTGTGTGTATACAGGTGTGCATGCATGTATGTGTATATAATCAAATTCATGTAGAGATCAAGAAGACAACCTCAGGATATTTCAAGTATCACAGGAACACCATCCATTTTATTTTAAGGTAGAGTCTCCCACTGGCCTTGGAGGTCACTAAGTCCAGGTAGGCGAACTAGCCAGCAAGCCTTAGAGAAGCACCTACTTCCACCCACCAGCACTGGGCCGAAAAGCATATACCACTGCGCCTGTTTGTTTGTTTTCATTTTTATCTGGTTCTAGAAATGAGCATAGTTTTTTCATATTTGTAAGACAAAGCCCTTTGCTCTCTTAATAGGCTCTCCAGCCCCTGGCACTATATTTTTGTTATTGTTAGTGGCAGTGGCAATGGTTTGTTTGTTTGTTTATAAAGAAGCAGGTATATGAAAGCATCGAGAAGGGCTGAGTTGTATACCTACTACATTCCTAGGCTTTGAGCCATGGGAAGACAAATATATATTGTTTAGGAAAAAAGTGCAAAGGATCCCCTAGAACAAGATAGTTAAGCAAAGTACAGAAAGAAGGAGAGGGGGCACAAAGGTGGGGGTTACGGGATATTTGTACACTGTGTGAAAATGTATGACTGTGATTGGTGTAATAAGAAGCTGAATGGCTAATGGCTAGGCAGGAGGTGTAGGTGGGGCTTCCGGGTAGAGAGAGAACTCTGGGAAGAAGGTGGAGCTGACAGACGCAGAGGAAGCAGCGTCAGCAGTACAGAGGGATGAGGTAATGACCGTGCAGCAGAATGTAAATTAAAATAAATGGATCAATTTACCTTACAAGAGCTAGTGAGGAATAAGTCTAAGCTATAGGCTGAGCTTTCATAATTAATAAGTTTCCATGTTATTATTTGGGAGCTGGTGGGACAAAGGAAGACTCGTTCCAGGGGAGGATGAGAGATGAAATGCTATAGTAGTTAGGGGATGGAGGACCACGTGAAGACAAATGAACAGCAGTCATTGTCACTGTGAATGGACAGAGACCATGGTCACATTAGACCAGGGAAGTCGCCTAGTGAAAAGTGAAGACACCACGTTAGAGTCCACAACACCTAACTGGGTCCACATTCAGTATTGCAGCCGGATGAAGTGAGGCCCTGGAAGGGGCCTGCGCAGGGGCCATCTTGGATCCGGAAGAATACTATATTAAAATCCTCTAGAAAAAATGCAGGTCTTATCTCAAAGCAAGTTTTTAAATACAGTACTGGAGACCAAAGATCACAAGTCTGAAGGCTATGAGTGAAATACAAAGTAAATGACAGGGAAATAGGGCTGGCGAACCAAGTCTGTTCTGTGCACCGTGTGCATGGAAAGAGGTGAAGTGCGTACAGTGGTGATTTGGGGTGTCCGAAGGCTGAGGAAGCCCTGTATTCATTCTTTATTTTTCAAAGACAGGGTCTTACGTAGCCCAGGCTAGCCTAGAACTTGCCACATAGTTGAGGCTGTACTTGAACTTTAAATCCTCCTGTTTCTATCTCCTAAGCGCTGGATTACAGATATGTGCTACCAAATCTGGCTAGGCACGTTCTTTTTTTAAGGGAAGAAACAAACATTTGTGTGTTTATCGGGAAATGTCAGAAAAAGAATGGTGGGAAATCTAGAAGCAAGAGGGATCAATATTAGAGCAAAGGCCAGGCCTGGAGCGGACACGAGGACCACACACCAAGTACTCGGCGGTGGAGCCAATGTAGAAGAACGAAGCAGAAGTGAATTCTGGCACACATTAAAGGCATGGTGTAGGGACAGCAGATCAAGGGAGTGTGTTCCCAGTGCAGCAGAACTCCCGGCAAAAAGGATATATTCAGGCCATTAACAGAGGAAAAGCTTCTGGAAAGGATTTTAGAGGGGAGGGAATCGTTCCAGCTTGGCAAAGAAGGCATACGGACAACCTGGGATCACAGATAATTATGGATTGCTTGTTCTCGCCCTGGAAACAAACAGCATCTTTCTACGGGCACATTCTCGGCTGGCTTTGGCTTCCCCACAGCATCCCTCGAGCCTGGAAGCCTCCAAGAGACTCATTCTAGAAGAGTAGAAGTGGGCAGGAGAGAGGAGGGGGAGCTCAGAGATCTTCCGTTATTAGACCAAAGGAACAACTTAAGTCCTCAGTGGAAGATGGGCATTTCTTGTTGGTGACCCTGGTCATGAGGACCTCAAAAAGGGGTGACCTTGGTGATCAGCAGCTGCTCCAGGTCCTTCATATCAATGCTGAAGTTAAAACGTTATGTTAAACGTAAGGCTGCTTGCGGAGTTTTTACAGGCAGAAAGGCTGTGGGAAATCTAATTCTAGGGTATTTACTCATAAGTAACTGTGAAGTGACTGGATTAAAGTGACAGCTATTTCTTTGTTTCCTAAATGTGAGGCCTCCCTGGAAAGCAGGTGCACATAGGATGGAAGAGGCCAGAGAACTCTCGTGGGAAGTCTGGAGGAGGAGGAGGGGTTTCAGTTGCCATGTAATAATAAGATATGAGAGAACTCAGCAAGAAGAAAACCTGGGAAGAGTCGAGAAAGAAGAAAACAGATATCCTTAAATAGGCTCTCTGTTCACAGACTCCAGTCTAGTCTGCCTCACCGGGCTTCAGGGAGCGCTTCCTGACCAGTGGTTCAGGTTCAGCGGTTCATAGGAGACCAGTTCTGTAGTGGAGCACCAGGAGGCCATCCAACCTCTAGAGAACCGGTGAGTTTCTCATCTGTACAATGGAAACTGTGGGTTTCCCTCCCACAAGGGTTGAGGAACCCGCGCATGCGTAGCAGAACAGGCAAATGTAGCAGCGGCTGAAAGGCAGACCTAAAGGAAGAAAGTAGGAAGGAGAAGAAAAGCTTTGAGAAGAAAGCTGCTAGAAGACTCAGATTCCTCCCAAATGGGGCAGGGTAGGCAAAGGTAAGGAATATAAAGACAGGCGCTTTCTGGTGGCCAGTGGGCAAGGGGACAATGACCACTCTACTTCCAAAGAGAAGTCGCAGCCAGATACTTTCTTTCTACCCCGAATAAGGAGAAATAGTCTTTGGCGCCAATTAATTAAGCAAACTAATAGGAATTCCCTGCTTAAGTCACATTTTGCATATCCATAATCTCCGAAGTACATTTTCTGTATACTTTACCCCTGGGTAAAAATGGGTGAGCATTTAAATGCTACCTCACATAATCTCGCTGAAGCACACTCTTGCCTATAAATATTCATGCCACTGCCAAAACATTTGCAAGCCTTCCCCAAAGGTGAAATGTGTAGAATGTACTTTGTCTTCTGGGTATAAATATTACCCAATACATTTTGGTTAATATGAATGCGCTAATTATTCCTGTAACCCTTTTAAAAAGGGTCGTCTTCCTGATGTGAATTTTTAAAAAATGTAATTACAGTAATTGGATACTTAATCTAATTAAAATTTGCTTTATCTTTAATGGAAATTTTTCTAAGGAGGCGTAACGACAATTGGCTTTTTGATAATGACTATTTTCTTTCTGCAAGGGGATCAAGTTGCTGAAAGCCGGAGAAGCAGGCAAGTTGGCATCTGCCAGAGCCCTGGCTGCTGGGCAGAGCAAAGTCAGCGCTTCTCATAACTCAGCACCTGAGGGGCGAATGTAGGTACAGAAAAGCATGAGGAAAAAGAGTGAGGGGAAGAGGCTTTTCTATTCCAACAGATGAGCTGCCCCCTTCCTAATGGTGCAGCCGCCTGCTCCTCTAGACCTGTGATTGGTCCATGGTGGTCATATGACCTTAGCTCGCTCCTCGCAAGTGGCTTGCTGTCTAAGCTGGAGAAACAGCGCCACGCCCCTTTGGAAACTAGTGTTGGAAGAAGTTGTAGTCATTGTGGGTGTGGTCTATCCTTGAAGCCATCTACACACAGTTTCGGTTTATGGGGTAGAAGATTCTTGGGCCTTTCAACATAAGCCCTTTCTCTGCCCTGGAAAGCAAGCTAGTTACCTTTAGACTAACTCTCAATGAAGAAGAGAGCATACTCCGTAAGAGAATGAGTTTGAGGGCTGTTCCACACAGTCTTTCTGGAGCATCCCGGTAAGACTTGAGATCTAGTTAGATCTCAACTGCTATAGCTACTTCCCTAACACACCCTCCCGCTATCCCTTCCTGACGCCCCTCCTACCACACCCTCCAAAAAGAGCAGCTCACTTGTATTCTTGCCTTGGAGAAGGCTTTGTGGAACCCACACAAGGAGACATATAATGAGTTTTCTGGGCAACTTTTGCCCCCACCAGGTGGAGTAGCCTTGCCTGGAGGAGGGAGCCTGAAGGCATTTGCACAGAGTGGCAGGAACAGGAACCGAGCACCCAGGTGCTGAAGTCCCAGCACCTCTCATAGGACTGCCGCCTCCTTCCTCCGCTCAGCCAACACAGTCCTCCCCTTTTGGGGCCATTGTTAAACTTGGTTCAGTTTCATCTTCATCTCAAGCAGCTAAAAGTTTTGTGCAGAGATAAGTGAGTTTTCACACAACGCGATGTTGAACGTGAATGGAGCCTGCCTCCGTTAAATGCTGCTGCTGTTCTCACATGGTTCTCATCTTTGCTTAATGTCTGACTTGTTTCCAGAAGGGTCTATGAATCAAGGACTTAAATAAAGCCTGGAAAGAATCACAAAACGTCAGTTTAGGGGCTGGGAAGATAGAGACAGCTCAGCAGTTAAGAGCACCAACTGCTCTTCCAGAGGACCCTGGTTCAAGTCTCAGCACCCACATGGTAGCTAACAGCTGTCTGTAACTCCAAGATCTGACACCCTCACACAGACATACATGCAGGCAAAACACCAATGCACATAAAATAAAAATAAATAATAAAAAGTCAGTTTAGGGGCTGGAGAGATGGCTCAAGGGGATAAGAGTACTGGCTGAGGCCTCCAGATGACCTGAGTTCAATTCCCAGCAACCACATGGTGACTCAAAACTTTCTGTAATGATATCTGGCGCCCTCTTCTGGCCTGCAGGCATACATGCAGGAAGAATACTGTAAACATACTAAATAAAGCTTTACAAAAACCTAATTTTAAAAAAATTCAGTTTAATTCTACTCTTCTTTTTCATCTTTTTCCTAACATACGTTGAAATCTACCATCCCAGTTAAAGATATATATATATAAACATACATATAAACCATAGCTATACTATCTCCTTGTTGCAATTAAATACCATTCTAGTTTACTTATGGGAACTTAGTGCAGTTAGGTCACAAGGATCTGAGAGCCAAACCACACAGCATGAGTGACCCAATCAGGTTCAGTTTCTGGAAGAATCTGCCTAGCTCCAGGGATTTATCTGGGATGGCCTCTTAGACACCTTTATACTCACCCCATTAAAAAACATTTTAAAATTTCTTTTGTTTCTTTCTTTTCCTTTGTCTTTCTTTTTTCTTTTTTTGAAACAGGGTCTTACTATATATCCCTGACTGTACTGGAACTCACTCTGTAGACCAGGCTGCCTGAAACTCACAGAGATCTGCCTGTCTCTTCCTCCCAAGCACTGGGATTAAAGGTGTCCACCACTGTACCTGTTTTTAAACTACTTTTTAATGCCTGCATTTATATCTTTATGCCTAATATAAAGACAAACACATTAATATTTAAGAAGCAGCATAATCTTTGCCCTAGAAATTCATTTCCTTCTGATTTGAAAAGAAACTAATGCAGTTTAGGGTCCAGCATGCATAATAGTTTGAGATGCCCTGCCTGGTTGACTGTGTAGCCAATGCTTGGCTACAGCCTCTACTCCAAAGAGTCCAGAGTGCACTGAAGTAGTATGTCTCCCAGTTAGTGTTTTCCACAGCACACTATAGGTGTGTGTGTGTGTGTGTGTGTTATACACTTATATCATATGGTGTTTGTGTCTTTGCACATGCGTGTGTGTGTGGAGGCCAGAGGTCTGTCAGGTGTCTTCCTCTATCACTCTCTACCTCATTCTGTGAGGCAGAGCCTTTCTCTGTGCTCTCACTGACTTGGTTTAGACTGGTTAGCCAGCAAGCCTTGGGAAGCCTCCCGTCTTCACCTCCCCAGCACTTGGATGAAAGGCACAAGCTATTCTGGGGGATCAAACACAGTCCTCATGCGTACACAGCAAAGCCCACTGCCAGTTGAGCCATTTTCCCAGTCCCATAGCTTTTAGTTGTGTCAAGCATTATAGGAGGTAAAAGCTGGCACTTTTAGAAAAGCTTCCAGCAGAGGCTTCCACCCTCTCAGACTGCAAGAGGCTTGCCTAGGCAGTGGGGAAGCACTCCCAAGGATTTTCTGGTTCTGCACACACAAGGCTCAGGCTCATCCTAAGCTGACTTGGAGTAAGAGTTGGGACAAAGAAGACAGAGGAGCTTTTCCAAATAAGTGGGGTCTGACTGAAGGAAAACCTGGGGGCACTCTGATGGCCCAAAGACAAGAATTTAACAGCTTTGGGAGTGATGAGGGGAAGACAGCTTTGAAATCACATGATTTGTGGAGGGGTGGGCCTCAGAGAAAGTTGGGTTGGACTAGGTTTCAGCAAGCTGATATCCAGGCTTGTTTTCTGCATGTTTTCCTCGAGCCTACAGAAACACTTATGATAGTGGCAAGGGTCCTAGGAAGAAGGGACAGATTTGTTCCCTAACTCCTGCCCCTGTGTAAGAAGGTGTGATGGGTAATTGTTGCCAAGTCATCTGGATTTAGACTCACCTATGAAACATATCTCTGATCTTAATATATGTGAGGGAATTTCCAAAGAGAAGGGAAAAGACACCTGAATGTGGGTGGCATCCTTCCATGGACTGGGATCCTGGACCCAATATAAAGGAGAAAGTGAGCTGAGCACCAGCATACACTTCTTCCTGCTTCCTGACTGTGGAAGCAATGTGACCAGACATCTCACGTTCCTGGTGCCATGCCTCCCCTGTCATGATTGTACCCCCTTTAAACCATGAGTTAAAATAAACTATTTCTGTGTAAAGTTTCTTGTTCGGGTATTTTGTCACAGCGACCATACAGAAGGCAACAGCAGCAACAATGGCATCGAATGGCTGACTGCCTTACCCTAATCTGGACTGCCAAGGTGACTCTAGACTGCAAGCCAAGGGCTGAGGCACAGAAGTGCAAGCAGAGGAGCAGCGGCCACACAGACACACAATGCCCTTGAGACATAGGATGTTTGTCCCCCAGGAAACTGGCAGGCCATGGTTGTTAGGATTCAGTCATTGTGCTGGGCCCTGTCACCTGGCAAGACTGGTTAGCCCGGGGCCCTATGGCTGCTAGTCACTAGTCAGCAGTCCCTATGTATGTACACAGGTGCAAACGGTCCCTTTAAGAGACAACCTCCACCTACTCCCACTCTCTGTTTCCCTCTGCTCTTCTGCAGACTCAGGGAGTTCCTCGCCTCTTCTTCCTCTTTCTTTCTGTATTTCTCTTTCTCTCCTCCCTCCCCCACTCCATTTATCTCAAAACTCCCACGTAAGCTCTGTTTACATGGTGTGTCTGTCCTTCACCCTCCGTGGGCTGTCACATGCCGACTTGGCCCCTTGGCCCGCTAAGGTCTTGAATGGAAAAAGAGGAATTGGATCCCACTGCTAGAGCTAAGCACTGTCTGTGGACACCTTCGCCTCTCTGAGTTTTCAGTCTCTGCTTCCAGCTCCACTCTCTACCTCACTCAAAACATGTCTGGAAAGGACTCATCCTGAGCCTATGCTGTGCCCTCTTCCTGGAATGCTCTGTCCCAAAATATCTACACAGCTCAGTCTCTCCTCTCCAAGGCTCTATTCTAACAGTGCTTTCCTTAGTGAGGCCTTCACGGACTAACCAAGAATACAGCCAGGGCAAGGTGCTCCCTTGCAAACATGAGGATCTGAGTTTGCATCCCCAGAATCCATGTACAAATCTTGGCTTCCTAATTCCAGTGATGGAGAGGAGGGAGGCAGGGAGGAGCAGATACCTAGAAGCTTGCTGAGAGCCACTTAGCTGACTTGGCAAAGTTACAGGCCAGTAAAAGACCCTGTCTCAAACCAAAAGTGGGGGCACCTAAGGAGTGACGCTTGAGGTTGATCTCTGACCTCCACACACGAGCCCAGACATGTGTACATATACCCACCCCACTCCCGCAAGCACAACACTCACCTTCCTACCCTGCATTGTTTTCCTCCATTGCCCTTCTCACCCTCAGTACAAAGTGGGTTCATGGTTTGGTGCGTGAGAATTGTCTGTATTCTGTCAATCATGTTATAAATAAATGCTGATTGGCCAGGCAGGAAATATAGGCAGGAAAACCAGACAGGAAGTAGAAATGATGTAATGAGAACAGGAGAATTTTGGGAAGGAGGAAGTTGATTCCTCCCACTCCTGCCTAGACCACCGAAGCAGCAGGATGTGATCTGCTCCACTGAAAAAGATACTGAGCCACATGGCTAACATAGATCAGAAAAATGGGTTAATCAAGATGTGAGAGTTAGCCAATGAGAGGCTAGAGCCAATGGGCCAATCAGCTTTATAACTTACAGAGATCTTTGTGTGATTTTCTTTGGGGCTAAACAGCTGGGGGTACCGGGCAGGACAGAAAACCCAAACAAGCAGGCCTGGCCCTTCATGTTACAATGGTTTACCCGACCCTCTCCAGAGTGTAAGCATCACAAGATCTTGTCTCTTTTGATTACTTATGCTTCCCCGACAGCTACAACACTTCCTGGCATATAGCTCCAATAAATATTTGTCAGATGCATGAGTGGAGATGACAGAATCTAGACTCTATAGATGAAGTGCTTTGAAAACACATCTGCTGGAAATAAGTTTAGATGTACATTACACAGCGACTGAGAACCACAGTTGAGTAAATGAAGTGGGAACAGGTTTGCAATGAGTGATGGATCACCCAGGTTCCCATGTTGGCCAGAGACAGTATTTATCAAGCTATACGTAACTGGCTGTTTAAATGATGTTTCTTAGCAACATGGAAAGGACAGGCCTTCCCTCAATATCTGTCCTTAATTTTATCTTTAAATATATTTTTTCAAATGTTTTGAGAATAAAACATACATCTAGATATAGGATATATTAAATTTGAATATATTAGCAACTCCTGGTGTCTGGTACCGTCAGGTTAACTCACTTTCAAAGAAGCAGAGCTTGGGAATAAAGATTATTTTGCCTTTCCGTGAATATATTTGGATTTCTTAGAATATGTTCATAAAGGGCTGTTGTGAGGTGGCACTCCTTGTTCATCGCATGTATTTGTGGTAAGAAACGCAACAGTTAGATCAGGAGAATAAAGCTTTGTGGTAAAAATGAAAACAAATAAAAGCCAACCAGTTTCTACTTCCTCTCTTCTTCCTGTTCTTTTTCCCATCTGTTTTGAGACAGGATCACACTTTGTATTTTGCCTGGCATAGAACTCACTGCATAGACCAGGCTGGCTGGGTATGGTACTGTTTTCTTTAATCCCAGTACTGTGAAGGCAGAGAGAGGCAGATCTTTAGGTCTTGCTGGCTAGCTCCCCTAGCCTACTTGGTGAATTCAAGTATAGACTAAATCTGTCTCTAAACAAACAAACAAAACCCAAGGCATGGAACCCAAGGTTGCCAAGGTTGCTCTCTGCTCTCCACATTTGTGCATTCACACCCAAGCCTGTGCAACTGTATTCAAATGTGCAGCCACGCATAGTTGAATACTTGTACACACACACACACACACACACCAAATAAAATGATATTCTGTGTCTTTGCTCTCCTTGAACATGTGGGTATCGGTTTCCCATTGCTTGTTCTCACAGCTGCTAGGCACATCTGCTCAGCAGAGTTTTTCAAACCAGGATCTTGTCAGAACTCCAGGCCTTTGATGTCCACTTATTTGCAAACCTATAACTACAAGCAGTGCCCATAAGCTGGGCCCCACTATGACTTGGGGCATTCATTCCTGACTTGCTTTGGACCCATGTCCCATCCCACAGGGTTACTGTAGAAGTTAGCTCAATTCAAAAAATAGCTAGGCTAGCTTAAAGATAAACAATTATATTTTTACTTATTATAAGGGGAAATTCATGCCACAAGAATGGAAAGTCCAAGTTCTGCTGTGTCCAGCGGGAATCACCCAGAGCGAGCAAGTACCTGGTCCCTCCCAATTTTTCTCCTGGGCTCCAGGAAGCCACGCCTTAACTTAACTTAACTTAACTTAACTTAATGTTCCACTTCTTTTATTTATTTATTTATATATTTTTTAATTTATATTTTTTTCCATTCAAAAATTTACACTTCCTCCCCTCCTCCCATTCCCCTCCCGCTCCCCCACTCCCCCTCCTCTTTCCCCCTCCCTCCTTGAGAGAGGGCAGGGAACCCTGCCCTGTGGGAAGTCCAAGGCCCTCCTCCCCCCCTACATCCAGGCCTAGGAAGCTTTGCATCCAAATAGACTAGGGTTCCAAAAAGCCTGTATGTGCAGTAGAAACAAGTCCCTGTGCCTTTATCAATGGCTTCTCAGTCAGCCCCCATTGTCAGCCACATTCAGAGAGTCCAGTTTGATCACATGCTCATTCAGTCCTGCTCCAGCTAGATTTGGTGAACTCCCATTAGAACAGGCACACTGTCTCAGTGGGTAGACCAACCCCTCGCGGTCCAGACTTCCTTACTCATCTTCTCCCTCCTTCTGCTCTTCAACTGGACCTTGGGAGCTCAGTCCGTTGCTCTGATGAGGGTCTCTGTCTCTATCTCCACCCATCGCCGCTGGACGAAGATTCTATGGTGATATTTGAGATAATCATCAGTGTAATAGTGAAGAGAAAGTGGGAAGTAGACTGCAACACATGAGCACAGGAGACCACTTCCTACGTATAACCCCAGTAGCACAGACAACAAGAGCAACAGTGAATAAATGGGACCTCCTGAAACTGAGAAGCTTCTGTAAAGCAAAGGACATAGTCATTAAGACAAAAAGGCATCCTACTGAATGGGAGATCTTCACCAACTCCGCATCAGGCAAAGGTCTGATCTCCAAAATATATAAAGAACTCAAGAAACTGGACATGAAAATTCTAATTAATCCAATTAAAAAATGGGGCACTGAACTGAAAAGAGAATTCTCATCAGATGAAGTTCAAATGGCCAATAGGTTCCACTTCTTAAAGATGATTGGTTAACAAAACTTCCTCCATCACCTCCCCCTTTTGTCTAAACAAAATTGATCCAAAACCAATACAACTACATATAAAATAGGAACAGATACCAAGTATAAGATTACAAACAACATAAGCAATATTAAGTAAGGAACACATGACAAATGTTTTAATAAACATTCTATTTCAAGGAGTCTAAATCTTGCATGGGAAATAAGCTTAGCTAAATCATGAGGAAGGTAACTACGACTATCTAATCTTCAACCTCATAGAAGGCCTGAGAAGAGAGATAATATTACTTGAGGAGGCAAGAAGTGCAATCAAGCAGCTTCCAAAATGAGCAGTATATGATGGGGACAATTGGCTTCTTGAGTGATCACCCAAAGTCTCATTTGCAACGTTGAAGCAACCAACTTTGACTAAGGCCTAACATTTTTAGAGGCAGGAAAATTTTTAAAAACCATCTTATTCTGTCTTGGCAAGGTTTGACAGTCTTTTTTCTTGTGTCCTGCTTCTCCATTTCAGATACCATGTATTTTGTCAGTGGTTGAAGTATGGGCAGTTCCTTGCCCAAAGGCCAGTTTTGCCAAGAAGAAAACACACTCCAAGTGGAGTGTCTTTGGTCTCTAGGAAATAGATTGGTGCTGTCAGGAGCAATCATGTCTAAGTTATTTAAACGCCCCGTTCCACAGATCCTTGAAGTGGTTGAAGATTACCTAACTGGACAGAATATAATCTCTATGTATCTAAAGAACCTAATTGATCTGACTGTATGTACAACAAACATGAACAACTATTGACTTATAATAATTAATACCTGTATAACTTAAAGACTAAAACTTCATGTCAGAATATTAAATAATCTGTAAATAAATGTGCAACAAGTGAGGACAATGACCTCAAAATGTAAACAATCTATAAGTATCTTGATCAGAGATAGGAGTAATATATAATGCAATATGAAAATATATCCTAAAGTTGTATCAATATAAAAATGTCCTAAGCAGAGATAAGAACATATATATATATACAATCTGACAGAATAGCTTTACATAGGTGTACAAATATTGTAAACAAAAATAAATATAATTTGAACTTTTATACAAAAACCATACCAATGGAAATTATCCATGAATAATAGCTCACAAGTATTCATTCTATTACTCACTATTACTATCCCTCTTTTTTCTTGAACAAACATAGTTTTCACCCCAACTCTCTATCTAATATAAGTAATAATCAGCAACCCCTAAACAGTGTTCCCAACCCTATAGACCAACTTTTTTGGGAGGGGGCATTGTCCTCTAAAATTGCTTCCTGTTGACATGGGGGCAATATTCTCTTAATGGGATCCTGCAAAAGTAAAGTGATGGTTAAGTTTCAAGATTACTGTCTAGCATAGTTGCAAACGATTTTCGAGCAGTCGAGAGGGTTTTTCCCAAAGTTCTTATTTGAAGTATTGGCCAGAATGTCATGAGAAGGTGCACCGTGTCAGCAGCTGGTACCCCAAAACTGGTCTTATACTAGTGCTAGCAGTATCACGAGGTCATCTCAAGCAGGTGGAATTGTTGCTGTGGGGCCCCATCTTCTTCCTAGAAACTTCAAAGATTACTGCAGGAAAAGATTTGTAGGAAAGTCTATTGATCATCGTGGAAAGCTTAAACATTATTAATAGAGGTATTAATATCCAATAAATAATAGAATATAGACAAACTAGACATAGAGAAAGGAAATTTTTTTTCTACTTTTTTTCCTTCCCCATACCAGATGGCTCCCAATATGAGACCAAAACTCTGAATGTTCCTTTTAACAACACGCTTGGATTTAGAGAAGTACAGAGCCATTGTCCAATCCCAAAGCCAGCTATACATATTCATATATATGTATATATATTTAAATGTATATGCATTAATCGTCTGATTGCCCTTTTAAATCAGCAACTTATGAATTCTATTTAGAATAATAAATCTCACCTGTGCTTTAATTAGCTGGAGTAGGTGCAATAACCGTTACCTGCCAGTAGGTGTCATGGTGCACTTGGAGCCACATGCTTGGTTTAAATCTGATTTTGGAGTTAAATGCTAAAAGATATGCTTAGATTAAAAAGTTATTTATTATAAATCACAGACTGTGTGCTCTGTGAAGGTCCCTGACTGTTCAACAGCTGCCTCCTGCTCAGGACAGAGGGTGTGTTGCCTGCGGTGATTGTGGCAGAGCTGGGCTGGGTGGGAGCTCCTCAGCCATTTTCTGCCCCGGCCTCCTGCATCTCTCCACCCACACTGCTTGAGCTTCGATAAGTGCAGAAAAAACTGGACCTAGAAGTCAGCCAGTAGTGGCTAATGAGCACCACTGTGTGGAAATTCTATGCCCAAATGAACACGGCTGGCCAGAGCCACCAGAGACTCTAGTGGCCCCATGCTGGGTGCCAGCTGTAGAAGTTAGCTCAATTCAGGAAGTAGCCAGGCTAGCTTAAAGATAAACAATTACATTTTTTATTCATTATAAGGGGAAACTCATGCCACAAGAATGGAAAGTCCAAGTTCTGCTGTGTCCCATGGGAATCACCAGAGCGAGCGAGTACCTGGTCCCAGTTTTTCTCCTGGGCCTTAACTAGGTTCCACTTCTTAAAGACGATTGGTTAACAAAGCTTCCCCCATCAGGTTACCTCTTATTTCCACCGCTCCTTTGCATGTAAACTGCACTCTCTGCCTCTGTAGCCCATGTCTCTGGTGGCTTTTTGAGGCTTTCCTCCAAAGTAGCTTGGATTCCGCTCAGATAGTTCGAAGCAGCTGTTGCTGCACTCTAAGCCTCCATGGTCAGCTCAGGACAAGGATGGGGGGCACATCATCCTGCGGTTTCCCTGCAGAGTCCACCCTCTCTCGCTTCTCCTTTCTGAGTATGTGCCCATGTGTTTGCATGCCCACTACGTGCATGTGTACATGTAGGGGCCAGAGTACAATCTCAGGTGTTATTCTTAAGGCACTGGCCACTTTGTTTTTTAATTGAGACAGATCCTTTCATTGGCCTGGAGCTTGCCAAGTAGACCTTAACTGCCTCTCCTGTGCTGGGATGACAAGCTAGTGTTACCACACCAGAAAAAAAACAAAACCAAGCCGGACCCTGGGAATTGAACTCAGGACTTCATGTGTGTATGGAGAGCACTTTACCAGCTGAGCTATTTTCTGCTCTTCTTTCTGTGTCCCTCTGAAGACATGTAGGTCAGATGCATATATTAGGCTTGAGGATGAGGTGTCAAGATGGTCTCAGTCCTCAGCTCAGCACAAGAGTCTCTACATCCTGCTGGGATGTCTGGGGGAAGAAGAAGATAAGATGTGGCCACCAGCACCATCACCACTGTTCTCATGGCTCCAGAATGATCTGGAACCACCAGCACCATCACCACTGTTCCCATGGTTCCAGAACAATCTGGAACCACCATCACCACTGTTTTCACGACCCCAGAACGATCTGGATCCACCATCACCATCACCACTGTTCTCATGACTCCAGAACAATCCAGATCCACCAGCACCATCACCACTGTTTTCACGACCCCAGAACGATCTGGATCCACCATCACCATCACCACTGTTCTCACGACTCCAGAACAATCCAGATCCACCAGCACCATCACCACTGTTCTCATGGCTCCAGAATGATCTGGATCCACCAGCACCATCACTACTACTATTCTCACAGCTCCAGAATGATCTGGATCCACCAGCACCATCACCACTTTTCTCATGGCTCCAGAATGATCTGGATTCTTGGGCTTTTTCCTAAAGAGTGAGTGTGGGAATGCATGATTTATAAGGTAAATAATATACAGTGTCAGGATGTGAATGAATGAAAGGTGAGTAAAGAAAAGCATGGGAATAAATAAGCCTCCCGTCTCGGCCCTGGTCTAAATAGTGAGGCAGGTGGTAGAAGCATACCCATAGGACAGGACGCTGTGGCTGCTGCCGCAGTGTTCCTCTCTGAAGCCCAGACAGCCTCCCACCCACCTGTCCCCTTCCCCAGAGTCCACTGTCTTCAGCAGACCCTATGTTAGGGTGCTGATCCCTTCATGCTGGAACAGTCTGGTGCCTAAGAAAGGCAGGACAGATATTGCCAGTGTGCTAGCTTCTCTTCCTGCTCTCAACCTTGAAGCTCAGTTTCCCCACGTACAAGTGAACAGATTAGACGAGATGTTCTCAAGTCCTTTCATAGAACTTCCATGGTCTCTCTTATCACGACGTCAGCCCTCGGTTTTCTCATGCATGAAACGTGTGTGCAGTGCTGATGGGAAGTTTCAGACTGCTGTCTCCCTCCACTATCCCACTAGGCGTTTCTATGTTGGCATGTGTGTGTTGTGTTGATGTGAGGCATATATCTGTCTTTACGTGTTCATGTGTGAGCACGTGTACATGAAAGTGCACAAGCATGCATGCCTGTACATGTGGAAGTCAGAAGTCAATATCAGTAGCTTCCTCAACCAGTCTCCACATAATAATAATAATATAGAATATTATTATTCTATTATTATATTTTGAGACAAGGTCTCTTTCTCTTTGGCTGGCCAGTGAGCTTCAGGGGTCCTCCTGGATCTGCCCTCCTCCAGTGTTGGAATTACAGTTAGAACTACATGCCACTTCACCTGTCTTTTTTACATGGGTGTTGGGGATTTGAACTCAGGTCCTTGTGCTTGTGCAGGAACCACTCTACTGACTGAGTCATCTCCCCCCTCTCCACTAGGTGGCTTTGACTTCTCTAATTAGATCCCTAAGTTAACAAGCAGATGCACAGGACCCCAAACCTAGCCCTCTTTGCTACAGGGTGGCCTAGTCCTCTGGGACTGCAACCTTTAAGTAAACTAGAGGCAGTACATGCATGGAATTTCCACTCCTGAACTCCAACCCCTCTCTCCCATGCTTCATGCACTACAGAGTAAAGACACTTAGACTCCAAAGTCTCCCTGCGGTAGCCCTCAGCAATCCAGTGGTGAGCCCCTGCCTGTGAGCCTGTACCTCTGTGATGGTTTGTCCTTAGAAGTAACTGCCTAAAGTGGGGAGTCAGGAGCAGAACCCAAGAGATGAAGGGATGGGTTCCCCCCAGGAACTGTGAGAAAGGTCTTGGGAGGCCAGAAAGGGCAGGCAGGCAAGGCTTCTAGCGAGATATAAATTCTGCCTTGGGCCCAAACAGTGTAGTTTGGGGATCACTCCTCCTTGCCCCCAGCAGATGGCAGTGTGTATATGGCGACGGCTTGGGATCTTGGGATGAGAATTTTGCAGGCTACAGGGAGGGAAGGAATCTTTGCTCATCTTGCCAGATTCAGCAGTCATACAGGGGTCGTTTGACCGCCTATAGAATCACCCACTGTGTGCGCGCTCTGGGAAAGAGACACTCATCCAGGAGCTCTGTGACCAGCATGCCTAGCCCCTTCCCTCTCTCCAGATGGTCCAGGTCACTCCACCCTGCCCTGTACTCAGGTTCATGAGGGCCTGGATGGGGAACAGTCTTGACCCTAAGTCCTCGTGGCACTGCAAACCAGGGAAACCCACCCGCTACCCAGCCAATTCTGCTGCTGGAACAGTGGTTCCGCCATTGCTTTGTGGTAGCTGTCCTCAGTACATTCCTGCCATTACCCTGAGGCAACAGTAAAACTACCTGCACTAGTTAGCTTGAATTGTCAACTTGTCACACTCTTAGAATCATCTGACAAGAGAGTCTCAGTGATGGCTTTCCTGGATCAAGTTGGTCTATAGGGGAGTGTCTTGATTACAGTATCACCATGGGAAGATCCAGCCTAAAAGTGGACCCTGAGTTTGGACCCTTGACTATGTAAGATTAGAGATGATGAGCTGACTAGGAAGTGTGTGCTCATTCATTTCTCTCTGCTCTTGACTGGATGTGACTATCCGCTTCAAGACCCTGCCATGACTTCCTCAAGTGACAGACTACAACCTGAAACTGGAAGCTGAATAGTCCCCTCTCCCCTTAAAGTTGCTTTTGTCAGGGTGCAAAACCTGGAACACTGCCCATGCCCACAATTGTACTTTGAAGAACAGTGTCTGGAAAGGCTGCTCTTGTCCACCCACATCCTGAGTCCCAGATCCTATCACCCCTAAAGTCTGAAATATGAGCTCCCACAAAGGCAGCATGTCCCAGGATGGCTAGCTTTCATTGTCAACGGGACTGATTTAGACTCACTTGTGAGGCACACATCCGGCTGTGTCTGTGAGAACATTTCCAGACAAGTTTAACTGGGGACAGAAGACCCACCTTGACTGTAGACCACACCATCCCATGGGAGTGAGAACAGAGGAGATAGCTAGCCGAGCACCAGCACCCATCTCCCCTGCTTCCTGAGTTGGGATGCAATGCAACCAGCCAAGTCACACTCCCAATGCCATATTTTGTCCTCCTCAGATGACTGCACTCCCTAAATCATAAGCCAGGGAGGAAGAGAGGGGAAAAGAGAGCTTCCTTAGTTGATTCTCTATGTGTTGGCACAGCAGTGAGAGAAAGGTAACTAACACAGCCCCATCCAGGTAAGATTCAGAATGCCATGCTCAGAATGAAACAACAATTCTCTTTAACCCAGGAGGAAGCAGCCAGTTGGAACCCAGATCTTGCTAGCCTGGACTAAAAAGAGATAGATACTCTAACTTGTGCCTGCTCTCACCACTGCCACCAAGCACTGCTCCTTCTCAATTTTCAGAGGCCCGTTGTAGCACATCATAGCAGTAGCTAGAGCTGTGGAGTCGGACAGCTTCTCATCTCCACCATACTCCCTGACCTCAGTGTGGCGTAAACAATTTCATCTGTGAGCCTCAGCTTCCTCTTCTATAGCACGGAGTCTTAGAAGCATATGCCACCGAAGCTGCGATGCATTGGATGGGTCTCTGCAGAGGGAAGCTGCTCAACTCTTGTGAATGTTGAGTCACAATGACTGATAAATGGAGGAGGAAGGGCAAATTCCTAGGTCGTCCTGTCTCAGGCCTTTTATTTCAGAAAAGCAGAGGCCAGGACTCTGGGGTATTATCCCACCAGCACCATTAGCATGGAAACAGAAGGTCGATCTCAGCAGCCATCCCTTAGTCACCTTCTATGGACCTCTGAGAACTGGCATTCTAGGTTGCCTGGGTTCTGGTTCTGCCATTGGCCTTGCGATAGACTCTGCATTGAGTTGGTCCACTGGTAATGTTGAAGATTATACTACTTAAAGGAATTGTGATTGAGGTAAAGTTTAAAAGGTAACAATGGTCAACAACAGTGTATGAATGCACACTTTGCTTTATAGTGGCTGTAATTGTCTCATAGGCCTGTCCACTGATCAAAAATCTTTTGAAATAGGAAGGAGACAGAGACAAGGGCTCCAGTTTTGACATGTCTTCCTTCTTCTGTCCAGCACTGGTGACCTGGGGTACTCTCCTTTGTGACCCCCTATTTTCTCATTCAGAAATGTGACGGAGTGAATTTTACAGGCGTCTCTGTCTCTGAAACCACTGGGTCCTAACAGGCGACATTAGGAGAAGCTAAGAGCATACAGCATCCTTCCTGGCACAGAATGGAGGTCTTTGTAAGGGGTGACAGCTTCTCCTGGTGTGAAATGACAACAGGTGTCAAAAGAGACTTTCCCAGTGGGAGGGAGAGGCATAGTGGGCAGGCTCGGGAGAGACTGTGAGGTCTGAAGATTGTAGCTGCTTCCTGAAATCCCTGGAAGTCTTTGCTGCTAGGTCTGTCCCACCAAGACTTGGGAGGAGCTAGGGACATAAGAAGCTTCATGGAGGGCAGTGTTGGGGTTTATCTGCCTTTGGATCTAGGAGATATGGCTCTGTGTTACTGCTTTATCATGTAGGAAGTAGTAGTATTTGGATCAATGCAAGCATGGAAAGTGAATAAACAGGGGGTCTGAATATTCAGAAACCCCAGGACAGGATACTAGCCTGGGTAAAAACTAGTTTCTGATCCTGGTGGCTGAGGGACATTAGTAGCAGCTACTCATAGTCCTTGTTTGTCCTGTCCTTAACCCAGTGGATCCATAGCTCCTGTGTCTGCTCTTCCTCTGCTAGTTATTACTGATCATGGCTTCTCAGTGTCAGCTTGCCATACCCCGCCATGGCCCTTCAGGTCTCCAACTCAGATCTTTTCTGCAAGGCCTTTGTAGAGGCATCTTTTAACCATCGAGTCCCACTACAAAATTCATTTTATCATTTCCAAATGTAAGAAATAAGCCTAGGCTATGGGCCAAGCTTTCATATTTAATAATAAGTCTCCATGTCGTGGTTTGGGAGCTGGCAGGTGGGACAGAAAAATCCATCTACACTTTCCTGTAGTCAGTCTGATGGAGATAGTCCCTCAGCTGAGATTCCCTCTTTCCAGATGATGCTAGCCTGTGTCAAGTTGACAGAAGCTATCCAGTACAATCCTCATACTACGTGGCATCCCTTACCCATAAAAACAGCCTTGGCAAGGACCTTCATCCAAGCCGTGCCACTTATGAATCCTTACTTTCTATTATTTCCAGAGATGGCCAAAGTCCCATGTTCTGAGGATGTCCACACTTATTTCCTCCTGAATATATGTGTGTGTGTGTGTGTGTGTGTGTGTGTGTGTGTGTGTGTGTGTGTGTGTGGTTTTTTGCCCTAATTGTACCTGACAGTTTCTCATGTCCCTCTTTCTCTGAAGTTTTTTTCAGCCTTCTCCTGGCATTAGTTTTCCTTTTCCCTCCACTAATCTGCTATATTTACTACTATTCGGCCAAAGCAGTCAATCTCACTGACCTCCATTTTCCATTCTACTATTAGCAAACTTCCCACAACCACCTCTTTTTTCTCTGCATACCAGGAGCTAAGTGCTACTAAGGACAAGTGCCCAGGCACAAGACCCAGAATCCTACAAATTGTGGCACCTTTTCTGTCAGGTCCTTGACACCGCTCACTCGTCCCCCTCTTGATCCCCAGCGTCTCTGTCTCCTGCTTTCACAGAGACTATTTCAGAATGCATCCCCTCTCTTCTTGTCTCCCGCAGCATCCCCTGCTACTCTACTCATTATTAAAAAGAAACCCTAAGAAATAGAAGCCTTTCTGTGGGAAATCGTTTCATGCCCTATCACTAGCACATCGCAGCCTCTCCCTGGCTGTGATTCTGAAACCAAATAGTTCTCAAATTGCAGCTTTTTCTTTCTTTCCTAGGCGAGTCACTTCAAAGTTATACCCACACCAACTATCTGTCGAAGTTCAGCCTAGAGGAAAATGTAGCTGCTACCTGGGGTACATGGAGGTCTGGGTGCCGTATCCGGGGCTCCGATCAAGGCAAGACAGGGGCAAGTTAAATCAGAGCTCATTTTAGGAAAAATCAAAGTCACAGGACAAGTTCTCAGAGTCTGAAAGAATGGTCGGTGGTGGGATCAGAGTTGGGGCTGTCAGACGAGAGCTGGGTCACAGGAAATGGTGTCAAGGAAGCGAGGAGGAAGAAGGAACAAGGAAGAATGAATCGAGATGATCTCTTGGAACGTGCAGGTAATCCCATCTGACCCTTGAATGACTTATGCCAAAAAGAATATAGCTATAGACTGCCTTCAATGTGTGAGGGATGGAGGCCGTAAACCTCCTTTATGGGAGAGTACAGGTCTTCCAAAATGAAGTTGTTATACAGAAAAAGTATGTGTGTGTGTTGGGGGTAGAAACGCCCCCAGTTTCCATCTTCTTGCAGGTTTAATATAGTCTTTGCTGCCCTGCACTGAGCTGTCTGTGGCACCAAGATTCTGCAGTCTCATTCTGACTGCGAGAAATGGGGAGAAGAGGATTGAACCTGGTATTGTGATGGGCTGTCACCCAGAGCAAGTCTTAGCACACAGTAGGATGTCAGTCAACACTCTAGGATTGTCTGGAACACAGTTTATCCGCTTGCTGCTTTCTTCCACACAGGCAAGGCCGTCTTGGAACCTGGCTCTTTGAGCAGATGCTAAAGCCAGATGAGCGATCTCACCACTCCACATCCATCATGTCAGAATCATAGATCTCCTGTCCTGCCACCCCATCCCATGCCATTGGATGGTGGGCTTTGATAGGAAGAATTCTGAACTAGGAATTAAGCAACGATGTTCTGGTCCCTTCAGTATCATTGACTCATTGAGTAGAATTAGGAGGATCCCCTACCCGTGAGGCTCCAGTTACCTCTTGGGACAGTTGTATAATCCAAACTTCTGTCACTTTAACAAAAGACCTGAGATTATTAACTTATAAAAGGCAAGGTTTATTTACTTCTCACTTTTGGAGACTCCTTTCTTGATCGAGTGGTCCCATAGCTGCAGGCCTTTTATCACGGTGCCAGAAGACAATGATCTAAAGAGTGTGGTATACAAAATCACATACATCATAAGCCAGGAAGCAAGCAGAAAGGAAGAGGCAGGGATCAGTGTCCTACAATTCCCCCAAACCACCGGAGTACCCCAAGTGACCTAAGGACCTTCTCCTAAAGAGTCACAGCATCTCCTAATAACAACACTCTGAGAACCAAGCCTTTAACATGTGGACCTTTAGGGGACAGTCAACATCCAAACTAGAGTTGTAATTATCTTTTTTAATGAAGTTATTGCAAGATTAAATGAGCTAATAAATCAAAAGAGCTTTGCAGGTCATACAGTTCCTATACGTTGCATGAGGATAGAACTTTACTAGAAGTGATGGTTAATCTTTCATTTTAATTTATTTGGGGTAGGAGTATGGGGTGCTTTGTGGTGGAGGGGTAAACCTCTCTCTCTCCTTTCCTCCCCCCCCTCTCTCTGTGTGTGTGTGTGTGTGTGAGCGCGCGCGCGCGTGTGTATATACAGAGGTCAGAGGAGGATGTTAGTCTTTCTTCTCTAACTATTTCTGCTTTATTCTTTTGTAAAACGGTCTCTCACTAAACCTGGAGCTAGGTTGGCATAAGCAAGACTCCCCAATCCTATCTATGTCTCTCACCTAATACCAGGGCTATACCATGCAGTCACAGCCATGTTCTAAATGGGTGATGGGGATTCAAACTCAGGTCCTTGTGTTTGCACAGCAAGTGTTTTTCCTTCCCATTGGACCATCTCTCCAGTCACAGTGGGTATGATAGGTAATCAATAAAAGATGTTTTTATGCATATGGGTGTTTCATTTGCACTTACATCTGTATATCACATGCATGCCTAACAGGCCAGAAAAGAGTGTCAGATCCCCTGAACCACAGGATCTGTGATCCACGATGTGGATGCTGGGAACTAAAGTTGGGATCTCTACAAGAGCACCACTTAGCCATCTCTTCAGCCCCTTGATAGGCAATCTTGGCTATTAATGTGATTAGATCTGAAATCATTTAAGAGACACACCTTTGAACGAGTCTGTGAGCATTTCCAGGAAGGATTAACTGAATAGAAAGGAGTGTCCTTCACAGTGGACAGCATCTGCTGGCAGTGGCCTCGACATAAAGAGGTCCCCATGAAAAGAAGAAATGCTTACTTGGCTCGCTTCTCTTTTGTAAAAAGATATTTTTAATACTTTTATTATGTGTAGGCGTATATCTGTGATTGGGTATGCATAGCCTGGAGCTGGAGTTACAGACAATTCTGAGCCACCTGATGTGGGTGGTGGGAACTGAACTTGGGCTCTCTGGAGGAAGAGCTGCAAGTGCTCTTGGGACAGCCCTCCAGCCCACCTTCACTTCTTGCTGGCAAGTGTGTCTGTCCTGTTGCTGCTGCTGCTACCATCATCCTTTCCTGCCATCAGAACTCAGCCTGTGTGGCTCTCCAAGAATCCCCCAGGCCTTCAGCACCAGACCGGAACAGCCAAAGCACCCAGATACTGGGTTCTCAGCTTCTCCAGCATGCAGGCGTTCATTGCTGAACTACTCAGGCTTCTTGTGTAAGCCAATATAGTAACTCCCTTCGTCATATATGGTCATTCTATTAGTTCTGATCTCCAGGAAACCTGGCAAAAACCAAAGAAAAGCTCAGTGCTTCACCTCCTGCTGTTCTCTAGGGACCAGCTGTTCTTCCTTTTGTACACACCCATCCACCCCTCAAGCTTCAGAGACACCCTGTGATCAGAAGTCTCCAAATTGACTAACTGCTTTATCTATACTCCTCTCAAAGTAGACCACTATAAAAATTGCCATGGGTAGGGGCTTAGCCGCCCAAGGGAGGCAAATGCCCAGCACCAGCTTTTGCTGATCCCCTAAGACTGAAAGCAATACTTATGCTAACTACATCACCTTCTTGTTGTTGGACTTTATTCAACAGGGTGGCTATGCTTATGGTGCATCATTTTCTAGATTTAAATTTCTTAGTTACATTTAGCCAAAGATAGATAATTACTGTCCACCTCCTTGGTTTATAACATAAACTATTATATTAGTAATGTTCTCATGATATGACAAAAATAAAAAAACTAAAAAAAAGAAGAGTTTGCTTGGCTCATGGTTTGAAGGGACACACTGCATGGCGACAGGGAAAGCATGGCAGAGAAATCGTGAGGAGGTTGCTCATCTTCTTTCAATTCTCTTTCTCCTTTTTTTTTTTTTTTACTTAACCCTGCCCATGAAATAGTGCCACCTGCACTCAGGGTGAGTGCAGTTTCCCCTTACTTTGAACTCTCTGGAAACACCTTCATATTCACGATTAGAGCTATGTCTCCTAGGTGATTCTAAATCCACTCACGTTGACAATGAAGACTGACCATAACAGATATCCTTCTGGAGTATTATTCCTTGTATCTTCCCCCCTTGCACTGTGGGCCACAGATAATGTCTCTACTTTGAGCACTGCTGGGGCAACATCAAGGCAAAGAGAAGACATTGTGCTTTTTTGGTGGCTGAGGGGACAGATTTGAGTGCAGGGAACAGTTCTGAAGTTCATACACACATTAAGAAGTGTACACATACACAAACATATACCTGAACACACAAACATTAATATACACAAATATATCACTGCACACACAAGCATGAGCAATAAACACACATACATAAATCATATATATACATGCACATACACATATGAATCCACACACAAATGTACACACATACACGTGGAAACACAAAGTTCAGATAGATATACATAGATGCACATGCAAACATGCACAGGTATGCACACAAGCACATGTGTGCACACAAATAGATGTACACACAAGTATACACAGGAATACATTTAAGAAAATATGTATGCATATACATACATATACACAAGCAGAGCACATATGCACACATTCATGAAAATAATTATAATCTGGCAAATATATATAGACACACACACATATATGTTTACACTACTTAAACACATACACACGCACATATATGTGGACAAGCACACATCTAGATGCACTACAAACATATGCATACACACATTAATGCACATACATATGCAAATACATTCATACCCACATGAAAACACATACTCACACATTTATTCACAAGTATACAACACACACAGTGGACACAATCACTAGAACAACAGCACATGTGATCACACAGACACATTTGCACACCTAACTTCAAATACATGTAAGTTGAGGAGGCATGAACACACACACAGTCACATACACACTAATACACATATAAGCACACATGTATGCATGCATGCATTTACATGTGTGAGTATATGTATACATTAACACATTCAAACGTACTTGGGTAGATACACTAATAAAAACACTTGTACAAACACAAGCATTCACATTTGCACACATATGAACACCCAGCCACAATCCTTCATATGCATGACCACATGTGCACAGAGGCACACTCAAACACACATCTGCACATCTATTTATATTCCTACATACATATGTGAATCTGTGAACCTATACACATGAACATGTATATACATGATACATTTCTATATAAACACACACATTCACACACATATGCACACACATGCTCATGTACACATCTTTGAACCCACACATGAGTGTTAGAAAGAGACAGAAGCATGAACATGTGTCTCTACGTGGAAGAGTGTGTAGTCCTTGGTTCTAGAGGAACCAGAAGGGAATGAGAAGTAGGATGAGAATCCATTTTCTAGAAAGCTGGAATTCAGACCATGGAGTCAGGAAGCCAGGACCCAGGTAAAGCCCTTCTTGTTGTGTGTTCACTGGAAACACCAAAGGCTCTGCTCTTCTGGAAGCCAGCCCAATGAACCCTGGGTCCAGAACTCCATGGCAGAACTGGCAACTGCTCCAGTGCCCAGCGATAAAGACCTAGCTCACTCTCAGATGGCTTTGCCTCAAGCACGGTAGACAAAGGTAGGCTTCGCAGAGCTTCACGGCTCTCTAAATGCCCCTAGAGCTCTCCTTGTGCCTCCTCCAATCAGGACTTAATTCTAGTGCTAAAGGGAGTGAGGCGAGGTTGTGTTTTCTGCAGTCTCCTGGGCCTCTGACTTGGCAGAGCAAAAGCATGCCAATGCCTGCTTCAGCGGCATGCCCTTCCTGTATTCCCTCGTCCCACAAGGCCCAATCCTCAGGAAGCACAATGGGCTTTCTGCATTGCCTATGCTTCTCAGTGAAAAGCCGCGGTTTGTTGTTGTTTTGTTTTTAAGTCAGTGGCTCATGTGTGCCAGGCTGGCTTTGAACTCTCTGTGTGGCTGAGATCAACCTTGAACCCCTGACCCTCCTGTCCAAGTACTAGAATTACAGACATGCACCACCATGTCTGTTTATGCAGTGATGGGGACTGAGCCCATCTGTGCATGCTAGGCCCTGTGGTTGGCCAAGGCTGCTTTTGTACTCAGTGTGCAGAACAGCAAAGAGAGAGCAAAAATGAGCTGTAGTTTGCCAGCCGCTACCCTCAAACAGGAAAGGCCACCTCACGTGTTACACGGGAGGCAATGGAGGCTCAGAGAAGGGGAGGCGCTCACCCAAGGTCATATAGCCAGTCTCTTTTCCTCGCTCTAATAAGCTTTTCTCTCCACAATACTGTACTCAGTGCCAAACTATAGGCCACCCCGAAAGAAGAAAAACTAAAGAACCAATCTCAAAGCCTGAATCTCATCCATAGAACCCTCTGTGTTACAAGGCCCCGAGGAAATCCAGCGCCACCCTCCCCAAAGTTTGAAGTGAGGAGGCCCCCTCTTGAAAAATCAGTTAAAATGCCCTCCTTTATGCACATGCCAACTTTGACTTCAAAAAGACTTTATTCCCAAGGATAAACAACCCCATGTTTGTGTAATATAATTAAGTGAAGGCATCTTTAAATGTCATACTAGCTTGTGCCCATTTCAAATTGTTATGCATCAACAGAACTTAACGAGATAGCCAAGCCTTTGCCTTGCTGTGAGACTGAGATAAGCCACAGCACTGTGGGCCCTTTAATAGATTGCCAAAATAAAGCATTTTCTATGCAAATTATTCATGCAGTGGGACAGCTAATCGCTTGCCAAGAGCCCGCCCACCGCCTCTCTGCAATTAGTCCTGAAGTTGAAGGAGCTCCAAACTCCGCAGGCACACTCAGGGCCTCCTGCTCCTAAGCCGTGTTTTCAGGTTAACAGAAACTTTCTCTCCCCTGGTGATAGGACTTGGATGCTCCCACAATGGAGTCAGTCCAGGAAGGGGGTGTATCTGCAGAAGTAAGTGTCAGACAGAGAGCTGGCTGTAGAAGAAAGAGGGCAGTCCCTGGGTTCGTCCTCTCTCTGCCCCAATGTGGAGAGTACATACTAGGAAAGCAGTCTTGGGGGGTTGCTCAGTCAGGAAACATGAGGAGCTGAATCTGATACCCAGACCCTGCCATTAAACACAAACAAATAACAAAGCAGACAGGTGTGGAGGAATAGCACACTACGGTCCCTGTTTGGGGACCGAGGAGACTGGTGAGCTCCTGGGGCTCGCTGACCAGCCAATCAGTTTAGCCTATTTTGTAAGTTCCAAGCCAACAAGAAACCCTGTCTAAAACACACAAAAAGGTGTATTGTACCTGATGATGTCACCCAAAGCTGTCTTTTGGCCTACACACACACACACACACACACACACACACACACACACTGGTGTGCTCTAAGCCTTGGTATTCTTCACCATAAAAATAAAGTGGAATGGTCTCAGGTACCCCAAAAGAGCAATCTCAGCCCTCACCCTGCTCAAGGTAGAAGCCACGTGGGGCATATGGGAAACCAGGCACTCAGGGTCAGGGTAGGAATTTTGAAAACCTACAGCCTACTGTCAACCACCATTTTCACATTGATAACTGCTACCATTAGTTTAGGAAGACTGTGCTAGTCGAGTGCCCTCCCCAACCCAACGGCTATCTCTCACCCTCTCTCACTCAAGCCAGTCAGCGCTTGAGGGTGCCCTCTGCCTCTCTCAGATTTGACTCTTGAGAGTCTCAATGTGTCATTGCTATGGGGTTCTGTCACTAGTTCTCCCGCCTACACTTAGCCCATGAGCCTCCTGAAACAGAACCAAGACAGATTGGACTTGGGCAAAATAGCCTTGGGATGTCTTAACCCTGCACCAGCTTGTCCAGGGCAGTACCACAGCCTAGGATCATCCGTTCCCCCTGGAAAGAGAATATGATCACAACGCAAACCCACGTGGGAACAATGTTGATGCCCAGGTCCATGCCCAGTGAGATGAGCTAAACCCAAATTGTTCAAAGGAGTGGACTTGCTCAAGGAAGCAGAGCTAGTGTAAGGTGTGAGCAGGTGGGAGAGGAAGGAGGAGCTAGTCTCAGGTGTGAGCAGCTGGGAGAGGAAGGAGGAGCTAGTCTCAGGTGTGAGCAGGTGGGAGAGGAAGGAGCAGCTAGTCTCAGGTGTGAGCAGGTGGGAGAGGAAGGAGGAGCTAGTCTCAGGTGTGAGCAGGTGGGAGAGGAAGGAGGAGCTAGTCTCAGGTGTGAGCAGGTGGGAGAGGAAGGAGCAGCTAGTCTCAGGTGTGAGCAGGTGGGAGAGGAAGGAGCAGCTAGTCTCAGGTGTGAGCAGGTGGGAGAGGAAGGAGGAGCTATTCTCAGGTGTGAGCAGGTGGGAGAGGAAGGATGAAATACTTGGGTAGCCTAAGCAGCTTGAGTACTAAGTGCTCATTGGCTGGGATTCAGGCTTGGCTAACCCATGGTTTCTTACATAAATGTCGTACTTACTTAGCAGAAAGCTATGCTTCTCGTTAGAATTCATCATAGTGAAATGACAGTCATTGGGTCTAGAAGAGCAATGACTGATAGATATGGCTTTTGCTATTCTTTATCAGCTTGTGGATCACCCCAGAGTCCCAGGATAGCATAGTCTTAGGATCATTTGCTGGCTCCAGAACATCAGTTATTCTTCCCTAAGCCCTTTGCTGGTGATTCTGACCCCACACCCATCTGAGCAAGTGGCTGAGCCTGCCCCAAGGCTCTGGGAAGCTCTGGGAGTTCCTTTTAGAACTCCCACACAGCAGGAGGTGGTGACATCTGTTCCTAGAGGAGCCCATTGAGCCTGTGCTGTGGCTTCATATTGAGCAAGGGGCTAGTCAGATTGCCACACACATGTTGGATGTGCTTGTAGATGGAAAAGAGCTTCAGTAGCCCGACCCTCACATTCTGGGTTTAGCTAGTGTCATAGCTGCTGAACTCCAGGGCCAACAGTTTTGATTGTTTTGAGATTCACGGCCCTGCCAGGTCTCATGATCAACATACCATTTTCTTAAACAAAGGTGTGCTTTGCTTGCACTGGCTTCGCTCCGCTAACTTCCCACATCTCCAAAGACTGGGTCCTGCCACCTGTTGATGCCCAGACTCCCTTGCACTTGGCCATGGCTCTAGGAGGATTATTCTTTCATCGAGATCTGCAGGATCCTTTTTGAACAGAGATTAGGATCATTGAGGGTGAGCTGGGCTAGTTTTGCCTGGTGTTTGTTCTTTACTTCATTATCTTCTTGTCCTTGTTACTTGAGTGGCTCCCACACAGTGTCTGGAAGAAGGTGGGGTGTTGTCAGAGTGGGCTCTCCTACCTGCCTCATATTAGGCTACCTTCAGGTTATTAGGCTTTCTTATTGATATGCGGAGACAGGAACAAGCTGGTCCCCTAGTACAGGCAGCTCCAGACATGTGGATTTTAGGGAAAGGAGGACAAGGAGAAGGGAGAGGTGTGGGACCGCAAGCCCTCTCAGGCCTGAAGGTATACTGATGGAGAACAGGCAAGCAGGGTGAAGGGAAAGATGGGGTGCAGTGGGAATGTGGAGCACTGCAGAAACCTTGCCCACTTAGAAAGTAAAGCAGTTGAAGCCTAACTATGATGGTCAGCTTTGGTCGTCAACTTGACAAGAGGGGAAATCAGCCTAGGAGATCAACCTCTGGACTTGTCTATAAGAGCTTTAGTTGGGTTAACAGAGGTGGGGAGATGCACCCTAAATGTAGGTGCATTATCCCATGGACTGGGGTCCCCAGTTGAATAAACTGGAGAAAGTCAGCTGAAAACCTTCTTTCATCTCTATTTTCTGGTTGTAGACCCCATGCGACCAAATGTGCCACACTGCTGCGGTCTTGCCTTCCCTTTGATGGCGGACTATGCCATCAAGTGTGAGTCGGAACACACCCTTCCTTAAGTTGCTTCTTGTCTAGTATTTGCTCACAGCAACAAAAAAATACCTGGTACCCTGACGCTGTGCTTTGAGTCCTTGTAAGACGTAAGATCCCTCTCTGTCACTGACTTCCTCTACTTCCTTCTCCTCTCTTTCTGATTGCATGGTCCATCCCATGAAAGAGATGTACTGAGATCCAGCCTGCTCAAAGCATCTGGGGGCTAGCCTTGGAACCCCTTCCCGTAGGAAACATATTCTATGGAATTGCATTCTAGCTCTCAGTGGATTCCTGAAGTCCTATATGTCCATAGCTTGTCAACGCTCTTGGTCACTTGCAGCCTTCTCTCACAGTGAATAGGATTCCCACGAGTATGACCATGACAGTGATTGATGCCTCTTTGCTAGTCACCCTGATTCTCTCAGGACTGAGGAAGAGACTCTCACAAAGCAGGAAGGAGTGTATCTAATCCCCTCACGCCCAAATGATCCTGAGACATAGTCAGAGATTTGAACTGTGATCTTTTCAACCACTTCCCAAACTCCAGCCTGAGAATTTTCCAGCAAGCTAGATAAATACAGACTCTCAGGCTTTTACTCCCCAGGCTTCAATTCAAGTTGCTGATGTTTCTCTGGAACTTTCAGGCAATGGTGGCTGAAAGTTCATGGGTCATACTTGGTGTAGTAAGGGTCTGATCCAACCCCTCCATTTCCCGAGAGAAAGACGGAAAAGATTACAAAGCAAAGCAAGGTGGCCTTCTACCCAAGCATCTACCTACCCAAGTCACTTTAGAAGGAAAATAAAAGTCAGGCCAAACCCAGCAGGCCATGAAGCTGCATGTCGGGCCTCTGGCCTGGCCCAGATGGTTGGGACACGAAGAATGTTAGCCACTGTCATTGGCTGGTCCCCCGTTGACAGGTTGTCATTGACAGCAGAAACTTGGCCAATGGCAATCAATCAGGGGGTCCCGCGCTGCCTTAAATACCAGCAGAGCAAACAGCCTCAGACAAAGCTGAGCCATATATCAATTACCAAGAGGCTGCATGCTCCTCTGGGTGGAGGCAGTTGGAGTGAGCGGCCAGGGCTGCTGCCCCAGCTGATAAGGGCCCGCATTGTTTGGGGACAGCTGGCGGTCCGATAAGGGCCTGCAAGCCCGAGATAATGGCAGTGGGCAGACGCCTCACGGCAGTTTAGAATTTCTTGGGTCTCCAAGAAAGGTTCTATTAAGCCCACTGACCCCAATTGAATATTAATTAGCTAATTAACGGATTTATTGTTCCACGCCATTTCTGGAGAGGCCATTTTTTTTCAAGTGCCATTATTTTTGTAAATGATTTTTCGCATTGTGCATAATTGAATCTTCGCAGCTGCCAGCATCTTCTGCATGATTTGGCAAAAAAAAAAAAAAAGAAGCAGAAGCACTTAGGGTTTTTTCTTCTCCCCCCCCCCCCCCCCAGAACAAATGTTTTCAGCCCCTCCTGCTCCTGCCGGAGGAGGGGGAGCCGGAGACCTCTCTCTGTTTCACAGGTTTGTTTTCTAAGCTCAACTGCAGAGTCGCTACTCCTTTTTCCTGCCTTTTGTAGGCAGCTGAGGGCTGAGGCACTCCGGGCAATCTTGTAGCAGCCCTTTGTCTAGCTGTCTTGAAACTGGCCAGACTTAGCATTGCACAGCCTAAACTCCTCAAAAGCATTGTGTTTTCTATGAGAGGGTAGAGAGAGGGGGAACAAGGCAGGAACTGGCCCCACCTAGAGCCCTCAAGGGGGCTGGCCAGTTCTGAATTGCCAGAGGAAATGCTCTGTTAGCAAGCAACTCTTGCAGGGCTCAGTCTGGGAGTCTGGTCCTATTTATCTAAACCTTCACTACTGGAACCAGTCTTGGTTCTCTCTGCTCTGGGGGAGGGGCCAAGGACCCCATGCCTCTCTGTTGCTCTTTAATAAGTCTTTGCTCCAAATTTCACACCAGGGTTGCCTGACTCCCTGGAGCTGGCATTTGACCACAATAAGTTGACCCAGTTGGTCCCATAGGCAAATGGCTGATTGCATGGATCCCATCCCTCATCAGAGGGTCTGGAGTGGGAGGGGTATGCTGGGGTGGGGCTGGGGTGGGTAGCTTGGCAATATTGTCAGGCAGCATTGGGGAGCCCTGTTGGACCTCTTGTCCCTTTCTGAATGGGTAATGAAGCCAGGGGCAGGCAGAGGCTCCAGGAATATTAGTTAGGGCCCCCTGGTGGGAGGGTCTATAGAAGGCGTGTGCCCAGGCTCTGCCCCTGGCCACCAGGGGCTGCAAAGCTTTATTGGGATTTTTTATTAAGCCACCTCTTCCTGGCCCCATTTTGGTCCCTCTCCTGCTGTCTGTGCTCGGAAAAAGGAATTCGGGGTGGGGGCTGCTTTTCTGCATGGAGACATGAGTTGGGTCCTCTACTACAGACATTGGCTGGAACCCCCTCAACTCCACCTTTCCTATACCACAAATAGACCAACAAACTGTCATGGATACCCCTTCCAGGAGCAAAAGGTATAGAGGGGACCAGGTAAGGCAATGCCTTTGTTAATTAGCTATATTTCTCTCTTTCACAATGTGTGAGTACTTCAAAAACATTGTTTTGTGCATAACTACTATTTTATCTGTTAATCTATAATTTTTAAAGTTGTAGAAAGTACATCAAATATGTTGCTCAGAATGAGTGGTGGCCCTTGGAGATAGAGGCCAGGGTCATCCAGTCTCTACTTAATAAACACCTTAAGGAATGAGATGGCTCCTAACAAGTATCTTGAAGACCTTTATGCAAAGCTTACACGGTCCTTTCTCTAATCCCTGGTCTCCTTGTGATGTCATTCTGCTAATAATAAAATAACAATAACAGTACATAGGATAGTGTTAACTTTGGGTCTATTGTATGCCACGCATTGCATTAGGCACTTTTGATCTGTTACCTCCCTTAGTCTTCTTATTGTCTCTGTGAGGTAGGGATACTCTCTTGAAGTAAGCAATGTAAAGCCATAGCAGCCCCTCCAGAGCCTGCCGGGTGCTGGAGCACCTGCTTTAGGCTACTCTGCTTCTTGGTGGAAAACCCTGGGCCATGGCTGCATTCTAACAGGGAGCTGCAGCTCCGATGCAGTGGAGGGACCTCGGGTGGCGCCTTTGCTGGCCTGGACCTTCCCAGAGGCTTGAGGTGACCTATCCAGGAGAGCAGAGGGAACCCACAGCCACCGACAGTTTATACCCATATTCTGGGTCAGCAATATGGTTCTTGGCAAGAGGTTCATTCCCGTCTAAAACACTCATATCCCCCATTATTCAGACTTGCTATTTATAAAAGAAGCCCCCCCAAATCCCCTTTGCAAACTGTCAAAATTGCTGTCCTTTTTCTCACAGAAGATGCCCCATTATTTTGACATTTGGGGAAACTGACATTACTCTCAATTCATTTCCCACCAAGCCCCAAATGCTCTGCTAGAGGACTTAAAAGATAACCATGGCTCATACAATTTGGTAAAAGTCATCTGTTCAATATGAACAACTTTCCCAATTTTATTCTCTGGGGTGGGAGCTGTCTGAGGAGTGAAGAGTGGTTGAAATCCCTGGTATGTAATCTGGATTTCTAAACAGAGAAAAATAGACTTAGGGAACACTGGTTGAATGGGAACACCTGCCCTCTGACACCCCCAAGAGGGTTGAAGTAGGAGTTTTGATGGATATAGACAAAAAAGTAACCAAGGTGGCCATGGGGGTGGATTAATAGAATCCCAGTATGTAAGAGGTGGAAGCAAGAGAATCAGGAGTTCAAGGGCATGCTTGGCAACATAACTAGTTTAAGGCCAGTTTGGGCTATAAGGGACTTGGTCTCAATAACCCCTCCCTTCCAAAAAAAAAAGAGTGCTACAGCTTGCAGTCCCAGCACTCAAGAAACCAAGGCAGGGGGGTTGCAAGTTCAAGGCCTGGCTAGAATACTTAGCAAGTTCTGGACTTGCCTAAGTTATAAGACGAACCCTTACCTAAAATTTTATTTTTGAAAAACAAAACACAAAAATGCCCATCAAGGGCTCATGAAGAGCAAATAATGCAATGCCCACTCCTTACTTGGATGATAGTAGTGGTGTCTCCAAGGCTGCTGTCTACTCTGTCTCCACCCCTGATTCCCTCTGAGTGGCCCTTGATGTCATCCACGAATGATCTCTCAAAGAGCGCAGATCCAGTCATGTCCTTGTTCTGTTAAAAAAGCTTTGCCATTTCCCTGTGGTCTTGTGGGTAAAGGTTTCTCTAGCCTGAAATGAGAGCCCTGTTATCAGCCTTGCAGGTCACCTCCAGGGCCTCTGGGATGCAGGCATGGCAAGCTATGGGCCCCACTCTCTCCCATCTCTTTGTCTCTACCGCCTGCCTCACGCTCATCCGCCCATGTCTGAGATCTCAGAAACTTTCTTCTTCTGGAATTCTGGTCCCCTCCATGCAGCCTTCTTGCTGCGGCCTCTGTTCTGAGCACAATGAGTTATGACATTTCCATGGGCTGGCTCCTGACTCTTTTCTTTGTGATGGTTTTTGAGGAAAGGGCCTTGGCTTCATTTATCTTCTGCATCTCTCTTAACCTGTGTTAGACATTGATTAGATAAAAGGGTAGGTGGAAGGCAGGATGGAGGGATGGGTAGCAGTGGGGGATGAATTAAATCACCTCACTTCTCTCTCCTCACAATACTCCTCTTGGAGCTGCTTTCCCATTTTACAGGAGAAAGGTACCACAAATTGCCATGTAGGTAGGTGATGCCCAGGAGAGAATAGACATCAGCTCTTTGGCTTCTTGGGATAGAGAATTCTGGTACATTAGATGTTGTCGTGGTTCAAAACTGAAGCATTCCTTAGAGACTCACGTTTTGGGTAGTTGTTTCCCTGATGGAACTGTCTGAGGCTGTGAAGCCTTTAGACTGTGGGACCCATGTGGTGGAAGTAGATTATTAGGGGTGGACATTTGAAGGCCATCGATGTCTCGCCTCTAGTTCCTGACTGTGTGAACAGCCACGAGTTCTTAGTTCTACGCATTTGCTGCCAGGATGGACTGAAACCATGAACTGAAATAAATACTTCCTCCTTCCAGCTTTGTCCCAACAGACATGGTGATTATGGTGACACAGAAGTGACCAACCCAGGTGTGGACCATTAGCACAGTGAGAGTGGGGAATGGAGAGTGGGTCATGAAAATTCTGAGGAAGGGCTAGCGCTTGTGACAGAAAATACCTAAGGATGTAAATACTAAGCTGCTCCTTGCAGACACAGCAGCTGGAGACACGAGGGAATCTGCAGTCTTGACTGGATAAAATAGAAGGTAGGTCACTGAGAAGTGGGGTGTGCTTAGACCAAACAAGGGGCAGGAGTTGTGGAGATCTAGACGTCACCCAGATGGGGTCAGGAGCCTGTAATATACATCTATTGGGATACTCTGAAATGGGTACTTCTTCCTCTACATTGAGCTTTTCTGGCTTGCATACATCAAAAGGAAAAGCTTGAATGTAGGCAAAACTGAAAGTCCAGAAGGGGACTTAGATTATAGCGCCTCACTCTTTGAAATGTCTCTGCAGCTGGGGGTCAGTGGGGACAAAACCAGCTGTGGAATATAGAGTCTGGTTCCTACTTGGCACACTGGGAAGGCTTTGGCATCTCCAACAGAGCAGGTAACACCACTTTCCCATATAATACCACTGCCCTCCATACAGAGCTCACTGAGGAGCTAAACTAATGTGTATATTACACCGTGAGGCTGGGAGGAAAGCATGGAGGGACAGTTCATACCACATGTGACGGCAAAGGAAAGGCTTCTGACAGATGCCAGGAGAAGAACCTTAGGAACTGCATCTCCCAGGCCTCAATAAATACAGGAAAGCAGCGCCAGATGGAGTTTTAAGCCTAAGTTAGAAACCCTAATTCAAAGAACAAATGTTAGGAAATAAACACATTTAGACTGAAATTAAGAGAGAGGACTGGGCATGCTGCTGAGTTGATAGAGTGTTTGTGGATCGTGCATAAAGTCCTGGGTCTCAATCCCACTGCTGCACAAACCTTGTGGCGGCACACACCTTTTTGTTTTGTTTTGTTTTCGAGATAGGGTGTCTCTGTTGCTCTGGGACCTGTCCTGGAATTCACTCTGTAGACCAGGTTGGCCTCAAACTCACAGAACTACCTCTGTGGTATAGGAGGTCCTTCTGTATTTGTATTGCTTTCATTGGTTGAATAAAGAAACTGCATTGGCCTTTTGATAGGGAAGAATTTAGATAGGTGGAGTAGACCGAACAGAATTCTGGGAAGAAGGGCAGTGTGTTGGAAGCCATGGTTCTGCCTGAGACAGATGCTGGTTAAACTCATGCCATTAAGCCACAGTTATGTGGCAATACACAGATTATTAAAAATGGGTTAAATCAAGATGTGAGAGTTAGCCACATGCTTGTGGGCCAAGCAGTAGTTTAATTAATACAATTTCTGTGTGGTTATTTCAGGGGTTAAGCTAGCCGGGCGGCGGGATGTGGCCACCTCTGCCTCCCGAATACTGAGCTTAAAGGTGTGCACCACCACCATCTGGTCATCACACAGTTCTAGTCCCAGTACTTTGGAGGTAGAGGCAAGAGGACCAGAAACTCAAGGTCATCCTCGGCTACATAGTGAGTTTGAGATCAGTCTTATTTATTAATTTGGTGTTTTGAAACTACTTCCTCTGAATTGAAACATTCCCTCCTGGGTTCAGGAGGGAACCTCATTAATACTGAGGAACCTAACCAAGATTACAAGACCCAGGAAGCTGAGAAAGCCAAACGCTTCCCAAGGTTATAAAAATGGTAGACAATTTCTGGAAAGAGGAAACTGGTACAGCTGCCCCTCAGCTGCATAAGGAGCTGCAGGAATGCAACTTTTATCAGACATCATTCATGATGGGGTTTGCTTTTCAATGATGCAGCTCCATTTAAGTTACTTCTGTTCCTGTAAAGAACCCCAATAAATCATTAGTTTTCCAAGCTAGACTCCTGTGGAATAATTTCTTTGGTCTGTCATCAGTGTCCCATCTAGGGCACTCTCTGTAATTTTCACATCTCCCTAGGAAAAGATAATAACTCTATTCATTTTCTAATGTATTGTTTGTTTGTTTGTTTGTTTGTTGTACCTTTCTGGTTCTAAATAGGGAACCATCTGCTCTTGAGCCTAAAGACTTGTCTAGGAAAATCCAGCACCCTGGAGAGTTCCATGGAGACTAGCCACCCCAGCCCCAGCCTTGACTGACTTCCCCTGGGCTGCAACAAAGTTTTAAGTTCTGGTCTGGGCTCAGGAGCTTTTACTGCAAGTTGCAGAGGTGCTGGTGTCCCCTCACCACGCAGATGTTCCCCCTCCTCCTTGACACCACTCCATCCAGCTTGATCCCATCTTGTCTGTTCTATCTAGCCTTTGCTTTTGGGGATTCAATAGGATGCTGTGGTGTAGTGGGTCTTCAAAATCCAGCCAAGACAGGGGAGAGCCTCTGCTATTGCCCAGGAAGAATCTATGGGGAACCAGTTCCTGAGGTGGGGTTGGGCAGAGGGTGAGAGCAAGGCTCCTCCTCGAATGGGAAACGTTTAGTAATTAGCCTTAATGAGGAGGAAAGGGTGGCCCATTTCATTGCAGGAAAATGGGATTTTTAAATCATTTCAAGGGCTGTGTCAGTTCTAAATGGCCTGTAGCTGGGCCTCTGAGGGGTGGTAATTAGCTCTCTTGTCTCTAATGAAAGCAGAGGGGCAGAGGAGGGGGGGTCACATAATGAACACAAGGATTATTTCCCACATAGGCCCTAAGTAAGAAGACAGGTGCAGGGAAGGCTGGGGCTGTAGGAGCCCTAGACAGCCAGCCTTTGAGGACTGGGAGCAGCGGTTTCAGGGTACTCACCCCTACTATCCTTTATACAAAGACAGCCTCACTCCTTCACTCTGACCGTGTAGAAGACGGTCTGAAGTCCCCAAACAAGAAGTGAACGATCTACTGTCACCTTAACAGGGATTTGGAAACCCGCAGCCCTGGGTGAAACCCAAGCTGAAGCAAGATGGGAGGTCCATAGGAGCCAGCCAGCAGACCCCTCCTCTAAGGGGCGCTGTCAGTAGCAACAGGCAGAACCCTGTGGACACCCCTCCTCCTCAGCCCCACCTGTGAGTCACAGCTAAGGGGAGCTCAGCAGCCCCAAGCTAGTTTTGTTCCAGGAGGTACAGAATGAGTGCCAAGGCTTAGCCTTGGCTCACAGCCCCTCCCCATCACAGCAAACTGGGCAGGTTAAGAAGGGCCAGAGGGAAAGAACGCAGGACTCATCCTGCCAGCTCCCCATGTCCTGTGGTCCTTTGGGCATTGCTAATTCCTGCTTTTATAGCAAACTGTCTTTTTCCCTAGAAAACTAGTCATGCAGAATATAGAGAAATCCACTTTCTGGATGCATCTTCTGCTCAGGGTAGTAATTTTAAGTGTTCAGAACAATCTCACCAGGAACCCAAGAGAATCTCCAGAAACCATAGATCCAGCCAATGTGTCCCTAGCTGGAACTGGGGGATGGGGGATGGCAGCCAAGAACCCAAACCCAGTTATTTATTTGTGTTTTACTAATCTGGAAAGCAGAGGGAAGGGTGCACTGAGGAGGTGTCAGGGCTACATGGAGTAGCCTGTCCTCCTTCCTCTGTGTCCAGGCAGAGTCTTAGACTGGAACACAAGGCATGGCAGGCAGGAGGCAGAGGCCCAGGGCAGCAGGATAAGGACACCAAGTTCTCAAGCTAGATGGATCCAGTGTGTACTTGCCAATCATTTCTTTGGACCTCAGTGTCCCCAGAGTGAGCCCTTTGGGTAAGGATGTCTCTATGGGTGAGTGAGCAGAGGCCACTCTAGTCTATCTATCTATCTGTCTGTCTGTCTGTCTGTCTGCCTGCCTGCCTGCCTGCCTATCTATCTATCTATCTATCTATCTATCTATCTATCTATCTATCTATCTATCTATCATCTATCTATCTTTTCTATCCACCTATTCATCCTCCATCTATATGTCTATCCATCTTTCTATCTTACCTACCTATCTTATCTAAATATCCATCTTTCCATTTGTCTATCTATCTATCTATCTATCTATCTATCTATCTATCTATCTATCCATCATCCATCTATATGTCTGTCCATCTGTCTATCTTACCTACCTATCTTATCTAAATATCCATCTTTCCATTTGTCCATCCATCCTTCTATCTATCTATCTATCTATCTATCTATCTATCTATCTATCTATCATCTATCCACCCATCCATCCATCTCTGTGTGTGTGCATGCTACAGTGTGCTTGTGGAGGTAAGACGACAACATTTGGGAGCTGGTCCTCTCCATCTGGGTGTCAGGGATAGAACTGAGGTCATCTGGCTTAATGCCAGATACCTTTACTCACTGAGCCATATTGCCCATCCTAAGGCCTAAATAAGCTTCACTCTGCTGCTCTATGACTTGGACTATTTCCTGTCCCTCCCCCAACCTCTACACTATTGCTTTGCACTTAGTACTTTTACTTCTCAGCTCTTAGCACCAAACCTAGATTCTTGTCAGTTGATTGACTAATGACTGAAGAACGTTGCATTGGGGCCTGCCTCCCTGATAGGCTCCAAGCCGGGGACTAGATGAGGAGCCTGCCCTGGTTATCCTATCTTGCATCCAATGCAGGTCAGGCAGAGCTGACTTGCTTAGCTAAGACATGCACTGAAAGACAAATATGTCAGGCCCTGTCTTCAGCCAAGAACCATTCTGTGTGCATCCCCATGGGTATGAAGGCCAGAGGACAACATTCGGCATCATTCCTTAGGAGTCATCCACTCTACATTTTGAGACATGGTCTCTCATTGGCCTGGAACTTGTCAAGTAGGCTAGACTGACTGGCTAGACGGCCTCAGGGATCCACCTGCCTCTGTTGCCCCAGTGTTGGGATTACAAGATATAGTGCAGGCTCGCTTTTTAATATGCTTCTGAGAATCATATACAGGTCCTCTTCTTGCAAGGCAAGCATTTAACCAACTGAGCACCTTCCCATGGCAGCCAGGGCTATGCTTCTAACTGAAGTAAAACTTACTTTTGGATTCCCAGATACTCCTACTGGCCAGATCTTTGCCTCTGAGATTTTAATCTCTGAAAAACTTGCATGGAATAGAGAGTCTGATGAGGCCTGAGTTCAAATCCAGATTGCATAACCCACAAAGTTCCTAGGGGCTCATTGTTGGGTTTTTGTTTGTTTTTGTTTTTTAACTTCCAAACTGCAAAAAGGCTGAAATGGGTCGGGTTTAATCTTATCTGTGAAAGCCTGCTTGCTAGTGTGGGATGAACTTCCTCTGGTCCCCACTGCTCCCTAGTACAGTGTTCCCTCCAGAGAGCAGGAAGGTACCAGGGACAGCCTGCGATGATGAGGCCAAGATTGTGGAAGTGAGCCAGGCCTTTGCACAAGAGGGGCCCAGAAACTGTCCTGGAGGTAGACCCAGGCCAGACCAGAGGACATGGTACAGTTACAGAACATAAAAGGTCCTACCAAGCGCTTGTCTGGGCTGACCATCATGTCTGAAGCCGGAATGTTGTCTAAATCTTAGGAGAACTTTGAAAAATAGGTATTGTCAATATTCTTCTTTCAAGAAAAGACTTTAAGGGGCTGGAGAGATGGCTCAGTGGTTAAGAGCATTGCCTGCTCTCCAAAGGTCCTGAGTTCAATTCCCAGCAACCACATGGTGGCTCACAACCATCTGTAATGAGGTCTGGTGCCCTCTTCTGGCCTGCAGACATACACACAGACAGAATATTGTATACATAATAAATAAATAAACATTTAAAAAAAAAAAAAGAAAAGACTTTAAGCTGAGACTCAGGTAGCCACCCCAGACCGCGCAGCAGCCAGGTGGGGAAGTTCCGGTTCTAACCGTGCCACCAGCCTGGCTTCTGAGTCAGCATTTCAGTCCTGTCACACTGCCCTTCTATCAGGCTCGTCCCAGAAATCAGAAAACTTCCTTCTGGACCCTCCCCATCCCTGCTCTATCCATCTTCTTACTTCTTTCTTCCCCACCTCACAGTCTTCTCCTTCCCCAGCCCCTCTTTTGTGTTTATGAGGCATAGTCTCGTGCATCCCAGGCTAGCCTGACCTCACTATGTAGCTGAGAATGACAATGAACTTTGGACCCTTCTGCCTCTATTCCCTAAGTGCTGGCATGTCAGGTGTGCGCCACCACGCTAAGCACCATCTTTGTTCTGATCCCTGTGTCCTGTTTGTGTCTGGCCTCAGATCTCACCTATGCCATGGGCTGGCAGATGAGCACAGAAGTTGAGACAGGAGAAGGAGAGGAGCCTTGAGATTCTGAATCTTCCATAGGAATTTTTATGCTCACCAAAATACAGTGGGGAGACCCACTACATCAGGAGGTATGACCCACAGCCTGCCTTAGTCCCTAACAAGCATCTTATGCCTCTGGGAGACAAAATATAACAAAACCTGGAAATTCCAGTCCCTCACCAGAGACCCATTACAGAGCAGACTTAGGCCAGAACCTGTCACTAACATTCAGGCAAGACCATCTGGATCACATCCTTTCTGGAATCAGTCTGTGTGCCAAAGATGGAAGGGACAAGGAAAGGACTATCCCCATCACAAATGACCACAGCCAGCCAAAGGGACCCAGACTCTCAAGCCAAGCCCAGGCTCGGGGGGGGGGGGGATAATTGGGTAGTTGCTTTTGCTGGACTCAGAACCCATGATCTCAAAGAAGCAGACTCTGGATAGCATCCATTGGAAGCAGTGGGTAGGTACACAGCCTAGGGGGGTGGGTGGTCTGAAAAGAGGGGAGGTGGGTGTTCTGAGGAAGCTCAGCTCACCCAGGGCTTCCACCAGCTCTCAAGGAGGAGTGGTGCCAAGAACAAAGGCCACCTGGGGGAGACAAACTGAATGCAAGCCTGTTTGATACAGCCTCCTCACCCCCGCCGGGAATAAGAGTCACAGCCATCTTAAGTTCACAAATAAGACATTCACCTTTGCAGGGCAAGTTCCAGACCTAGGACATTAGCCTAGTGAGACCTGTAGGCACCAGGCTTTTAGAGACAATTAGTATTTCCTTTGTTAGTCAACAATCACAGACCCTCAGTATTTACTTATCAGCTAGGGATGTCTCCAGGCCTGAATTCCAGCAGACCTGACACATCTCCCCTCAGCCTTGCCCATTTGCTATATAACAGCTTCTGAAAAATAATAAAGCATGGTTTGATCAGAAAAAAAAAGAGTTTAAAGACTGATTTCTTTTCTGAGTGCCTGTCTCCCTTCTCCCCGAGCCTGCAGAGAGTAGGGACCAGACCTTCCTCTATAGCTGTGGTCAGCAACTGCCTTCTTGCTGGGTCTGACTCAAACCCTGGAGTGTCAAGAAGGTGGAACCCAGGTACAAAGAGCTTCATCAAGGGTCATCCCAAGCTCCAAGAAGGGGATACAGGCTGCCGAAGGGGCAGAAATAGCCTGACATGAAGCCTGCTATTTTAACACTGTACTCAGCTAGGAGTCCAAGAGAATCTAACTGTGATAGCAGAGGCCAAGAGTGCTACAAAGCTGAAGACAAATCCATGGGAGGAATGGGCTGGCTTCTGGTGGGTGACAAAAATCATGTAAAGAGCTCAAAAAATAATCTACTTTAGTGCTACCAACAGTCTGAAAAGTGGGACAATCCTCTGTCTTCCTGCCCCAGGGACAAGAAACTAAGACCCTAGATGGGCTAAAACGTGAATACCCGCCCCCAATCTCATGCAAAGATAAAGACTGACTGTGCTTTCTGAGTAAGGTCATTCTTTTCTGGTTTTATGAGTGTGTGTGTGTGTGTCTGTGTGTGTCTGTGTCTGTGTGTGTCTCTGTGTGTGTGTTTCATATGATTATTCTCTCATGATAAACCAAGATTGACCAAATAATTTTTTCTGAACCCACCTATCTTCATATCAGCTCATCTGTATTCATTCATTTTCAGGAAATTCAAGTTTTAAAGGTAAAAGATAGCTAAATATTGACTCACCAGCACCATTTTCTCTGAGGATGATCAACAGTTGCAGCCAGGAAGCATCTTTCCTGGGCCTGCCCTCACTTGGTAGTTCTGGGGATCATTCGGTGTCTGATTTAGTTAGCCTGGCCATGAATGGTCTCTGGTGGCAGAAGTCAAGAAAAGCAATCATCTCTTCATAGAGATGAGCTCCCCCAGACAGGAATGTCATGTATGAAAGGTTACCATGGTCAGGAGAGAGACTCATGTGAGATTCCATGCCAGGCAGCATCAAGATTGGAGTCACGGTCCTTCCTGAGCCCTTCCCTGGGGTTGATCTGCAGGTGAAGGACTGGGGACAAGAACAGTCTCCATCATGCATGAGGCCCAGGAGCCCTGAGGTATTATTTCTGATACTAGACCACCAAGGAAGACAGGGAGGGGAGATGGAGGCCCGCCTCCACACCTGGGGCTGGCTAAGGAAAGGTTTTAAATGTAGTGCATAGTTCAAGTGCCACCTGTCCTAGGCGAGACCTGATGCAGCCCCCAATGGCTATTCTCAGCGCTCTCTGTCCCTGAACCTCAATCATCTGTGGGTTGCAGTCCCAAGGGAACCAAAGTAGGACAACTCATACCCTGCACTTAACTAACTCCCCTAGCAGTGGCTGGGGTGAGGGAGGCAAGGCTTTTCCTAAGTCACCCCAGAGAGCACAAATCCCCTCCAGATACATAACCCCTAGTGCTGCCCTGTCTCAGTTGCCCCGTGAAAGAGTGCTTGGTCTTGGTTACCTCCTCTCTCCTAGTGGCTTCCCATGGCTAAGGCCAGGCCTGCAGAGTTTGCTTTCAGAGCATCCGTGGGCTGGTGGGGGCTTCCTGGTGAGGTGCATCCAACTCAGGCCCTCGCAGTGCCCAGCATGGTGAGGCCAGCTCATGCCAGGCAGCACAGCCTTCACAGTGTAGATCTGAGTCTCCTGGCTCACCTAGGAACCAGATCATTCTTCCTTCCTGGGCAAGGTGGTAAGAAAGCAATACATTGGGTCCGTGACAGTGAGCTTGGAACACACAGAGCTGGGAGAGCCCCACCCCATAAGCTCTGAGGGTGGACAGAACAGGTCTGGGGCTTCTGAGAAGGCCAACTCCTCTACTGGGGGCTTTCAAACGCCACCTGTCTGATTTGGAGTCTATCTTATTGTGAGTGAATTAATTGTTGTGCAACCTCGAGTGGTGAGACAAGTTAATTACATAATTACCGCAGAATGACATGTTATTTCATGGCTGCAATATGGTAACTCTGTTGGAAACAATTGTAATTGCCCAGAAACGGCATTCGAGTGGCTCCGTTATCTCTCCAGAACCATGTAATTAACTTGTGTTACAACTTTATCTACAGCAAACTCTGAAGTTAGGAGTCAGGCCTTTGGGGCAGGCACCCTGGACCTTATGGGTCCACAGAGGGCCTGGTGTAGAGAACTGTGCTACAGTCCAGGGAAGTGATCTGCTTTTTTTCAAGTTGAGGGAGAAAACTGCTCACCGTAGACTCTAATTCCCCCATCTCTGCACTTACTCAACCTCCTTCCCGGCCCACTATCGATGGCGCAGTCAGCATCCAACCCAGCCACACCTAACACACGTCACATACACCAACACCCCCTGGCGCGTGCTCCCTTTCTCTCTCCTCACACATGCATGGGCATAGCTCCTTCACAGAGAATTCCTACCCTGTGATCTCTGGTTCTAACCATTCCTTCCTTTGGCCACAAAACCAGGCCTCAGAGAAGCAGCTGACAGCCTTATCTCCACACTTCAGACCAGAGGAGTGGGGCTGATGCAGAGCTATGGAAGGGGCAGCCAGAGCCGAAGGCCACAGCCAGGCTCCTCCAATCCTGGTTTCTAGGCTATGGCCAGGTAGAAAACAGGCCCCGAGGAAGAGAAGCAAAGGACTGGGTGGAGAGCCTCTCCATACAGCCTGCCCTGGCCAGACTTCTTACTGCTATCCATCGTCTGCTCTGCTCCCTTCCAGGCCCTGTGCCCAGCACTGTGGCATTATCCCTGCTACTCTCGGTGAGCCCAGCTCAGCCAGGCAGATAGAAACGCCACAGTCTGCCTGTCTGCAGGTCCTGCTGTCTTCTGGCCTGGGCTATCTGCCTGCTGGCTCGCCTGCCTGTCTCTTTGGCCTGTCGGCACATGTGTCTGTCTGACAGTATGCCCTCTGTCCCTGACTCTCAAGAATCATCATGGCCTTTGTCTGCTGCAGGGAACAGGCCCATTTCAGGTCTCCCCAGCAGCATTATGTCTCCCCTGATGTGCGCTGTCAGTTTTCCTGGATCCTCCCCCCTTTACTGAGGCTTCAGCTTTCTAAGTCCCTGGCAGACTCTTCAAGAGCAGGAACTGTGTCTCATCAATGATTGAACCTCATGCCTGATTCCCTTGCGGCTAACTCCAATGACTAAGACCTGGAGTAGAATGAGGGTTGCTGAGTGGCTCCCTGACCGTCTCCAGCCTGCATAGATAAGCTGAAGGGAAATAGAATTGTTCTTAATTGATGAATAAGATTCTAGGTTCCAAGTCAGTCACCGTGAAAGAGAAGGGGGATTAGGAGGGTACTGCTACACTATGGAAGCTTGGGATTTGGGGCTCTACTGTGGAGCATGGCAGAACTGGGTCCCCATCTGGTCACTTTGCTAGCAATTCCAGTGAGGGAGGGATAGTCTAAAAGAACACCAAGCATCATGCTGGCCCCCTTCTTAGGGCTCTGCATAGCACCAGGATGCATGTAGGAGGAGAAGGAATACCCCAGTTCTCACCTGTGCCTAGGACACTCTAAGTTATTCCCTTCCTTCTGATCTCCAAAGCTAAGCTTGTTTTCCTCCAGCGCATGCTGGAGTCTGCTTCCCCACGCCCTATCCACCAGAGGCAGAAGGTGGGGAGGTACAGCTGTGTCAGTCACGTGAACAATGCAGAGTCATGTCCCCGGAAACATTCATAAGTTTAATCCACGCCAGTAATAAAATCGCATTACATTTCTCATAAAATAAATGTTCCCATTTATATACATAAGACAGACTGTACAGGCCAAGCCTGGCCCCAGGAGGGCCCACAGAGATGGGCGGTGGTGATGGAGAAAAGCCACCTTCCCATTGGCGATGACGTTCTAACTTGTAGGACAGCGGCTGGCCAGCCCACGCAGGCAGAGTGGCTGGCCAGCCTGCCAGGCAGGTGGTCAGGCGGGCGGACGGACAGATGGACCTGGAGGCCAGATGCAGGGCGTTACTGAACCTGGGATTCAAAGGTGCCATTGAGCTGCCCCTCCTCATAGTCCATCTGACACAAGATCATGTTGTTCTTCAGAAAGAATTTGTCTCCCACGCAAAATCTAGAAAAATCCAAGCAAGAGAGAAAAGGCTATAGGTGAAGTCCAGCAAGAGGAGGTCCTAGCCGGGACCAGGAGGTGGGACATGCAGGGGAGGTGGTGGTGCTGATGAGCTAGTTCCGGGAATCTTCCAGAGATATGGAAAAAACATCAGAGCAGGCCTGGTCAATCACTCTCCACAGACCCCTGCAGCCTGGGGTGGTGGGACGGACAGTAAAGCCACGGGCCTCCCACCATTGTGTTACTCAAGGAGGTGCAGGAGGAATTCAGATAACTCAGAACAGTCCCGGAGAAGGTGCAAGAGGGCACAGAACCAGAACTAGACAGAGAAGAGACAGGTAGGGAATGAGAGATGAGAAATGGGGAGGGAGACGAATCCCTTTGCCATCCCAGCTTAGGGCTTGAATCCTCGAAAGAAAGTGTGACCCAAGCCCACAGTTTATTCTCCAACACAAGGGAGATCATACTTTGGTCTCTTTGTCCTCAGGAAGTATTGAGGGATTTCAAGCTTCTCCTCAAAGATATCTATCTACTGGTGGTTGAGACTCAATCCCAGCATTGGCTCTCAGTCCAACCACCAGGTGGCGATGGAACTTCACAGTGCTAGGAAGCGGTCTGGCCAGCGCACTGGGCCAGCCTAGTGTCCCCTGTGCTGCCTCTGGATCTCTCAACCTGGAGACGTTTGTATGAATGCCTACCTAACCTGGGGGCTCCTGAGGAGATGTCCTGATTGTTGGTGGTAGGTTCCAAGCCAGGGGTGAAGGCCTTAAATCCCTCAAGGCTTCCCCCAGGACTGGGAGAGTGTATGGGACCCAAAAATTCACAAAGAAGAAATAGAGAACTGGAACCAGGTACACAGGAGTGGAGTGAGGAGGGAGTGATATTCCCTGAAGAGATCTCTCACCCTGTGGGCCTGGAAACCCCTTCTCACTAGACAAGACACAAAACACATGCACACAGGTACAGGATAGTACACACATGTTTAAAGCATGTGCATAAACATTCTCACTTCATTGTGTACACACAATATACACACACTCTTGAGCATGAACAAGTACACACCAATCCCATGCACTAGTATCCATGTGTACACAGACATTTAAAATACATACACAAGCACATATATACTGGACATAGTGGCCTACTCCAACGATCCCAGCACTCCCGGAACCAGGGAGGTAGAAGCAGAAGGATCATGAGTTCAAAGTTATCCACAGCTACATTGCAAGTTTGAGGTATTGGCCTACTTGAGACCCTGTCACCAAACAGAAATAATAGAGGTTGGATTGGAAATGTAGCTCAGTTGGTGGAGAGCTGGCTCAGCATGCACACAACTGGGTTCAGTCCCAGAAATGAACGCACCAGGCATGACAATACAGGCCTGTAATCTCAGCACTCAGGAGCTAGAGGCGGGAGTTTAAGGTCAACCATGGCTATCCAGCAAGTTTAAGGGTGGCTTGGGATACATGAGACCCTGACACGAAAAGCCCTCCCCAAATGTCCATCTACTTAATATACATAGTGTGAAAATGCACACATATGCCATCATTAAGTTCATACAGAAAGTTGCCACCCATATGTGACCACAGGGTGTAGATACACACATGCACACGTATGGCAATGACAGCATGCATACTTAGCAACATACACAAAAGAAGCCATACTTGCATGCATGCCTCTCCAGCACCCCTGGCCCAAGCAGCAGGCCTCAGTCTGGGGTCTGGGAAGTGTGCTGGGTTGGCGGATGGCCTGGCACTCACCTCTGATTGCAGAGCTGGCAGGCGAAGCAGTCAAGGTGATACACATTGTCTCGGGCTCGCATCACCATCTCGAAAGCTGGGATCAGCTTGCTGCAGGCAGCGCAGTTTCCTGTGGTGCCAAAAAGCCTGCCAGGGGAAGGGCATGGAGGATTCAAGGGCCTGCCAAGGAGCTGCCTCCATCCAAGGACCTGCCCCTTTCTCTAGCCCATGGGATAGCAGGTGAGCCTATCCCACGGACAACTGCTAGATTAAGCTTAAAAAACTGGCATCCCCCTACACCCATTTCAGGTTTCCACCAGACTCCCTCAAGGCTGGCCCCTAAGCAAAGGCTCCAGACCCTCACAAGCCTAAGTCTCTGAGGCAATCTGCCCATCATGGGCTGTGTATCCTCAGGCAGAAACTTGGAACCTCCCAGAGCCTTAGTTATCCTGTCAAAGACTAAAATGTATCGCTCACAGGACTATGCACTTAACAACGCCTAACCTTAACCCTAACTGAACCTGTAGCTCAGAGACATGCTAAGAGTTTACAAAAAAAATCACCTCCTTTGATCTCAACACAGCCCTCTGAGGTCATCCCCATTCAAGATAAGAGTGACTCACAGCGAGCTAAATAGCTCACTGGGGGCACATGCCTGGCTCCTCTGGGAGAGTGATCTATGCCACTGACTTCTTGCTTAAATGCAGTGCTTTCTGGGGCTGTAGCTCAGTCAGGGCGCTTGCCTAGCAAGCGAGAAGCCCTGGTTTCCACCCCAGTACCACATGAGTCCTATGTGGTTGTCCATGTCTACAATCCTAGCACTCAGGAGGCAGAGGAAGGAGGAGCAGGAACGGAAGGTAATCCATATCTACGCAGGGAGTTCGAGGCCAGTCTAGTTGACACGCCTCAGAAATAAGGGTGTGGTGTTTTATGAAATCGTGTTCTGCCATAATCTCACTGTGTCACTCACCTATGCGTCCTTTTCCTTCTTGGAATCTCAGTTTATCTTTTTGTAAAATGAAGCTGCCAGACCAGCACAGCCTGCCTAAGATGCTTCTCACCCTGAACTTGTCCCTAAAGTAAGTTCCAAGGGAAGCTGGCACAGTGGTCTCTTTGGGAGGACATCCCTCCTTGCCGCTGCTGGCTGCAGAGCTCTGGGAACAGGGGGACAGGAAGTTCACTCCCTCCCCATTCATAGCAACCCTTGGTTGGGCACTCTAATCGGCTGAGCAAAGCAAGCTCCGCCTTGCTTCCTTTCTGCTGAGGGAGCTTCGAATGGTGCAAGGGGGCTGAGAGGCGGGTGGTGGGGCCTCTAATCCCTGATTTGTCGATGGGGCTCAGGCACCTGCAGACCAGCTTGGCTCCATTATTCCCTGGCCTGAGCTGCCTGGTGGCTCAGATAAAGGCAGACAAAGGCTGGGTCACACCATCTGCCTGCCAATGGGGGCCTTTTCTGCCACCAGGAGTTGCTGCAAAGGGCCAGCTCTGGGTAGTCACCCCTCCCTAACTTACTGGCCTACCTGCCTCCAGAAGTCATTCCTTACCTCTACTAGAGCATAGGTACAAAAGCCACCAGCCCCTATGGCTACTAGGGCCCAGAATGCTTTGGAGTTCCTGACAAGGCCACACTACACCATGATGCTCCTCCCAGTCCTGATAGCAGGTCACCAATTGTAGTCACCTCTCCCTAGTCTGCTAATTCAACTACCCAGGTAGATGTCCCAAACCTCCAGACTTGAAGGTCCCCTTTCCATGCCCTTGGGAATTAACTTCCTAAGCATATCCTTAACCTTTCCTCCAAGCCTCAGTTCCTCTCTCCACCCTAAACACTATCACTTAAAAAAAAAATCTGTTTCTAAAGCTAAAGGCAACAACTGAAATGAAAGGTGCAGATAGGTAAATCTCAGGCTCTCCAGGGAAGGTGGGTGGTTCTAGATAACCCTGCCCCCTCCAACTTGTCCTTACTTGAGCAGAAGTCCCACCAGCTCTCACCCCATTTTGCTAATTAATGTGATGGGCCTCCCTTCCTCCCAAGGCAGCCCAGCCACCGTACAGCAGCCAGCGACAGCCAAATGCAGGTGCTGGGTCTCAGCCAAGGCCCCTGCTTCATGGCCTCCTTCCAGCCTTGCTGATGTCATACATGGCCTAAGGGAGGGTTAATTGGGGAAGGCAGCCCCAGGGGATGGGATCCAGGTTGTGGCAGAGGGGCAAGAATGCATGGTGGGGAATGGGGATTTATAAACAGAGAAAAGGTTCGAACTCGATGCTCAAGGCTGCTTCAAACCCAGGTCTTTAAAAAGCATTGGCAGTACTGGCCTTGCCCTAGGGTATGACTCCCTGCTAGCCAAGATACTGAGACCCTAATCCCAGCACACCTGGGTATAGGTGGGCAGGAGATGCCAGCAGGGAGAAAGGCCCAGGCAAGTCTGGGCCATTTCATCCTCTCCTCCAGGCCCCTTTGAGGTATCCCCTCCGAGATACCCATAGGAGATAGGTAAGGCTGAAGCCAGGCTGGTACCCACGGGAAGATTATCTTGGTGTCCAATTGCTACTAGTGCCTGCTTGGATAGTGTGGGGCCAAGTCCAAGGAGTTAAAGACATAGGCCTGCTTTGGGGTGGCTCACAGGGCCGACAAGGGGTAAACAAGGAGTAGCCACATAGCTGTGCCCACAGGTTGTCTGGTTGAGAGCTTGGGGCCGAGTTGCTCCAGACTGGAAGGAGAGGGGCTGTGTGCGCAGGGCGGGGCAGCAGAACCCACCTCAGGTAGTCACGCCGGCACAGGATGAGGTTGGCCTTGGTGTAGAGCGTGGAGCCCACCTCACCCAGGCGGCAGTCGCAGCAGGCACACTTGAGACAGTCCTCATGCCAGTACTTGTCCAGCGCCTTCAGCAGGTACCTGTCCTTGATCTTGCGGTTGCAGCCTGCACAGCCCTTCTGCTTCCCTTTAGGTTGGACGGAAAGCATCGGCACACCTGTAGTGGAAAAACAGACGGGCACGGGAGTGACCTGGAGCTCTGGCAGACCCTCCTCCAGGGAATGGGGGGGGGGGTTACGTCTTTCTCTCTACTGCTTCTTCTAAGTAGAGGATCCCTGGAGTCCTCACTTCCTACTTCTTCCCCAGGCCCCAAGTCTGGCCTTCCAGCAACATGCCACGCCTTTGTCCTGTCTAGACCCCTCAAGAGGTCTAGAGGCTGCTGGCCTTGCTGGGCCCTTCCCTTCCCAGCCACTGTGCCCTGTGTGATCCGATCCAGGCAGTCTCACGTCCTCCTAACACAGTCAAAGTTGGCCACATTAGAGCTAAGAAGGAGTTCCACCAAGAGTCCCACCTCCAGCATTTCTTGAAGTGCAAGGGTCACTCAGCATTGGACCATGGCAACCTCCACCCACAAGTACAGAATGGTACATCGGGAAGAAAGGAGGAGGCTCAGGGTATCAGCTGAGGGGCTGTTCACACAGCCAAAGTCAAATTTCTATCTGTCCTGGTCTGAGAGAGAGAAAGAGAGTAGAAGGAAGGGAGGTATGGAAGAAGGGACGAAGGTTCCAGAGCCACTGAAGCCTGGTTCAACCTCCCTGTTTAGGAATCTCCCTCCAGCAGCTCCCTCAAAAGCTTCTCAGCATATAAGGAGCAACAAGTACCAGGCAAGACTCAGTGGGCAGTCACTGAGCGCAGAGCCTGCTGGGAGGTTAGCAGGAACACTCACACACACCCTTGTGCACAGTATGATGTGCAGGTGTGGACAGAAGTGAGCACACAGACACACATGCCTGGTCCCTTCCCCCAGAACCACAGGGAAGAGCAGCTGAGGAAGAAACAGGGCACACGGTGTCCACACAAGAGACTCAGAAACCAAATGTCTGATTTCCCAAGGAGGGCTGCTGCAGAACAAGCCCCTTAAGAGAGCAGAGGGTGGGCTAGAGGCAGACTTTACCCATGACTAAGGCACAGCCAGCAAAGCCTGCCATTCCAACAGGCCAGCTGCCTACAGGCCTGGAGTCTCTGCTTCCACTGGCCTTATCCTGTCCCAAATACATATGTTGTTTCCGGGTGTATCATTCAGTTCCGTTCCCAGGTATCTCTGCCACGTCCAGCCCCAACTCTGTACACACCTACAGGCCTAGCTGCTGAGCCACCTCCCTCCTTTGCCCTTTCTTCTACAGAAAGGAATATGTATGTCCTCTGGTTTCAGGGGAGAAGCTGCTTCCTAGAGACCTTGGATTCATAGCTGTCTGCTCAGAATGGCCCTCGGCTTTCTGGGCAGACGCTCTCCCCTACATGAAGTTCGGGTGGTGATTGTGACGACTGTACACCACTGACGGAGACAGCTTCAGGATCTGCTCTTCTCCCATGTTTCTCCTGCCAACCCCTCTGACTTCTGCTGGAGAGGAGGAGAGGCCCTAGGTCAGGGAAACCCTCTCTGCAGGAAGAGAGCTCAAACCTATGGCAACACAGGACCAAAGGGACAGGTAAGGGCATGGAGGAGGACGCCCTGTAGCTGCCCCAGGCAGGCAGAGGTTGACCCCCTTTCCCTCCCTCCTCCAGTCATCGTAGGACCATCTGTTAGCTGGGAAGTTCGCCGCCTAATTTCCTTAATGCAGCTCTAAAGGTTAATTGGTCTGAATGAGAGATAGTATTCAGGATGATGGCTGTCCTGGGGTCAGCCTGTGTCTCCTCTGACAGAGCTCAGCTCTGTCTGCCCATGAAGCAGACCTCATGACAAGTTCCTTCTAAGGCTTGGCCTACAGGGAGGGATGAAGTGTAGGAAAATAGGGGGGGTGGGCCTGGGGTTCCAAGGATGAGAAGACTGTCCCTGGGACCAGTGGAGGAGCACCCAGTCAGTAGAGCTATTCATATAAATACTAATTCAGATCTCAAGGTAGGGCCATTATAGCCTCAACACGACTGCCATCCTTGTTCACTTGGCGTGTAGCGGGCTTGGCCTTTCCAGGGCTCTGTGCTTGGGTGCTATCAGTAGGCCGGTGAGTAGCTGCACCATACGAGGGAAAGCTTGCAGCCACTAAGTTATCCTCCTAAACAAAAAAGAGACAGTGCAGACCCCAGCTCTAAAGCATCTATGCCAGCTCTTCTGCCTGATAGTTGGCATTCATTCCAAGCTTGGGCTTCCGCATGCCTGGCCACACTTGAGGACCCGCTGGAAGCCACAAGGAGTGATACCACAGGGTGCTCCTACACCCCTTACATTGCCATCCTCCCTGCACCCATGCTGCGCCTGCCACACATAGGTTACCTGAAAAAGGTCTATGCAAGGCTCTGGGACAGTGTGAACTCCGATCCATGGGCTCTGCCTAACTCTTACAGAAGTGGAAAGCCTGTGGAAGAATCCTACGACCCTGATTCTGGACACCAAGGCAGAGATCACTGAGATTTCTTCACCTAGGAAAAGCTTATCCCAGCATGTGCCTGTGGGTGGACCAAGCTGTAGCCAGGTAGTCCAAAGGAAATGGTCTAGCCTCTGACCCTTAGTTCCCCCATCTGCCCAGGAAGGCGAATGGAAATAACCCCTTGCTTCCCGCTGGAGTGGTTTTGACTCTGCAGGGCCGAATCCTGTAGGGGAGGTAAAAACACCTCCCAGGGAAGTAAAGGGGCTTTAAGGGGGTACATCTACAACTTCCTGCTCCCCAAATGAGGCCTGGGCTCCCACTCCTATCTCCACAGCCCCCTCTACCCTGCCAGCCAGCCAGCCCTTCGCAGACCCTCCCGCCCCTCCTCCGCTGGCTCTGGGAGCAGAGCCTCGGGCCATGTACTTTCCATTAGGGAGATGGCAGCCCTCTGCTCAAGTCCATTTGGGATCCATTTTAGCGTTATCTAAAAATCAAATCTACATGGTAATCCTTTTAACATACTCCCGACTTCAGGAGGGGGAAAAAACCAGCTTTGCACTCCTTCAGGAGAGGTTTTAAAGCATTACCCAGTAATTACGACTCACGCATGAAAACACCCATCTTTAACAATGGAGGCTGCCTGTGCCCACACACAGGTCCAGGCACACGCTTAGGTACACACACTGGGCCTGGCCACAATCGGCTCACTTAGCCCACGTGCCACCCTCAGTCTCAGGGTGCAGAGGGAATGATATCTGAAGGGACACAGGCTGAACTCCCGTCTGTGTCTGTCCCAGGGAGGGGGCAGCAGGGCTGATGATGGAGGTGTTGAGGCTGTGGGGGAAGGCTTCAGTTTCCAGGTCCCGCTGTCAGCAGTGAGTTACCTAAGAGGTCGGTGCAAGGCTCCAGGCCTGTACAAACTCCCATTCCTGGGCTCTGCAGAACTCTGACTTCACCCTCAGTTCTGCAATGTGGGCCAAAGTCAGACACCCCAGTGATGAGGTGAGCCGGGCAGAAGCTATCAGTCCTTCCTCCTACGATGCTCCTCACCCTGGAGAGAGGCCTTCTACACAAGAAGCTGTCTGCCGGCCAGACCCCATAGCCTCAGCAGCTCCTAGCTATGCAGCCCAAACCAGGCTGCTCCTCTCCAGTGGGATGTGGGCATCTCCAAATCGCAAGGCTAGTGGGCTCCACAGTGGACAGTAGAGAGAAAGCCCTGAGTCACAGGAGGTCCCCCCCCCACACTTCTGCAAGGCCAGTTTGCCCCTGATGTGTCTACTCCACTCTGCTGCAGGTCCCTGCAGCCCACACCTCAGGTATGCCTCCTACTGGATTGCAGAGCTGCCAGTGACAGATACCTGGGGACAGAGACTGCAGATGCCAGCCAGTATATCCTGCTGCTCCTGGCAGCATTCTGGTGCCCTTCCCATTCGAGCCTTGCCAGGGACCTTGCTTAGTTTCTGCCCCAAGGGTGGTACTCACCACTGCTCTGGGAGAAATGCCATTGTCTAGGCTATGTCCTCTGTGCCGTAAAGGGCAGAGTCAACTGTGGGCCCTAAACTGGGGGCTAGAGGCCCTCTGGAGAGCTAGAGGCCCTCTGGAGAGCTAGAGGCCCGGAGCAGCCCCTCCCTCCTGACCTGCACCTGTGACACAAAGCCAAGGGTTCTCACTGTTCTCAGACTGTAGGTCAAGATGCAGCTAGGAACCTGAGGCCATAGCCCAGAGGCTGAAATGGGGTAAGGAACAATATATACTCCATTAGGATGCTATTCCTTAGGGTACTTGCTTCTTCTAAACTTTTTATCATTTTGAGCTTTACATTATTTGTAAAGATACATCTTTTGTGTTACCCTAGCTGTTCTGAAACTAACTCTGTAGACCAGGCCGGCCTTGAACTCAGAGAGATCCATCCGCCTCTACCGCCTGAGTGCTGGGATTGAAGGTGTGTGTCACCGCCACCCGGTTTAAGGTTAATCTTAATTTTGTGTATGTCAGTGTGTGGATACGTGCATGTGAGCCCCATGCCTGTAGAGGCCAGAGGCATTGGATCCTGGAGCCAGAGTTCCAAGAAGTTGTGAGCCACCTGGCATGGGCTCTAGGGTGTGATCTCAGGTTCTCCCTGAGCAAGCCACGAGGAACAAGACAGTCAGCAGCACCCCTCCATGACCTCGGCATCAACTCCTGCCATGAGGAACAAGACAGTCAGCAGCACCCCTCCATGACCTCGGCATCAACTCTTGCCATGAGGAACAAGACAGTCAGCAGCACCCCTCCATGACCTCAGCATCAACTCTTGCCATGAGGAACAAGACAGTCAGCAGCACCCCTCCAGGACCTATGCATCAACTCCTGCCTCCAGGTCCCTGCCCTGCTGTCCTGACTTCCTTTGATGATTAACAGTGACGTGGAAGTGTAAGCCAAACAAATTCACTCCTCCTCAAGTGGCTTTGGTCATGGTGTTTCATCACTGCAACCATAGCTCTAGCTAAGACACTCATTCACTCGAGGAATTCCTAGGTATCCATCAGCACTTCTGAGGCAGAACAGCCAGCTATTTCTGGAGTATCTCTGATCTAGAATTATCTGATACCTTTTCATTAACCCTGGGCCTTACTTTTCCTCTTTGTAAAACGGGTATGAAAACAATACTCTTGCTGGCCATGGTGGTGCCTTTAATTCCAGCACTTGGGAGGCAGAAACAGGTGGATCTCTTCGAGTTTGAGGCCACCATGGTCTACATAGTGAGTTCCAGGACAGTCAGGACTATGTAGTGAAACCCTGTTTCAAAGAAACCAAAGGAAATAAAGAAAAGAATCCTCAACTCAGAGAGCCCCCATGAGTTATAAAGGAGTCTTTAGGATGAGCTGAGCCTGAAGGTCAAGCGAAGATGAGAGTCTCTGACTCAGCACACTGGGAAGCTCAGTCACAGCCCCACCTCAGGGGCCGACACTAGGGACAGACACTTCCTTTGTAGAGCAGAAGTCAGATATGAACCTGCCACTGACTGTGGTTAAAATGAAGTGGGCTCTGGCCAGATTTCAGAGTCATCCAGAAGCCAGAACAGTAGTCAGAGCAAGCTTGTCCAGGAGGAAGCCAGCCCCACTTGTTTGCCCAAAGGCAGCCCCAGCAGCCAGCTGAGTAGGGAAGGCTGGCTACAGGACTCAGGGAGGTCTCTCGGAGAGTCTGAGCAGTGTTCTGGGGGCCCAGGCATGAAGAACCTTGGTATCCCTCCTAATCCCTTAATGAACCTCTGTGTTGGGTCCATAGTAGGCCAGAGAAGGAGACTCAGCTGTAGGCCCTACCCAGAGCCTCACAACACAACATGGATGCCAGGTACCTTCCGGGGCTCCCCTTTCTCACCACGAGCACCCCTGCCCCTGTGATAAGCAGGGACCTGGGATGGGCAGTCTGACCTAACACCCTAAGGGTTTTGCTCATTGCTGAGTTAGGGCTACATTCCTTCCATCCCAGCACCAGAAAGGTAAGGTGTAAGAAAGCTCCCAACTCATCTGCAAAGCAGACAAAGTTGGGATTTGAACCTTGGCAGTCTGTCTCTGGGCCCCAAGTGTTCTGACCCAAGGCAGGGCTGTTCAGTGAGGTCCTAAGGACACTCACACAGGAGCCTTCATGAAGACTGGACAAAGACTGAGAAGTATGAAGTCGCACTCAGCTACGGGACACAGGCAGAACACACAAACACGCCTCCACGGGCAGGGAATCACACAGGCCCACAAGGCCACACAAGAAGGGTTTCTGTCTGCTTCATTCTCTCCATATCAGTTCCGTCAAAGCCCAGCTTGGAACTGACACACACCAGGTGTTCAGTAACGCACATGAAAACACATTCATGCGTGCAAGTGCGCATATGCATGGTTGGGTCCACACACATGTTGGTGCACTGATGTAAATGCACGCTGAAGCACAGGTGCACCCAGCCACCGGCTGTCACAGCCACCACTCTTAAACAAACTCTGATTTGAAAAAAAAAAAAAAACCTGACACCTCTGGGACAGAAGGAAGCAGCAGTCACCTGAATCCTTGCAGAGCCCCAGAGCCCCCAGCAGGCAGCCCTGTCAGCCTGGGACTCAGAGGTCTCACAGATCGGGGCTCCTGCCCTCCACTGGGGCCCCATCCCAGATGTGGAGCTGCAGAGAAGTACCCCAGTGGATCCTGTCTCTGCCCCTCCTAGGCATCAAGCCCCTCGAATAAAGAAATTTGAAAGTGTAATCTAATTCTGCCACATCTCTCTCAATCTCGTTTTCTCAGAAGTAACTCTATTCTGCACAGGCCTGTGCAGCCTGCAAGAAGGCTTCCATCTCACACTGGTTTTATCTCCACAATTTCTCGTCTGACTGCACTCCTATCCCAGGCCCTGCCACGTGGCAGCCGAGGCCTGAGCTAATAGCATTTCCTACTCATTTGGAATCAAAAGCCACAGAGAACAACCGTTGGGACCCACGGCCATGGTCACCTAGTCCGCACTCATTACTGACCTCTCTGCGAGTCCATTCGCAGCATGGTGCTTACTGGGTCAGGTAAGGGAGGGGAATGGAGGCTCCCATGGCCTCCAGCTCCCTACTGAGGCACGGAGGGAAGACTGGGAGGCGGGTCAGCTCGGGGGACAGACTGATGCTTTTGCCTCTGAAGTTAGAGAAGATGGGTAGGGAGTAGATATTTGAAGACACATGGCCTCAGCTGGAACTCTGGTTCTGTTATTTTCCAATTTTGACTCCATCTACTCATTTACTAAAGGTGGGTAGACTGTGCTAAATGATTGTTCTGAAGATTGATTTAGGCCATAGCCATGAAGTACTTTTAACTAAGTTTGAAACAATAGCTTAGGACAACCAGCTAAGAGAAGGCACGTGCATGCTATGAGCCAGCAATTCAATTCCTAGGGTCCTGGTGAAGAAGCAGAGCTACATGCAGAGGTGAAAATTTGCGATTCCAACCCAGGGCGGAGGGGAGGCTCAATGCACGGCTGCAGGCCTGTGTGTGGGTGATGGGTGGCGCCCTGGAGAGTTCTGGAGGCGGCTTGGCACAGGGTCAGACACTGAAATGTAGTCCTACAGTACGTGTATTCTCTAAAGTGCCCAGTTTCTCTGGGCAGTCGACAAGAGTGTCCCTAGCACCTGCTGTCGCCTCACGCAGATGGATGGTAACACTCCACGTCACCCTTTCACTCACTGTGAAGCAATGCCCAGAAATCTCACGCTATTTGCCCCATGGCAAGTCTGGGAGTGACCAAGGATGCCACGGAGGCTGGCTACTGTGAGGGAGCACCCATGTCCAGCCTGCTCTATCCTGGGATCATGGTGGCATCGCACTTTTTCCTAAACAATGGGGAAAAGTGATTTTTTTCTTGGGCTCCATGTGAACAGTGCTAAGACAGAAAGCTCTGGGCTACACTGCAGAGACAGCTAACAGGATGGCTGCTTGCGGGTAGAGCGCTGATTCCGGCTTAGCAAGGGGGAGAGTAAGGGAAGAGTAAGAAGCAGGGGGCACGTCTGTGGTGGGGGTTGCGGGAGGCCAGCTGTCCTTAGGATCTTGCATCTAAACCCTGAAAGCACTGTGACCTTAGTGTCTTAGAGGTGGAAAGCGCCGAGGCCAGGGTTGTAGGAGAAAGCTGGACTCTGCAGGGCTTGGAGTGTGAGACAACACCTTGCAGACACTCTCCATCCATGGGGGAGGGGGGCACCTCTGACAGAGCATCAGATTGGTGGATTGTAAATAACAGATTAATTTACCCAGTCCAAGTCCTGGGAAGGTCAAGACCAAGGCATTGACCCATCAATGGTCTGATGAGGGCCTGCTTCTAGCTCATGGACAGTTACCTTCCCATTGTACTTCACACAGCAGAGGGGTCCCATGCATGCGGATACCAATCCCATTCATGATTCTGCCTTCAAGGGCCACATCTCCTAACAGCACTACTGCGGAGTTTGGGATTAAGCTCAGAGATTTAGAGGAGACATATATATTCCAGGAGCCAGCTGAGACCTTGTAGAAGGGCCAGCAGGAGGAAACACTCAAGATTCCGGGGCAGCTTCATGGGCTAACCTCCCACAGTCTCCCTAGGTCTTCTGTGGGTCCTTAACCAGGGCCTGGACATACAGGAAGCCGTGCATGCTCATTGGGGTCCCCTAACTAGAAGGAGGCCTAAGTTAATGGCACAGATATCCAATGTGGCCTCTCCTTCTGTGTCAGAACTGGGTGTCTTCAATTTTATGTATTTATTTATTTATTTATTTATTTATTTATTTATTTATTTTTTCCCCCTGCAATCTCAGGCATAGCTAAAAAGTTACAGATCTAAGCTAGGAGCTCTGATTACCAACCCAAACCTGATCTCTGTGTTCTATCTCCCCTTCAGGGTATCCATCAGTCCCATCCCTTCCCTCTGTTCCTACAGGAACTCAGCATCAAACACCACACACACACACACACCTCATACACACACCACACACACACACACCACACGTACACCACACACACACAGCATACACACACCTCATTCATACACACACACACCACACACACCACATACACACACCCCACATACACCACACACACACACAGTACACACTACCACATACACACACACCACACACACACACCACGTACACACACACCACACATACATACACATACCACACACCACATACACACATAGCACACACCTACACACCTCATACACACCCACACACCACACACACATACACACCCACACACCACACACACACATACACACACACCACACATACACACACACCACACACAACACACACACATCCTGCTCCCCATCCAAGTCACTTCTTTCCATTTCCAGAGCCAACTTCTATCTTTTTGAGCCAGGGTCTCATACGGCTCTCAGGGTGGCCTGGAACTCACTATGTAGTCAAGAATGACTTTGAACTTCTGATCCTTCTGCCTCTACCTGAATGATGATATTGCGGGCATGTACCACCCTTCCCAGTTTATGCAGTGCTGGGCAGCGAACCCAGGGCTTTATACATGCTCATCAAAACCTCTCTCAACTGAGGCACATCCCCAGACCCCCATTCCCATCTTTCACTATAATTTGGGCATAGGTCCCCCACACTTCTTTCACTCAGCAGTAAGAGAAGCCTTTCCAAATAAACCAGGCTGGTCACTGCCCAGCTTGGAACCTCTCCATGGCTTCTGGTACCCTGAGCATGGCACACCTGCTCGGCATGTAGCCTGGAATAGCTTCATGTGGTCTGGCCCCCTGCCTCCCCGTCCATGCTGAGCTCCACCCCACTCCCGCTCTCCCTCCTTGTTTCAGGCTCTTTGCGCGGTGCAGATTCTTTCCCTGATTTGTCGGTGGTTCCTGCTTTCCATCCTGAGCTTTGTCAATAGAGAGGACTTTTAACCCCCATTTCCTTATTTAAACCACCCATTCCCTGCCTGTCATTTCCTTTTGAGTTTTCAATAGCAACTGGTCATTGCTTTTGCTTTCCTTTGGAGAATTTACTGGGGAAATGATGGGCTTCTCTCCCAAGAATAGAAGCCCCTAGGAAGGTGCAATTCCTGTCTTATCTACCACTGTTCTCCTAGCACTGAACCTGACAGCAGTCCTAAGCATCGCTTCAATAAATGAATGAAGAGACTTAATGGCAGCTATCCAGCTATTACTGGCAAGCGTCTCTGGTTGGAGTGTGTAGATTTATATAGGCAGGTCCCCAGAGAGGGGGGCCTTGATGGCATACTGCTGCCCCCCGCCACATAGCCCAAGACACTTGTGGCTCTGTGGCCCTCTTGAAAAGAAAAGACAGGACTTAGTCCTGCCTGCCACATGCAACTTTTGTTCTCCTGTATGTATACATATATATTTGTGCTTTTAATGGGTGCCAAGCTTGGGTCCTCGTGTTCATACAGCAAGCACTCTCTTGAAGTACATTTTTTAAGAGGTGAATTCCAGGGCTCTACTCCATGATTCTTTTACACATTAACACTCTGACCTCTTCAGGGAGTAATAGGTAGCACTGTAGGGTTCAGGGGTCAGTTGGTGGGAGGCCAACAGTTCTGTCTTTTCCTCTTCAGCTCTGTCCTGGACCCCTTGTCTCGTCACACAGACTTGGCCTCCCTTGATCTGAAGGTCCTCTAGGTATATTAATGTGACTTCTTTCCCCTTATAGCCCAGGTTGAGCCTTTCCTGGCATTTTCTGTAGAGAACCCAGGTCCAAGCCTTTTTCTGTCCAGAGTCTTCCAATCTCATCCCAGGATGCAGAAGTCAGCCCCCACGTTCCTGAGAGATGTGGTGTCTGGAGCGACACATCTGTGGAGGACCAGAGAGGATGTGTCTGGAAGCTGTGTTCCCCAGATGGTGACTCAGCTATATCCTGGGTCTCTGCAAAGCCAGCATCACCCATCTAATGAAACGGGGCTCCCACAAGGCCTACAATCTTCAGAGGAGGAGGAGGAGGACCCAGACTCTCCGAGGAGTCTCAATTTCACAGCATCAGGGACGTGAGCACCAACGCGCTGAACCAGAAAACGAGAGTCTGGCAGGAGCCGCAGACACACCGTGAGCATCGGGAGAGCAGAGATTAGGGCCCTTCAAAATCAATTTTGAATTCAAAGTTTTAAATGTGTTTTCCAGGCACAAAGACGGGATCCTCCAGCCGGGCTTGGCCTACCCAGCTGCTGGCTTTGCTTCTCTCCTGAAGCAGCAGAGCGCAGACAGCATCTGCTGGCTCCTCCAAGAGGGACAGCAGGGGGTGGGCCGCACCTTGTCACCAGGACAAAAAGGACAGGGAACACTTCTCAGTAATAGCTGAAACAGCATAGAGCTGGGATTCCTACTGACATCCTGGGGGCTGCCAGAGATCTTCCCTGCAGGACTGGGAACGGCCCAATCTTCTGGGAAGCAGGTTAGTTGGTGGACTTTGAAGTGGGATAGCTATGGCTTCCAGACCAGCCACGGGCTCCTGGGGAGAAGATCCTTTTTCAAAACAAACTTCCCTTCCAGCAAAACGGAGGAAGAAGACCCGGCATACAGCCCCAGGGAAGTAGGGGGCCTGGAGCACAGCCGCAGGGAAGCAGGGGGACCTATGTGGCAGTCAGCAGAACAGACTGCTGTGAATACAGCCACCAGCTGTGCGACATGGTATTGGTAGCTGGGAGCTGCCTGTTGGTCAAGCTGTCTGTCATCTGTCAGGTCATTCTTGGGGCACTGTGAAGTGGCAGCAATACACAGGGCACCAGAAACCTGGGCAGAATAGACTACTTCAGCCAAACCATGGAGAAGACTCCAGAGCTTGCAAGAGGAAGGCCTTGGGGGCCCAGATCATCAGTGTGTGCTCCACATGTCCCAGCTTGGTTCTGCGCTCCTACTAGGGCTCCTCTTAGCTTACAGCTGATGTTTTCCCAGGCTCTGGGTTGGGAAGTTACCCTCTAACAGTGTGCCTGCAAGCACAGTCTCCCCACTTCTCCAAAACCTCAGGCCTCTTTATGCCATGTGCCTACAACATAAACCCCAATAACCATGAAGCACTCAGCAGGAGACAAATAGCCACAGGAGCATCAGGGTCTTGCTCCTGCTTCATGGGGAGCTCCTAATTTAAAAAGAAACACTGGGGATAGAGGCTGGGGTTCCCAGACCACATAGGGGAGAGGAGACAGGGGCCCCCTAGCTTGGGAGTGGGCGGCTGGCTTTGTAAGGAAATTGCAGCGAAGGCCTGGGTAATGCTCCTTTTAGTTACAGCATAAACTGCAGCGATAAAGCGTACCTGGGGAATGTTTAGAGAAAGCACTAATGATTTCTTCCCCAGTGGTTAATAAATTCACTTCTAGATCAATTTGTTCGCGATAGAGCCCGGCGAGCGGAACCCGCGCGGCGGGCACAGCCGAGTGTGTCTTTTTCAGTATAAATGATTTATTACGATGATTAGCGGCACATAAACAATTTAAAATACAACGCTAATTAGTTTGGGGAAGAAAGGAGGGGAAAAGCCACCCTGTCTCTCTCCCCATTATGTTCTACTTCTCTAAGTATGTACTTTTTAATTAAATCCAAATGTCACAATAAATTTAAAGTGTTTTATTACTGCTTGGGCTAACTGAGGCAGTCAGGCAAGCCCCCTCACCTCAGGCATCAGCAGGCAGGGTGTGAGGAGGGGGGTGAGGATCAGGAGCACCAGAAGGGCTGCTTACATCTCTTCTCCAGAGTGAGATCTCCTGGGGCTCCTGCAAAGCCCTCTAGGTTCCTGGCAGCCCCGGACTGGCAAACACTGGAATCTGCCAGGTGCCTCCCACCTTCCCAGTCAGTCTGTGTAGAATCTCTTCCTTCAAGCTTGCTCTGAGCAGCCTAGACGCCTGTCACTTCTCCATGATGGTCCCATACTGTCCCCTTCAAGCACCCAGAGTGCTTTACCTAGTGCCTTCTGTGAGGGACACTTCCTGTGTACCCCCTCCAGGTTGATGATCAACTGTGGGTGCTTCAGCAATTTATCCACAGTCTCACAGCTAAAAATCAGGACTTTGACAAAGGCTCTGCTCCTTCTCTAGCACGTTCTGCCTTGGAGTCTACACCTGACTGAATCTGGGTCTCATCTCCTGTGCTCAGGACTAAGTAGAGAACTGGAGGCTTCAGGGAGCCTTCAGCCGAGATGCATCCGAGGCAGGGATCAGTCCTAGTTTAAGGATGTGGATATGTCTGGGTTCGTGCTCTGGTTCTCCCACGGACTTACAAAATAAACTGGTTCCTTAGCCCCTCTGAGAGCTTCAGCTTCTGCCTCAGCAAAACAGGAGCAGCCAAACCCAAATGACAGGACCCAAGAGTGCAAACAGTGGAAGCAGGAACATCCTGACATTCTTCACGTGCCACACAAGCAGTGATTGCGTTTCAAAGTCCTTGAGGTGAGTTGAAGGGGCATGGCCCTATTTCACAGATCAGAACACTGAGGCATACAGTGAATCCCAGAACCCAGCAGGGATCAGATGGCAGGTCACCTCACTTCTGGAACTCAGACAGCTAGAACTTCACCCAGAAACACTTATTTAAGAACAAATATCTTAGGCTGAGGAGATGGACAATGGGTTAAAGCACTGATCACCAGAAGCCCCAAAGCTGGACATAGTGGTGCATGAGTCTGTTACCCCTGTCCTCACACAGGAAGGCTAGAGGTGGAGACAGGAGGATTCCCAGAAGTCCATTAAGCCTGGTGTGCACACCTATCTCAAATAAGGTAAAATAGGGACCAATACCTTGTTTCCTCTGACCTCCACACATGTGCCATCGCATACACACACCCCTCACAAACACATGGGTACACACACCAACAAAAGATCTCTAAGTACAGAGTTTCATAGGACCCCGCAATTCTGCTCCTAGGTATGTCCAAGAGAAATGAAAACATTGGTCTGAACAATGTGTGCAACAGTCAAAAAGGTAGAAATAATCCAAATGCCTATCATGTATCATCTGACAAATGGATAAATAAAAAATATACTTATACACAGTAGAATTTATTGGATCATGAAAAGGAATGATGAACTAATTGTACTAGTTTATCTTCCGGGGCTCTGTTGAGTGTGCCAAATCTTAACCACTAGACCACGAAGGATGGGCTCACTGTTGAAGCTTCGGTGTCCTTCGAGGACTATTCCCTATCTGCAAAGAGAGCACGCCTGTGGGCAGGGTCCCTTTCAGAATCTTGAGCCCATTCTATATGGGGCGGTGTGACTACGCACAGCGGTATGTGAAGAGTGGCAAGCTCTGTGTGGGTCATCAGAGGTACAGAACGGCATGTGCACAATGACTGGGTTATAGAGAAGATTGGGGAGAGACGCTACCCTTTCTGGGGTCTGTGTGCCTCACCTTGGGCAGGGTGTGAAGGTTCAGATCCCAGACACAGGGCCAGGAGGGAAGGAGGCAAGGATGCCCCTGGAGGGGCTAGTCTAAGAGGGTCAAAATAATAAAGCATTCTAGCCAGCAAGGGGTGCCAGGTGCACACTGTGGCAGGAAACAGCCACTTGCCCCAGAATCTGGGCTGAGGATTGTGTCAACAGCTCCTCTCCGCAAAGGCAGGCCAGCTTCCATGCCTCTCTGTGGAAATGGCCTCGAGAAGGGGGCAGCACGGCTTTGGTCTATGAGAAGGATGTCTGGACCTTCATGTCATTTTCTAAGCCTGAGGCTGGCTCCTGTAGGTCTCCATGACTTGTCATGGGTACCAGCTTAGGGAGCTGCACCTTACAAAAACTACTCTATACTTCTCGAGAATTCCCTTCTCAGGTCCCAGGGAGCCTAAGACTGCGATGTCTAGAGGAAGAGATGGTTGGAGGTATGGCTGGTACTCCTGATTTTCCAAAGCCACCAACAGTGCCACCGAGACAACAAAGCACATGAAAACAGTGTCTCTCATGCGATGAGATCCACTCAGGGAACACTGAGCATGCTCTAGGTCCTGATGTATATGTGAGGAAAGCAAGGAGTAGGGAAATGAAGTGGTTTGCCCAGAGTCACCCTGCAGATCTCACAGACAGAGGATGGCAGAGGAGGAATGGGACAAGAGCTGCAGTTGCCACCTCCTAGGCCAACAAGTCACCTCTGCAGTAGTCAGACCTGCATGGGGCTGTTATTTCTTTCAAAGATCTCTACAGATTTCAAATCTGCAGTGTCTGGACATATGACCCTAGAGGTTCTTCCCCTGTGGGTCAACGTTAACTGCCTCTTTCATAACCAAAGCAGACCCCTCCCTCTCCACTGCCTTCTCCATAGGTCCAGACTACAAGCTAGGAAGGGAACTAAAGGAAGATACAAAGGACATGTAAGCTGGAGGGGAGGAGAGTTGGCATTTGCAAGGCTGAAAGAGGACCCCTTCCTCCTACTGTATGCCCTATTCTCTGCTTTTAGTTTTATCCTTTCTAGCCCACTCCCTACAGAGTGACCCAAACGATCTGATAAAGTATCCTGATCCCACACAAAGCCTGAGTACTCCTGACCTCAACGTGAATCTTAGTCCTAACCAAGGCACAGCTCACAATAGCGTGATTCTGCCAGTGGTCGCCAGTGTGGCCATACCAACGATGCTTTGGTCTCTAGTTACTGACCTCTTTGGTCACCACCTCACCCTCTCTCTGGGACAAATGAATCCTATGATTCTCACTGCCCTTCCACTCTGGATCTCCTTCACCTGTTAGCTCACAACCCATGCAAATGAAGTCACTAACCGCCTGCTATCAGGTCCTGGATGTTGACCTCTGCATTTTGACAATAATGGTGGTGGTTTTAATTAAGAAAGTAATTCTTAATAAGCTTCATTAGGTCAATTGGATTTCATGATCAATTTTTCTGTTCAATAGTATGAAGCTACACCCTCTATCTTAAATGTATTGGCATTATTTTCATCAAGATCAATTATTTTTTAGATATTTTAGTGACTTCTTAGTCTACGATTTGTTTTTAGCTCATATCAAATCTTATAAATTAGTGTTTGTCACCGTTGAGACTTCGTTTGTGACAATGGTTTCTCACAGAAAGTATTTCCAGAGCCAACTTCTGCAGATCTAAATTTTGTCAGGAAGATTCAATTCTTCTGTCAATTTTTAGTCAATAACATATTTTACCAGGTGCAGGCTTAACTGCTGCCAGCTTTACTCTGTGTTAATTATTTCAACTGATTTTAATTTTTCCTGGATTCTTTTTTTACTTTGCATTTTCAATAATACTAATGAGATATTATTCTTGTGGGTAAGACAGCTTTGCCATGAAGTTGATAAAGTCCGCCCGAGATCAAAGAGCAGCATGAAGGCATCCTTGGGGCAAACAGGCAGGTGAAAACACCACACTCTGCATTTGGGCGGGTGCCAGGATGCAACCAGGTGCCCCAGGGAGCCCTGCCCCCTGCCCAGTGCTCCCCAGGGTCCTGGCCCCTGCCAAGAAGAGGCCTCACAGATGGCAAATGGCTTCTGGGTAGGGGAGGCAGGTGTGCAGCTGCCTGGAAGAGGCAGCCTCCCATCAACAAGCAAAGAGCCCAACTGTCCAGGTTGCTTTTGCAGTCAGCCACCCTGCCAATGTAAATGGGGACGGGACCTGCCCAAGGACACACTACTGGGCAATAGGCCAGCCTGGGGATGCTGGAGTTTTGACTTTCAGCTCCATGCTTCCCAGGCACCTAAGGGGGGAGGGCGCTAGTCTCCAGTTCTGTCCCCTCACAGGAAGCTGTGAAGCCATCTCTGCCCAGGCTGCCTTACAGCTCTGTCCTCATCTCACCTAGCAAAGCCACTTGGGATGGGAGTCCTAACAGCTAACAGTTACAGGTAGGCTGGCTCAAAAAGCGACCACTTTCACTTCCTCCAAGGTGCTGAGAGAGGGGGCATGCTCTGGGCAACTGAGTCCTATCAGACAGCTGCTCTGCAGGACAACAAAACAAAACAAAAGCCCCCAAACCGCCAGATTGAGAGAGACCATCTATGTGTGCATGAGTAGGTGTATGCATGCACGTGTGTTTGTGTGTTTGTGTGTGTGTGTGTGTGTGTGTGTGTGTGTGTGAGAGAGAGAGAGAGAGAGAGAGAGAGAGAGAGAGAGAGAGAGAGAGAGAGATCCATCCATTCATAACCCTAGAGCCAGTCATTTCCCCAAGCTCCTGACAGGCAGGGGCCTCATCTCAGCCCTACCACTCATCCACTTTCTGGGATATTTCAGATGAGTGTTTCCTACTCTGGGAGTGACCTATTGCTCTACAAGATCAAGATGGAGCAGTGGAAGGAGGACCAGGAGTTCAAGGCTAGCCTGGACCACATGAAACCCAGGCTTTGTTTGTTTGTTTGGTTTGGTTTGAAGACTTTGTGGCTTCTGGATAGAGGATGAACAGGGGACAGTGGACAGTGGACAGTGCAGGTAGCCTGCTGGACACCTGGTCCCTCAGGCGCGTTTGCAGAAGCTGACCATGACTCTCTCCTTAGTCTGCTGGTGGCTTTCGGGAAGCAAGTGCCATAGTGCAGAGGCTGTCGTGCAGCGCTGAGGCCCACAGTAGACTGTAGGCAGCCAGCGAGGCCTCCAGTCCAGTCCACCTGTGAACTGAATCTTTACAGGCAAATAAGAGATGAAAAGTGGTCATCCCCCAGTAGCTGGCAGACATCCTTCATTCCCCTCTCTGAGGTGCTCTGAGGACGCAGCCAAACCGTCCCAGCCTCCTGTCCAACAGAAATGCAATGACAGCTGTGTATTGTGTCAAGGTGCCAAGTTCAGGCTATCGATTACCCAGCAGTAACTAATCTACCACCATCCAGGCCACTGAGGGCACCTAAGATGTATCCTACCCTGAAGTCTGGAGCTACCATCTTCCTTCTGGAGGACAGGCCTTGCTATCGAGTGTGAGGAAGTGGGACTTGAACCTAGGCTGCCTGACTAACAGCTGTGTGAGATGCACTTGTCTTCCAAGGTAAAACAGTGAACCGGAGAGTTCAAGCATTCTCTGGCAGTCACAGGCAGCCCTACCCATCCGGCACTATGGATGGCGGTTTATTTATACACCCAAGAAAGAAGAGAAGTTGGGTTGGTGCAGGGTGCCGGCTGTAGGTCCTCACAGTTCAGGCTAGCACTGCCTGACTCCCCTGGAAAGCATGGGTCTCTCCCTTTTCTTTCAATGGAGTTACAGAGAGCCAACCAGCAAGGTTGAATTATTAAAACTCCTTTCTGGGGTACCACGCAGATTTCTCTCTACGAAGACTAAGAGCAGAGGGGTGGCTGCTCCCGCCACACAATATTAAAATGTCACGAGTTTAAGGCCTGCGTCGCTTGAGTCATGAGTTATCAGCACCCAGTGAGGGCTGACAGAAAGCCTCCCTTAAATTATTAAGCAGAGAGCGTCAGACTGTAATATTTTGCTAAACCAAAGTACAGACACAGACAAAGATGTCATTTCAATATTTGAAACCAGCAAGTTTAATTTAAAATAAGAGCAAACCAATAAGCTCAGAACATCGTGGCGCAATGAGAGGAAAATTATACTGTGTGTGTGAGGGGGGGAGAAAGTGGAAGGACTTAAGAAATTTATAAAAGTAATCTCCAAGTAGAAATTAGAAATCAAGGCCTAGAAACAGAATAACACAAAAGAAATATTACTGTCCACTTTCTAAATCAATATAACACCGCTCCACGCCGGAATTACCATGGTAACTCAAGTAAAAAGAATCAAGCAATTCTTATTATTTCAAAATAAAATCACAGCCTGAAGCCTGGGTTTTATTACAACCACTGATAGATCGCTGGCTTGTATTTATCTGAAATATTGCTTTTCAATCAGCTGGTTTATGAATGTACACAGGCCTCTCACCAGCCCACTTACTGCCCTGTTTTGAGGCCAAGGGGCCAACCAATGACTTTGGTGTGCCCAGCATCTGCATACGTGCTCCAGTTAAGGCTAACCATGGAGTTTCACCCCCTTCCAGACTGTCCTGTGTCTTCATAGGACACAGTAGAGACAGGAAGAAGCAGGGGAGATGGGCTCATAATGCTCCTACCCCCAAGCTTGCCCTTGGAGGAATGGGCCCAGAGCTCTAGGGAGTGCACAAACACACAAGCCCACCTAGAGAGCTCCTTCCCACTTCATGTCATCCTCAAACAGGCTCTACCAGGAGTTCTCCTAGGACCAAAGGGGGACAGATGGGAAAGCCAGTCAGAGAATGAGCTCAGGGCTCCACCATTAGATCCCCTGTTTCAAAGCCCAGCCCAGGCATAGCAGGCTGTGGAGTCTGGGACCAATCCACCGGGCTCTTCACACTGTTTCCTCATCTGTGGAATGAGGGGAAGAATAGTAGCTTCTTCCTGAGGTTGTTACCATTAACAACATGGGCACTGAATGAGATTAAGGAGGATGCTGGGATGGATGGAAGGTTGGTTCCAAAACTGCCTGATTTTCATACCTTTTGGTAGCCACGCCCTTCATGATACAAGATGCTACCCCCCTCTTTAAGAGTAGTGTCTGTTCCCCAACCCCTTGAACCTGGGATGACCTTGTGATTTGCTTTCACGAGTGGAATGTGTCATAAGTGACACTATCCCATGCTAAACAGTGGCCCCAGAAGCCTGGTATGCATCCATTCTCTCTAGACTTGTCTCTGTAATGATCACTAGCCAGATGACGTGGCTAGAAGATGAGGGTCTTGAGTCTTGTTACCCCAGCATCTACTGAGCAGCCATCCTCCATCCTCCAGGTTTGAATACACCCAGCTGAGAAGAGAAAGGCTTCTCAGCCAAGCCCAGGTTAAATCGCCAACCCAAAGATTTGTAAGCTAAATAAATGCTTATTGTTTCAACCCACTGACTTTTAGGTGATGATGTAGCCATCACTGATGCGTATGAGTTGGACAGTGCCTTATGTTTAGGGTTCAGTAAAATGAAAGCTGCTGTATGCTTATGATACCCAAGGAGCAAGAAAATCATACGCAGAGAGGAATGTCAGCTCACACAGGCATGAGGTATCCTGGTGGACGGCATCTGTGGACAACAGATACCAGGAACTACTCGTGCTGTAGAGACAAGAAGACTGGTATCCAGTAAGTTGCCTGAAGTCACGCCACTTCCAACTAGGACCACACAGGTCTTCTGAACCACGCTAGTAGACTGCACTGAACTCATCAGGTTCCTCAGGAAAGCCCCGCTGATCCCTAGGAGAAGGCACATGAGGAAGGAGCTAATGATGTGGCTTCCTAGGCCTTCACATTAGGCATCTGCCCCTGAAACCTGGTCCAGCCTGCTCACTTCTCTCACCATCTGCTTTTATTTGTCTCCATCTATATCAGTCCCAGTGGGCTTCTGCCTTAGAACATAAACACAAGCCAACCGATGAGAGGCAAGCTTATCACTAGGTAGGCACTGTCTCTGAGCATGGCCAGCTAAGGGAGAATGGCGTGTAGGGCAAGGGGAGCGACAGGAGCTAAAGGATGGAGACAAACACCGGGACTCCATGGAACACAAGCCAGCATGGATGTATTGCTACAGGGCTTAGTGTGACGGTTGGGGTGGCCATCAGCCTTTGGCAGAATGAATGTCAGAGTGGCGGAGGTCAGCTGTCTGGCTGTAATAAGCACCAGAAGACAGGTGGTAGATGAGATGGAAGATGGTAGCGGCAGAAGAGAGAGGGGTAGGTCCAAAATCTCACTTAAATGCAACTTGGACATGTGCTGAGAAACGCTAAGCCATCAGCACCCAGGAAAAGGACCTGATGTGCTGTTTGCCAGGTTGCCGGGTACAACTATCCACACCATGACCCTTTTCAAGCTGTTGATGTCATGTCATTGAGCTCAGAGTTGGAAGCAATGCACAAAAACCTCTCGCTCTAGCAAGCATTCCAAGTTGCCTTCATGGTATGGTTGTATCATGAGTAGGGGCCTGCCAGGAGGTCTCATTTTAGGAAGAGCTAGGAAGCCTGGTATTGGGAAAACTCTTACATGCCTCAGTGTATTTAATCTCCACGCATCTCAGAGAGGCAGGAAGACAGGATGGGCTATATGTCATATACATGTGTGGGTCTTCTCAGTCCAAATGCCCAGGACAGATAGGAAGCCTTATCTTATCTGAGGACAGTCCCCTGGGAAGTCGGTAACTTGTCTAAGGCCATGACTAGGACACCCAGACCGGCATGTTGTTCCAGTTCATCTGATGATCTGTGCCCAGATTCACCATACCTTGGGGCCAAGACAAAGGGCACATCACCTGGACATGAAAACCAGAAAGACACTGAGGAAGAGTGTTCATGAAGGCTTTTCCCATGAAGCCACTTGCCTCAGGAATCCAGACACTAGTAAGAAGTAAAGGTAGTTTGTCTCCCAGCAATGACCAAAAGCCAGGAGGGCCCAGTTTTCACTAGTGAACAGGCCACTGGACTGGGCCCAGGGCTTATTACAGACTGTACTGAAACCTAGCAGGGGCAGCAATGCCTCAAATGGCCATGGAATTTCCTATTGGCAGAGTGTGTGCACTGACAGACAGTACCTCATTTAATTCTGGTGATAATCTAGGTAGGTGGAGCTGTTCTCATTGTAGAGGTTGGAGGATTCGGAGGTACAGCAGCCTCAGCACCGGGCAGAATGTGGCACACAGAACACAACACTGCACTGGCAGAGCTCAGCAAATGGTAGAGACTGCAGCAGGTCTAATAACCTGGCACACTGGGGAGGATACCCATACCCCTTTCTCTACCATCTGTCCTAACTCTCAGTCTGTCTAATGCCTTGATCAGAATTTACTAGGAGGCCCTGTGGCTGGCGTATCGATCCAAGCAATAATTTGGCCTCCCTGTTACATAGATAGAGATAGGTTTGCCATGTGGGGGGCACAGTTCTGGGGGGAAGCCCCAAATCACTGAATCTGATTTTCTTGGAACTTTTTCAACATGGCCCAAGTCATTTATGAGCTCCCCTTTCCCCAGTTACATCACCACAGTCCTGTCTTCTGCTGAAAGACAGCCCAGCCCATGCATCCACGGCCATTTCCCAGCACAGGTTGTCTTGAGCTGGCAGCCCAGATGAGGATGAATCTCGAGTCCTTCTCCCAGGACCACAGAGGGTCTTGCCACCAATGCCCATCAGCAATCATCCTTCTGTCCTAAGGGGGAGGGACCAAAGTAAACCACTTCCAAGCACTGTCCATAAATACTGAGAGGCTCTTCAAACTGAGGAAGGCAGGACCGCACTGTCACTAGGTCTGATTTCTCTGGGACGGCAGAGGCTGGGAGGGATGAGTTCTCAGAAGAGGTGAGAGGCAGACTCTAACATATTTCCATGGGATAGAAGCATGTTTGTGGGCACATTCAGAGAGATGGGAGCAAGGGGGCAGGCGGCTCCTGCAGCCACAGAGGCCAAGCAGGTGGCCAGGCCCGTGCTGAGGCCCGGCGCGCAAAGGGTGAAGCTTTTAGGCAAGCAGCGGCTAGTGATCTCAGCTTCCCTTGGTCTTAATGCTCCTGAAAGGCTCCCTGTAATTGGGCATCAGTAGTTAATGCAGTATTGACTGCATTACACGCTCCCGTGCCTCCCCTCGCTAATGCCAATTGCATCACCTTGTACAGTCACCGGCTTGCTTAGCCAATAGCCGTTAAAAGCAATCCAAATCATGAATCATATGGGAAACTTTTAGCAAGACACCGCCATCCAAGGAGACAATTTACAGTTGAGTTAATCTGGGTACATTAGTGAGACATGGATTCTGGACGACAGACCAATTTATGTTGTTTCCCTGTCCCCCACCCCACCCCCCTTAGTCCTCTGTGTGGGCGAATGAATGGAAGAGCAGGGGAACTGAGTGGAACACCTGCCTCTCTGCCCGGCGTTCCAGGAGGGGTGGGGGAGCCCCATCTTTGCAGACACTCTGCCTGGTTGAATTTGTACAGGAAAGGGCAGCGACTGTCCTGCTGCTTGGGATTCGTGCCACCTCCCTCCCAGCAGAGTGCTGCGGCTGAAACTAGTTGTGGCAGGTGTGGATGAAGACATCCCCTCCTGCCAGGCACCTGGTGAGTGCCAGGTGAAGCCCCTGCCCTGCCACCCATGCCAGGCCTTTACTAGCTCTCAGAGGGCTGTAGTTCCCACCGGCTCTGCCTTTTTACCAATGGGCTAGGGTCTGTGACAATACTGAGGCCTGCTCCCCGTCTCCAGCACCAGGGCCAGCGAGACCAAGGCCACACTCTTCTCTCTGTGGTCTGGGGCATGATGGGACAGACCAGGAGGCCCTGCTGGCAGTAACCTCTCAGACAAACTGAGTAGGCTGTCGAGGCTGTGTTCCTAGCAGTCATTAACAATTGAAGACCCGGCTGCTGTCTGGTCTTCTTCAACCCAGCCCCACTCCTCCTTAAGCATTTTTTACTTATTAAAAATGTTCTGGGAGTCATGTCTGGTGTTTAGTTCCACAATGTGCTTGCTGCTTCCTGTGGTCACCCAAGCCATCCCGCTGGGCTTTACAGAGGTAGTTTAAACCCAGACCAGCCCTGTTCCAGCATGCATCTGGGAGCATGCCTGCACTCCCAGCTGGGTGCCCTCAGCATCCTCTCTTGCCCAGGCTCCCCTACAGCTCAAGCTCTTACTGTTCAGTGTGTCCCCACTTGGGGGCCTTTTCTCCATCAGTGAAGGTCAAATTTGATTTGCAGGGTTCAGGGCAGGAGTTTTCTTTGCTCCCTTGAGACTTCAGTCTCCCCCGCCCACACTCAAAGTCCATAGCCTGGTGACAGCCCAAGCTGCAGGTGCCAGGGAAGGGGCTGCTTTTCCAGGAGAGTTGGAGCTTGCCTGGCTTTCGCTGACAGGGAGAACCGGCAGCATTTAGAAAGCCCAGACCCTGAGTTCCAGTAAAGTGGAGATGGCTAGGCCAAGAGCAAGCGTCCAAATGAAAGCAATTAATCTTAAAACCCGAAGTTTAACCATTTGCAAACAGATCTTTCTGTCTCTGTGGTGACCCTTCACTGCTCGACCTAATGGATTACTTTATTAATAATGCACTGTGCTTAAAAGCAAAAAAAAAATTTTTTTCTGACGATTCAATACTTCAGAAAGTCTCTTAAACCCGTTGCTAGGGCAAAACGATTGATATTTTATTATCTTTTCAGAAGTGCAACATGAAAGCCCTGCAGCCCAGCAGAGAGAGGGCTTTGGTCCTCTGCAGCTGGCAGACCCGACTTCAACCAGAAGAGCCCAGACTATCTCAACAAGATGCTGTCGGGTACAAAAAAGGTGTTGGGGGAGACTAATAGGAGCCCTGAGGTTCTGCTGCTGCCAGACAATGGGTGCTGGGTGCAGCACTGTGGAACACACCCCTCGGGCCTAGAGTACCACATCTGCCGCACAGTCCAGGTGGTCACATTCTGGGGAGGCGGAAGTGTATATGAAGTTAGGTAGTAGGACAGAGAGGCAGGTAAGTTTATACACAGCTCTTCTTCAGTTCCCAGTGAAAAGGCCGCCTCCAGGACCACAGTCATTTGATTTCCTTATGTTGTCATGGATCTCAAAGACCAGTAGTGCCAACGGTGAAGGCCACCATATTGTTGGACTGCACAGGTCAGGGATGAAGGGACATCCTGAGCTCCTCTCTGAAGTTCTGGTGGGAACGAAAGGAATTACATGCCCAGGATACCCAATTGCATAGCAGTTCTGTGGTCTGCAGACATCCCCAGAGCCCAACCCCCTCTAGGGCACAGATCCTTGGGAGAGGTGGAAACACCATTTGCCAATCTTTCTGGACGGAGGACTCCTACATACAAAAAACTCAGGTCTTTTGGGTTCTTGGCTTAGGCCTGGGGAGCCAAGAATATGGAATAACTGTGGTCAAAGATACATCTTGATTTCCATACGCCTCTCATAGTGACAGTCCCTGTAGACACTAGAGAAGGGCCCTCTGCACTCTTTTTAAAAAAGAAAACTCTGGAGCTGGGCATGACCGACCTGAAGTTACACCGGATAAGGAAATACTGATGAAACCAGCCAAACCAATGGTTCTTCTTTCCCCATCTGGCCTGTCCCCAGGCCTCTCCTTCTCCTTTGCAATCTATCTAGAACAGCTCCAGCCCAGTGCTGATGGCCCTCTGGAGCCCCAGGGGTGCGTCTGTGAATGGAGGAGAATCTGCTGGAGATGATGCTTCCCTCCAGCCAGCCCAGAACCATCTACATCCCCTCTTTTACCTCTTCCTTCAATCACGCCAAGAGCCAGTTTTGGGAAGTTATGGTCCCATGTCTTCCCTGCATACACCCACCCAGGTCAGACATCTCAAATGCCCTTTGCTGCTGATACCTCAGATGGTATAGTTAGTCTGGGATAGCTGGATGAAACAGCAGCCAAGTGAACATCCGGTATGACCTTGAACAAGTCACTTAACTTCCCTGGTTCAGCAGTAGCCATGACAACAATGTCTCAATGGTCAGAAGGCACAGACCCAGTGGAGGATTCCTGGGGATGTCCCATTCCTCCCAGCCTTTCCAGTCCCCACCCAAATGTCAGCAGCAGTGGTCTTGCCAACAGTCTTGCCCAGCTCTCCCTACAGCACCTAGAACATACAAGCCTTACCTACAGGGCCCAAGGGCCTGAGACAGCCACTCCCTGGACCTTGGTGCCTGTCTTAGGTCACAGGGCACGTGCTGAGTTTTCTCTCCAAAGCAGCTGGGATTCCCCAACCTTTGAGGCCACTTACTGCAAGGCACTCTCCCAGCTAAAAAGACGTCAGGGGTCTATGAGACTACCTGCTAGTGGCGTACTATAGCCATGTGACCCTCCCAGCTCCCAAACCCTTCTGAATGCACCCAGGCTCTTGACCATACATCCGGGCCACCCTCAAACCACAGGCTCTTGACCATACATCCGGGCCACCCTCAAACCACTCCCTCTGGAGTGCTACTGGCCCGTGGCGGGACGATTCTTCCTCTGGATCAAATTCCCGCCTTCACATTCAAGGAGACATGAGGTGAGATAGTGGCCAGCACAGGAGACGTCCCTCGCACCAAGTCATGCCCGTGGGCAGCTGTCCCCCTGAGGGCCCAGCTGGCCTTCCCCTTTCTGCCAGGCATCCCGGCTTTCGCGCGGTCGTCCGCGCTCCCTCTCGCCCCCAAGCTCTCTAGTCCGATTCTCCCCGAAGCTGCTGATTTGCTGGGCGCTCAGCGCCTCTCGAGTTACGCGGCCGGCGCGGGGGTGATGGCTGCGGTGAGCGAGGAGCAGCCGCAGAGACCGAACGCTCAGCGCCAAGCGCCAGGGCGCGGAGACCAGAGGGCAGCCCAAGCCTCACGGCGCCCCTCGGCGCATCGCCTCGCCCCGCCCGCCAGCCCGGGGACCGCGGGACCTGGGGGTGTTAGGCCAGGAGCTCACCCACCCCACCCGGGTCTGTCTTTCCGCCCCGGGCTGCCGGCTGGATCCACAACCCGGCGTGGCCCCGCGTCTGTGTGCCTGGGTCTTGGTGCGTGGCATCCCGCGCACCGTGACCAGGGCGTTGGGGGCATCGGGATCCCTGCCCGCCACCTACCGTCCTCCTTGTCCAGCACCATCATCTCGGGCGCTCCGTGTCCAGCCGCTGTTCGACTCGGCCGGGAAAAGGGCGCCGACTCCGGGCGCGCTTCGGCTGGGAGGCCGGTCCGCCGGCAGCGAGCGGGCTCTAATTACCCGCTTGTCCGGCTCTTAACCTAGATTGCACTCAGCTAGAATTACATTCAGGAGTGAAGCACTTCGCAGATACAAAAGCAGTCTCACCTACTTTTGTGCCTCAGAATTGCAAGGAACTACGAACTGCAATTTAGAGAGAGAGGGAGAGAGAAGGGGGAAGAGAGGATCAGAGCCGTTTCTTTGATTCTCACCTTCTAAATGGCTCAATTTGCCCAGTATAATCTGTCTTAATGTAATTGCATTTGATAGCTCATAACCCTGGCTCTGGCAACGACACAGCTTTCAGCCTCATAAAGTGTTTTCCCCTCGGATTTAATCTGAATCTCAATCTGAAATTATATTCAAAGAGATGGGGGAATCTCGGCGGCCGACTCCCGCTGCCTTTCTCCCTCAATGTATGAGGTTTGCACTCCTGCTACTGAATAAATGCACACATTTCCCGAGGACCCCCTCCCTGCCGGGTTAATGGGGAGTGGAGACGCGCGGATGCCCGGCTCTGCAGCGCCACCTGGAGGTCTCTAAGCTCCAGCTAGGCGAATGACTACTCTGGAGTCCCAGAGTCCCTACTTCCTGGTCTCCAATGTCAGTCTGGTGGGCCCTTGCGGGTCCTAGCCCCTTCAAATCTGGTTTCTGCTTCCTCACAGGAGCGCTATTTCCCTCACGACTCTTTTCTACCAGCTCTGCCTAGAGTTCCTAGTTGATTCTGTAGTTGTTTGGCAAAGTTAACTCCTCTGCAGGGCACAAAACCTCCTACTGTGAGTCCTACAGGGACAGAGGCTTCTGCTACCGTGTCCCTACCACCCATCAGTGTCCTGATTCTGTGCAGAAAGCAAGTCCTGTTTCAGCTTCCCTCTGAGCAAGCATAGGTGTCTGAAGGCGTTTTTCCTTCTGCAAATATTTACTGAGCACTTACTATGTGCCACACACTACTCTAAGGCACCGGGGATACAGCAGAGAAGAAAAGCAGGATTCTGTTGTGGAGCTAATTCTTGCTCTGTCACTCACAAAGCAGGAAAGAAGACAGGCCCGTGCTTTTCCCAGCATGCTTCCTGGAAAAACCTGGTCCAGGCTCCCATAAACTTTTAAAACCCCAAGCAGTCCCCCCACCCAGATATTATAGAGCTCCAAAATGGAGTGAAAATGGTTTTTCTTCATTTCAAGAAGGGCTCCAGAGAGATGTGTTCAGAACTGGGTCCTGGCAGTTGCAGAGGACTTCCACTCTGGCAGTCTCCTGGGGGGGGGGGGCATCAGATGGGAACCTAGTCATTTGTTACCAATTACTAAATGACAGAGCTAGCAAGTCACTTCTCTTTTTGCCTCAGTTTCCCTGTTTATGAACTAGTCACCTCTGTTCTGTCTCTAAAGAGGCCATGAAAAGGCAGACTAGTGCTCCGGATAATATGAGGTGGGGCACTGTCTCATACAAGAGAGGCCTGAAGGCTAAGTCTTGCCCCTCCCATCCTGGGAGGCCCCCCTACTTTACAGGAGCATGGGGGAGCTGCAGCCCATCCTTACTCCGAGGCAGGGAAGTCAAGCTCTGAGGAAACTGAAGTGCAGCTGTTTCTAATGAGAAGCCTCATCCGCAGCTCAGAGGGTTTCGCGTTCCCCTTCATCTTGAATACTTAATCCTAATAGTCCTTGAGTATATTTGATGTTAAATATATCATTTTGCTCAGACTCGCTGTCCCTCAGGACTGCAAGCTTGATCTCTCCCCTGCCACTGCAGCCAGAGCAGTGCCCTCGAGGTGTGTGTGTGGGGGGGGGGAGCTTCATTGTTGCTGCCCCTGCCGCCCATCTGGTGCAGCCCCCACCCTTCTCTGAACTGAGGCCAATCAATGTAGCAAGTACAGGGTCCAGCAGGGAGAGCATCGTGAAGAAGAAATCTCTGCGCTATCTGGAGACATACGGTCTTCCTCCTGGTCTCCAGAGGCCCACTTCTTGCTTTGGGGGTCTGACCCTGACCCACAAATCAGGACTCAATTAGCTGGAACCACATTCCCACTCTCTTGTCTGAACCTTAACTAACCCAAGCTTCCAAGGTATCCAACTGAGAACCACATGGCCGACATCCCTCTGAGGAGTCAGGACCCCTGCTTCCTAAGTCCGAGACGTAAAGCAGGTAGGGTGGGCACATCAGCAGGGGATTGGTGCTGTATGTGAAGATGGCTCGTCCTCACGGGTGGCTTCCTTTATACCCTAGCTATGAGCATGACATCCCAATCTGAAGCGAGAACCCCAGAACTAAGTGGCAGAGCTGCCTAGCAAGTCTTTGGGGATTTAGAGAATCTTGAAGCTCACACCTAGGAAGAAGCCAGATGTGACTTCACTTGTAGGGTAGCCTTAAGCTCATAGGTGGGTCTCAGCCTCCTGCCCTCCCCCTCTCCGACAGCTTCCAGGTCCAGGGACATGCCAACAATGTTGAGTGGAATCCTAAGATGCCCTGGGGCTGGGAGAGGTAGTTTTCACTCCGTGCATTCCACAGGTGGTGAGCCATCACTCTCACTTCAGCACACCAAGAGTGCTTCCAGAAATGCCTCTGAGGACAGTGGGGGACACCCATTTTTTTCAGTCCCCAAGGATGCCTGGAAGAGAATGGGGGTGGTTGCTAGCTGCCTGACATATTTCCAAACAGGTCCCAGCAGTTCATCCCTATGCCTGGCAGAAACATCCAGAGAAAAGGGTTTCTGCACTGGGGGTGGGGGGCAATTCCTCTTGATGCCTAAGGGCCCAGGCAGACCAGATAATCCAGAACTCTTCAGAGGATAGCCAACATGCCTGAGCCTGAGGGCCCTGCTCTCAGTACAGTGAAGTTATCTCCAGGTTGGGGTTACACACCGGCCTCACAAGTGGTGACTGGAGAGGTATTTAGGGTGACAAGGACCCTTTCCCTGTGCACATAACAGTTACAGGACAGAGTAAACCATTATTTGCAATGCCATCAGGATGCCTGTTAGCCGAGTCTGGGTCCCCTGCCTTTCCCTTGCAGACACAGAAGCAGCCAATGCACAGGAATTCACAACCAACTTATCTTGGAGAAGTGCACAGTCGGCAGACTCCCTCTTTGGGATTCTAGAGAGGCCTTTCCAGAAACTGCATTCACAAACACTTAGGCTTTAGACATGCCTATGCCAAACCAGGACAAATCTACCCTGTCCCTAAATGGAAGCCACCCCCAGCCCCCATACAAGAGGCCCTAGTCAGCTAGGGGTTTAGGAGGACCCAGGGCTGCCCTAAGACTGAGGGGTTCCCTGTGCTACAAGACGCTGGACAAGCCAGGATGATTGATCACCATGAGGGAGATTGCAGGATAAGACAAGTAACTAGTGAGACCAAAGGAAGCCAGACAGACAGACAGACCCTCTTCCTGCTAATCAGCCGCTCCCAACCCTAAATTTCTGAGCCTCCTGTCCGGCTGTGTCATACTCCAGGCATGCCTGTGTGTCTGTCCTCAGCCCTGAGGATGATGCAGAGACGACGAGATACCCACGATGGAAGGGGTTTTAGTTAGATCCATGGGTAGACTTAGATTTTTTGAGGCCTCAAGTTTACAGCAGTTTAAGGGGTGAGGGTTCTTTAATAAAAGGTGTATGATCCTCGGTTACAGAGTTTTTGACCAGTCCAGGCTGCAGATCAAGACCTTACCAACTGTCCCGAGTCTCCCAGCCCAACCCACGCGGCAAAAAAAAAAAAAAAAGAGAGAGGAATATGAGATTGCTAATCAAACTGATCACCAGGGATCTGGCAACAGAAAGAGACCCCGGGAATCCCAAACTTCTCTTGGCCAGTCCACCGCACACTCACTACAGTAGCTCGGTGAACTGATGGCATGCAGTCTCCTAGTCCTGCAGGGAGACAGCATCACTTATCAAGTAGGCCCTGAAGTCCTGGACCCTAGGCGAGAGACGGGAGACCCAAGGGCCATGCTGGTTAAAATGCACCTTCACCAGCCAAGTTCTCTGAGTATCCCCTGAGGGATCCCTTCTACACCGAGGTGTGGAAAAATATGAAAATACTCAGAGAGGCCCAGAAACTGGCTGGCGATGGGTACTACTGGAAAGCTTACTTCTCTTGGGTCTCTGTGCGCTCCGGAGGGGGGCAGGAGCAAGAAAGTTCCCTGCTGGAGCATGCTCTCCTCACAGGCTCTGGGATGCAGGGCAGGGAGGGGGCGACTCCTCATCGCCGGACGCAGAGCCTGGCACCTTACACACACACACACACACACACACACACACACACACACACACACACACACACACACACACATCAGCTTCCGGAAAACGACAACCGGCTCCAAGTCGGGACCGGTGTCTGGGCCTCTGCCACTCGGGTCGAGATGGCCTCGACAGAGCTCCCGCTGCTCCCAAGCGTCCCCGGGCACCTACCGTCCTCCTGGTCCAACACCATAGTCCCCAGGCGGCTCCAGCCGGGCGCGGGAGGAGGACGCAGAGAGACTCGCGGCTCGGACAGTCGCCAACCGGGCGCCTGCACTGCTTTCCGCGGTCGCGCGTGGGCCCCGCGCCCCGCGGCCGCCGACGGGGGCGGACGGAGCGGCGCCCCGAGCGCAGAGCCGTGGGCAGGGCGCGCGGGAGGAGCGAGAGAAGGCGCGGCGCTCTGGGGGGCGGGCGCCGGGCGGGGCTGCAGCCCTGTGGGCTGAGCTGCTGGGACCCGGCCCGAGGCGAGCCGGAGCCTGAACCGAGCTAGGGCCGGAGCCCGGGCCGGAGCAGCCTTCACAGCCGCGCACGCGGGTTCCCTCTTGCAATCTGCTGCGCCCGTTCTCAGCAGAGTGCAGCTTGCATTTCCCAGAGCCCCTCAGATTCCCCTGTTAATTAAATCAATTCATTATGCTCAGATCTGATTAGCGGCCCTTCCCCCCTTTGAATCAATTATTCAATACACAAACATAATTGCTTGGGCCAGAGGTGCCCGCCATTAGCTTATTTAACTCCAAGGACACTAATTACCCGCAGGGCACGGGAACTTTTCTCATTAATTCTGACAAAACACAAAAGCACAGCCAGAGTGTGTGCGTGTGAGGGACTGTGTGCATGTGTGTGTGCGTGTGTGACCGCATGCCTGAGTGAGGGATGAGTGGGGTGGTGGGCCTCTCGGAGAGTTTACCACCGGTGGGGAGGGCGGCATTTGTGCCATCGCCTGTGGAAGTATGCATTTTGCAATCTATGAACGTTCTGCTGTGAGTGTGGGACTCTGTGTGTGAGAGTGGTGTGGGTGTGGCTCTGGCTCTGGGACTGCGGACCCAGGATGGAGACCCAGCACAGGAATGCAGAGTGCTTCTGTGTGTGACTTTGAGGTTCTGTCTCCCCGTCATTTTACCCCTTCCTTTTTCATTATAGCCCGCGATTGCAGCTGCAAACCTGGAAAGCACGGACTAGGAAAGAGAAACCAGGTTGGGGCAGGGGTGGTGGACAGCGAGGACAGAAGGGGTGAGCCTGGAGCCAGTTGAAGCCACAATATCTACCCGGGCTCCAGTCACCTGCTCCTGTAGTGAGTTTTGCTACATGCACCCCACGTTCCCACCCCACCCCCAACCCTGCTCCTTTACCCTCTCATTGCCTCTCCCATTTAATGCTACCCTCACTCTCTGTTGTAAGACGAAGGCCCCCACTTCCACATATGCTTGACACCAGGGCAGCTCCACCCGCCCCAGCCTAGTTTCCCCCAGCCACAATGCTGGAGAGAGGGTGTGCTTCTAGTGGCCTGACTCTCCATCTTACCTCCCAGGAAATCTCTGTTGAGGGAGCCGGGGAGGGAGCCCACAGAGGCAGGGACACAGAGGGTAATTGATTCCCCCAAATTAGGTTTCTGCTTTCCAAAGACTGGTATTGTTCAAGTTCTCAATGTGCACAGAGGTATTGAAGATTTCCTTTTTGTTTCCTCGGGCAATGAATGAGCTTAATCCATTTGGCTTTTATAAATCAGGAAACTAATATTCACTCCTTCCATGGAGGCTTAAAAAATTTAATTGGTGGTGGTGGGGGCTTAGTAGCCCTTATGCTGTCCTCAAGCCCCCACTTATCAAAACACATTCTGATGAAGGGGTGGGGGAAAGAGGGGTGTTCACACTGATCCTCCTGCCCTCCTCCATCTTTGCAAATGGTCTCCAAGTATCTGGGAAAGTTTCTGAAATTATCGCACAAATTATGTTCACTTTAGTGATGAAAAGAAGGCCCTTCAGAGGGTGCCTCCAAATTGGCTGCATAGGTGACCAGGAGTGCTGGGGCCCTGGGTGTATCCGTGCCATGGCGGGTTTGCCAATTCCTTTCTCTCTCTATTCTAAACAGTTCCAGAATTGTCATCTTCCTGGTGCCAAGTGTTACCTTGTGCCTCTCCTGCTCCAACAATCTTTTTGAGGGGAGGGGAGTGTGGGGGGTGCAGGGACTTGGCTCAGCAAGCAAAAGCAGTTACAGCCAACTGGCAACCTGGGTTGGATCCTGGGCACCCATATGGCTGAAGAAGAAAATGAATTCTTGTTGGTGCTTCTTTGACCTCCATATGTGCTCCATGGAATGTGTTCTCTGCCCCACCAACGAACTAATTAAATGTGATTTAAAAATTTAAACAGTTTTTCTGTATGCATTTGTGCGTATTCCCATATGTCTGTGTGTGCCTGTAGGTGTGTGTGTTTGTGTGCACACACACGTACATAGGTTTGAGCACACATACATTTGCATATGTGAGTGGGCTCATGCATCTGGAGGCCAGAGAGAAATCTCAGATATCCCCTCCAGGAACACTGTCCACCTGCATTGACACAAGGCTTCAACAATGAGAGATTGGCTGGCCAGTGAGCCCCAGGGATTCCTGTCTCTGCCTCCTCAATTCCTGGACCGCAGAGCCTTGGGTTTGTGAGGCAGGAATGTCAGCAACTGAGCTATCTCCTCAGGTCCAGCTCAGACCATCTGTGATGGCTCTCCAGGGTTTAACAGATAAACTTAGAAGTGCTTAATCCATCAGTTTAGGCTCCTTGTATTCTGGGGACACCTGGCCACCACCACACCCCTTGCTTCAGTTTAGATGTTTATGAAGTCTCGTCAGCTTGCACTCCTGCCTCAGTGACTCTTCGTACATAACCCTCTCCACAGACGCCCCTTCCTGGTTCTCTGCATTCCCCCAAGCGGCTGTGCACATGAAGGCGGAGGTTCCTGAGTGATGTGTGAGTCTGTGGAGACATGGGCAATGAGGTCAGCCTTGGGGTCAGCGTTCAGTTCTCAGTTCTCCTTTTTTGGACTGTGCCTTTCAAAATGGAGGCTCAGGGGCAGAACACCAAGTTTTCCCAGGATGTCAAAGAGATGGCCTGGTACTAGAGACCTACAGCAAAGTTCTTCTACAAATGCAATCTGCAAGACTCTCTATGTTTAGTTCTCCGCGTGACCAGGCAGAGCCACTGCCTAAAATTGGTGTTAACTGGTCTTTGTACTTGAACATCTGGTGAAGGGGGCAACTGGGACCTGAAACTCTGCCCACCACTGCCTAAGCCATATACCTGGCATAGGCTTCACCTACTCCTTCTTGGTAAAGTCATCTTTTGATATTAATACAAAGTACCACCATAGGGGCTAGCATGAAGCACTGGCCTCTTTGCAGCCATCCTGACTGTGGCAAGAACCTGTATGAACCTAGGGGACCAGCTGAGAGGGAACACACACACACACACACACACACACACACACAGAGAGAGAGAGAGAGAGAGAGAGAGAGAGAGAGAGAGAGAGAGAGAGAGACCTAACTGCTACAGAATACCAACTAATACTGCCTGTTGATGACAAAGGACAGCTAGCCTCATCTTGCATTTATATGGGGCCCAAAATCTTGGTGAAAGATACTGAACTTAGTTCATAGCCGGGACTGGGACATGAGTAGACCTGTCATAAGGGTTAAGGTTCCGATTGCATGGGGAGGGGTGCTGAAAACGGAGGGAGGAACAATGTACTGAGCTAGGCTGCAAGGCCTAGTCTGGAGAAAGCAATGGTTTCAAACATGCTGCTAGGCCAAGAAGGGACCATAGAGAAAGGAAGAAACTGTGTCACTAGGAACTCTATAATGCTGCTTTGGGAGCCCCTATGAAACAACTTGTCCCTAGAAGCTAAGGTGTCACCTTGCTGGACTAAGAAGGGGTGGGGGAGGGAGGGAGGGATCAGCAGCGTGGTGGCATTGGCAGAGAACGAGACAGCTGCTCTAACTGTAGGGAGGCATTGATCCTCCTAGCCCATCAATCCTACCTCTCTACCCTTGGATTGTCAGGAAATTACTCTTGGGAACTTGAAATCTAGTGGTGTCTAGAGGGCATTTGAGCTGTACACATAAGCATTTTTAAAAGGTCTTGCACGCTGTGGAGAAGATGTCCTGGAAAAAAGAATTGGAGCAACAGAATTTGGGGTAAATTATTGGAACTGTTTAGGACTGGCACTTAGCATTTATATCGTCTTTATGTTCCAATATGCTTCACTTGTTCAATGGACAGGATGGGAAAGGCTTTGTCTGCCAGGATGGACCAGAACAATACCAAGAAAGCAGGCCCACTGCCCACTTCCCCTGGTGGCAATGGAGTTCCATGTATGTTACAGGGAATGCAGAGAGAGTGAATTTCCCTACTGCAAAACAGATTGTCTGAGTAAGTTAAAAATTAAAATACAACCAAATGCTGTTTACAAGAAATTCTCCCAAAACAAGGTGATAAAAAAAGACTGAAAATAGAGCAAGGGGCAAAAAATATACCAAGCAAATGCAAGCAGAGAGGGAGTAAAAACAGCAATATTAATGTCAAACAAAGCAAACTTCAAGGCTAAAAGCATAAACGGCTTGAAAATGAAAGCATACGCTCTGGAGTTACTTTTGAATCAAAAATGAGATCAAACCTAAAATAGAAATCATCTAATAATGGAAATGACAACAACAGCATGCCATGCAGAACCTATGAGACACAGCTGCAGTCAGGGGGGAAATCTATACCCTTAAATGCTTTTAATATCAGAAAGAAAATAGAAAATGGAGGGGGGAGAGAAAGACCTAAAATAAATGATCTATATAGACAATATAAGAAATAGGAAAAGAACAGACAAAGACCTTCCAGATGGTTCAGATAGTCAAGATGCCAGCCTCCAAGCCTAAGGACCGGAGTTCAATCCCTGGTTCCCACTGGGTAGAAGGCGAGCTAACTCGTGCAAGTGGCCACAGACCTCCACATATGCACTGATGCATGCTTGCACATATGCACTGATGCATGCTTGCACATATGCACTGATGCATGCTTGCACATATGCACTGATGCATGCTTGCACATATGCATTGATGCATGCTTGCACATATGCACTGATGCATGCTTGCACATCTCTCCACCTTCAATAACAAATGTAATTAAGCCAGGCAGTGGTGGTGCACACTTTTAATCCCAGCACTCGGGAGGCAGAGGCAGGTGGATCTCTGTGAGTTCGAGGTCAGCCTGTACTACAAGAGCTAGTTCCAGGACAGGCTCCAAAGCTACAGAGAAACCCTGTCTTGAAACAAACAAACAAACAAAGAAAAAAAAACCAAAAATGTAATTAAATGTTTTAAGATGAAAAAGTGCAAACAAGTCTATAAAAACCATAAGGAACTTAGGCAAATTAAAATTAGAAAGTGATTGAAAATATCAAAAATAATAATTAATATGAAAAATTTAAACCTAGTCTACTTTTATTAAAAAAAAAGACCAACAAAATAGAAAAAGTCCTTCTGGAAAACTTGACTAAGAAATAAAGGAAGCAAAAATGTACAATATCAAATACAAACAAGCACGTGAGAGTAGAGGGTGGCAGGAGATCATCGCTGGTACAGAACATGTTAAAGAGTTGTAACATTCGTATGTCTAGACCTGTGAAATTCATTGTGAAAAGCCAGAGGAAATGGATGACATCAAGCAATGTAGAAAATTATAAAAACTGGTGATGGTGGCGCACGCCTTTAATCCCAGCACTCGGGAGGCAGAGAGGCAGGTGGATCTCTGTGAGTTCGAGACCAGCCTGGTCTACAGAGCTAGTACCAGGACAGGCTCCAAAGCCACAGAGAAACCCTGTCTCGAAAAAAAAAAGAAAAAGAAAGAAAGAAAAGAAAATTATAAAAACCAAGCATAGAAATCAAAATTCACATTCACCCCATAGACAGAAGATACTAATAAAGAAATCAACACTCTGTCATTAAAACATGGCAAGATTCCATGCGCTCCAGCAATTCCTCTTTTGGATATGCACCCCCAAAGAACTGAGAGCTAGCTTCCCCAGCAGCATTGTTTACACTCGTCAGTAGGTGGAAGCAGTTCCAGAGCCCACGAAGAGGTAAGTGGGTGAACTAAGTGTGGTTTATCCCTACAGTGAAATATTAGTCAACCTTAAAAAGAAGGAACATTCTCCAACATGGACAACCTTTAGTATGTGATGCTTAGTGAAATCAGCCAGTAACAAAAAGGAAAATATTATTTGACTTCACAATATGTCGCGCACGGGGTGACTGGTCTACTCAGACACATAGCAGAATGATCGCTGCCAGGGACAGGGAGGAGAGAGCAGTGTGGAGTTAGTTATTGCTTAATAGGCACACCATTTCTGATTTTCAAGACAAAAAAATAGTTCCACAACAATATAAATATGAACAACTAACATATAAACCTGGGGAGTATAGGGACAATGAATATTTTATATATATCTTACCACAATTAAAACATTTTAAAACTCAAAGCAGAGATTGTATTGCAGCAAGTTTTACATATTTTATTTTTTTATAATTTTTTAAATTCTTTATTGATTTTTATTAAGCTACACGTTTTCTTTGCACCCCTCCCTTCCTCTCCTGTCCCCTTCAACCCTCTCCCATGGTCCCCATGCTCCCAATTTACTCAGGAGATCTTGTCTTTTTCTACTTCTCATGTAGATTAGATCCATGTATATCTCTCTCAGGGTCCTCATTGTTGTTAGGTTCTCCGGGATTGTGAACTGTAGGCTGGGTTTTTTTTTCTTTATGTTTAAAAGACACTGATTAGTGAGTATATATGATGTTTGTCTTCCTGGGTCTGGGTTACCTCACTCAATATGATGTTTTTTAGATACATCCATTTGCTCACAAATTTCAAGGTGTCATTATTTTTTCTGCTGCATAGTACTCCATTGTGTAAATGTACCACATTTTCCTTATCCATTCTTCAGTTGAGGGGGCATTTAGGTTGTTTCCAGGTTCTGGCTATGACAGTGTTGCCATGAACATAGTTGAGCACATGTCCTTGTGGTACGATTGAGCATCTTTTGGGTATATACCAAAAGTGGTATTGTTGGGTCTTGAGGAAGGTTGTTTCCTAATTTTCTGAGAAATCACCATACTGGTATCCAAAGCAGCTGTACAAGCTTGCACTCCCACTGGCAATGCAGAAGTGTTCCCTTTACCCCACAACCTCTCCAGCATAAATTGTCATCAGTATTTTTGATCTTGGCCATTCTTACAGGTGTAATATAGAATCTCAGAATTGTTTTGATTTGTATTTCTCTGGTGGCTAAGGATGTTGAGCATTTCCTTAAGTGCCTTTCAGATATTTTAGATTCCTCTGTTGAGAGTTCTCCGTTTAGGTCTGTACCCCATTTTTTTATTGGATTATTTGTTTTTTTAGATGACCAATTTCTTTAGTTCTTTGTATATTTTGGAGATCAGACCTCTGTCTGATGTGGGGTTGATGAAGATATTTTCCCATTCTGTAGGCTTCTGTTTTGTCTTGTTGACCATGTTTTTTGCTTTACAGAAGCTTTTCAGTTTCAGGCGGTCCCTTTTATTAATTGTTTCTCTCAGTGTCTGTGCTGCCGGGGTTATATTAAGAAAGCGGTCCCCTGTGTTAATGCGTTCAAGTGTACTTCCCACTTTCTCTTCTATGAGGTCCAGTGTGGTTGGCTTTATGTTGAGGTCTTTGATCCATTTAGACTTGAGTTTTGTGCATGGTGATAGATATGGATCTATTTGCATTTTTCTACATGTTGGTATTGTTATCCCAGTATCATTTGTTGAATATGCTTTCTTTTTTCCATTTTATATTTTTTGCTTCTTTGTCAAAAAACAGGTGTTCATAGACGTATGGATTGATATCTGGGTCTTCCATTTGGTTCCATTGGTCTTCCTGTCTGTTTTTATGCCAGTTTTCAGTATTGTAGCTCTGTAGCAGAGTTTGAAATCAGGAATTATGATGCCTCCAGAAGTTCTTTTATTGTACAGGATTTTTTGGCTATCCTGGTTTTTTGTTTTGTTTTGTTTTGTTTTTGCTTTTCCATATGAAGTTGGTATTATTCTTTCGAGGTCTGTGAAGAATTTTGCTGGGTATTGCATTGAATCTGTAGATTGCTTTGGGTGAGATTGCCATTTTTACTATGTTAATTCTACCTACCCAAGAGCATGAGAGATCTTTCCATTTTCTGGTGTCTTCTTCAATTTCTTTCTTCAACGATTTAAAGTTCTTGTCATACAGGTCTTCCATTTGTTTGGTTAGCGTTACTCCGAGATATTTTATGCTATTTGTAGCTATCGTGAAGGGTGATGTTTCTCTGATTTCTTTCTCAGCCTGTTTATCATCCGAAGTTTTACACATTTTAAAGCCCAATGTAATGCTACTTAAACCATCCCAAGCAATATAAAAAGTTGGAGAGCTTCCTGGCTTGTTTTATGAGCTAGCAATTTCTTAATTCCCTAACCTTATAAAGATTGATTTTTTAAAAGAATGGGAAAAAAACACAGAACAGTTTGATAGGAGTATAAAGTCTGAAATAAGGTATTAACCAACTGGAGATGGGGAAGTACCAACATAATAGCACACTATAAAAGAGGTAGGTTTATTGACACACTACAAACCTGAATCACCATCAGAACACCTACCTACATGAATACCCACATCAACAAATAAAGGAACAAAACATAGCAGTAAAAGATGTCTGAAGATCAGACCCAGCATGCTGGCACATGCTATGATCCCAGCACTAGCGAGGCTGAGGTAGGAGGACAGGAGTTCAAGGTCAACCTTGGCTACGTAGACAGTTTGAAGCTAGCCTGGGCTATGTTAGAGTCTGTTTCAAAAGAGCCAAAAACAAAAGTCAAGAATCACCAGATTCAGCATATGTTGCTAACAAAACATTCAGACATGGAAATAAAAGAAATCCACTCATCGTGCAGGACAGAGTTCAAATCCAGGGACTCGCAGATGCTGGGTAAGTGCGCTACCACTGAACTCTAGCCCAGGCCCATGAGTGGCTCTATTAGTCAACATTTTCTGGAGACTATAACTCAGTAAGATGAGAACGGGAACTAAGGAGAATAAGCAGTAGGTTTGTAAAAAGGACAAAACATGTTTATTTACAAGTTATGTCATTGTATAATGAGAGCCCAATAAAATTTAGTTTAAAAGCAGCATAACTGACTCAGTAATTGAGAAGGTAGCTAAATACATAAGTACGTGAAATCTGTAGAGTTTTCCAAATGCTAATGTAAAATAAAAATAATTAAAGAGATAGATTATTTGTGACGAAGGGATCGATTATCTAGGATTTGTTTAAAAGCAAGAAGCACCATGACAAGTAAAGGTCTCCTTTGGAGAACGTGACAAGATTATACTGGAGGCATATGACAAGTTCTGAGCATACGGAAAGTCACATGGTAGAAAGAAAGGAAGGAAGAAAGAAAGGAAGGAATAGTACAAAAAGCCAATCCTCCCTAAGTTAGTATATAGATGTAATGCAATTTTTCCTTAGAATCTCCAATTCAAAACCTCTAAAGCTAAAAACTTCATGTGCAATATATTAGGTGTGTGTGTGCGTGCACACATATGCGTGTGTGTTATACATGCTCCCACAGAAGCGTGAATGTGGGTGTGCATATGTGTGCATAGGCCAAAGACCGATATCTTTAATCTCATCAGTTGTTCTTCACTCTGTTTTCTGAGACAGGATCTCTCACTGACCCTGGAGCTCACCCGCACAACAGGCTAATAGGGCAACAAACTCCAAAGCCCCACCTGTCTTTGCCTCCCAGTGCTGGGATCACAGACATGCACAGTGTCCCTAATTTTTTACATGCATTCTGGAGGTCTAAACTCAGATCCTCGTGCTTGTGTAGCAAGCACCTCACCCCCGAGCCATCACACCAGTCCTAATCTGGAATGCATTTGAAAAAGAATAAATATCTGAGGTTAGTTACGAAAACATATCTAAGAAAGGCCTATGTGAAGAACTTGCGTTATCCGATAATGAACTGGATATAAAGTTACCCTTAATCTAATGGTATAAGCCAGAAAAGTAGACTAAGTCAGAGTACCTGAGAGCCAATTCAGGATTCAAATACAGAAAGGTATTTAAACTATGACAAAACATTTGTTTCCACTCATTAGAGGAAAAAATAATCAGTGGTGTTGTCATCTGCAAAGGTTTCTCCACAGAAGACTTGCACAATAAAGCCAACAAGCACCTGAAAGGACTGTCAGCTCCATCTTAGACCCAGATCAAAGACAGACAGGACTGGAGAGAATGTTCAACAGGGAAGAGTACAGATGTGCTCCCAGCACCCACATAGTGGCTCACAACTGTCTGTAAATGCAGTCCCAGGGAATCTGACACCTTCTTACAGCATCTGTGAGCACTGCGTGTACTTATAGGCAGGCAAAATACTCATACACAGAAAAAATAAAAATAAATATTTGTTTAAAAACCTCAGTAACGAAGCCGGACGGTGGTGGCACACGCCTTTAATCCCAGCACTCGGGAGGCAGAGGCAGGTGGATCTCTGTGAGTTTGAGGCCAGCCTGGTCTACAAGAGCTAGTTCTAGGACAGGAACCAAAAGCTACGGAGAAACCCTGTCTCGAAAAACCAAAAAAAAAAAAAAAAAAAAAAAACCTCAGTAATGAATATCGTCAAAGACATAGACAGATATCAGAACCTTCCCGTATGGCTAGTGGGAGTATACTATGCTACAGTCACTCTGGAAAGCAGCCTGATGGCGCCTCAAAAAGTTAAACACAGAGTCCCTACCTGTCCAGCAATTCCACTTCACTCTATATCCCCAGGACTGACCATGTGTGTCTGTTCAAATATTTGCTCATTAATGTTTACAGCAGTATTATTCACAAAAACCAAAAGACGGAAGGAAAATAGAATATCTATTAACCAAAAACAAATGCCATTTGGCCATAAATAAGGATGCCATAAGATGAAGGGGGGCTGCAAACAGGATGTGAAGGGAAGCAGTCACACAGACCACACGAGTCGTTCCATTCCTAAGAACTGCCCAGAATTTGTGAGGGTGTAGAGAAGGAAGGTAGGTTAGCGATGCCAGGGAACAGCTAAAAGATATGGAGTTCTTTTTGAGGTCATAAAAATATCTTAAAACAGACTCTGATGATTTCCTAAGAACTGTGTACTTTAAAGGGGTATATTATGGGAAATGTGAATTACATCTTAATTAGTTTCAAAAATGATACTAATAAAGGCTATGCATTGTTGAGACAGGTTCTCATACAACCCAGGCTGGCCTGGAACTCACTATCGTCACTGAGGATAACCTTGAACTTCCAATTCTCCTTCCTCTACCTCCCAAGTATGCACTGTTGTGCCTAGCTTCATCTATCTTTAGAAATAAGGGATTCCTGCTCCCTGAAATATAAAAAAACTTATGTACCAAGTGATATATTTACCTTAAGAATAAAATACAAAGTGTTAGAAAAATGTTGAGAGAAAGAAATTAATGAATTTGAAAAGTAAAAGCACAAATAATTTGTTGAGAATAACAAAGGGGGAGAAAATATTCCATATGCTTTTGGCTGCTACTTATTTTAGAGACAGTTTTGCAATGAAGCTCAGTCTGGCCTTGAATCCGCAATCCTTGTGCCTCAGCTTCCAGATTGCTGGAGTTATAGGCATGTACTGCCATGAAGGGCACCTGATAATTTAAGGCTTCTACGTCAAACAATAACATAAACAAATGAAGAATACAAGTAATTTTCTGAGAAAATACTTGCTAAACGTATGGGAATAAAAGAAAAACATTGCAGCCTTCATAAAGTCTCTCTGCAGTTTGCAGAGAAAGGAGGAAAGCCCCAAAGAAAGTTGCACCAGGCATGAAAGGGGTTCTCACAGCAGGAGTTTCAAGGGCCCATCAAATGCTTACCCTCATTATCCCCTGAGAAAATGCAAGTTAAAACAAAATAAGTTTTCATTATTCAAATTAATCAACTTTGGGGGAAAAAGTGTAAAAGAGCAAAGTGTTCTTGTTTACTAAAACTTTGCTGCTGAACAGGGCACCTGGCATGATCTATTACAGTCTGGGGCAAATGTGTCTGGGTGTGGTGTAATCTTCTTGTAATCCCGGCTCTTAGGAGGTAAACACAGGAGGATGGGGAATTCAAGGCCAGGGAGTGCGGCCAGGGCTACAAGGTAAAACCCTAACTCAAAACACAAACAAACAAAACCCCACAACAAACAAACCCTGAAAACGTTGTCCTCCAGCCTGCCGTAGAGTGCCATGTCAACAACAAACCCTGAAAACGTTGTTCCCCAGCCTGCTGTAGAGTGCCATGTCAACAACAAACCCTAAAAACGTTGTTCCCCAGCCTGCTGTAGAGTGCCATGTCAACAACAAACCCTAAAAACGTTGTTCCCCAGCCTGCTGTAGAGTGCCATGTCATCATCATTTATGCCCCGGCAATGCTTAAGCAGGCATGGACGTCTGTTTATGGCGGTTCTCCAGTTGCTCCTATCCTGGGCAGTCCTAGATGCTTGTGTTACTCTCATACCCAAGGTTCCACAGTCTTCCTTTGTGATGTCTACCCAGCGTTTTTTTGAGTCTTCCTCTTCACTGTATCCCATTCGCCCCTACAAGCAGTGCTATCTTTGGGTATCTGCTGTCATTCATTCTCATAACATGGCCAAAGTATCTCACGTGCCATTGCGTAGCCTGTAGTGTACTTCCTTCTGGAGATGGAGATGTTTCTTTTTTTTTTGGCATACTACTTATTTATTAATGTATGATGTTGGGAATGGCATATTTATTCATTTTCTTTTCTTTTTATTTTTTTAAATTTATTTATTTATTAAGGATTTCTGCCTCCTCCCCGCCACCGCCTCCCATTTCCCTCCCCCTCCCACGATCAAGTCACCCTCCCTCATCTGCTCGAAGAGCAATCAGGGTTCCCTGACACACTGAGACAATGGGGATGTTCTATCGGAAACTCACCAAGGCCAGCTGGCCTGGGTCTGAAAAAGCATGGGATAAATCCGGACTAGCTGAACATAGCAGACCATGAGGAAGAATGGGAACTCAAGAACAATCGCAGTGGGTTTTTGATCCTACGGCACGTAAGGGTTTTTGATCCTACGGCACGTACCGGCTTTGGGGGAGCCTAGGCAGTTTGGATGCTCACCTTAGGAGACCTGGATAGAGGAGGGCGGTCCTTGGGCTTCCCACAGGTCAGGGAGATGTTTCTTAATGTCATCGTTGTGCAGCCTAACTCTTCACGTAAGTACCACATACCCCTGAACAATGGGCTGAACCGTAGCTACTGATAACAATGCTTGTCTGCGATGCATTGCAGTGGGGAGTTGCCTCTAGAGTTACAGGGAGTAATGTCCCATTGTCATGAGAGATGATGGCAAGGACTACCTCTGGTCAGACTGTCAAACTTGGGGGCCTTAGTGAGAAGAAGGAAAGACAGAGGAGGGAGGAGTGCTTAGAATATTTTTGTTATTTAGAATGGCTAAAGGACTTACCATTTTGATAAAAAATAAATCTAATAGTCCCTTTTATTTTGTTTTGTGTTGGTATTTTCAGACATGACCAAGCTAGTCTTACATTCATTATGTAAGCAACGATATCCTCAAATTCTCCTGCCTCTATCTCCTGAGTGCTGAGATTACAGATACATGCAACCAGGCCCAGTTTATGCAGCCCCGAGGACTGGACCTAGGGCTTCACGCATGCTAGGTAAGCTGTGCCCTCAACCTGCCGGAAGTTATTTTTGACACTCTTAATCCTGGTAGCTGCTATTGCCTCAGTTCAGGGACCATGACTTCTTGCCCATGACTGCAAGATCTGCTCACCGGTACCTCACTTTCACTCTGAGCTCACTGCACAACCAGGAGATGTTTTTAACATACAAATCAGAGTTTGTCAGCCATCAAGCATATAGTGGCTTCCTGCTGCTCTTTGGAGCAAGCAACCCTCTCCCCCATCCTCAGCAGGTTCTCCTTGATTCCTGACATGTTCCCATCACAAACACCCCCCTCCTTGCTCCTATGATGAAATTTATTGACCCTGTTGCAAGTTGCCCAAAGCACTGCCCAACTCCAGGCTTGTAGAAGTTCTGACTCTGGCCTGGAACGTCCTTCCTCTCTTCGTTTGGACCCCCTCTTGCTCACGCCTGAGGTCTGGAATTTAACATCAGGGTGGCCCCGTCTCTGCAAGAGTAGGCTGAATCTCCCTGTTGAAGCCTTCTTTTTTTTTTTTCACAGCACTTATCGCAACGATCTAGTTAATTACATAGTTATTTGTATAATTATTTGTGTGACAAGGATAAAAGGAAAACTATTAAGCTAGAAGTATGCACATCATCCCTCTCAGCCTCTGACTTGGGAGAGCAATGGGTCAGATGATGTCAGACGAGGTCTCCGCAGTGTAACCCTTGTCAGAGATTCTAAACTTGACCTCGCTCTCCATGCGTCTCCACCTTTGCCCTCCGCTTATCTCCCTCGACTCTTTCATCTATCTAGCCAACTAGCTTGCTCCCAGAATTGATTACTACAAGAGTCTAAGTTGCTGGAGACATGATGGGCATCTACAAAGCTAGGGTGATCTCTAGTCTCTAAATGGATTCATTTTTGTAGCTTCTATTGTTCAGGACCTTTTCCCCAAAGGTCACCAGAACCCCAACGGTCACCTCTGAGACTATAAATACCCAGCAACTGAGCTCCAGCCTGACCTGATGCTTCAGAATCTCTACTTAAACTCCCCTTTTGTACAATGAGGGGTCACCCGTTCCCATTTCTGCCTCCCTCTCACATGTCCACTGAAGACTGAAGCCCTGCAGAGATCCTGGACTGGTTCTGAGAGGCCAGATGTTGCCAAATGCTCCCAAGGGTGGTGCTGGTCCACACGCTGCACGGACTGCCACGGGCTGGTCCATGGAGCTGGGCACTGTGACTCACTCCTGGAGAACAGACAGTTTCCCGACAAACTCATCAGAGTGAACACACCCACACACAGGTGGTCCCCTCCAAGCTACAGCCGCAAGTCCCGACAGCACGCAAAGCTCAGAAAGAGTCCTCCCCAATGCTGCAGGCAGGGGCTGTGGTATGTGGAGACAGCTGGCTCCAGAGCACACCCACCCAACTTATTCCTTCCTTCCCTACTTTCTGGTAGGGTCTTCACGTCTCATCTTTGACTTGTGATCCAAGATACCAAAGGAATTCCTCTTCACCTAGCACCCAAGCTATCTGAGAAGCCTTGCCAACTCCTAAGTGATGCAAATTTGGTAAAGAGCCATCATTCTAGAAGTCTCCATTTCTCCGTAGTCAGTGTTACCCAGGGCTTGTCTGGACTCTGCCAAGTCAGGCTGCGAGCCCCTGTATCTGGGCCACCTCCTGTAGTGAGTCACGGAGATATCTGAGTCCCATCAGAGCTGTGGGTCATGAGCAGCCACTACTCAGAGCCCACACTAGACTTGCCCAAACAGAGCAGATTCAGCCACCCGGGGGACAGGCTGCTGATTCAGTGTCAAGGCCAGCAAATGCAACCAAGGGGGTGTACATCTTGGTGACAGTGGCTAAAGCCTGGACCCAAAGTTTCAAGTCTCCTTGCAGATCTAAGGCCAATTGCCTCTTTCTGAGCAATGAGGACCGCTAGCAATGCTCCTCACAGCTGTCTTCCCCTTGCTCCTGCACGTGGCTACTCAGCTGGAGACCCATTTCCCAGCTCCCTAGGCAGGTTAGTGACTGTGTAAGCAGAAAAGATCAGCTGGTTTCACCTCTCTTGCATACACAAAGTTACTTGTCCAGAGCATACTCTCCTCTCCCCAGAGCTAGGATCTTGTGTTCTATGCAGTTAAGAGTTACGCTGTGAAATTCACAGGAAGAAGAGGGAAGGATGCTAGACTCTTGAGTGGCCTTGCGAAACAGCCCTACCAATTCTGATTTTTAAAATTTGTTTATTTAGATCGTTTCATGTAGCCCTGAACTTGCTATGAAACTGAAGTTAGGCTCGAACTCCCGATCCTCCTGCTTCTACCACACCCTCCCAATTTGGACTTCAATCTGTTAATAAAGAGAGAAATAAAGCTCCAACTCCTACTACTGTAGCTTGGGGTCTTGTCGAAAAACCTTTTTCTTAACAAATAAATGGATCCTGATTCCCCACTAATACAATAATCTGGATATTTTTTCCACATTTCAGGGTTTTCAGAGTCTGCTGTGTGAAACTTCCTAAAGTTTGCCTAGTACAGGAATTTGGCCTCAGCCTGGGCCCAAGGTGAATCTGGACAAATCCACTCCTACCCCCCTACCTCCC